>NC_081409.1:781878166-782511916 GCF_030272615.1 Cryptomeria japonica
TCAACCTATCAAAGCATAACAAGAACATATTAAGACCTAATGGAAGAGTATTATTCACCACTCCAAACCATCCTATGAAAAAACACACCAGAATGAAGAAAATGGACTCAAAACTAGGTGTTCTTGCACCATACTCCCCTAAAGAAAAGAAGTCAAGTGACTCCTTGAGGCAGTAAAGAAAATGAAACTCCAAGATTAGAGAATTCTTCCTTAGGTATCTAAGTAGCCTCTAATTTTGGAAGGTTCTTCCACTTGACCAAGTGCTCCATGTAGGTGGTATGCCTTGTTTTCTTCAAAATACTAGAATCTAACACCTTCTCAGCTTGGGGAATGGGTGCAGCTGGTAAGGGAAGGTTTGAAAGTGCTTGAGAGACCTCTGAAACCCTACTATATTTTTCTAGAAGTGTTCCCTTATACTGCACCAAATCTATGACATTAAAAATGGGTGACAAAGCCATATCACTGGGTAAGTCTACCTTGTATGCATTGTTGCCATACTTGGCCAAAACTTTGCAAGGACCTATCCTCCTCATCTGAAGCTTACTAGGGACACCTTTCTGAAGTCTTTCCCTGTTCAAATGAACCATCACCATAACACCAATAGAAAATTGGATATCTTTTCTTTTCTCATCCACCTTGTCTTTGATCTTTTGAGTAGTGTCCAATAGGGTTGTCCTAACCTGCTCATGAACCTCTTGCATTGATTGGGCCATGTCCAAGGCATGTCCACTTTGCTGTCCCATCTTTCCCACATCTTTGAGTTCCAAAACTCTTCTAGGATGAATGCCATACACCACCTCAAAAGGACTTTTACCAATGGACCTATTCACGCTATCATTATAAGCAAATTTTGCTTGATGGGTGATCTGATCCCAAGCTTGACCATACTCTTTTGTTAGGCATCTAAGTAGATTCCCAAGTATTCTATTAACCACCTTAGTTTGACCATCTGTTTGGGGATGATAGGCTAAACTGAAAGACAAATTAGTACCTAATCTTTGCCACAAAGTCTTCCAAAAATGACCAATAAAATTTGCATCCCTGTTTGACACAATGCTAATAGGTAAACCATGAATCCTAATAACCTCTTTGAAAAAAAAGTGAGCAATGTGGCTGGCATCATGAGTGACCTTGCATAGAATAAAATGTGCCATCTTACTAAATCTATCTACCACAACATAGATGCTATCAAAACCTGATTTGGTTTTTGGCAAACCAACCACAAAGTCCATACTTACACACTCCCATGGCTGGGAATAGGTATAGGCTGATAAAGACCAACATTGGAAGATGTACCCTTAGCACTTTGACAAACCACACATTGCTCCACATGTCTTCTGATATCTCTTGGCATCTTAGGCCAAAAGTAGAATTTTTGGACAAGTTCCAAAGTCTTGTTCAAGCCAAAGTGTCCTCTCAAGCATCCATTATGTTTTTCTTGCATCAAGTTTTCCCTCTTAGAACCTCTAGGCACACATAGCTTCCCTCCTTTGAACAAAAGGCCATCTTGCAAGGTGTAGTCTGCATACTCACTATGGAAATGGTTTCCAAATCCTTGGCAAACCTTGTAGGCAGCAACAAAATCTTCATCTTCCTCATACAAATTCTTGAAGCTATCCACTCCAATGCTTTTGAGTTGCACTTCTTGCACTATTAGTAATCTCCTACTCAATGCATCATCTACCTTATTACATTGTCCTTTCTTGTGTTTGATGGTAAAGGTATATGACTGCAAATACTCTACCCATTTAATATGCCTATGGTTTAACTTTTCTTGTGAATTAAGAAAGCTAAGCACTTGATTATCAGTGTAAATAACAAATTCCTTAGGTAACAAATAATGCCTCCACTTCCTAAGTGATTGGACAAGTGCATACAATTCCAAATCATAGGAGGAATACCTTTTCTTTGCATCATTGAGTTTCTCACTGAAGAAGTCAACCGGTCTATTGTCTTGACTCAAAACTTCTCCAACTACTATGTTGCTTGCATCACATTCAATTATGAAGAGTTTGTCAAAGCTCGGTACGATAAGTACTAGTTGAGTGGCCACCTTTGTCTTCAGGAGATCAAAGCCTCTTTGTGCTTCCTTTGTCCATACAAACTTAGTTCTCATACCTCCCTTGATTTTCTCAAGTATTGGTGCACATATTTCACTGAACCGTCTGATGAAATTTATATAAAACTGAGCCAAGCCATGGAAACTTCTCACTTCACTTTCTATCCTAGGTGTAGGCCAACTGATTATGGCTTCCACCTTAGAGGTATCCATCTTCAAATCACCTCTTGAGACTGCAAACCCAAGATACACCAATTCCTGTTTCATAAACTCATATTTCTCCAGATTAATGGTTAGTTGTTCTTTACATAGTTTACTCAAGACAATTTCTATATGCTTAAGATGCTCATCTTTAAACTTTCTAAAAATTAAGATGTCATCTAAGTAAACAACAACAAATTTACCAATGTAGTCCTTGAGTACTTCATTCATGAGCCTCATGAATGTGCTAGGGGCATTTGTGAGTCCAAATGCCATAACAAGCCATTCATGTAGTCTTAAAGGTTGTCTTCCATTAATCACCCTCCTTTATTTCTATTTGGTGGTAACCACTCTTAAGATCTATCTTAGTGAAGTATTTAGCACCCCCCAAATAATCCATCAAGTCTTCAATTCTTGGGATGGGAAATCTATATCTAATAGTAATCTAGTTTATGGCTCTAGAGTCAGTGCAAAGTCTCCAAGTACCTCCCTTCTTTGGAGCCAAAATGGTGGGTACTGCACATGGGCTGATGCTCTTCCTGATTAGACCATTATCTAGGAGTTCTTGTATTTACTTGGCTATCTCCTTGTTTCGATCTAGTGTCATCTTATAAGTTGCCTTATTAGGTAAGGAAGCTCCGGGTATAAAGTCTATTTGATGACTTATGGCACGTTGAGGAGGCAATGTAGTTGGTGTTCCATCACTAATGATGTCCTCAAACTAATCTAGAACCTGCTGCACTTCTTTAGGAATGCTCACCTTCTTCTCCTTGTTATCCTCTTTTGGCTTCAGAACAATGGCAAACCCCACTCCTTCTCCCTCTTTGAGTGTGTTGATGAAGTCCTTCTCACCAACCAACAACACATTAGGACCTTTGGATCTGCCCTCTACTTGGTCTCCTATGGACTATATTTTGTAGGTGGTTCCATCTTTTTGGAAGGTATAAGCATTCTTCTCTCCATGATGTATTGCCTTTTCATCAAATTGTCATGGCCTACCTAGGAGTAGGTGGCAAGCATCCATGGGTAAGATATCATAGAAGATCTTGTCTTTGTAACCTCCAATGGTGAACTCTACCCAAGTTTGTTCATTTATAAGAACATGCCGCCCCTTTTTGAGCCATGTAACTCTATAGGGATCACTATGTGGAATTCTTGGCAAATTGAGTTTACTCACCGCTTCCTCTAACACTATGTTGTATGTGGATCCTGAATCCACTACCACTCTATACACCTTTCCCATGATCTTACATTTTATTCTGAACAAGGATCTCCCTTGGATAGGTTCCTCCTTAACCGGTTCTTTAATCAAGACTCTCCTTATCATGAGGTTCTCTCCAACCTCTAAATCCAAGTTTACTTCTAATGTTTTCATGTTTGTTGCATCCTCTTGAGCATAATTTACTCTCCTCTCACCTCCTTGGGATGAAGAAGACTTCTCAGGGCATCTATAGGCAAGGTGTCCAAGTTGATGGCAGTTGTAGTACTTCATGGTGGAAAAATAGGACCCTCTTCTTGATCCACTAGACCTTCCTCTACTAGAGTTGCCAAATCCCCTTCCTCTATAGCTGTTCTTGCTATTGGAATCCCCACTTTTCTCAACCAACTTGGATTCCCCTTGGGATCTTTTGTCTATGCTTCTTCCACCAAAACTACCTCTATGACCTCTACCATATCTTCCCCTACCTCTGCCTCTATTGCTTTGTTCTTGTTTCTTCTTGCTTTTTTCTTCCACTCTTAGTGCCAACTGATAGCACTTGTGCACGGTGTTGGGGCATAACAAGCTTAATTCCTCTTGGATATTCCATCTCAAGCTATTTAAGTATCTGGCTATCTTGATGTTCTCATCCTCTACTACCTTGGATCTTAGACACAACTTCTAAAATTCCTCAGTATAGGTGCTCACATCCAAGTCTCTTTGCCTCAAATTTTGTCTCCTCTTGTGCAACTGGATCTCATAATCCTTAGGGATGTATGCCTCCTTCACCTTGGCTAACATGCCCTTCCATGTAGCTATAGGGTTCTTGCCCTCTTTTTGCCTCTCTTGTTGGATAAATTTCTACCAAGTCAATGTTTCCCCTCTCAATCTAGACTTGGCCATCTTCACCTTTTGTGCCTCAATGATTCCATCACATTCAAAGTGATTCTCCAACCCCTCTATCCATTCTAGGACTACCTCAAGATCCATTTTTCCATAAAAAAGTGGCACTCCTTCTAGGTATTTTCCTCCTAAGACTTTAATTACTTTAATGAAAGGCTCTTTAGTCAGAATAGGGTCTAGTTCAGAAGTCTTATCCTCTTCTACAACTTCTTTGCCCTTCCCTTCATTGACCTTGATTGTCACTTTCTTAGTTTTATCTTGAACTGCATCTAGTTTACTCTCCAGTTGTAATAATCTTTCTCTTAGGAGCCTATTTTCTTCTTCTTGGTCTTCTACCTTCTTTTCTAACTTTGCATTGGTCACCATCCTTCAACTATTCTCTCCTACTGATTCAGTGTCTGTCATATGCTGGCTTCTTACTAAATCTTGGAAGCTCTGATACCACTATGATGGGGAATTTTTTCAAAGAGAGATAATTCCTTGTTTAAGAGAAGTCATGTGTTATCCCAGTGGGATTCATTCAATGTTCATCTGGTCTACTAACCAATTTAGAGACCTCAACTCTCTAAGAGTTCTCCCAATCCAGATGTACTCACGAGTTGCTCAAGCATGGTTGAGATTCACAAGGGTAAATCCATCCTTAAACTCTAAAACTCCTAACAAATTCTTACAGAGGTTGTAGTAGGTGTTTGAGATGTTTTTCAAGGGCAATCAATTGGTTTTGGGTGAGGTTTTGATTCTTTTCCCCATCACTCCTTCCTTTTCCTATTTTCTAGGCCTAGTAGCCCTAGAGCCTCAATTAGCCCTACCTAACCATTTTTTGTGTATTTTCTCCTAATTTCTCCAAAGACTGACACAAACTCTTTGCTCATTAGGATACCCTTTAGGAAGTACTTTCCAATTTTTGAATTTAGGAATCTTAGTCTAACCATAAAGGTACGGAACCCAATAAATGCTTGTTTTAGGTGGTTTTAGGCTTGTTTTGGTCTTTTTCCAAGGGTTAGGTGACTTCCTTGATCTTCCACACCTCCAAACTCACACATATGTTCTACCACACATCACTTGTTCATCCCAAACACCCTGCAACTCCAACCCTACTCATTCCTGCAAACACTTGCATAATCTCATTCATTTCCTAACCGGGCTATGACTGATCTCGCCTAGGAAATGATGCTCATTGGACTTTCAATGACCTCCAGAGGAAAATAAAGTCTATATACACTATACAAAGGTTCCATGGCTCAAGTCCCAATGGTTGTTGAGAAGAACTCAAAGGACTTCAAGATGGAACCCTTACTCAGGCTGAGAGCTTACAAAATTGGAAACTCAATTCAAACCTACAAATAAACTAATAAAATTTCTTCCTGAGCACTATGAGAACATTTACAAAACAACAAGCAAGTTACAACAATGTAATCAATCCATTAAGTATGGATTGCTACTCTAATTCTTGACAATTGCAATGTAAAACTTCAAAAATGGTTTCAAAATATATTCCAATCTACTCTAGGCATTGAACAACCCTATTAGATTGATTATCAAATATTTTATATTCCTTTTTTGGCCTAACTAGCTCTCCATTGGTTCCCTAACCAACCCTTTGCACAAAAATGCAAAAAGTTGCTCAACGTTGCAAAAAGTTGTCAAGCAACTTTGACAACTTTTGCCAAAAATTGCATTTTTGCCTTACATGCTTGATCATCTCCTCCAAACCATCTAAGATGACTAAAAACATTACATTTACATGTCCTAATGCCAAACAAGGCTATTCAAGGCACTTTTCATCAAAATGCAAGATTTTGCCATTTTAGGCTTACAAGCCTAAATTGAGCAAATGCATTGTCCTAAGAACATTCAACCTAGCAAAGCATAACAAGAACATATTAAGACCTAAGAGAAGACTCTTATTCACCACTCAAAACCATCCTATGAACAAACACACCAAAATGAAGAAACTGGACTCAAAACTAGGTGCTCCTGCACCAAATATCTTATATGGATTCGGTGGAATGGGACTTGAATGATTATTTTTGAGGTGTCTTTAAGGAGTTTATTTGATAATTCAATTTTAATTTAAGTTTTTTTATTAATATATTCCTCACTCCAAAATGAGTTTATATTTGGTTAATGATTTCATTTTTCACACACAATGTATTTTTCATGCCCTTTTCTCAAAACGCTCTTCATGGCTATTTTTGAATTGTTGAGCTCAATATTGAGTTTCCTGGAGTAGAATTTTGTGGGTGTTGTTTTGGAAGATTTGGATTGGCAAATACTTCATATTGTTTGAATATTGTGGCTATTGGTGGTGCACGTGGATTTGTTCTGCATTTGAAGGTTGCACTCCAAGGTTGAGGTAGGGGCCTTCTTTCTTCCTTGCTTTCAAAATTGAAATATTTTAGCAGTTCAAAAACACATTATATAGTGTTTAGAAACTAGGTTATGCTATTGATTTGGTCTCCTTGTGATTGTTTGAGTTAAGTGCTTGTTAGAATTTTGATGAAAATGGGGATTTCAAGGGATAATTCTACCCTTCTTATTAGATCCTTGTATGGGCAAAATCAATTGTGATTTTGGAGTTTTATGGGGTTGTTTTCAAATGGATCTATCCCCAATTAATCCTTCCTATCTTCATTGTTGTCAAACTTGATGCCCTAGTTAGTTTCCTGAAGCAGAATTGTGCAATCGCACCAACAATTTTGCATTTTCTGGTTGAATCATACAATTGAGGATAGAGTCATGCAATTGCATGAGGAATCACACAATTTCTGTTTAGATCAAGAAATTACAAGAAGGTTTGGCCATTTGCACCTAGAATTACGCATTTGGTTGTTTAGAGCTTCTTTTTTAGTGTTAGCCTTCTCCGATGCCCCATTTGAGTTGACTTTCCTAGTTGCATTGATTCTTGGGTATTATTGGCCATGAATAACCTGGAATGTGATGTCTAGGTATGCCCCTATGAGACATCATAAATAATTTTTCACTTATATTGAGATCAATATGATATTAAATTCTTAACTCAAAGACATAGAGGTTGTTCCTTGAGTTATTGCTTTATTATGAATTGAGTATATGACCTCTTGTGATGTTATTATGATGATTAGTATGCATATCTATCCATTATTTTCATTCATACATGAGCCTTACGTGTGGGAATTAAAGTATGTTAATTTGCATTGAGGTTGTCGTTGTTTCTTGACCCGTACCTTTTTCAGGTGGAATGAATTGATAGCTCTTGAGATTAACAATTGTTATGAATGTTTGAGTACTCATGGATATATTGAATAAGATTATTATTTTTTTCTTATGTGATATTATTTTATTGTGAGATTAAGTGGATCTGTTCTCTTGGTAGCATGACCAATTGAGTATGCCTTGTATATGTTTGATATGACACATGATGTTGGTTGTTCAAAAAAGTATACAAACATTAGTCTAGAGATACATAAAAGGAAACTAGAAATAAAGGTCTGAAATAGGAGTTTTAGATAATAAGTTGTACTTTAGGGATATTATCTAGGGACCATGTCCCCTATTGTAGATATAATTGGATAAGGAGGATCTATTCACCACAATAGATGACATAGATAGGAAAGATATAAAAGAGATAGAAGACATCAATGAGAGTATGTATAAAGGAGATACAAGGAATGTAATAGATATATATTGATAAATGAATACAAATAATTTTGATTCTGGGTCTATTATGTGTATGTGAAATTTAATACCAATTTACAGCTAAGATGGGGTCTAGAATACCTTTCCTTGATGCCTCAATAGGAATAAGTTTGGGGTATAAGAATACAACATAAAAAATCCTTTGAGCATATAACTTTGGGCTATATCTCTTATATTTATTTCTAATAATGCATTAACTCCTACTTCCAATAAAAGGTGAGAGGACTTGCCTACTTTATAAATTCCAAAATATGTGGCATAGCCTCCTTAGATGAAGACATGAAAAGGAATTATGAAAGGTGGTGCATAAATCCAAAAGAGGAAGAGAAACCCAACTATCCCATAACCTACTCAGGTAATGAAAAAAGAGTGGTTATAAGAGTGTTGAACACACCACAAGACTGAGAGGCAGGGGGAAAATCAATCCTGACCTCAAAAATACTTTGTTTTGATCAATTAAACTTTAAACCATACTTAACTAGATGTTGTAATTATGAAATATGAAATCACAAAGCACAACATACACATGAACACTAGATTTATGTGGAAAACCAGGATGAGAATCAAGCACACAATATGATTAACTAATTACAAAGTTTATGCTTAAGGCCACATAGCTCACTGCCCCTAAAAGGACCAATGCACACTACTACATGCTAAGAGGGGGGTTGAATCAACATGTACTAAAACTTGATTATATTAAATAATTTATTTAATTGTCTTCACAACTTCATTGATCATACATGCATGAAAGTAAATAAAAATAGCAATAAAAACATCCACACAAGAATAATAGGATTTTACATGGAAAACCCAAACTAGGAAAAACCATAGGGAGAATCACAATCACAATATATGTATGAAGATTATTTAGAAAGATTTAGGGCATAGGCCAAGGATCCCACTACTCCAGACCTGAGGGCTAAGGCACACAACCTTAGGGAAAGATACAAAAGACTTACACAACTAAAGGCCACTTCTTTAGGGAAACACACAATATTTGTCCAAATACAATAAAGTCAAGAGATTGAACTACAAGACAATCACACTTACTAATATGTGGATTAAAATTCACAATTTAATACTCATCTGATCTAGCTTTCATTTATGTACTGTACCACATCTAGACCTTTGTATCACCTTAAGCTTGCATCATACTTGCATCATATACCTTAATCATGCTATTAGAGTTATCTTCTATTGGCTAATAATTATTTATTTAATTATTAGTCTATTATACTCTACACATAAGCTAAACTTATACATTTAATAATATTGTAGGTATTTAATAATTATTAAATACACATTATCCCTTTAGGGTTTCTTTAGGGTTGCACATATTTAGGGTTGCACACCTTTAGGGTTGCTATTATCCTTTTATAAGGACTGTATTGTACTTTTTCATTAATTGATTCACTCTTGAATGATAATCATCTTCTTCAGAGCCATTATTGTGTTTTTGCCTCCAATCTTCTCTTGTGACATGTATTTTGCTAACAGGTGTTCTTGGGATCTCTAAAGTTGTATTTTCTCAACTTCTTCATGGTATTAGATCCTACATCTACTACTACTTGTTCTTGAATTTTTTAGAAGATTTTTGGAGGTTAGGGTTTTAGTTTTTTCAAAGCTTTTTTACTAGATATGGGGTAGCTATTTTGTTTTTGATCATTTTGGGCTCAAACGGACCTCACCGTTGAGCTCAGAACGCCTCAAAAGCCCCCAATTCCATATTAAATTTGTCAAATTTTGACAAATTTGTGTTTTGGACATTTTTTTTGGTTTTGCCTTTTTTGGCTCAAATTTCAAGAAATTCGTCAGAAAAAATCATAAAAAAAAAATTTAGAGCAGCTTGGGCAAAAAAAAAGACCTCACTGCTGGCTTTTGAAGGCCGTTTCTAGTCATTTTGATATATAATTCGACCTATTTCGGTGACAAGGGCATCCGGGCCATGATTTTTTCATTGGCACACTTTACAAGGCACAAAAATCCATATGGTTGTACCTATAAATGCATCAGAAAATTTTTGTCAAAAAAAAATTATTATTATTATTTTTTATTTTTTTACCCTCTTTATGCCCTAAAAGAGGGTTTTTTTTCTTTTGGCCGTAACTTGGTCATACTGAGGCGCTTTTTCAAAAAATTTATATCGTCGGAAAGCTCTTTTTGAGCTCTCTTCAGATCTAAAGGTTTGATCTTCTGATTTCTCTTTTTTGATGGTGGTTTTTTTTTTTTTTTTTTTCTGTCAAAGCTAGAAGTTCCTTTTTTACACTCCGGGAGACATAACTTGAGCATCCAAACTCCATTTTTTGAAAACTTTATATCGTTAGAAAGCTTGTTCTATGTACTTTCTAGTCATATAAGTTTTTTTTCCAGATTCTGTTCCAAGTACATTTTATTCAATTTTTTTTTTTTCAGAACTCTGGTGAATATATTGGATGTTTCAGGTCCTGGGATCTCTTTTCTTTGAGTAGGATGTCTCTTCTTTATCTGTTCTTTTTGTATTTCTAGCCTTATGTATCTTCTAATCATTATAGACTATATTTTGTATACATTTTCTTTCTACAAATGCACTGAGATAAAGTGCCACTATGCATTGTATACCTGGGATCTTGTACATCTCGTGCCTTATTGTACATGCACTACTTATAAAGTGTCATGGGGGGGTTGATGTTTGCCTTTTTTTTCCATCTACCTTTGTCATGTGAGTGTTCCTTCTATGACATTAGCTTCATGATGTGTGTCAAGTGAGTGTTCCTTCCATGACACTATGTACTTTCTCTCCACCTTCAATGTTCCTAGTTCTTCATCATGCAGTTCTTGTTGGCCGTCCTTTTTAGTGAACCTGTCCCTCACCCTTGTCTACATTATGGGGGGGTTTTCTCCTGTTATTCTAATGCTTCCTTGGTTCATTGGATCAACTCTTTAGGCTTTGGTGTTTTATGCCATCTGTATCTTCGAGTTTAGTTGTTTTCCTTTGTTTGCCATCTGATTCAAGTAGTGTTATTTGAGGGCACTCATGCAGATTATAGTCTTCTCTACCTAATCATCTTGTATTTCAGTGGAGGTTCCTTAGATCAATAATTATTCTTATTGGTGTTTTGGTATGGTTTTGTCATTGATGTCAACACCTACTAAACACTATCAACTCTGGCATTTTGGAGAATCAGTAAGATGCACTGGCAAGCACACAATCACTGATATCTAGTACCCCGATAGGATATAATGTTCACCGTCACTTGTAATGGCATGGAAAACACATGGTTATGTTGAAGACATCTTTTGGACACCTTGTCTTGAAGATTGGTTTAATGGAATAATTGTATTTGCATATTTGCTATTACTGGCAACTAGGTCCAAGGTATACACCAACAGGCTTATCTTTTCTAGATCAGCACGACATGCTATGGAGATGATTTATTATTGTTGTAAATGCATTAAGCTGACATGTTCAATCGGTTATTGCATCATATATTGTTTTGTTTGTGAAATGTTTTTATTGTAATATCTTGTAGAGCCTACCTACTAAAATTGGTCTTAGCTTATGGTATAAATGTAAGATCTTAATTGTAAGATCGGATGTGGAATGCGAAAAAGAGTTGTGTGAAGGTATATGCGAGAACAAGCAGAGCTATACATGTAGACATCATTTGAGGATTGAAGGAGGGTTTTGTGAAGACAATAAAAACTATACTGGTACTGAATCCAACATAGAAATATGTTAAATTAAGCAGTACATTCTTATTGGATTTAACCATCCAATTGTAGTCAATGTGACTCCCATTGAGCAGTGAGCTCTAGGTGCTTGGCCTTTCTGCATGTGCAGACCCCATTTGTATACACTTACTATCTATAGTAGTATCATCTGATTGTGGGTAAGGTTTCCCATCATGGTTTTTCCCCTTACAGGTTTTCCACGTATAAGTTCTGGTGTTATGTGTTGTGGATGACTTTGTTCTTTTTGTTTCATGCATTAAATCTTACCGGTATTGCTATTAACTGATAGAACTGTCTACCGACATAAAAGATAGGTTTACCGGTATAAAGTATTAAAGTTGTTTAAGTTACTTTTGGTTTGAATTTATCAGACAACTGATTTACCCCCCCCTCTCAGTTGTCTCCGGGACCTAACAATTGGTATCAGAGCCTAGTCCTCTTTTTGCAGAAGTTTAACAGCTTGAGGAGATCCAATGTCTAGCAACTATTTCAGGAAGGACAATCCTAAACTTGATGGAACCAACTATGGGATATGGAAGATCAGGATGGAAACACATCTGAACTGCATTGGAAAAGATATCTGGGAGGTTACAAAGAATGGATATACTGCTCCTACTACAAGTTAGCCTAATCCACCAAGTCTGGCTAAGGATGAAGAAAATGATTGCAAGGCAAGAGAAGCACTTTTGAGCGCATTATCAGATCAGCAAATCATGGGACTATCAGATAGGTCTACTGCTAAAGCTATTTGGGATCATTTGGAAACATTGAATGAAGGAGATTCCATAGTCAAAATTGCAAAACTTGAAAGCTTCCGAGTCAGGTATGAAAATCTGAAAATGGAAGAAGATGAAAGAATTTCTGCTTTTATGGAAAGAGTAAATGAAATTGTTTTGGGTATTAAATGTTGTGGAGGAACCTTGAATGAATATGAAATTGTTTCAAAAATTTTAAGAGGATTTCCATAGGCATATAAGATGAAATTTACTGCTATAAATGAACTAAGAACAATGCCTAACACATCAGTAACTAGGGATATATTGATTGGAAAACTTTCAGCATTTGAAATTGAGGAATTTGGTCCTGCTGCCACTATAAAAACTGACTTAGCTTTTAAAGCATCAACATCATTTGCACAATCATTTGACAAGTCTGATTGGAAAGCCTTTTATGAAAGAGAACTTGAAGAAAGAAGGAAGGAAAATGAAGAACTTGAAGCACTATTTGCAAGAAAAATGCCTAAAGGTCCAATTGGAAGTAAGTATGAAGGTAAAGAACCCTTTAAATGTTTCAACTGTAATAAGATTGGTCATATGGCCTCAAGATGCCCTGATAGACATGCTAGGTTTTGAGAAGAAGCTAGAAGGACATACAAACCTAACCCTGAATATCAAAGATACAAATTTAAGAAAAATAAAGACAAATCTTGTTATCTTGCTGATGAAGGAGTCACTGATGATTCTGATGAGGATCCGGTAGACAATGGATGGGTTTTTTTTGCTATAATAGAAGATCAACCAACACCTACTGTTCAACCGGTAGAGGAGGCCTTGGTAGCTAAAATTGAAGTAAAGGATGAATGGATCATTGATTCAGGATGCTCACATCATATGACTGGTGATAAGAGTAAATTCCTAACTTTTCAGGAGTATAATGGAGGTCTAGTAAGATTTGGAGATGATAAAGCTTGTTTGATCAAAGGTAAAGGGACAATATCTGTTTATGGTAAGCATAATACTGACAATGTTTACTATGTTGAAGGTTTAAAGCATAATCTTTTGAGTGTTGGTCAATTAGTTGAAAAAGGATTTCAGTTACAGTTCAAAAATGGTAGATGCAAAATTATGAACAGAACTGGTTTGGAAATTGCAACCGGTAATCAAACTAGAGGTAACATATTTCATCTGAATAACAATGAAAAAATATGCTTGATTGCTCACATTGATGAAAGTTGGCTATGGCATAAGAGACTCTGTCATGTAAATTTTGATTGCATGGTGAAGATTAGTACTACTAAGGTAGTTAGAGATCTACCTAAGATTGTTAAACCTCACAATTTGGTATGTAAGGAATGTCAATTTGGAAAACAAGTTAGAGCTACATTCAAAAGTATTCCATAAAAATCCAATAATGCTCTTGATTTAATTCATACTAATTTATGTGTCCAGCTAGAACTAAAAGTTTACAAGGAGATATATATTTTATGCTAATCATTGATGACTATTCTATAATGTGTTGGGTTACTTTTCTCAGAGAAAAATCAGAAGCACTTGGGAAGTTCAAACTATTCAAAGCAATGGTAGAAAATGAACTGGCAAGAAAATCAAATGTCTAAGATCAGATCAAGGAGGAGAATTTACATCTAAGGACTTTAATGCATTCTATGAAGTGAATGGAATCAGAAGACAACTATCAGCACCCTGGACACCACAGCAAAATGGAGTTGTAGAAAGGAAAAATAGAACTATCTTGGATGCAGCCAGAAGTATGTTATCAGAAGCAAATCTACCACATGTATATTGGATAGAAGTAGTAAGTACAACAACCTATACATTCAACAAAATTCACATCAAAGGTGAAACCGGTAAGATACCTCATGAACTATGGTTTGGTATAACTCCTACTCTTAAGTATTTTAGAACATTTGGAAGTAAATGCTATATTAGAAGAGATGAGTATATTGGAAAATTTGATCCTAGAAGTGATGAAGGAATATTTCTTGGTTACTCATCTAAGAGTAAGACATATAGATATTTTAACAAAAGATTGCAGAAAATTATTGAGAGTACAAATGTAAAGAATGATGAACAATTAAGAGAAACTTCAAGGTATACAGACTCTGAACTGGTAACAGAAATACTGACAAATGAAGCTGTACAAAATCCACCGATATAAAATGAAGATCCAGGTACACCGGTATCATCTAAAAATTCCACTATGACTGAGGAACATTAGCAAACCAAGACACCCCAGTATGTAAGACTGAATCACTTTGAAGATTAGATAATTGGAAACAAGCACAAAGGAGTTATGATAAGAGGAAGACTGGCAAATGAAGAGGTATGTCTTATTTCTCAAATTGAACCATCATCTATTAATGAGGCATGTGAAGATAAACACTGGATTAAAGCTATGGAAGAAGAATTAGAACAAATTGAGAAGAATAATACTTGGACATTAGTTCCTCGGCCTAAAGATAAAAATGTGATTGGAACCAAATGGGTATTCAGAAACAAACTTAATGAAGATGGTAAGGTTATCAGAAATAAAGCAAGACTAGTGTGTAAAGGATATTCTCAGAAAGAAGGAATTGATTATAATGAAACCTTTGCACTGGTAGCTAGAATAGAGACAGTCAGATTATTCTTGGCTTTTGCAACACACAAGAACTACAAAGTTTATCAAATGGATATTAAATGTGCATTTTTGAATGGAGATCTTGAAGAGGAAGTCTACATTGAACAACCTGATGGATTTTCTTTGACAGATGACAAAGATATGGTTTGCAGGTTAAGGAAAGCCTTGTATGGATTGAAGCAAGCTCCAAGAGCTTGGTATGCAAGGTTAGATAAGTATCTTTTGAAGATTAGTTTTTCTAAAGGTATTGTAGACAACAATTTATATTATAAGGTGACTAATGATGACATCTTGGTTATAGAATTTTTTGTTGATGATATAATCTTTGGAGGTGAAAATGGATTATGTGAAGACTTTTCTATTGAAATGCAACAAGAATTTGAAATGTCTATGATTGGAGAAATAAAATTCTTTTTAGGATTGCAGATCTCACAAACTGATAAAGGTATATTCTTGAGTCAATCTAAGTACTTGAAGGAATTACTAAAGAAATTTGGAATGGAAAACTCTAAACTAGTAAGCACACCTATGACTACAAATGACAAATTATCACTAAGAGATGAATCTACACCTATTAATCCAACTAGGTATGAATCTATGATATGAGGTTTACTATATTTGACACAAACAAGACCTGATATCATGAATGCAGTATGTATTGTTTCAATATTTCAGAGTAATCCTAGAGAAAATCATGAATCAGCAGTAAAAAGGATTTTTCGGTACTTACAAGGCGCTACAAATCTTGGATTATGGTATCCTAGAGATGAAAACTTTGAATTATATGCATACACAGATGCAAATTGGGTAGAAGATGTGGATGATAGGAAGAGGACCACAGGTGGAGCATTTTTTCTTGGAAACAAACTAATTTCTTGGTTAAGAAAGAAACAAAGTTCTACATCTTTATCAACAGCTGAATCAGAATATATTATAGCAGCAACAAACTGTACACAAGTACTGTAGCTTAAACAAATGTTGAAGGACATAAAGATAAAATGCAAGGAACCTATAACTATCTATTGTGATAATACTACAGCAACTGATATATCTAAGAACCCGGTATTACAATCTAAAACCAAACATGTTTCTATAAAATTGAATTTTCCAAGGGAGAAAGTTGAAGCAAAGAAGATAAAACTGGTTTATGTCAATACAAAAGAGTAGATTGCAGATATTTTTACTAAACCTCTACCTAAGGCAACTTTTGAATATCTCATAGATCAGCTTGGGGTTATACCCCCACCGATAGAAACTTAGGAATTTGATGATTGTCATCAACCGACAGAATTAATAAGAGAAAATCTTTTACTCTGGCCTTTGATGAGGAAGCTACTTCTCAGGGGGAGTAGTTGGTATACTGTATTGGTTGGTATTTTGTAAATGTTCTTACTTTGGCATTTGATGTCAAAGGGGGAGAGATTGGTATGGAAAAGCACAAGAAAAACATAAGGAAGACACATGTTACTCTCAGGGGGAGAGACTGTTATTTTAAGGAGAGACTATTCATATCTGAATTCTGAATTCTGGTTATAATTTCTTTTTGGGAAATTATTGGTTTTTGGTATTTGGCATTTCTGTTTTGGCAATTTGATGGTTTTTCCATCTTGTGTTTCCATCAATGCCAAAGGGGGAGATTGTTGGTATTTTGGTATGGTTTTTTCATTGATGTCAACACCTACTAAACACTATCAACTCTAGCATTTTGGAGAATCAGCAAGATTCACCGGCAAGCACACAGTCACAGATATCTGGTACACCAGCAGGATATAATGTTCACCAGCACTTGGAATGGCATAAAAAACACATGGTTATGTCGAAGACATCTTTTGGCCACCTTTTCTTGAAGATTGGTTTATTGGAATAATTGTATTTGCATATTTTCTATTACCGACAAATAGGTCCAGGGTATACACCGGCAAGCTTATCTTTTCCAGATCAGCATGACATGCTATGGAGATGATTTATTATTGTTGTAAATGCATTAAGCTGACATGTTCAATCAGTTATTGCATCAGATATTGTTTTGTTTGTGAAATGTTTTTATTGTAATATCTTGTAGAGCCGACCTACTAAAATGGGTCTTAGGTTATGGTATAAATGTAAGATCGGATGTGGAATGCAAAAAAGAGCTCTGTGAAGGTGTATGCGAGAATAAGTAGAGCTATACATGCAGACATCATTTGAGGATTGAAGGAGGCTTTTGTGAAGACGATAAGAACTATATCGGTACTAAATCCAGCATAGAAAGATGCTAAATTAAGCAGTACATTCTTATTGGATTTAACCATCCAATTGTAGTCAGTGTGACTTCCATTGAGCAGTGAGCTCTAGGCACTTGGCCTTTCTGCATGTGCAAACCCCATTTGTATATACTTACTATCTGTCGTAGTATCATCTGATTGTGGGTAAGGTTTCCCATAGTGGTTTTCCCCTTACATGGTTTCCACGTATAAGTTTTGGTGTTATGTGTTGTGGATGACTTTGTTCTTTTTGTTTCATGCATTAAATCTTACCGGTATTGCTATTAACTGATAGAACTGTCTACCAGCATAAAAGACAGGTTTACTAGTATAAAGTATTAAAGTTGTTTAAGTTGCTTTTGGTTTGAATCTATCAGACAACTGATTCACCTCCCCCTTCTCAGTTGTCTCTGGAACCTAACAATTCTTTGATAGTATTTGCATGTTCTTCATGCTATAGTGATTCTTCTACTCTTCTCTTGTTCCTATCTTTTTGGAACATTCTTGTTTGGAGGCTTCTCTAGTCCTTCACTTTCTTTTTCCATCTCTTTTTGGTGTAGATTTTTTTTCCCACGTGGTTTTCTCTAGTTCATAGAGATTTGGTTGTGATTGGGTACCTCATCAGGCTTTGTTGTCGGGACCCAAATTTTTTGCCTTCTCATGTAGTTGCACTTTTTTGCTTCATGCATTTAGTTTTTTAGCTACTCCCTAAGTTCATCTTAAGGGGGGGCGTTAGAGTTATCTTGTATTAGCTAATAATTATTTATTTAATTATTAATCTATTATACTCTACACTTAAGCTAAACTTAGACATTTAATAATATTGTAGGTATTTAATAAAACACATTATCCTTTTAGGGTTTCTTTAGGGTTGCACACATTTAGGGTTGCTATTATCCTTTTATAAGGATTGTATTTTACTTTTTCATTAATTGATTGCCTCTTGAATGATAATCTTCTTCTTTGGAGCCATTATTGTTTTTTTGCCTCCAATCTTCTTTTGTGACAGGTATCTTGCTAACAGGTGTTCTTGGGATCTCTGAAGTTGTATTTTCTCAACTTCTTCACCTTTGTATCACCTTAAGCTTGCATCATATACCTTAATCATACTATACTACTCTCCATTACTCAATTAATCTGTCCTTTATATATCAACTGGATCTTAAACATCTTCCATTAGGTCGACTTATAGAAGTCTAACATGTATATGGATCATTGACCCAAAAGCGATCTAATAGACACATACAAAAGGAAAAGAAGATGCGTGAGGGTTCACACCATATCGACATGCCTTGCAAATATCTCCAAAAATGTTCTACATGCAACCTCTTAGACCAAAACACATAAGTCATTTCATACCATTATATTTTACTCAACCTTTTAATCCAGACCAAAGAGATAAGATTTGTAGACTACAACAAATGAAACATAAGGTTTCAAAGAGAATAAATCAACATTCCACAACACCTTCAAAGTAATATAAATTTGAGGAAAGCAACACATTCCTCTGCAATGTCCTGTAGACACATGTAGCTCTTATCTACTATAATAGTCACCTAAAATAGTAATACAATTTTTGGACCAAGTAGATAGTCACCAATCCTTCAGAAACACAACATGCTAATTACATTTTCCATCCAAAACACCTTCCAATAGATACCATACATATGTGCAATATCTGATACATGATTACACTATTTGCACACAACCGAATTACTTTTGAATCAAAGAGTTGACATCAATGACAAACTAAATAACACATTTACTACAGTCTCCCCCTTTGTCATTGATGGTGACACCTATACCAACACATATTTCTCTATATTCCCAAAACTTCTCTCCCTTTGACATCAAAGGAAAAGGGTACATGAGTACTATACAAAAAATTATATGCATAGCTCCCTCTATAGGCAATACTTCACTAGTAGGAGCACACCAAAAACATATATGTACATGATTAGAAAGGATGTCCTACCATATATTCATCTATACATTTTGCAGGATAGGAATTATGATGTCCTTATAAATAAATTTTAACTCTATACAAGTAGATCTCCAATCAATTTCCACGGAGATTAAATCTTTGAGCTAGCTCTTCATCTTCAAAATGAGTTGTTCTCTGACTTTACAACTTTCTAGAATAGTTACAGATGCACTCAATGTTTGAGAATCTTTCAAGATCTTTACCATGCTTGAGAGATATATATCCAAAATATCCCTTAGTCTGTAGAAATATTTCTTTACACACTATTTTTGTTCCACTAATTTGTTCAACATTGTATAATGTTGTTCTATTTCTATTCTTGCCTTCACATCGTCATGATTTTTCAGATCAATTGCGTTAGAAGCTTCCAAAATTTTGACCTGAAGAGATGTGATCTCCTTCTGAATTTCACTTGTAGATTTAGGCCAGGAATGGAAAAATTTATATAATTTAATCATGTTCTCCACACTTTCTTCAAGCACAAAAATACCATCTTTCAAACATTTGTGTGTCTCTGCACACTTATTTACTAGCAAACTTAGTCTATTATCCAGTAATTTCTTCTCTACATTAGTTGCAATCTTTTCTTCAAGAACATAAGAATAACCCTTCAATTTTTCTAATAATGTCCCCAGTTTCTCTTCATCACTTAATGATTCATCTATTTTAAAATTTAGAATTTTCTCTTGGAGAAACTTCAGCATATCCTCAATCAATTACCTAGACACCAAATATTTCTTTCTAGCCTTCGGATGTAGAGCATCACCTAATTCTAGCTTTTGGTAGGGTGTTAGCTTGTCTAGATCCAATTTCCCTTGAGTTACAACCAATTGTAGAACCTCAATTGACATTATCGATTCAATATCCATATTTAATTTCACTAGATTAGAGACACTAGAAGATCCCTCCATAGACATATTTTTCTTGTCTCCCTCTCTAAATGAGTCTTAATCTTCTCCAAGAATATTTCATTCTTCTTTTTTTCTTCCTCCTATGACCAGTCCATTGGAAATTTCTCTCCTTTGGTCATCTCTTTTCTATCAATAGGTTTCTTCATTACAACATCAATGAAATGATATGTACCATCCTGGTCCTCAAGCCCAATCTTCATGCCAACATCCTCTGAATTTAGTTGTCCTACAACATCCCATATTTTCTGCTCATCTTTCTGCATCTCTACAATACTAGGAACTTCCTCAAAACTTACTTAACTATTTGGGACAATGTTTGGACCATTTGTGTCAATCCTCTATGTAGTGCCCCTCCTAGACTTGCATTTGGATTTACATATCGATAGACTTATTTAGACATATGGTCGATTCTTAGATGGTATCGATAATGATAATTACTCTATGCGGATTTATGTTATCTAATTTGACTCATCATGTTTGGAGATTTATATGACTTATGGTATTATGATGGTACTAACCCTACTTCCTGATCATGATTTTATTCGATGTCTTAATGATATATTTGTGACTGTCTTTGTGATGATGTCTTATCACTCATAGCGAGTATGATATGACATTGCAATTATCTATCACTTGTCTGATTATTATGATGTATATGTATTGTATATGTATGTTGAATGGTGGTTGCAAGATTGCAGGTACTAGACATCAATTCCACCTGGCTTCACAAGTCTGAGCATGTTTCTATCCCAATGGCAAGTTGTCGGAGATGATATAGTTTCCCTCACACACTCTAGGTTTAAGTTGTATACCTTGTTAGTCGTGTCATGATGCAAGTTGATGTTAGAGGCTTGAGTTGATCATCCCCTTTGTTGATGTAAGGTGATGTGAGTCTATGTTTATTTATATTTAGAGATGTGTGATTGTTTAATCATTTAAAAATCAGATTGATATTTGATTTATTACTTAATAAGAGCTTGATTATTATTTATAGTCAAATGACTTTTATTTATTTATATTTTAATTGAGTTTTATTAATTGTTAATTGTTGGATTTTTTATTTATTTAATTTAATTTATTTTAATGATGCTTTTTTGAATTTTCTACTGTTATTATTTATTTGTGGCTATTTATTTAATTATTGGTATTTAATTAATTAATATTATTTAAACAAGGCACTAATATTTTATTAATGGATAAATATTATTATCCATGGTTATTTATTTAATTTTTGTTGTGGTTTATTATTTATTGGGTGAATAAAAAATAATATTATTCATGAATAATATTTTATCTTGGGTATGTAAGTTATTATTTAAATTGATTGTCTTTTTACCCTTGGTTAAATTGTTTTTCAATTAAACCTGCCTACCCTCTTATTTAATTGGTCGAATGGTAGGAGGTAGAACTTTGTGAGGGTTGGTATAATATATGGTTTTTGGGAATATTTTGATTGGTTGATTTTTAATAAAGTTTTGGGTTTGATTTTTGGGTATTTTTATAATTTCTTATGCATTCATGGGAGGTTACCTTTCAGGAGAAATTTTTAGTTTGCTTGAAGGATTTAGATTTTGGTTTTGATTTCGGATTGAGCTTGGGAGCTTGCTAGATTTGGAGTTCTTCATCGTATTTTATTTGCCCTTGCTTCTTTTTCCGGGTTGGATTTGATTGCCCTATTCTCATATTTCGATTTACATGAAAAATTGTCTACTAAAATATTGTCTTGGGGAAAATTTTGGGAATGAGTCAGTTGTTATTGTTTTGATTGAAAGGAATGATTTTGATAAAGATTGCATTTAAAATAGAAATCTGATTTTGTGCAGTGCTAGGAATGGGTATGAATAATTTATGATTTGCATTGTTATACTCTCCTGTGAGTGTATTATGTGTTGATCTTGAATTGTTGAGGCTTTATTTGTCCTAGCTTATCATATTTCAGGGTCTCTTAAGGTCTGGAGTCTTTTTGGTGTGATTTGATTAAGTATGGTTGTGTCTGCAACACTTCCTATACATATGTTTGCTTATATTAGTTGAAATTATTGGATGATTGGACTATTTGGTTTTATGCAAACCCTATTATGCTTTCTTGTTGACTTTTGATGAAAACTGGGTTGATTTTGGACCCTGATTGATCCTGTGCCCAAATCTGAGCAAGTTTGAACACCTCTACATCCCATTTTTCAAAAGTTGCAACTCATACAAAAGCACTAAAAGTAACTGCAAAAGTGCCACTCTGGGCTCCAAAAGCACCACTTTGGGCTACAAAAGTGCCAAAGTAGTTTCAACATATTTTTGGGTCCTTTTTGAGGTCCTTAGTTGGTCTTTTTGGCTTGATCTTCATTCCAAAGGCTTGTTTTATCATGTTTGGTGGTTTTTGGGCATTGTGCTTTTCATTTGTGATATGTATGAATCCATTTTGGCTCTGGCAAGTGGTTTTGTGCTTAACCGTTGAGGTATTGATATGTTGCTCAAGCAAGTTGAGTGTGTCCTTACTGTTGAGGAAGGGTAATTTGCAACTCCAGTGAGAGGATATGTTGTGCCTCGCTATGAAGGATTATTCTATGTTATCAGATTCATGTGTTGACAAATTTTATGTGCATTTGACATTCTTGAGGCACTCTTTCTTTATTGTTGCAATTTAGCATTTTGAGTTTATGGCTTGGTTCTTGATAAGTGGCTCTTGGATTGCATGTTGATGATTACCTTTGAGATTCAGTTTTATCAGATTTATAATGAGTTTGGGATGCATTCCATGTTGAGTTTCATGTTGTTATTGTGATGTACTTACTATGTGAAACCCTATGGTTTTGGTCCATGGTAGGGAGAGTGGGCTCTTGCATGTGGACCGGGGTCTTGAGCATTAGGCCTCTGGGAGGAGGTCTAGACTTGATGGAACCACATGAAGAGTTTTCTTGTAATTACAAGTGATAACCTTAATAATTGATTAGTGGGTTTGGGTATTTAGGAATTCACTAAGCAAGATAATAATTGGTTTTGTGGCCACACCTCATAGCCTTAGAAGTGTGCATGCTCGGGATGATCATGGGAAAACCGTTGGAGTGGTAAACCAATCTCCTTTGAATAGCTCCAAGGTGGAGATGGTTCCACATGTCTATCAGGGTGAGGCTTGGACCCTTCTTTGTGAGGATAACATGTGATGACACTCCTTCCCTACATGTGTCCATTATCCATATGCCTTGATTTGTTGATTAAGCCTTTGGGAGTTTGGTTGCTTTGTTTTAGCCATGTGATGTGATTGGATATTGAATTATTATGTTGGAGTCTTGTGATATCATGTTGTATCCCATGGTTGTTAGGTGCCATCTTAGGTATTGAGTGTGAGTTGGAACCTTATGTCATCTCCTAACAAGGGGGGTGGTTCCTATTTGGTTCCACATAGTCAGGTGGTTTGATGCCTTCTTCCATTGGGATGTTCTTCTTTGGATGTTAGCATGCATGGATATGGATATTTATTATCTTATCATGTGCATGGGTTGTTTGGAGAATATTCTATGTAATTATAATTAATATCATTTGGTATGAAAGATGCAAATGTAAATAAGACTATGTAATCAGCGTATTGAGAACATGTATATAGAACTTGTAGTAAGATGATTTTAGAATGGAATGTATTGAGTGAGATTGGTGTAAATGTACATTCTATTATTTATTAGAAAGGAATAAAATAATTGAGAGATATGAATGTAAAGTCTTGTGTATATCTTGTGGAAGATAGTGAATGTGTTAACAATCATGTTTGCCTTGATTTGAAAGATGTTAATCTTCAATTTTAGTTATCTTGGGATATGGAAACAAATGAGTAGTTGTAGATTTATATGGAATATATGACTCTTCAATATGTGGTTGTCCTATGGTGTTGATTTCTATGTACTAGAGATAATACTATTTTACGATGACTTGTAAATATAGATTATGAATATGTACTTATGTAACCTGTATTATTAAGCATTAGGATGGGATGTAGCAAAGAGATTATGTTCTTGCTTCATGTGCCCTTGTGTATTTGGACTTGATGATGTAGAACTATACTTTTGTAATAAGATGTATTATTATATGGTTCATGTTGTAGAAATGCTCATCATGTTGGGAATGAGATCCTATGTTGAATTAGGGGATTGAAATATTAGATTATGTTTATTCTTGTAGAATCATATGACCCTTGAATCTATTTAGTAGCTTGGAATCCTATTTGGAAGTAGATAAGTGCTTGTTGTTATAATCTTACATATGAATATGGATAGTATTCTTTGTGAGTTGTGTAATGGTAGTGCTTAAGGAAATAATCTAGTTCCATGTGCAGGGGAAAGGACAAATGCATTTCTATTCATGATGTTTTAATTGATTAATGAATGAAGATGAGTATAAGGAATATTTGGTTGGTATTTTAAAATGAACCTAAAGGGTATGAAATGTGGTAGAGTTTTGCATATGTGTTAATGATTTGTCATGGTTGTATGGGAAGTAAATGATCAGTAGAATGATAGTATAAGATGTTCCAGATGGATATGTGATGTGTTAGAATTATGTCAAGTAGTGATGTTGGAATACCCTAGGGAAGGATATAACATAGGAGTTTATTTAGTGATATGTTAATGGTTAATGGTAATTCCGCTTGCATAATATGTTCTATGGTTATGTTCATGTGGAATCATATATTCTTGTAATTATTAAAAGATGCATTGATTCATATTAGTTGTAATGTTGCATTAAAAAATACTAGAGATATCGTAGTAGTGGTGGCTGACTTAAAAGGAAAAAAAATTCTCCATTTGTTAGTAGATTATGGTTTATTTCTCTAGGGTATTTTGGTGGGCATTACACTCTAATCCTTGGTTCCCTTTTCTAGAGCGAGTATATTGGAACTTGACTCACTAATACTAATTCATGTATTTGTCTTCTCTAGAGGAGAATACAAAGACTTTACCACCTCTTCAACAACCTCAATAACAATTTCATTTGATTGTCTTACAATTCTCTTTATGTCTTTAAGATATTCGACCATAATTGGATTCACCCTTTCTTTCTTTCTTTCTAAACTTTTCATTGAGAATTTGTTGAATCTTACTCCTTGCTTCTTGAAATAAAGGACTGCAAAATTTATCAATAGTGCTTGTCCTTATGTCATTTTCTTTCATTATTTCCTTCTTTCTTTTCTCTTTTAGAGCTTATGGCAAATCTTTAGGAATCGTGTCTTGGATATCACTTGGTGTTTTGTTAAAAATAATCATATATCTAATTACAACCTTTTCAATGGTTTCTTTATCCTCTAGAAGATATTTGTAATATATATTTATTGTATGTGCTAATGATTTATGTACACATATTGCATTTACCAAAATATCCAGGTTAAGCGGCTGATAGTGTGGAGTACCTTCATGTTTTTCTTCCTTTCTATTCTTCTTTTGTTCTTTCTTCTTTGTTTGCCTCTTCTTTACTATAGAGGCTTGAGCTCTTTTCTTCTTTGTTTGCCTCTTCTTTACTATAGAGGCTTGAGCTCTTTTCTTCTTTGTAGGAAGCATTGGGTCCTCTTCCTCTACATCCTCCATTTTTGTCCTTTTTGTCCCAGGATTGAAAGCAAATTTTTCTTTTTGCACTTCTTCCATACTATTGGTTTCAACCTCCTCTACCACAATTTCCTGAACATTAATCTTCCTTCTTGTTTCTTTCTTTCTTGGCATCCCTTTCTCAATTGTTGAAGCTCAACAGGGGTTCCATAGGAACCAATATCATTAGAGGTGATGCAGATGCAAATCTTGTTGTCCTTTGACCATAAGCTTCTAAAACTCTCTTTAAACCATATCCTTGAATTTGTTTTCATTCTTTTGTTAAGTTCCTTATCACTTTCCTCTCATCTCATTTTTTCCTCAATCTCTTCCATTGTACCAAAGTGAGGCTCATTAGGGTCTTTCTCCAACCTGATTATTTCAGCAATCTTTGACTCAACTAACTCCTCAAAAAATTCATACTGAAGTTTTGAAATCCATGCAAATCTAGGTTCTACTACCACTATGTAGCAATTGTCTCTGGTTACCATAAATGTAAATGTGCCTTTATATTTCCGAACCAAATCTAGAAGAAATCTGTCTTTTTGTTGCATTATATCCTCAAAGTTTTTGAATTACAAAGAGAATGTTGTACTATATGTTTTGTTATCCATTTTGAAACTCCTAACATATTTCCCAATTTGTGCTCCAATAGGAGATGATTTTCCCAAACACAATTGTCCCTTTCGAAAGTTCATTCAAATACATGAAAGAAAGATTAATAATAAATTAGCCATATTTGAAAGGGTATTTACTTTTCCTTATCTTGTTTAGGTTATCCAACAACTATTGAAACATCAATTCACATAGGTCAAACCTTTCTCCAACAACCCCCATCTGAAATACAATATGAATCACAATTGTAGTTGTAGATCCCACTTGGCTCTAAAAGTAGACATTGCATGTTATGCCTTTTGTCACATATCTCACTTCTGGACCAATAATGTCTTCAATTGTAATTTTCCCTTTTATCCAATCTCAAACCAGTTAACACCATAACAATATCATTCTTCACGAATTTCTTCACTGAAATTTTACCATTTAAACATAGACTAGTCAAATCTCCAATGTCATCCCTCATGATTTTGCAAGGTTTGTCTAGATACATTATATCTCCATTAATATGACTCAATATGATTCTAATCCATCCAGTGTCATAAAAAAAATTGAGAAAAAACTTCCATATATTTAGCCCTAACTTCATAATATTCTTCTATTGGTTCTTAAAGATAATCGAATCATTTTTTGTCAATTTTTCCCTGAGATTATTAAATTTGGAATGACTTACCTCCTCCATGTTAGAATGAATCTATGCCCTAACATCTTCAGTGTATAAATGGTGAATTGGAACCCTGGAAAATGCATCATATTTATCTCTAATGGTCACCACATATGGATACAACTTAAGAATAGGTCATGGATTTAGCTTAGGATTGACATTTTCCTTCACTACATAGGAACTAGGGTTTGCTTCCAAAAATCACTTTAATCATGTTGATTATATAGAAATTATTTTTTGAACAAGGGCTCTTGAGATATCAATTTTCAAGTGAACAAATGGGCTCCAATATCCCAATTTATGCATACCATCTATGGTCTGATAATCATTAATGCACCTTTATCGACACACTTCTAAAAAGATGATATACTTAGTTAGTTACCTTTTTCACTTACAATTTTTATGAATCAATCATATCATCCAAAAATATTTGAAAATTGTTAAGTACGGATGCTAAGCTAACAAGATGAGAGGAGGGGGGGTGAATCATACAAACTTAATCTTCCATAAAATCAACAGATTCAACCTCGGTAATTTATACTTCAGCAATATAACTAAAACTACTAAACATGCTAACTCATAAACACATTATCATCATAACACCATATTTAACATGGATACCCAAATAGGGAAAAACCACTATGGGATTTTGGACCCACTAAGAAATATACTCTTCTAGAGTATGCTCGGTTAAAAGCAAATCTTGTTAAAGATTACAAACACATTGCTAGATGTAACCCAGTTAAGGGATTTCCCTCAGATCTGTTAGGATCTTCACTTTGTTATAAGTGACCTTGTCAAAGGATTTCAAACACTCAACTAGAATGTTACCTTGCTAGAGGTTTTACAAATAAGACTGTTAAGTCCACTCAGTTAAGAGATTTTCTATCACTTAAAAAATAAACAATAGTAAAAGTATATCTGCAACTTTACATCTAAAATGCTAAAGAAAATTCCTATTTGCTCATCACTGTCAAGTCATAGGACTTATCTTGTCCCTCTGTTTGGCTCCTTACTCTATTATTCAAACAGGTCTTCAAGCTTATGTGCTCGGTAATCACTATGTAGCATCCTTGTGCTTACACTTGCCCGCATCCATTGTTCATCAACAATTCCTTATTTATAAACAATTTGTTAACCACTTAATCTCCTTGATCACATTTCCCATGATCAATCATAGCCATCAGATCTTCAATCTTGACCAGGTTCATTGTATCCTTTGATCTGAAAATGTTTTACTATGCCTAGGAACTTGCATTCCATTCTTGGAACTTGTGCTAGGGTATTGCGATTCAATCTGTGCTGTAGATCTAGCTCCTGAATCTTCAAAGTCGTAGATCCTTAACAAACTTCATGCATGACATACCAATCATTTAATCAACTCCAGCTCATCAGCTTCCTTCATTAAATAATGCTTTTATTCATCTAATGCATTTTGTTACAGCTCGGTTGTAACTCGGTAAATACTAAACTTTACTCGGTAGACATTCCGCCTTCGTTAACCGATAGTGATAACCTTAGGGTTTACCGACTAGGTTCCTTAGGGTTTATTGACTAGGTTCTTTGCTTGGTGACATAGTATAGTATTAACCTTACAATTAACAACATATGTAGGATATCAAAACAATCTAAACATCATGATCTCATCATTGTCTAACTCGGTAATAGTTTCCCATTGAATAACTTATTTCTCCCCTTATTCATCACATTCTTTTTGTGTCTTTTACCGACATCTTTATACTCATCAAATCATACTTCTTAAGATATGGCAACATCATACTGAATTAGAAAATCAATTTCTTGACATCAATGACAAAATAATGTTATAAACATAGTTATCATCCTTCTTCAACTATATCAATAATCTTCAACAACCTTCTCAATATCCTTATTGAAATGCCAACAATCTCCCTTGTTCTGTTGTAATGCCAACAATCTCTCCCTTTGGCATTGATGGCAAAAACTAACTTGATTTGATTCAATTGATTTGGATTCTGATTGTTGTATCTGATTCAACTTCACCAGCTGTGTAGATTTCTTCTAAAGTCTTCTCCTCCTGTCATTGGTCTTCTTTGTTTAGTCTTCTCCCCCATTCATTAGTCTTCTCCCCCTTTGACAACAATGCCAAAAAGTAAAAGAACTGAAACATGATTTATTCCTCAGAGAAGTGATTTCCATGTTGTTATGTATCAACTTAGTCTCGATCAGAGCATTTTGTCTTCAATTCCTATCCTGGTTTTATTTTCTGCACACCCTTAGAAAACCTCCTAAAGTGTGTAAATTAGCATCAACTCATAAAAGGTATTCTATAGAGTCATCGAATTGATGCTTTCACCGAACTCTGTCATTGAGTACTAGATAGGGGTAGGACCCCTAACTGACTTTTGAGATACTCAAAAGTGTCCCTTGGTAGTGGCTTGGTGAAGATATTTTCTATTTGTTCCTTTGTTCTAATATACTCCAACACCACTTTCTTCTCTTGAACTTCTTCTCTAAGATAATGATATTTGATAAAGATGTGCTTTGTCTTAGAGTGCATTATAGGATTCTTTGAAATGTTAATGGCTCTAGTATTATCACAGAATATAGTTACTGGCTCGGTAACTTTCTCATTTATGCCTTCTAACAGTTGTTTGATCCATGTTATATTAGTGCAATTCAATACTGCAACAACATATTCAGCTTCTATTGTTGACTGTGAAACACATCCTTGTTTCTTGCTAAGCCAACTTACTAGTCTTTCTCCTAAAAAGAAATCTCCTCCACTTGTGCTTTTCCTATCATCAATGTTGCCTGCCCAATCAGCATCAGTATACACTTTTAAATCAAAATCATTTCTCTTGTCATATACTAGGCCATAATCTTCAGTGCCTCTCAGGTATCTAAAAAATTCTCTTGATTGCTATCATATGTGTATCTTTGGGATTTGCAAAAAACATTGCAGCTATACCTACTGCATGTGCTATATCCGGTCCACTGTGAACAACATATTGTATCTTTCAAATCATGGATCGGTAAAGTGTCTAATCAACAGATGCAGATTCATCATTCTTTGATAATTTATAGTTGGTAGTCATAGGAGTACTTACTGGTTTTGAGTCCTCCATTCCAAATTTCTTCAAGATTTTCTTTATGTACTTGGATTGAGTAATGAAAATCTCATCTTTCATTTGCAGTATCTATAAACCTATAAAATACTTTATTTCACCGATTAGTGACATCTCAAATTCTTTGCACATTTCATTACCAAAGTTTTTGCATAGAGAATCATTCCCACAAAATATAATGTCTTCAACAAATATGGCTGAGATCAGTATTCCATTGTCTTCATCATTCTTCATTTACATATTGTTGTTTTCATTTGTTCTTATAAAACCATGATCATTGTAGAATAAGTTGAACTCATTAGAGGTGAACTCTCTTCCTCTATCAGATCTAAGACATTTTAGTTGTCTTCCTGTTTCATTTTCAACTCTTGCCTTGTACCATTTTAACATTTGAAAAGCTTCTGATTTTTCTTTTAAAAACATAATTGGCATCATCCTTGAATAATCATCCACAAATAATATGAAATATTTATCACCATTATAACTTTGAACTTTCATAGGACCACAAAGATCAGTATGCACAAGATCTAAAATTCCCTTAGAAGTGTAGGACCTACTTGTAAAGCTTGATCTTGTCATTTTACCCATCTGGCATCCTCTGCATATAGCATTCTTAGGTTTTTCTAAACTTAGTAGACCTCTTACTCGGTGCTTCTTGCTTATTTTGATCAGATTATCAAAATTTACATGACAAAACCTTTTATGCCATAACCAGGTATCATCTATCTTTGCATAAAGACACTTGTTCAGAGTTGAGTCAAGGTGAAATGTGATACCTTTTGTTTGTGTCCCGGTAGCAGCTAACTTTCCATGCTTGCCATGAACCTTGACAATTCCTTTCTGAAATTCTATTCGGTAACCTGTGTTGTTTAGCTGTGCTACACTCAACAAATTGTATTTCAATCCTTCAACCCAATAAACATCATCATATTTTGCATTATCAAGAAGTGTTATGGATCCTTTACCTTTTACCAGACATGGTGCATCATTACCAAATCTTACATAGCCTCCATCATAGTCTTCTAATTTAACAAATTTGTGTTTATCACCTGTCATGTGATGTGAGCATCCACTATCTATGATCCAAGAATCATTTTTACTTATGTGAGATATTAGGGCTTTTTCTTCATACCTTTCTTCATCTGATCCATCTTTGATAGCCACATAAACTACTTCCTCTGTATCAGTTTCATCATATTTATCATCATTGGATTCCTCATCAGCTATTAGGCATGTCTTTCTATCTCTTCTTTTGAAATCTCAGTATCCTCTGTAGTGATTGTATTTCAGTTTGTCATCTCGGTAATCTCTCTTTTCACTAGATTCTTTGTCAGGGCAGTTAGAGGCTATATGTTCTATTTTATCACAAATGAAACATTTCAAAGGTAGCTTTCCTTTATACTTACCTTTGCCTCTCGGCAGCCTCCTGGCTAATAGTGCTTCAAACGCTTCTTGCTTTCTGATTTCTTCATATAGTTTGTGTACCTCTTCCATGTTTTTGTGAAATCTTTCACTTGCTCCATTATGATTCCCTTTAGAATACTTACTCATTCCATCATTGTAGTCATCAAATTCATCAAGATGAAAAGAACTGAATGCAGATTCAACTTTATTTACTGAAGACCCACTGTTATCAAAATTACTTAACTCAAATGCATGTAGCTTACCAATAGTAGCATCTAAAGAAACTGGCATATTGGGTACAGACCTCAATTCATTGATTGCAGAGACTCGGATTGCATAAGTAGGTAGAAGGGTTCTCAATAACTTACTTGTGATATCCTTCTCTTCAATAGTTCCTCCTACTCCTTTGATTTGATTCACAATCTCCTGTAACCTTGTACTATAGTAGGTTATGTTCTCTCCTTCATTCATCCTCATAGATTCAATTTGTCCTCTTAAACTATCCACTTTTTCTCTTTGAACATGTTCATCACAACGATAAACAGATATAAGCTTAGACCACATTGCCTTTGCATCAATACATCCTTCTAGATCATTAAACTTTGAGTCGGTCAATGCTGATGATATTTCATTCATTGCTTGAGTGTGTTCTTGCTTCGCCTTTATCTCTTACATAGTCAATGGATAGGTGCTCGGTGTAATGAAATCATTCTCTAGATAATATGTTGCATATTCTCCAACTCTTGATAAGTGCAGCTTCATCCTTTTCTGCCATGTAGAGAAACTAGACTTGTTCAGCTTCGATGTATCCCTCTTATACATCTTTGGATCTTTGCCTCAAGTACCTTCAAACTTTTCTTCCAGAGTCCAGGCTCTGATACCAATTGTTAAGTATAGATGCCAAGCTAACAAGATGAGAGGGGGGGTGAATCATACAAACTTAATCTTCCATAAAATCAACAGATTCAACCTCGGTAATTTATAATTCAGCAATATAACCAAAACTACTAAACATGCTAACTCATAAACACATTATCATCATAACACCAGATTTAATGTGGAAACCCAAATAGGGAAAAACCATTGTGGGATTTCAGACCCACTAAGAAATATACTCTTCTAGAGTATGCTCGGTTAAAAGCAAATCCTATTAAAGATTACAAACACATTGCTAGATGTGACCCAATTAAGGGATTTCCCTCAGATCTATTAGGATCTTCACTTTGTTAGAAGTGACCTTGTCAAAGGATTTCAAAAACTCAACTAGAATGTTACCTTGCTAGAGGTTTTACAAATAAGACTGTTAAGTCCACTCGGTTAAGAGATTTTCTGTCACTTACAAAATAAACAATAGTAAAAGTATATCTACAACTTTACATCTAAAATGCTAAAGCAGATTCCTATTTGCTCATCACTGTCAAGTCATAGGACTTATCTTGTCCCTCTACTGGGCTCCTTACTCTGTTATTCAAATAGGTCTTCAAGCTTCTGTGCTCGGTAATCACTATGTAGCATCCATGTGCTTACACTTGCCCGCATCCATTGTTCATCAACAATTCCTTATTTATAAACAATTTATTAACCACTTAATCTCCTTGATCACATTTCCCATGATCAATCATAGCCATCAGATCTTCAATCTTGACCAGGTTCCTTGTATCCTTTGATCTGAAAATGTTTTACTATGCCTAGGAACTTGCATTCCATTCTTGGAACTTGTGCTAGGGTATTGCGGTTGAATCTGTGTTGTAGATCTAGCTCCTGAATCTTCAAAGCTGTAGATCCTTAACAAACTTCATGCATGACATGCCAATCATTTTATCAACTCCAGCTCATCAGCTTCCTTCATTAAATAATGCTTTTATTCATCCAATGCATTATGTTATAGCTCGGTTGTAACTCGGTAAATACTAAACTTGACTAGGTAGACATTCCCCTTCATTAACCGATAGCGATAACCTTAGGGTTTACCGACTAGGTTCTTTGCTCGGTGACATAGTATAGTATTAACCTTACAATTAACAACATATGTAGGATATCAAAATAGTCTAAACATCATGATCTCATCATTGTCTAACTTGGTAATAGTTTCCCATTGAATAACTTATTCCTTCCCTTATTCATCACATTCTTTTGTGTCTTTTACCGACATCTTAATTTCCATCAAAACATACTTCTTAAGATATGGAAACATCATACTGAATCAGAAAATCAATTTCTTGACATCAATGACAAAATAATGTTATAAAGATAGTTATCATCCTTCTTCAGTTATATCAATAATCTTCAACAACATTCTCAATATCATTATTGAAATTCCAACAATCTCCCTTGTTCTGTTGTAATGCCAACAAAAATGTCTTCCTAAACGTCGTCATGTTCAAGGCATTTCAACATCCAAAAATTGTAAATGGGGCCTCTTAAGGTTTTCTTTTGATTTACCCCCTCAGATATTGCTATCTACATTAGTTTTTGGAAGAGGGGTCAAAAAATCTTTTGATTTATTCACCCATGTCATATTCATTTTCTACTTGTCCTCCCTAATATCAATTTTCTTCTCTGGACTAATATCCTTCTTATTCCTTCTTTTGTATTATTTTGCAATATGTATAATTTTATTATAGTTATAACATACTAGATTTCACTACAGTCCACTTTCATTCATTCAGCTATTGCCACTTCTTCCAAATCTCCCATTTGACTTGCATTCTTTAGCTCTATGCCCAAATATATTGAATGTATAACATTATCGATTGAAATTTCTTAAACATTATCGATTGAAATTTCTTAAACTTAAATTTCCATATTTATTCCAATTCATCCTAATTCTTCATTTACCTTCCTTGTGTCCAAACTTATTGCAATAGTAACAATTTCTATTAAGGATTGATTTTTGATTTGAATTCTACATTCACTAGCTCTATGTCCAAATTTATTACATGAAAAACAATTGCCATTAAAAGAGTACCTATCTATGAAGTTGGAGAAAACCTTTTGTCATTCTTCTTGTGGTTTCAAACTGGAATGAAATCATGTTGATCCTTGTTAGTGTTCTTGACCTTTTCCTTTCCTTTATCTTTATAAATTTCACCTTTCTCAAAGCCAACTCCATCTTTATCCTTATTTTTCTTTAAGAAATTAGCATGGAATCAAGCACTTCACTGCCACCTTTTAGCTTAAGACCTTTGTCAATATGTTCCTTTGCATATTTTAGTTCTTTTCTTAGTTTATGCACTTCCTTTTCAAGTTTGGTATACTCTTCAGTTTTTTTGTTCAGCTTTGTGTCAAGGTCATCCATAGCCTTCCTACCTTCATCAAGTATCTTTCTCAGATAGGCAACTTTGTCTTCAGCCTTTTAGCACATGAATTTTCTTTCATCCAAAAATTTTCAGAGTAGATCTCATCCTTCCATATCAGCAACACCCTTTGTTAATATGTGGCAGCTGATATGCACGTATTGTACACTCATAATGTATCATACCATTTTTTGAGAAAAAAACCAACATTGAAAAACCCTAAAAAATGGTCGACTTTGTATGTTGCCCTAAAATTGCATGTTATAAGTAGTTGGAATGAAAAAAGGCATTGTAATGGTGTTGTACTGATTTACTAGATAATAAGAAAAGATTGGATGATTGTGCTCTATGGATGTAGCCCATCTTGGGTGAAATCTCTGTGTTATTTGTAATTTTTATTTTTCTTCATCTTTTGTGTTTGTATCTGCATATAATTGTTAATTTTTATTTGCTCCAGATCAAGATAAACTCTAACACCCTCAAATTCCTAGTCATGTTGCTTCATAGTATCTGAATCCTCATATTCAAACATAGTGTTCAATTCCTAGATCTACCTTAGTTGTTCAATTGTCTCTTCAAGAACCTTTCTCTGATACCAATTGTTGAACACTACTTGATGCCAAGAAGAGGGGTGAATTAGCATATACTAAAACTTAATCAAATTAAATAATTTATTTCATTGTCTTCACAACTTAATTCATCACAGATGCATGAAAGTAAATAACAATAGGAGCAAAAACATCCACACAAGAACACCATGATTTTACATGAAAAACCTAAATAGGGAAAAACCACAATGAGAATCATACTCACAATATATGTATGAATAATGTTTACAAAGATCTAGGCCATAGACCAAGGAGCTCACTGCTCTGGATTTGCAAGCTTAGGTGCACAACCTTAGGGAAAGATACAAAAGACTTGCACAACTGAAGATCACTTCTTCAAGAAAACATGCAAAACATCTGTCTAGATACAATAAAGTCAAGAGATTGAACTGCAAGAGAATCACATCTACTAATATCCGATTAACAATTCACATTTAATACTCATCTAATCCAACTTTTATTTCTACATTTTACCACATCCAAACCTCTGTATCACTTTAAGGTAGCATCATACTCACATGATATACCTTAATCATACCATACTACACTCCATTATCAAATAATTTGTCCTTTATATATAAATTAGATCTTCAATATCTTTCATTAGGTTGACGTATAGAAGTGTAACATGTATATGCATCATCAACCCCAAAAATGATTTGATAGACACATGTGGAAGGAAAATAAGATTTGTGAAGATTCACACCATGTTGACACACCTCCCAAATATCTCCATAAAGGTTATACACACAACTGCTCATACCAATATATTTTACTCAACCTTTTAATTTGGACCAAAGAGATAAGACTTGAAGACCACCAAAAATGAAACATAAGGTGTCAAAGAGCATAAATCAACAATCCACATCACCTTTAGAGTACTATAAATTTGAGGAATGGAACATATTCCTCTACAATGTCCTTTAGAAGCATGTAGCTCTTATCTACTGGAACACACACCTAAAACAATGATACAATTTTTGGACCAAATAGATAGTCACCAATAATATGGAAACATAATATTCCAATTATATTTTCCATCTAGAACACCTTTTGATAGATACCATACATCCACACAATATCTAATACATGCTTACACTACCTGCACATAACCAAAATACTTTTGAACCAAAGAATTGACATCAATGACAAACTGAATAACATATTTACAACAAGGAATTGCAAGATTAAGGTGCACAACCTTAGGGGAAGATACAAGGATGCACAAACTGCCAAAAGGAACACACCATCTTCTAGCAGGTGTAGAGGATCAAATGAAATAAAATAAGCAAGATCTCCTAATCATAAAATTTTCCTTGAACCATTGTGTCAAGTGACCAATATAATGGCAAACATATTTGATTTCAAACTTTGTCTCAATGCTCTTCACAATTTTCTTTCATACTTCTTCTATACCAAATTTGCTTTTATATCATTCAAATCCTTTTTACATTAATTATTATTATTTCTCATACTCAACTCATACACCCACACACCTATATATACAAGATAATTCATTAAAACCCTAAACTAGGTCTACCACAAATGAAATATACAAAATTACATGAATTTGGCCACATAGACCTATAACATCTATTCCAATCCACTCCAAGAGATAGAGGGGAAACAAATAGATCACATCACATCCTTCTGAAACAATTACAATAAATCGGACATGCTAAAACATTCTCCAAGGTTGACATAAAATGAAACATGTAGATAAATAATGTAGCACACCAACCAATGGGCCCAAAACCATTCTTCAATGCACAAAGCATAATGCAGATCTACACACACCATGTTGAGACCCCTATCATTATTAATATTCAACCACCAAAATATATTCAAACCAAAAGGACATGATACAAATAGGATGCATCACAACAGTCAACCAGAAACAAAGCCATCTAACAACATAAAACTTAGAACACCATAACTTCACTTGTTGGTTGAGCCATCACCAAAAAATTGAACCAGAACATTTAAAAAACCAAATAAACATGTCCTAAAATTTGCAACACTTGAATCCAAAAATTAGATAATCACTAAGCATTCTTTGGACCAGTTTTGACAAACCACCACTATAAAAAAACAAAAAAAAACTAACTCCAACATCTAAGTAATAGAGGACCTGTAAACTTAATAATACAATATATGCATATCATAAAAATTATATCTAGAGGTAAAATCCATAATATTCACATTCTAGAGGAATGCAAAGCATTCTTCAATTGAGAAATTAAAAACTATTTCCTGCATAAATACTATTTCCTGCATATTGAAGCTTTCACTACACTAATTTTCTTAAGACACCTCAATATCACTACCAAATTGCATAACAACATCATAGCATACATTTACAAACCATTTGTAACACATAGTGACATCAATGACAATACAACTCATATTTCCAACATTCTCCCCCTTTATCATTGATGGCAACACCTGTGTACCATCAATAGAAAAGAAAACTAAATTCATAACTAATCTATCTCCCATTATTTATATATCTCACCCTTTGATATCAAGGACAAAGGGCACTCTACAAAACTCTCTCCCCCTTTGACATCAAGGACAACAAATGCAACCATGAATAACTCTTCCTTCTACTAAAACTCTTTTCTCCTAAGGAGAACACCATTAAAAATCACATTCTTACTCAAATTCTCTCTTCCCCTTCTAGGAATAACATAAATAACTTTAATACTCCCCCTGATAGGGATATCACTCTTCTATAATCAATCTAAACCTTAACTGATCCCCTAAGAGAAGTAAGAGAATAGATTTGAAAGATCCCCCTGGGTAGATGCACAATAATTTATACTTCTACATTTTTGTCTTCTCATATCTCTTGTCAATATCTTGATAGGTTTCTAGACCACAATATTCACTAATATCCTTGTTAGTCTTCTTATTTTGACTCATTTGTACTATCAAAAACATTTCCAGACCCACTCTAGCACAATTGCTTTCATGAGCACCTATAACTGGACCACCTTTTTTGTCATTTAATTTTTTTCTTCATCTATCTATTTGATCAATCCTTTGTAGACTTTCAGATCCTCACCTATGATGAGGTTGACCATTTCCTTCAATTTGGAATCTGTATTTCAAACACAAACTATCTTTGTCCTTTCTAGGAAACATACATCTTTTACCAACTGTTCAAGTTTTAAGCCAAACGCTTCTACATTGTCCTATTAGACATCACAAATGACACTGTAAACCAACAAAACCATCTAAAAACCTTCAAAGATACCTTCAAAAGCTCTACCATGCTAAGAGAAACTCAACATCAAACCACAAGTGGCATCATAAGATCTTCATTTCACTCCCCCCTTAGATAGTGCATACTTCTTAGTTGTTGGAAATGCAGTCAACACCATTAGAGGGTGCAGACTCATCCATAAACTTACTTTCATATGTCTCATCTAATTTCTTTAGCCATGTCATCTTTATTTTATCTTTTTCTTCATTAATATCAATCTTATTTACTAGACAAGTAGACTTTTCATTCTTTCCTCTCTAGAATCTAGCAATATGTCTAATTTTATTGCAGTTGTAACAAGTTGGACCTTGTTATAGACCATTCCCATTCATCCTATCATTTCTATTTCTTCTAACACTTCCATTCCTTCTTATATTAGATCTACACTAAATATCGTTATGCCCAAAGTTGTTGCAAGCATAACAATATCCAATGAAAGATTGAACATTCCTACCACTCATATTCCACATCATTCTACTTATCCACTAATTAGCCTTATGACCAACCTTATTGCAAGCATAACATTGTCCATTAAATAAATTCTATCTCTTCGAACTTCTAAACTCACTTTCTCTATGCCAACTTTTTTTGCGTGAATAACAATCACCACTAAAAAATGGGAAATACCTGATTTGAGTAGGAGTAGGAGACCTTTTGAAATTCTTCTTATTTTGGGCATGAGGGAAACCATTTTGATTAGAGTTATTTACTTCATCCTTGACCATTTATTTTCCTCTACTATCTTTATTTATCTTGTTCATGAACGTCCACTTGTCTTCGACCACTTTCTTATATACCGATTTAGATATTGGTTACATTGTCCAACTTTCTTGTATCAGATTTAGCTTCTCTTCCAACATCCTTATCCATATTTTATCTTTTGAAGCATCTTTCCTTTATATAAAAATAGGGATAAATGCATTCTTAGGTATAGCCTTATTCTAATTCCATTCCACATAGACTTGTGCTAGCAAACAATTTCCTCCACTATTATCCTTCACCTAGCAGACATTCCCATAAGTTCTTGTACCTTTTGCAACTAATATGTAGAACTAATTTTTCTAATTTCACAGCTAGACCCATGAAATATGACTTGATAACATTTTCTACACATCTAACTCACACTTAAGATATTTTTTCTTAAGCCCTTAATATAATAAACATAATAATTCTTATGCTTACCGTCAATTGAAATAGTACCTTTACCACAAATAGGTGCATCTTGGACTCTCCTGCAAATTTTACAAATCCACCATTATAATTGCAAAGATTAATGAACTTTCCTTTGTCTCTTGTCATATGATTTGAACATCCAGAATCAATTATCCATGTCGTAGGCTCAATTTTCACATGTAGTGTAATCTTCACATTTACTATTCTTTCACTATTCTCCACTCCTTTTGGATTACTAGACCTTCCATCACTCTTCCTTTCTATAGCTAGAAACAATGATTCTTAATTTGAGTCATTTCCATCTTCCTCTTCAAATGAATGAGTCTCCATTAAATAGAAATTCTTCTTAGATTTGTCTTTGTCATCTATTCTCTTATTTCTATTATTCCATCTATGATTGTCTCTTCCCTAATCATCATCATCAGGTCTTCTATCATGGTCCTCCTTATAAGTACATCTAAAAGCATAATGACCAATTATTCCACAATTGAAACATTTGAAGAATAAATTTTCTTTGTACTTTCTAGATCCTTTGTTCATTCTTCTTACAATTTTTTTTATTCAATCTCATTTATGTCATTGCTTAGTTCAGGTTCATCTTCAATCTTCTTGCTAGATTTGAATGCAACACATTTCTTCACTTTTCACAACTCTTCTAGCTCAAAAATCTCAAAGACAGAGAGTGAGCCATATAGCTGATCCAAAATGCACTTGTCCATATCATGGATTTCTTCAATATCTAATACTAAATGTTAAGTACTGATTCCAAGTTGACAAGATGAGTGGGGGGGTGAATCATACAAACTTAATCTTCCATAAAATCAACAGATTCAACCTCAGTAGCTTTAACAGATATAAGTAACCAAAACTGTAAAACATGCAAACTCATAAATAGATAACATCACAACACATTTAACACTAGATTTAACGTGGAAACCCAAATAGGGAAAAACCACTATGGGATTTCGGACCCACAAAGAAATATACTCTTCTAGAGTATGCTCGGTTAAAAGCAAATCCTGTTAAAGATTACAAACACATTGCTAGATGTGACCCAGTTAAGGGATTTCCCTCAGATCTGTTAGGATCTTCACCTTGTTAGAAGTGACCTTGTTAAAGGATTTCAAACACTCAATCAGAATGTCACCTTGCTAGAGGGTTTTACAAATAAGACTGTTAAGTCCACTCGGTTAAGAGATTTTTTGTCACTTTACAAAATAACAGTAAGAAAAATATATCTGCAACTTCACATCTAAAAATGCTAAAGTAGATTCTTATTTGCTCAATACAATCTAGTCATAGGACTTAACTTGTCCCTCTGCTGGGCTCTATACTCTATTATTCAAACAGGTCTTCAAGCTTCTGTGCTCGGTAATCACTATGTAGCATCCATGTGCTTACACTTTCCCGCATACATTTTTTATCAACAGTTCCTTATTTATAAACAATTTGCTAATCGCTGAATCTCCTTGATCACATATCCCATGATCAATCATAGCCATCAGATCTTCAAACTTGACCAGGTTCAATGTATCCTTCGATCTGAAAATGTTTTACCTCGCCTTGGAACTTGAATACATTTCTTGGAACTTGTGCTAAGGTATTGCGGTTCAATCTGAGCTATAGATCTTCCTGTCGATCTTCCATTGCCATAGATTCTTTAACAAACTTCATGCATGACATACCAATCATTTAATCAATTCCAACTCAGCAGCCTCCTTCATTAAATAATGCTTTTAATCATTTAATGCATTTTGTTACAGCTTGGTTGCAACTCGGTAAATACTAAACTTCACTCGGTAGACATTCTGCCTTAATTAATCGATAGCGATAACCTTAGGGTTTACCGAGTAGGTTCTTTGCTCGGTAACATAGTATAGTATTAACCTTACAATCAACAACATATGTAGGATATCAAAACAATCTAAACATCATGATCTCATCATTGTCTAACTCGATAATAGTTTCCCATTGAATAACTTATTTCTCCCCTTATTCATCACATTCTTTTTGTGTCTTTTACCGACATCTTTATACTCATCAAATCATACTTCTTAAGATATGGCAACATCATACTGAATTAGAAAATCAATTTCTTGACATCAATGACAAAATAATAATATTAAGACGGTAAACATCCTTAATCAGTTATATCCATAATCATCAACAACCTTCTCAATATCCTTATGAAATGCCAACAATCTCTCCTTTTCTGTTATAATGCCAACAATCTCCCCCTTGGCATTGATGACAAAACCAATTGATTTGACCTAATTGATTTGGATTCTGATTGCTGTGAGATTCTGAAATACTCTCCCCCTGTCATCAGACTTCTCCCCCATACATTAGTCTTCTCCCCCTTTGACAACAATGCCAAAAAGTAAAGAACTAAAACATGATTTCTTCCATTGAGAAGTGAATTCCTTGTTGTTATGTATCAACTTAGTCTCAGTCAGAGCATTTTGTCTTCACTTTCTGTTCTGTATTTGTTTTCTGCACACCTTTAGAAAATATCCTAAAGTGTGTAAATCAACATCAACTCCTAAAAAGATATTTTGTAGATTCATTGAATTGATGCTTTCACCGAACTTGGTCAGTGAGTGGAAGATAGGGGTAGGACCCCTAACTTACTTCTGAGATACTCAAAAGTGTCCCTTGGTAGTGGCTTGGTGAAGATATCTGCTATTTGTTCCTTTGAGCTAACATATTCCAACACCACTTTCTTATCTTGGACTTCTTCTCTAAGATAATGATATTTGATAGAGATGTGCTTTGTCTTAGAGTGCATAACAGGATTCTTTGAAATGTTTATGGCACTAGTATTGTCACAGAATATAGTTACTAGCTCACTAACTTTCTCATTAATACCTTCCAATAGTTGTTTGATCCATGCTATATTAGTATAATTCAATGCTGCAGCAACATATTCAGCTTCTGTTGTTGACTGTGAAACACATCCTTGTTTCTTGCTAAGCCAACTCACTAGTCTATCTCCTAAAAAGAAAGCTCCTCCACTTGTGCTTTTTCTATCATCAATGTTGCCTACCCAATCAGCATCTATATACACTTTTAAATCAAAAACATTTCCTTTTTGATATACTAAGCCATAATCTTCAGTTCCTTTCAGGCATCTGAAAATTCTTTTGATTGTTGTCATATGTGTGTCTTTGGGATCTGCAGAAAATCTTGCAACTATACCTACTGCATGTGCTATATCTGGTCTGCTGTGAACAACATATTGTATCTTTCCAATCATGGATTGGTAAAGTGTCTCATCAATAGATACAAATTCATCATTCTTTGATAATTTACAGTTGGTAGTCATAGGAGTACTTATTGGTTTTGAGTCCTCCATTCCAAATTTCTTCAAGATTTCCTTTATGTACTTGGATTGAGTAATGAAAATCTCATCTTTCATTTGCAATATCTGTAAACCTATAAAATACTTTATTTCACCGATTAGTGACATCTCAAATTATTTGCACATTTAATTACCAATTTTTTTGCATAGAGAATCATTCCCACAAAATATAATGTCATCAACAAATATGGCTGAGATCAGTATTCCATTGTCTTCATCATTCTTCATGTACATATTGTTGTTTTCACGTGTTTTTATAGAACCAATCTTGATCAAATAAGAGTGCAATCTCTCATACCATGCTCTAGGTGCTCGCTTCAAACCATATAATGCTTTGTTCAATTTACATACCTAATATTTATTCTTGTCTTCAACAAATCCTTTAGGTTGTTCAATATAATCTTCTTCTTCTAAAATACCATTCAGAAATGCAGATTTGATATCCATTTGATATATCTTAAAATTTTTGAAAGCAGCATATGCCAACAATGTTCTTACTCCTTCAAGTCTTGCCATAGGTGCAAAAGTCTCACCATAATCAATTCCTTCTTCTTGAGCATATCCTTTGCAAACTAGTCTTGCTTTATTTTGAATGACCTCACCTTTTTCATTCAGCTTGTTTCTGAAAATCCACTTTGTACCAATTACATTTTTGTCATTCGATCTTGGGACCAGTGTCCATGTGTCATTCTTCTTGATTTGATCAATCTCTTCTGTCATAGCATTTATCCAATCTTCACTGTTAAATGCCTCTTTCACTATTCTCGGTTCAAATTCAGATATCAAACATGTGTTTTGTCTCAGTTTGTTCCTTGTCATTATTGGATCATCCTTATCTCCTATAATTTGACTTGATGCATGATTCCTTCTGACATACTTGGCTAATATAGGCTTGGTAGGCTTTGTATGATCTTCTTCATCACTCAGTAACTGAATATCCTCTTTATTTTCTTCAGTAGCTCTCTCAATAGGACTTGTCGGTTGAACATAGACAAATTCTTCATAATCTTCTAGTTCCTTGGAGTTTCCTTCATCATTTCTTTTTGCAAATTCATCAATTTTCACATTTGCACTTTCTACTATTTTGTTAGATGATTTGATCAGACATTTAAATGCTTTACTTCTAGAAGAATAACCAAGAAATATTCCTTCTTCACTTTTCTGATCAAACTTTCCATTTCTATCATCTTTATGTACATAGCATCTACTTCCAAAGATTTTGAAGTAACTTACATTAGGTTTCTTATCATACCAGATTTCATATGGTGTCTTCAAAGTTCCTTTCTTTAGTTGTACTCGGTTCAGGGTGTAAACAACAATGCTTATTGCTTCTCTCCAAAATGTTTGTGGTACTCTCTTTTCAATCATCAGGGTTCTGACACAATCCACAATAGATTTGTTTCTTCTCTCAGCTATCCCATTTTGCTCTGGAGTTCTCGGTGCAGAGACTTGTCTTTTTATACCATGATCATTGTAGAATAAGTTGAACTCATCAGAGGTAAACTCTCCTCCTCTATCTGATCTAAGACATTTCATTTGTCCTCTTGTTTCATTTTCAACTCTTGCCTTGTACCATTTAAACATTTGAAAATCTTATGATTTTTCTTTTGAAAACATAACTGAAATCATCCTTGAATAATCATCCACAAATAATATGAAATATTTGTCACCATAATAACTCTAAACTTTCATAGGACCACAAAGATCAGTGTGCACAAGATCTAAAATTCCCTTAGAAGTGTAGGACTTACTTGTAAAGCTTGATCTTGTCATCTTACCCATCTGGCATTCTCAGCACATAGCATTCTCAGGTTTTTCCAAACTCAGTAGACCTCTTACTCGGTGCTTCTTACTTATTTTGATCAAATTATCAAAATTTACATGACAAAACCTTTTATGCCATAACCAGGTATCATCTATCTTTGCATAAAGACAATTATTCTGAGTTGAGTCAAGGTGAAATGTGTTACCTTTTGTTTGAGTCCCGGTAGCAGCTAACTTTCCATGCTTGTCATGAACTTTGATAATTCCTTTCTGAAATTCTATTCGGTAACCTATGTTGTTTAGCTATGCTACACTCAACAAATTATATTTCAAACCTTCAACCCAATAAACATCATTACATTTAGCATTGTCAAGAAGTGTTATTGATCCTTTACCTTTTACCAGACATGGTGCATCATTACCAAATCTTACATAACCTCCATCATAATCTTCTAATCTAACAAACTTGAGTTTATCACTTGTCATGTGATGTGAGCATCCACTATCTATGATCCAAGAATCATTAGTATTTATGTGAGATATTAAAGCTTTTTCTTCATACCTTTCTTCATCTGATCCATCTTTGATAGCCACATAAACAACTTCCTTTGTATCAGTTTCATCTGATTTATCATCATTTGATTCCTCATCGGCAATTAAGCATGACTTTCTTTCTCTTCTTTTGAAGTCTCGGTATCCTTTGTAATGATTATTTTTCTGTCTGTCATCTCGATAATCTCTCTTTTTAGTAGAATCTTTGTCAGGACAGTTAGAAGCCATATGTCCTATCTTATCACAATTGAAACATTTCAAAGGTAGTTTTCCTTTATACTTACCTTTGCCTCTCGGTAACCTTCTGGCTAATAGTGCTTCAAACTCTTCTTGCTTTCTGATTTCCTCATATAGTTTGTGTTCTTCTTCCATGTTCTTACAAAATCTTTCACTTGCTCCACTGTGATTCCCTTCAGAATACTTACTCATTCTATCATTGTAATCATTAGATTCACCAAGATGAAAAGAACTGAATGCAAATTCAACTTTATTTACCGAAGATCCACTGTTATCAAAATTACTTAATTCAAATGCATGTAGCTTACCAATAGTAGCATCCAAAGAAACTGACATATTGGGTACAGACCTCAATTCATTGATTTCAGAGACTCAGATTGCATAAGCAGGTAGAAGGGTTCTCAATAACTTACTTGTGACATCCTTTTCTTCAATGGTTCCTCTTTCTCCTTTGATTTGATTGACAATATCCTTTAGTCTTGTACTGTACTAGGTTATGTTCTCACCTTCATTCATCCTCATAGATTCAAGTTGTCCTCTTAGACTATCCACTTTTGCTCTTTGAACATGTTCATCACCACCATACACAAATATGAGCTTGTCCCACATTGCCTCGGCATCATTGCAGCCTTCTAGATCATTAAACTCTGAGTCGGTCAATGTAGATGTTATTTCAATCATTACTTGAATATGTTCTTGCTTTTCCTTTATCTCTTCCATTGTCAATGGATAGGTGCTTAGTGTAATGAAATCATTCTCTAGATAATATGTTGCATATTCTCCAACTCCTGATAAGTGCAACTTCATCCTTTTCTACCATGTAGAGAAACTAGACTTGTTCAGCTTCGGTGCATCCCTCTTATACATCTTTGGATCTTTGCCTCAAGTACCTTTAAACTTTTCCTCCTGAGTCCAAAGCTCTGATACCAATTGTTATATTTTTATGATCTGATACTAAATGTTAAGTACAGATGCCAAGCTGACAAGATGAGAGGGGGGGTGAATCATACAAACTTAATCCTCCATAAAATCAATAGATTCAACCTCGGTAGCTTTAACAGATATAAGTAACCAAAACTGTAAAACATGCAAACTCATAAATAGATAACATCACAACACATTTAACACCAGATTTAACATGGAAACCCAAATAGGGAAAAACCACTGTGGATTTTGAACCCACTAAGAAATATACTCTTCTAAAGTATGCTCGGTTAAAAGAAAATCCTGCTAAAGATTACAAACACATTGCTAGATGTGATCCGGTTAAGGGATTTCCCTCAAATCTGTTAGGATCTTCACCTTGTTAGAAGTGACCTTATTAAAGGATTTCAAACACTCAATCAGAATGTCACCTTGCTAGAGGGTTTTACAAATAAGACTATTAAGTCCACTCAGTTAAGAGATTTTCTATCACTTTACAAAATAACAATAATAAAAATATATCTGCAACTTCACATCTAAAAATGCTAAAGCAGATTCTTATTTGCTCAATACAATCTAGTCATAGGACTTATCTTGTCCCTCTGTTGGGCTCTATACTATGTTATTCAAACAGGTCTTCAAGCTTATGTGCTTGGTAATCACTATGTAGCATCCATGTGCTTACACTTGCCCGCATACATTGTTTATCAACAGTTCCTTATTTATAAACAATTTGCTAACTGTTGAATCTCCTTGATCACATATCCCATGATCAATCATAGCCATCAGATCTTCAAACTTGACCAGGTTCAATGTATCCTTCGATCTAAAAATGTTTTACCTCACCTTGGAACTTGCATACATTTCTTGGAACTTGTGCTAAGGTATTGCAATTCAATCTAAACTGTAGATCTTCCTGCCGATCTTCTATTGCCATAGATTCTTTAACAAACTTCATGCACGGCATACCAATCATTTAATCAATTCCAGCTCATCAGCTTCCTTCATTAAATAATGTTTTTAATCATTTAATGCATTCTGTTATAGCTCGGTTGCAACTCAGTAAATACTAAACTTCACTCGGTATACATTCTGCCTTCATTATCCGATAGCGATAACCTTAGGGTTTACCGACTAGGTTCTTTTCTCGGTAACATAGTATAGTATTAACCTTACAATCAACAACATATGTAGTATATCAATACAATCTAAACATCATGATCTCATCATTGTCTAACTCGGTAATAGTTGCCCATTGAATAACTTATTTCTCCCCTTATTCATCACATTCTTTATGTGTCTTTTACCAACATCTTTATACTCATCAAATCATACTTCTTAAGATATGGCAACATCATACTAAATTAGAAAATCAATTTCTTGACATCAATGACAAAATAATAATATTAAGACAGCAAACATCCTTAATCAGTTATATCCATAATCATCAACAACCTTCTCAATATCCTTATGAAATGCCAACAATCTCTCCTTGTCTGTTATAATGCCAACACTTCAATCTTCTTGCTAGATTTGAATGCAATGCATTTCTTCACTTTTCACAACTCTTCTAGCTCAAAAATCTCAAAGACAAAGAGTGAGCCATATAGCTGATCCAAAATGCACTTGTCCATATCATGGATTTCTTCAATAGAATACTTCTTAGGCTTGTAGAATTTAGGCAGTGTCAGCATCACCTTTATCACAACTTCACTTTAGCTCTTCCAAATCCCTTAGCAAAATTCAATCCAAGAACTTTAGGAAATACTACATCACTTAAATAGTTGATAGTTGCAACTTTAGCCTTTGCATTGTTCTCATGTTCCTTAACCTCATCCGGAGTCTAAGGACCATTTATCGAATCATTATACCCATTCTTGATGGTTTCCCATATCCAGTCAATAGAGATTTCAAATGACATTCCATTCTTTCCTTCCAATAAGAGTAACTTGGACCATCAAATTTTGGTGCTTTGATATTAAATTCTTACACCATTTTGGATCTTCTTGAAGTGGTTAAGCTTCTCTAAATGGAATATGGATGTCATACCAGTTATTGAATACAACATAGGATTGAGGGGGAGGGGGGTGAACTAGTCCAAACCTTAAAAACACAACATACACATGGACACAAGATTTATGTGGAAAACCCTAAACAGGAAAAATCCACGATAAGAATCAAACTCATTATATGAATAACTAATTACAAAGTTTAGGCTCAAGGCCAAGGATCTCACTACCCCTAAAAGGACTTACAAGACTAAGACACACAACCTTAAGGTAAGATACATGGATGCAAATGTTAGAGTTATCTTGTATTAGCTAATAATTATTTATTTAATTATTAGTCTATTAAACTCTACACTAAAGCTAAACTTAGGCATTTAATAAATATTGTAGGTATTTAATAATTATTCTAATTATTACATGCACATTATCCCTTTAGGGTTTCTTTAGGGTTGCATATCTTTAGGGTTTCTATTATCCTTTTATAAGGATTGTATTGTACTTGTTCATTAAATTGATTCCCTTTCTGAATGATAATTTTCTTCTTCAGAGCATTTATGCTTTTTTGCTTTATGTGCCTCCATTCTTCTCTTGTGGCAGGTATTTGCATGCAGGTGTTCTTGGGATATCTGAAGTTGTATTTCCTCAACTTCTTCATGGTATCAGAGCCTACATCTACTGCTACTTGCTCTTGATTTTTCAAAAGAATTTTTGGATGAGGGTTTCAAGTTTTTTCAGAGTTTTTTATTGGATCTAGGGTAGTTGTTTTGTTTCTGATAATTTTGGGCTCAAACAAATCTCACTGTTGAGCTCAGAACACCCCAAAACCCCCATTTCCATATTAAATTTGCCAAATTTTGACAAATTTGGGTTTTGAAATTTTTTCTTTGGTTTTGCCTTTTTTGGCATGAATTTCAAGAAATTTATCAAAAAAATCATTCAAAAAAATTCAAAGCAGTTTGGGCCAAAAAGGACCTCACTGTTGGCTTCCAAAGGGCGTTTCGAGTCATTTTGATATATAATTCAACCAATTTCGGTGACAAGTATATTTGGGCCATGATTTTTTCATTGGCACACTTTACGAGGCACAAAAATCCGTACAGCTATACCTACAAATGCGTTGGGAAATTTTTGTCAAAAAAAAAAAAAGAGTCATTTTAAAAACCCTCTTTATGCCCTAAAAGAGGGATTTTTTCTTTGGGCCATAACTTGGTCATACGGAGGCGCTTTTTCAAAAACTTTATATTGTTGGAAAGCTCTTTTCGAGCTCTCTTCAAATCTAGAGGTTTGATCTTCTGATTTTTCTTTTTTGATGGTGTTTTTTGTTGTCAAAGCTAGAAGTTCCTTTTTACACTTCGGGAGACATAGAATGAGCATCTAAACTCCGTTTTTCAAAAAATTTATATTGTTGGAAAGCTTGTCTTGTGTACTTTCCAACCATATGAGTTTTCTTTCTAGATTCTGATCTAGGAATATTTTCTTCAGTTTTTATTCTTTTTCAGCACTTTGTGGATATCTTGGTTGTTTCAGGTCCTGGGATCTCTTCTTTGAGTAGGATGTCTCGGTTTTGGTTCTTCTTTCTATTTCCAATCTTCTTATCATTGTACCATTTCATTTATGCAAATGCACTAAGATAAAGTGTCATCATGCATTGTTTACCTAGGATCTTGCACATCTTGTGCCTTATTGTACATGCACTACTTATAAAGTGCCATGGGGCGGTTGGTGTTTGCCTTTTGTTTGCCATCTACCTTTGTCACGTGAGTGTTCCTTCCACGACATTAGCCTCATGATGTGTGTCAAGTGAGTGTTCCTTCCACGACACTATGTACTTTCTCTGCACCTTCGATGTTCTTGGTTCTTCATCATGCAGTTCTTGTTGGCCATTCTTTTCAGTGTACCTATCCCTCTCCCTTTTCAACATTATGGAGAGGTTTGTCCTATTGGTTCTAATGCTTCCTTGGTTCGATTGATCAACTCTTTAGGCTTTGGTGTCTCATGCCATCTGTATCTTTGAGTTCAGTTTTTTGCCTTTGTTTGTCATCTAATTCGAGTAGTGTCATTTGAGAGCACTCATGCAGATTACAGTCTTCTCTACCTAGTCATGTTCTATTTTAGTGGAGGTTCTTCAGATCAGCAGTTACTCTTCGACAATGTTTGCAGCTATTTCCTGCTTCAATGGTGTTCTTCTTGTTTTTCTAACTCTTTTTGGAGTGGAGTTTTTTCCCACATGGTTTTCTCTATTTCTCCAGTTCATAGAGATTTGGTTGTGATTGGGTACCTCATCAGGCCTTGTTATTGGGACCCAAATTTGCCTTCATCATGTAGTTGCATTTTTTGCTTCATGTATTTAGTTTTTTAGCTACTTCCTAAGTTCATCTTAAGGGGGGGTGTTAGAGTTATCTTGTATTACCTAATAATTATTTATTTAATTATCAGTCTATTAAACTCTACGCTTAAGCTAAACTTAGGCATTTAATAAATATTATAGGTATTTAATAATTATTCTAATTATTACATACACATTATCCCTTTAGGGTTTCTTTAGGGTTGCATATCTTTAGGGTTTCTATTATCCTTTTATAAGGATTGTATTGTACTTGTTCATTAAATTGATTCCCTTTCTGAATGATAATTTTCTTCTTCAGAGCATTTATGCTTTTTTGCTTTATGGGCCTCCATTCTTCTCTTGTGGCAAGTATTTGCATGCAGATGTTCTTGGGATCTCTGAAGTTGTATTTCCTCAACTTCTTCAACAAAAAATTCCAAAAGGAACACACTTTCTTCCAATAGGTGTAAAGGATTAAATTAACTGAAATGAGTAAGATCTCATGATCATAAAATCCTTGAATCACTATGTCAAGTGACCAATATCATGGAAAACACATCTAACTTCAAACTCTATCTCAATGCTATTCACAATTGTCTTTCACACTTATTATATACCAAATCTACTTTCACATCATTAAAATCCACTTGACATCAATTCACATCTATCTCATACTCAACTAAAACATCTGCATACCTATAAATACAAGATAATTCATTGAAACCCTAAACTAGGTCAACTATAGATTGAATATACAAAATTACATGGATTTAGCCACCCGAACCTATAACACACATCTTTGTCTAGTCCAAGAGATAAAGGGGACCCAAATACATCACAACACATCTTTATAAAATAATTATAATGAACCACACATGCTAAAAAATTCTCTAAGGTCAACATCAAATGAAACATGTAGATAAACAATGTAGCACACTAACTAGTCGTCCCAAAACCACTCCAATGCACAAAACATAATGTGGATCTACACACGCCATGGTGAGATCCATAACACTATCATTATTCAACCACCAAATTATATATGGTCCAAAAAGGCATGATCCAAATACAATACATCACCATAGTCAATTATATACAAAGATATCTAACAACATAGAACTTAGCACACCATAACTTCACTTACCGGTTGAACTATCATGAGAAAAATGAACTAGAATGATGCACAAACCAAATAAACATTTCATCAAATCTGCAACACTTGCATTCACAAATTAGAGAATCACCAAGCATTCTCTAGACTAGTTTTGATAGACCGCCACTATTAGAAACAACAATTCTAACTCGACCACCTGAGCAACAAAAGACCTATAAAATTGATAGTACAATATACACAAATCAGAAAAGTTATATTCAAAGCTACAATCCATAATCTTCATATACTAGACAAATGCAAAGCATTCTTCCATTGAGACATTAAAAGCTCTTTCTTGCATAAATATTATTTCCTGCATATTGAAACTTTCATTACACCAATCTTCTAGAGACACCTCAATATCACTACCAAACCAAATAACACCATCATAGCATAAATTTTTAGACCATTTGCAACACATAGTGACATCAATGAGAACACAAAAAATCATGTTTCCAATAGAGAGGTGGTACAACAAGCCAAAAGAGAGTGTGTAACTCAACTAACTATGTTTGGTAGAGAGTAGCACATTTAGTTGAAGTATTTCACCACATGTCCATATATTAATACCTAATAACCTAAGATATCTTAAATAATATGTGAAGGAAAAGTAAATATCATCTTTAACATAAGGAAAATAAAAAATCTACACTAACAAGTCTAAGGTTGATTTGGTGTTTGATTCAAGTGGTCTATAAGATTATTCTCTTTGACATCTCAGTTCACAATTTACTAATGTGATGATGAGATTCCATGTTTTCACTATTTGGATCTACAAGTCATGTAGTTTCGTGGGTTTACAACCTATTCAATTTCAATGGGATGACTTGGATGTGGACTATCTATATCCAACACATTAATCTAGTATTGATGCAAACTTTGTTAGTTGGCTTTATCTATGGTCATTTGTGCATTGGTATGTTTTATTTGAGATGAGATGTTGGATGTTGTTTATAGTACATGGATAGTCAATTTTTGGACTTGTAGCATGATAGTTTAATCATGATGTCATAAATAGCTTGGTTACACTTTTCAATTGGACATTTTGACAGTGATGTGTTGGTAGTGTAGGTTTGTTTCTAATGTTTTTTTGGTGGCTATATCTTCTTGGATTTGAGATCTTGGTTTCATTTGGTGTATTGACATTTTAGTTGTGTATGTGTGGACCTATGTGATCTTCACTTAGGAGATGGTTAATATAATGCCATGTATGGAATGGTACCATAGTTTAGTAGGCGTTGTTAGAAATGATGTAGATTCACCATTTGATGGTGGATGATCTTTTTTAATGTTTGCAAATATTTTAGAGGATCTCTTAGATCTTGTTACACCAGAAGAGTCCTTCACATTTGTAGGTTCACTATTGGGACATAGTTACCTTCATATAATTGGAAATGTTCAAATCTTGGAGCCATTGAGGGATCTTGGATTTTTTGCTTGAGATATTTTTTATGCTTTGTAATTTGACATATTATCATTGTTTCATAAGATGGTTTCTATTATGTCATGGTATTCTCTTGATTACCAGTTTAGAGTTTTGGTATAATACAAGTTTTTGGTATGTTCATTTGAAAACATGATATTCTTGTTAGGAGATGAAGAGAACACTTTTTCGTGTTTATTTTCATGATTCAACTATTGGACTTTGAAATGTGGCTTCTTTGGTGCTCTTTGTATTGAGTAAATGATCACTTGCTTGATTAATTCATGATGATGCCATGTTGAATTTGTAGTTTGGGATGGATTAATTGGTTATAGGTTCTCATGGATACTTGGAGACTTAGGTGAGTCTTGGAATTCTCCTATTAATAGAGACATGCATTGAGATAGATACTCTTGATGAGATTTCACTAGGAAGTATGAGGAGCCTAAACCATGGTTGACCATGAGTCTAACATGGACCTTTGGGGAGATTTTTCTTAAATGATTCATGATGACTTGGATATCTTGGAAGAGAATTTTGTTCCCCACTCATGGTCTAGTCAACAGTTTATTACTTGAGATGTATTGCCCATTATTCCTTTCAGGTGCATTACATTTTATGCTTTATCTTTCATAGATATTGATCTTGAGCTATAAATGTTGAACACTTTCTGATGTTGAGAGTGGGGTGAATAAACATATATTAAAACTCAACCAATTTCATCACTCAATTATCATTCATTCCACTTACCACATACAAAAATAAAGAGCTAAAAAATACAAAAGCAATCACACATGAACACCAATATTTTACATGGAAAACCAAGTGAGGTAAAATCCATGGTGATAACTATTCCACTATATCAAAAAAAGAATGTAATGTTTAGGCTCAAGGCCAAGAAACTTACTGCCCCTGATGTGGACTTGCAAGATTGAGGTGCACAACCTTTGAGAAATATATAAAGACTTGCAAGAACTGAAGATCACTTCTTTAGGGCATGATACATTACATATGAAAAATAAACATCAACATGATTGAATTGTAGGCAACAACATCCACAAATATGCTGATTATAGTTCACTGTTAAAATAAATCTAAAATTGCCTTCATAATTGCTCTACTATATTTGCAAACTTTTGCATAACTTCACATATACTTTTTACAATACACACAACTCATACATCCATCTACAAAATAATTTTACTACTTTTATACTATTCACAATAAAAGCAAAATCAATTATGCCATCCTAATTAGATGTAACATGAAGGATCAAAATAGTCGGCCCAAATATAATCTTCAATATGATGCAAAAGGAAAAATGAAACATGCGAGGCATCATACCATGTTGGCACACCTTCTTGTCTATCCCAAATCAATGCCTCTAGATCTACATGCTACCGCAAGGACCAAAACTATTGGCAAGAGACATTGTACTAGTGAAGAATCATGTATGGAGATTTCTTAGGGGTTGTCATTGATGGAAACTTGGTCAATAAACTCTATCCAATATATGCAGATTTCATCTATTGGAAGTCACATTGATCATCAAGCATAGTCTAGAAGGTGGAGCTTAGTTACCGGTAGAATATGAGATCATTGTGCATATCTTATTAATGGTGATGTAACTTTGGCTATGGTGATTAAGGTAGTTGATTCATGATTTGAGGTAGCTTATTTTGCATTTCAAGCCTCCGATGTCGATTCTAGTGCAAGATTCAAGGTTTGGTATCCGATGATTCTGGATGAACAAAGCTATCTTTGGGTATGATGGTGTAACGTGTGTTACATAATTGTAGGGATGATTTCGGTGATTTGTGTTGTGTTTGAGGAGATTTTTCCATTGTGTGTGAAGCTTGTGATCATATGTTTAAGGTTCGGTATATGGATTTGTGATGGATTGAGCCAACATGAGACTACATGTTTCATATTTTGCAGTTTTGTGAAGCCCGCTTGTTGGAGATCTATTTTGGTGGTGCAGATATATAAGATCAACTTGGATGATCATTTTGATAGATCATGTATGTACGTAATTGTTTTGGGAGTGATTGCATGTAGTTTCACATGCACATATTGAGTTTTGGTGATTTGGTATTTAGCAACAGAGCAGAATAGAGTAGTTTTTTAGATCAGTGGCAGGGTGAACTCACAATGCTGGTTCCCACTTTTTTGTAAATCCTGATTTTTGCTGAAATGATACATTTTTTAGAAAATATAATGATTTAATCTTTAAGAGGTCCCATTTGAAGTAATTAATTTAAGAGAGTTAGATCAAAGGCTCTTAGATCAAAATTTATTCAATAAAACCTCTCTACTTCTAAATCATACTTGCAACAGAGTCTCCTTTGCATCTATCAAATGTTGATAAAAACCAATTTTACATTAGCTTTTGGGGGATCAAATGAATTCATTTAGAATTTTAAAAAAAAAGTATTTAGCCCTTATTATAAGCTTTCCAAACAGTATAATTTTTAATATATTTAATTTCATTAAAATATTTCTATTTTATTTCTTATGAATGTAGGATTTTCACCGAACGTGAACTTCTTTGTTCAATGCTTATGGAAAAATAGTAAACATCGCCCAAAAAATTCTAAAAAATATTTACGCACTAGGTATTGAAGTCCACTTTCTAGCAAAAAAATAATAATTAATTTTTCGTTACATATACAAAAATTTATGTAATATCAAACGGACATATGTTAAAATTACAGTTAACTCGACTTCAAATCTTAATAAAATATGAAATATTCAAGATAATGTTACAAAACCAATTGAAAACACTATATATGGATGCTACAAAACCAAATTCAAAATAATCACGTTCATATCTATTATAGAAAAAAAGTTATGCTATACAAAGTGAGTGTCACTCTTTAAAAATGTTGTTTTTTGAAAAAAACTAGTTTTTGAGGGAGATAGAGAAATGGAAGGAAATTGATTCCAAAAATTATCAAAAAATAATTTTTAGAATCTACATACAAAATGACACAAATCACTAGTTCACATCATCTACAAATTCCTTACGGTTTAGAAGTAATAGATGTTTGAATCTAAAGTTTTTTCTGAAAATGAATATTGTAGTGTCAAAGTTGACAAAAAAGTGTAACCCACTATTATGGGTTCACCCAACAGCAGATCATTTTGAGCTTAATCAAAACTGATTCTTGGCATTTGTAGATGTTGTATTCTAGTTTAGACATTTTTTTTTCCTTTATATCTCATTTGTAGGACAGTGAGTCCTCCGGGGTTGCATTCCTATTTTGTATTTGAGCAATAAGCTCTAGGTAGTGTGCCAGAATGCAAGTGCATTCCCCTTGTGTAATATTGTTCTACTATTGGCCATAGTATAATAATATTATGGGTTCAAATCCCATCATGGTTTTTCCCTTTCTGGGTTTCCACGTAAAAATTATGGTGTTATGGTTGTTTGGTTGTTTTCTTTAAGTTTATGCATTTTAGTTTCTTTCTTGTGCATCCAGTGGATTAAGAATCAGTTTAATAAGTTTTCAATTTATTAAACATTGATTCACCCTCCCCCCTCTTAGTGTTCATTGATTCCAACAATTGGTATCAGAGCCTAGTTCCTCCGAGGAAGCCTAATAGCTTGAGGAAGATCCATAAGATTGAATCAATGAACTCCAGTTTGCAGAGACAACTTAGTGTGGCACTTGAAGATCTTGATGCAGTGAAAAAAGAAGTAAGTTCCCTGAAATGAAACCTGAATGTAGCCAAGGACTTCATTGAGACATTGAAAGATCAATTGATCACATCTAGAGAAAAGAGAAAAGGAATTGATGGAAAAACTCAAGGAGAAAGAAGAACAAAGCATTGATAATCAAGCCTTACAAGACAAGATAGATGAATGTGAAAAGTTGGCTAGGGAGAATGCAGTCTTGAAGAATGAGATGCAATCCATTGTAATGAAGCTAACAAAGGAGATTGAAGACTGGAAGAAGAATGAAGAAACTCTGACCTAGACATTGAAGGATAGATCAGATTAATGTTGAAGATTGACATATGAGAATGATCAGTTGAGACTTGAGTTGGTGCAAACAAAGAATGATGGACAAGAACTTGAAAGATAGATCATAATTCTAAGAGATGATCTTTGTACTACTAATGAGTACAAAAAAAATTCAAAGCTAGTTTAGCCTGGTTGGATGAGATGCTGGAAAGACAGAGATATGGGAAAGTCATGCGAGGACTTGGATTTGAGAAAGGGGAATCCTTCGGTTCTAGACAAAGCAATCATAAGATGGACAAGAAACCTTTGGTAAGACAACCTAATGCTTATAAATTCAATGGCAAATTTTTTGTTTGTGGAAAATTTGGTCATATGACAAGTCAATGTAGAAGTAAGATGAATAATGGTCCTACCTTTACTAGTCAATGTTTCAAATGCAACAACTTTGGTCATAAGTCAAACATGTGCAGAATAGTGATAAATAATTTTTAGAATAAAAGATGCTATGGTTGTGGAATGTTTGGACATATATCTAATCAATGCAGGATGGGACCTAATCAGATGAACTTTAGGAATGTTGTTTTCTACACATGTAACAAATCCGGTCACATTGCAAAATTCTGCAAAAGTAAAAACATGAGTAACAATGGTCCAATGAACAAGAATAATTCACATGAAAAAGGAAAAGCTAAGGTGGAAGAGATCAGAGATTGGCATAAGAAGATGTGGGTGAAAAAGGAAGATTCAAATGTTTAGAACAACTCCACACTTGAATCCGGTGTTGGAACCTCATCCGGTAACAAGGGAATTTTTAGCTTTAGGGGGAGTTTTACATGAAAACCATCTAGAACACCTCTTTGAGATCTTTAGTCAGTTGTGGAAGATTGCATAAGATCAAGATCTATTATGAAGATGATATTCAGAAGAATTCATGACAATTTGAGATTCTGGTGGAAGATTTCATGAAAAACAAGGTATCCGAAAGCTTTTAGGGTTATGCATTTATTGCAACTAAAAGTTAGGTTTTCTAGGGATAAAAAGACATTTCTCTATTCATTCTTCACAACCCAAACAAAGAGAAAAGAGCAGAGAAGCATAACAAAAGTGATATTTATCCATTTTCGAAGCTATCAGTTCATACCCTAAATTCAAAATGACATAATCTTCTGGCATTGCAACTCAACTTGTTGAAATCACTAAAAAAGCTAGGTCTGTTTTCAAGAAACATTTGTTTAAGTCAGTTAAAGATGATCTGAATGGTGCATTTTCCTCTATGCCATTTAGAGTGTTGCACAATGAAGACATTAGGACATAAATACATTGCAACATCAAGGAATTAGGTAATTCAGACATGTTATCTATGTATTCTAAGCACATGGTGGATGATTTTGGGAATTTCAAATATGATTTCAAGAATTTGGAGGATAAGGGTTTTATTCAGTTTGTACACTTCCCGGTATTTGATGAACCCAAGTGGGTTACATATGTTCTAAGTCAAATTCACAATGAATTCATATGGCTAGATAAACCCCACAAGATCGAAAAGCAAGCTATTCAAGAAGTAACCTTTTTGAATGCTACCGGTGAAGTTCCTGCACTCCAAAATGTGAAGAACACCACAGTAATGGAGGTAACTGGTTCCAAGCATGATAGTCAGTCAATGACCATTAATGATATCATGGAATTTTATGTAAGATTTGTTTTGATGGTTACTAGTTACAAGGTCTATCTATCAAGCAAACAAAATTCAATATCTGGTACTGCTATTTATGCAGCTTATCAAATGTTCAACGAAGATAAGAGGTATAACTTGTGTACAGTGCTTCTTAGTGAGCTAATAAGAAACATAAAGAAGATCAAAAAAAGACAAGAAGCATGTGTTCAAATTAGGTTCCTTGATCATTTTATTGGCATTGTATTTCGTGAATGAGATCCCCAGTATTGGAAAGGTTCAATGGGCATATGACAACTGGTGGTAGCTCAAATAAAGGAAGGTTTACTGGTTTTGGGTGATGTAGCTACTCAGAAATCAATCTTATGGGGTTACTTCAAGATATTTTAGGAGCTAATGCAATGTAGAGAAAGAATTCCAAAGGCTGTTGTTGAAAAGTATGAAAAAACAATTTGCTTCATGGTGGATAAGGATCAATGCCACATGGAAGCAGTTGAGCCTAGGATAGTTTGGATTCTTCCTATGAGATATGAGATGGATGAGATTACTCTTGACACCTATGCTCAACACCTTCTTAGTAAGCCAGTGGATGAGAAGGAGGAAATATTTGGTACTTTGAAAGAAAAAGACTTGAGCCTACACAAGCAATTTACTGAGTCCGACTGGAAGAGAAAGGTTAGAAAGGAGGTTGAAAATCTTGCAGAGCAGATGGGCATAACTAAAGAAGTTGTGCAGAGGTCCCGAGTGAAGAACATATTGAAGGAATAAGACATGGTGAATCCTAAGGCTAAACTAGTCTCTACTCCTCCCAAGTAGGCCAAGGCTAAATAGAGCAAGTTGACACTCACCTCCGATGCGTAGAAGGCAACCCCTCCACCTAAGGCACAATCAACATTAATTGATGGGGTAGAGAAGAGGAAGAAGGAGAAGTCAGATAGAACATATATTTCTATTGAAGAGGAAACTGATTTATATGAAGAGGTTAGAGAAGTGAAGAAGACAACCACTTATTCCTGAGTGGTGAGGAAGCCCCCATCCATTGAATCTCAACTAGAAAAGAAGCCTAAAACTCAAGGTGAGCAATCTGGTAAATCCAGACCAAGTAAAAAGAAGAAATCAAAACTTGATGAAGCTCTTAAATCCAGTAAGCTTGAGGGTCCTTATATTGTTGTGTCTCTGAAATCCTTGGATGCAATTATTAATGAAATTGTGAAGGAAGGAAATCTCAAGAACTTGCTTGTATATTATGAATATTCTAATGAAAAAGATCAAAGGGTTATTGAGGAAGTTGTTGTACAATATATGAACACTTTTAGTAAAGCATCGATTGAGCTATCATCTATGATCCCAAAGGAATTATATGAAATTTTGGATGCTCAAAGACACATAGCCAATTTAGAAGATGAGAGATTGAAAGAATATACCTTAGTAAATCCGTGTCCTGATATAACAAAGGATGAAATAAAAAGAATTTTGGGACTTGCTAAGGAAAACTTCCGAAGCAAACATAGAGTAAATAAAATAATATTCAGAAGAGTCAATGAATTGGTTAAATAAATAGAGGGCATTCTAAAGAACCTTGAAAGAAAATAATTATCAAATCAATCTGGAGAAGGATGATTCCCAATAGGAAGAGAAATCGAGAAAAGACACTTCTAATCTGATAGTTCATACTCAATATGAGGTTGCTCAGGATTAGCCATTTGTGCAGACTGATCTAGTAGAGCAATAAATTGTAGATGAAACCATTGATAACTAGGTAGTTGGGGACTTCGATGAAGTTGTGCAAGATCCTCCAGTTATGGAAGTTCACTCAGAGGAATCAGCCGAGGATATTGCAAATGAGAAAGTTGAAGAAGAAGAAGCTGATGTAGCGAAGGGCGATTCAAGTTCTAGTGTGGGAATGGAAAAATAAAAAGGAGAAGAGAAGGTTGTAGAGGTACCAGTGATCATAGCAAGAGCCATTGTACTTGACAAAAGGAAGTAGATTTCTATAGATGAAGAGGCCTTTTCCAAAGGCCCGATTGATTTGAGCACACTATCTCCCATTCAAGCCTTAAATCTAGCCACCCTTTACCAAATAAAAGTAAGTGAGGACTTACTAAAGTCTCAATCAGAAGAGAAGGAGGATATATATTTGGCAACCAGTGTCTTAGAGAAAATTTTGCCTTCTTTTAAGCAGGATTCTGGTGAGTCGTCCTCCGATAAGCTTAAGAATATGTTACAAGTAGTTGATTCTCATTTTGTATCCTTGGAGAAAGAAACTGATATAAAAGTTTTGAACAAATTTAATGAGATGAGATTCCAAACCTTTTTGAAAGTGGTTGAGAATAACAGGGTAGTTTTTAAATCTGTGGTAAAAAGTATTGAGAATTATTTAGATGAAGGTGGCAAGATATATAAGTCATGTCTCATTTTGTCAAAGTTTACTCTAGACATTGACAAGAAGATTAAGGAATATGATGGGAAGTTAGTTGTAATTTCACAATCTTTTGCCCCTCTTTCAGTTTTTGCTTGCAGTCTTGACACTCAAATTATGGATCTAACAGATAAAATTATGAGCTTGTATTAGGAAAGGGACCAGATTCTAAGTAGAGTAGGTGAACCGAGAATCCTTATTACTCCCCAGTTAGACACTTTGCTTGGCAGCCAATGGGATGCAATGAGTGCTTTGGGTAAGCTTGTCCCCTTAGACCTTAAGGGAATAGAAATGCATGCCTACATGTTTAGGGCCTTGATAAATATTTTGGATTGTTTTTTGAGAGGATGGAATGAATATCTCAAATCCCTAAAGACAACCTATGCTGATATTTTCAAATTCATGTAAATTATTGCATATATTCCTTTATACATAAGTTTTGGCAAACTCCTACCTTTGCAATTGATGTCAAAGGGGGAGTGAGTATGGTGAAAAATGATGCATGTTCTTAGGGGGAGATTGCAGATTCTTGGAGAGTCAGAAATTTTGGTGTTTTGTAGTCTTGAGTGTACAATTTATTTTTCATAGTGTTTCCATTGATGCCAAAGGGGGATATTGTTGGCAAGAGACACTATATTAGTGAAGATTCATGTATGGAGATTCTTTAGGGGTTATCATTGATGGAAACTCAGTCAATAAACTCTATCTGATATATGCATATTTCATCTATCGGAAGTCACATTGATCGTTAGGCATAAGTCTGGAAGGTGGAACTCAGTTACCGGTAGAATATGAGATTATTGAACATATATTATTATTGGTGATGTAACTTTGGTTGCAGTGATAAAGGTAGTTGATTCATGACTCGAGGTAGATTACTTTGCATTTCCAACCTTTGGTGTTGATTCTAGTGCAAGATTCAAGGTCCAGTATCCGGTGATTCTGGATGAACAAAGCTACCTTTGGGTATGATGGTGTAATGTGTGTTGTGAAATTGTAGGGATGATTTCAGTGATTGGTTTTGTGTTCAAATATTTTTTTCCATTGCATGTGAAGCTTTTGATCATATGTTTTAGGTCTAGTATATGGATTTGTGATGGATTGATCCAACATGAGACTACAAGTTTCATATTTTGCAGTTTTGTGAAGCTGACTTGTTGGAGATCTATTTTGGTAGTGTAGATATATAAGATCGACTTGGATGATCATTTTGACAGATCATGTATGTTCATAATTGTTTTGGAAGCGATTGAGCGTAGTTTCATATGCACATCTTGAGTTTTGGTGATCTAGTATTTAGCAGTAGAGCAGACCATAGCAGTTTTTCATATCAGTGGCAGCGGATTATTTTGTGCTTAACCGGAATTGATTCTTGGCATTTGTAGATGTTGTATTCCAGTTCAATCAGTGTATTTCCTTTTATATCTCATTTGTAGGATAGTGAGTCCTTCGAGGTTGTAGCCCTATTTTGTATTTGAGCAGTAAGCTCTAGGCAATATGCCTAAATGAAAGTGCATTCCCCTTGTGTAATATTGTTCTACTATTGGCAATAATATTAAAATATTGTGGGTTAAAATCCCATTGTGGTTTTTCCCTTTTTCGGTTTCCATGTAAAATTTTTGGTGTTATGGTTGTTTTCTTTAAGTTTTTGCATTTTACTTTCTTTCTTATGCATCTGATGGATTAAGAATCACTTTAATAAGTTTACAATTTGTAAAACACTTATTCACCCCCCTCTCAGTGTTCATTGGTTCCAACAAAAACATCATAGGTCATCTCCAAACAATTATGGCACACCAACTCAACTTACTCAGATTAGAATGTGGACCACCAACAACTCTTGTTGATGCTTAACAGAGCATCACCTAATGTCAAAAGATTCAAATCATCGAGCCACATCACCTAAATATCTAAAGGAAAATAAATGCAATACATTCATGTACACTATCACTATACAAACCTAAACTTAAATCAACATAACAACAATTGTAGACCACTAAGATCATCTCCAAAGCTTCTGAAAAGATATATTACAACTTGATATCTCATCTAAAGTGACTAAAATAAGTCACCAACCATATGCATGATCATTTAACTATGCCATTGTTATTTCACTACTCCATGATGAATACTAAGAGGGGGGGGGGTGAATTAGTATACCAAAAAATACTGTACTTAAACACTTAAATAGTCTAGCAGTAAACTGGTAAAACATTTTTACAAACAAACTAGTTAACACACATGAAAACCAAATAGTAAATAAGGCATTCACCCATAGAAGCACAATCACCATAACACAAGATATTTTGATGTAGAAACCCAAATGGGAAAAAACCACGGTGAGATGAAACTCACAAGTAACTATTTGCAGAATAGTAACCAGACTGGTTAAGGTCATACAATGTTCTTTACCAGAATAGATCCTCTTAGGAATCTCAATCTCTATTAGGAGATAAGTACGATTAAAGACTACCTTGTGAGAGGATTTCAAATACTAGCACAGTATGCTTGGTTAGATCCTTGATAGCTGATTATTAATGCATTTTAGCATTACTTTAGTCTTCAGACACTTCTCACACTATTATTTCACACAAACCTATTCTTCTTCTATGATTGCACATGCAATAATCTCAACAATCACCTTAAACCCGAACAACTCTTAAAACCCTAGACATGATGTCCTTAAAAGGAATTTCATTTCATGTCGGTCCAATAGGATTACATTACAAGTTCCTAGGTTCAGTGTACCTAGACACATTTGGTAACATGACACACAATCACCATCAAAGTGTCGATGGATGGTAACTCATCACAAAAATACCGGTTGGTAACTCATCATAGAGTGTTACCGGTTCATACAACTTTACCGATTACCGGTTGGTAACTCATCATAGAGTATTACTGGCTCATACAACTTTACCAATTACCGGTTGACAAAAATGAAGATTGGGAAAATGATAACTATTGCTTTAGTTCCTTTGCTCTGTTCCACTTGAGATCCTCGAACCGCTTGAGGTCTTCATGGTGCTTGAGACTGGTAACACCAGTAGTCTAAAGACTACTACATAATACCGGTTTGGAACAAATAACAGTTGAGCATAACTCATACATTCAAAAGGTGATCTCATAGCAAGTGTGTGTCCATCAATGATAATCACAACAAAAACATCAAAAATGCCAACAATCTCCCCCTTTGGCATTGATGGCAACACTTAGGAAAAAAATTGACATCTAAGTGTTTTACAAAAAAAAATGTCATATTCAAAAGTACTCCCCCTAAGCATATACACTATCCCTTTGCAGAAAACACAATGTATACTACTCCCTTACAAAGATAAACATTAAAGTATACATAGCATGCATCAAAATTTTAAATACGAGAATACTTCTCCCCCTTTGCCAACAATGACAAAAATATAGCTGAAAGACACCCCTATTTCAATTAGCATAAAAAAGTGTTTATGACAATAAAGAGTGAAATTTGTCAAACACAGATTTAAAGTCCTGCATAAATTGCTTCATGGATAAGGACCATGACTCAAGAAATGAGGTAGCAACCACATTCTTTGTTTGCATCTGATAGACCTGTTCTTCCATGGCATCCAAGGTACTCATCTCTTGAGTGAGTGTCAGGGCATCTAGATTGAGATAGCATTTTTGGAGTATTTGCAGTCTTGGTAATAAAACCAGTTGAAGTTCTTGCAAATCTTGTGTCTGGTTGCTGATCTCTTGCTCTATCCTTGCAGACTGGATGTGAAACTAGTGAACGGTTTTCCCATAAGTGTTGAAGGAATCAGATGGTGGCTTGAAGGTGCTTATGAATGACTGCAAGTCAGATTGTAGGTTTTCTTTTTGAGTGAGCACATCATCACAGAATAATTGAGGTTGGCTTATCTTACTAAGTAGCAGATTCCCCTCATCCATAGCATCCTTGATGTCTTTCTATGCCTTCTAAAGTTCTGACCAAAGCTCATTCAACTTCTTCACTAGGGCAGTGTTCAGAGCCTTTTGATGCTTCTTTTGAGCACTAGCTTCAACAACTTCTTCTAGGCTTTGTACCTGGTCTTCCACAACTATGCACAAGAGTTTCAGTTGGGCCAGAGAGGAATCAGTACTGGGGAGGTTGGTACTAGGTATCAAACCGGTAAGAGTGTCTATCGTAGCTTGGATCATGTCTTTCTCCTTCTTCCTCCTTATCACTTCTAGGCATTCTTGAGCAAGCTTAATGCTTTGCAGCAACTCCGATTCATTTGCAGATTGGAGGTCAATGGGACTAGTAATGTCAGCCGGTTTGGCTTGACAACTAGCTGCCTTTGGGGTCTCCACCTGAGTGCTCTGTGCCACTTCCTTCTTCTCTTTAGCTCTCAGCTTGTCCTCTTCCACCTTCTTTTTCTCTTCTTCCTCTGTCTTCCTTTTCTCTTCTTCCCTCTTCTCCTCTTCTTTCTGCTTCTCTTCTTCTTCATCCTTCTTCTTTTTCTCTTCTTCCTGCTTCCTCTTCTCCTTTTCCTTTCTCTTCTCCTATTCCTGTTTCTCTTCTTCTTCCTTCCGTTTCTCTTCTTCTTTCTTTTCTGCTTCCTTCTTCTTCTTCTCTTCCTCTTGTTTCTTATTTTCTTCTTCTTTTCTCTTTTCCTCTTCATGTTTCCTCTTTTCTTCCTATTTTCTCTTTTCCTCCTCTTTTCTCTTCTCCTCTTCATCTGCCTGTTTCTTCTTTTCTTCTTCCTATTGCTTCTTTTCTTTCTCTGTCTATTTTTTCTATCCAGCAGCTTTTGTTGGTGTTGCCGGAGTAACATTTTCTCCGTTCAAGGCATCAACATCAATGGGTTCCATTTGATCAGTGACTGGTTCCTCTTCGCTGTCATATACCTCATCCAGTTTGTTGATTTTTGGTTGTTGCTCTACTCTCCTATTGGCTTCAGCCACTTGATGCAACTTTACAGTGGATTGAGCAAGGGACTGGGTATCTTTTACAACTTCTGGTACTTTTCCTTCTAGCAATAGGAGTCTCCTTCTTCTCATGAAGAAGAGGCCCTTATATTTTTCTATAATTACATGAAGTTCAGAATTGGGCACATCAGGAAAGTATTGTGCAAATACTTCCTCTCTTATTTCCTGTTCCTTCTCTATGGAAATGCGCCATTTGTTATCTAAAGAATTAAATAAAGAATCAAGTGTCTTAGATTTGATTTCTGATGGCCACCGGTCATTAAGACATAAGTATTTAATGACTTCCTGTTCAACCTCTTCCTTCTCATCATTATTAAAATCATCAAAGCACTCTTTCAAATCTCTAAGAACTTTTCTTCTAATATTCTTAATGGTTCTTTGACAATGTGTCAAAGGTTTGTAGGAGGAAATATCAATATTTACTGGTGTAGATGTTGCCAGTTCATTGCTGGTTGTCTTTTTCTTTTTCCTCGTTTGCCCAGTCTTCTTAGGTTGTTCTTCAAACATAGTGTCCTTTGAGTCTGGCATGTTGCCTTTTGCCTTCCGCTTTCTTTCAAACACTTTGGCAGGTGTTGCTTCTAGTTTCTTCTTTGCTGGTGACTGCTTGATCACTTTGGAGCTTGTTGTAGTAACCGATGCCGATACAGAAGGCACTGCCTTTCCCTTCTTTGCTAATGGTTCTTCAACCGATGTAACCCTTTCTAAATAGGTGTTGGTTCTTTTTTCCTTTGGGTCAAGGGGCAAGGCAATTAGGGTAGAGGCATACCCATCTAGCATGTCATACATTACCTCATATCCCATGGGTTCAACTTCTTCCTGTCTAGGCTCAACCACCTCCATTATGCACTCATCAATATTGATGGTGAAGCAGATGTCATCTTCATATTTCTTGACAATATCACCTGATATTCTCACCTTTGGCTTATTTTGCATCTGAACCCATCAAAGTATTTGTTCAGAACTTCTGGATAACCGGTTCCAACCGCTTGAAGGCTTTCCTTGATTTTCTTTGTAACCGGTTGGTTGGTAGACCACAAAATATCTCCAACTCCTGGGAAGTAACCTTGGAAGTAGAAGAACAACCCAGCCAATAGTTGTCCAAACTTAAATCTCTAGGCATTATCCTGTTTGATCGACTTAAGGTTCACCAGAAGTTGCCTTTACATATAGGTGCATAGATCAAATGATACATCTTCTTTGATCATCCTGTAAGCTGCATTTACCATTGCAGCAGACATAGAGTTGATTCTACTAACATAGAATGTCTGGTAACCTATTACCATGCAGGCACACTTGACCAGCTCATCCTTGATGGGATTCATGGTCATTCCTCATTGGTCACTCACAGAACCAGTGAGCCTGGTCATTTCAGTCTTGCTGATCTTCCTTAAGGCTGACACTTCACCAACGTTATAGAAATTGGTGACGACATGAATCACTTCTAGTGTGATGTCATGCATCCGCTCTAAATACATTTTTCACCATGCACTATGCTCAGAATGATGCAGATGTGATCATCTGTAAACTCTTCAAGGAAATAGATTGCATTGTGAAGCTTCTTCTTTTCCAAAATGTTGAATTCTTGTTTGATCTTCTTATCCTTCCTGCAGAATAAACTTAATTGAGAGTGGATCATTAGAGATCCTAGGTCTTCAATTTTACAATCAATATAGTCGGAAATGACTTCCTCGACTATGACACCGGTGGGTACTTGGGATAGAGCATTGTAATTTGCCTTCCGTTGGATGAAATCTACTAAATCAATGGGTGCACTTGAGCTAGAGTGTGATGTGGAGGCCATGATAAATAGAGAAATTCAAAAAAATACCTTCGTAAATTGAAATTTAGGGCTTGTAGATTCTACTTTGCCACACACTCCTTTGGTTGCAGAAATACCGCTTTGAGTTCTACACTTGATCAACAGATATTAGCTTCAGATTCTTCTTCAAGGTTTTGAAAATCCTTTGAATCATAATGCAAATTGCCTTTCATTGCTCTACACTTGAAAACTTCTTCGCTCAAAAAATAATAAGTGAAAAATGTCTTGAAAATTCCTTTTAAACAGATTTTCCACCTACCATAATAAATGCTCCACTATTAGGATGTAAACCCTAATTTGCCTTTTACCGTTTCTGGTCTTTTGCCAAATGACAGGTATCACATATCCGTTAAGGTCTTTTATCGGTGTAAACCGAGGGTTCGAAACATTTCACCGTTTTCTCCCCCTAAGATTTTTAATGCTTAGTTTGTCGGTTCAGTGACTTCCACACTAGGTGCAGAAACCAATTCTTCTTGAATCACTTCTTCTGGCTTCTTTTTCCATGCTTTCTTCATATCCACTTGAACAGTTTAAACATCAATCTTTCCTTCCAGAGTGATCGGTATATCATTTGATATATTCTTTCTCATCCTATAGAATCTTGCTGCATGACCCGGTTTGTTGCAGTGATAGCAAATCATTCCAAGTGCTCTCCATGGTCCATTATTCATGTTTCCATTCTTCCTTCTACATGTTGCAGCAGTGTGACCATTACCATGACAAATCAAATAGGTTTCTCTCTATTTGGTTGCCACTTGATAGCCACCGCTACCTAACTGATGATTATAGGTATTAAACCAGTTTGGATTCCAGTTCCCAGAGGGTTCAGGAAAAACTCCTTGACTCCTTTGAGGATACCTTCCAGCTTTGTGCATGATAGACCTGCATTCAAATGCTCTATGCCCAAACTTGTTGCATGCATAACAATTACCATTGAATCTATTGGGTCTAGGCTTATCATTTAGAAAATAAGGAAAATTATTGTAAGCCTTACTTCTACATACATTGGCAGTGTGTCCTTCCTTGAGACAATTGAAGCAAACATGTTTGAACTTTTGCTTACCTTTATCCTTTGGTGCTAGTTGCTTCTTTGATGCTCCATCTTTTGTTCCAGAGGTCTCACCTTCCTCATATTCAGAGAATCCAAGTCCATTAGTATTCTTTACCAGTTTAGCTGATTCAAGCTTTTGCTCTAGCTTAACAGTGCTCTTATTAAATTTGTCAAGTATTTCCTTTGACTTAGTGAGTTCTTTGAAAATAGTAGCATTGGATTCTTTCAAGATTACATTCTCAGAGATAGCCAAGTTTAGTTTGCCTTGCATTTCTTCTTTTTCCATTTTTGTTTCTTGAAGATGTAAGTAATCAATAGTTGTGAACCACCTTGTTAGAGGATTTACAGAGGCTCTGCCAAACCTACCCAGTTAAGGGTTTTCACAGTTGTAAACCACCTTGTTAGAGGATTTATAGAGGCTCTACCAAACCTACCTAGTTAAGGGTTTTCAGACTTGTCGAAGATGTAAGTAATCAACAAGTGAGTGATCTAAATACTAGCACAGTATGCTTGGTTAGATCCTTGATAGCTCATTATTAATGCATTTTAGCATTACTTCAGTCTTCAAACACTTCTCACACTATTCTTTCACACAAACCTATTCTTCTTTTTTGATCACACATGCAACAATCTCAACAATCACCTTAAACCCTAACAACTCTTAAAACCCTAGACATGATGTCCTTAAAAGGAATCTAATTTCATGTCAGTCTAATAGGATTACATTGCAAGTTCCTAGGTTCAGTGTACCTAGACACATTTGGTAACACGACACACAATCACCGTCAAAGTGTCGGTGGATGGTAACTCATCACAAAACTACCTATTGGTAACTCATCACAGAGTGTTATCGGTTCATACAACTTTACCGATTACCGGTTGGTAACTCATCACAGAGTATTACCGTCTCATACAACTTTACCGATTAACGGTTGACAAAAATGAAGATTGGGAAAATGATAACTATCGCTTTAGTTCCTTTGCTCCGTTCCACTTGAGATCCTCAAATTGCTTGAGGTCTTCATGCCACTTGAGATCGGTAACACCGGTAGTCTAAAGACTACTACGTAATACCGGTTTGGAACAAATACTGTTTGAGCATAACTCATACATTCAAAAAGTGATCTCATAGCGTGTGTCCATCAATGACAATCACAACAAAAACATCAAAAATGCCAACACGCCAAATTACATTTGAACTAAAGATATCACCAAGTTATATATCTGGATGAACAAGTTTAACACCAATGATAACAAGAACTCATATTTACAAATATCCCCCTTTTTTCATTGATGGAAACACTTGTATCAACTATAAACTCACTCCCCCTTGGACATAAAATACAAAGGGTGTGTTCTCAACAAAGCTCAATCTACAAAATCTTATCATTACTCCCCTTATCTTCAATAGCTCCTCAAACATCAAAGTAAAAAATGTCCTCCAAAACACCATCTACATAACCACATACATACAAAAGAAAAATTGTGTTATTGGTAGGAACTCAAGCACTTTGTAGAGTAGGAGGCATAATGCCATTATGAATGACCTTAAGCTGCAACAATACACATTAAAATTCATTCTTCAACAAAATATCCTTCACCTCTTTGCAACTAATATGAAACATTATTGATCTATCTAAATTCTAAGATTCTTCAAGTAACTTCACCATACTAGTGAACTTTAGGTCAACAACATCTCTTAGAAAATGAAATAGCTTCTTTATCTCCACCCTTCTCCACCTTTTGTTATTAAGTAGATTCATCTTTAAGTATGAATTTTCCGATTGATCTCTACCATTACTATCAACATCTTTCTTCAAATCCTATAAATTTCTACAATATGTATCTCTACTATATCCATTTTATCTTTAGCCTCCTTAGTGGATACTATAAATTGATGACAAAACTAGTAAATGACCACTACATCATCCAAACTCTTCTCAAAGATACTTATTCTATCATTTAGTTGAGCGTGTGCATTCACACACCTATCTACTAACTCCTTTGTCCTCTTCTCCTGTACTCTTTTCTCTATATGCCTCAAAACTATTTCTTATAGGTTGGAAGGATGATATTTTAAACCCTTAAGAAACACCTATAGTTGTTCCACATCACTCAAGGATTCATCTAGAATAACCTCTTGAAGTTTCTCATGAAGAAACTTGAATGTATCATTGATCAATTTTGTACACTACTCCTAAGATATTATGAACTTGTTATATGTTGTATGATGGATAACATCACCTAGATGTAGCATGTGAAGGGGTGATTAAGTGGCTAAGGTCAATTTGATCTTGGGACATAGGTACTTGAAGTACCTAAGTAGTAACTACCAGTGCAAACTTAATCTACAATCATAATAGTTATGATCTAGAATTTCTAGAAGGTCTAGAAGATTTTCAACTAGAAATACTCATTTTCTCTTCTTTTGTTCCCTTCTCCTTCTCCTTATTTGGACTCTCCTTCTTCTTCTCCATATTCTCCTTCTCCTTTGTCTACTCCTCCTCCATCTTCTCCTTTTCTTCTATCTACTCCTCCGGAAACACTTCTACCATATTCTCGTCTATTCATATGGTCATCCGAACTAGTTCCCAGAACTACATCTTCACCTTTCTTCTCTGGATCAACATCCTCATTAGTCTATACCTCTATTTTCTTTTATGGATTAGATCCACTATTTCTTTCACCATGAGAACTTCCAAACTAATTCTAGTTTTTGTCTTCTCTAGAGGAGAATACAAATCCTATTCAAATCTTTTTCAATCTTAATTGCAACATCTTTAGTCTATCTAACCATCCTTTCAATGTCATACAAATCTTCTCCCATTATAAACTTTACTATTTTCTTAGTTCTATCCTCATTAGATAGAGGGTTTCACACCATGTCCAATTCCCATGTTGTCATATTGGACTCCTTCATCACAGAATCTCTCCTTCTTGTTGTCATAGCTTCCAATAATTCTTTGGGTAACTTGTCAACAATATCACTAATAATCTTATTAAACATACTAAAATATTTTATTATAGCCTTTTCAATTTTCTTCCTACCATCTCGAGGGGACTCAACATATAAATCTATAGTCTAATTTAATGAATCATGTACACAAATAGAATTTATCAGACTATCAAGGTCAAGCGGTTGATAATTAGCATTGACCAGAGGTGCACCTATCTTGTTTTTCATGGATTCTTTCTTATTTACTTTCTTCCTCTTCTCAATTGGCTTTTCTACTAGAGAGACCAAATTTATCTTTCCCTCCCTAAGAGGCACCTTGTCCTCTTTAATCTCATCATCTTCAATCTTGATATTTTTCCTTGTGGACCTATTCTTGATTACAAACTTTCCTTTTTTAACTACTTCATCAATGCTTCTCTCAACTTCCTCAACCATAGGCTTTGGACCTTTCTTTCCTTTTATCACATTTTATTTAGGTCTTGATCATCTCTTTTCTCTTGTCATGGATCTATATAGTGTTTGAAAGGAACCGATATTTACCAAAGGAGATGCAAAGACTAATCTAGTCCTCCTCAATTCCTACTTCCCAAACACATCTTCAACTATAGGTAGATTTAACTTTTGATAGAGCTTCTCCATTATCTTTAGATTTCCTTTAAAGATTTCCTTTATCAATTTTTCCTTAATTATTCTATTCAAGATCTCTGTAATAGTTCCAAACCTCCATTTGGATCAACCTCTAACTTCAATAAAGTGTTAATATTCTTCTCAACCTCTTCAGGAGATACCTCATAAGGTAACTCAGGCAACCATGCAGTCCTTGGTTCAATAACCTCTATATAACAATTGTCTCTACTTAGGTCAAAAAAGTAATCTCACTCTTGTATTCCATTACCAACTCACTAGGAATCCTCCATCTAGCTTGCATCTTCTTTTGAAAACTTTTCAACCAACCCCAATATTTCTTGATATATTCATCTACATCATTGTAAAAGATCCTAATATGTCATTTGAATTGTACTCTAATAGGACAAAAATTGTCCCACACCTTATTCCCTATACTCAAAAGCTCATTCATACACATGAAATCCAATTATATGATTAGAGATCCATACCTAAATGGATACTTTTCACTCTTGGTCTTATCAAGGTTGTCTATCATGATGAAAATAGGGCATACAACTGAGAGGGGGGGTGAATCAGTTGTCACCAAATTCTATAGAAACTTACAATAAATCTTAGATTTGATAATTAACAATGAAAGCATAAATCAACAACACAACATGAACACACATAACACCAAGATATTTGATGTGGAAAACTTGGTCAAGGGAAAAACCATGGTGGGAACCTACCCACAATATGATGATACCATGTTAGAAGTATTTGAAACATTACAATGTGGAATGCACATGCATTCAAGCACACTACCTAGCACTCACTGCTAAAAAACAACAAAGGGAAACAACCATGGGAAGGCTTACTTCCTTACAAATAGATTCAGATGACTTCCAGAAAATCATGAGCTGAGAAACAACATCCTTAATGCTTGGTTACACTTCTAGTTAAGTACATAACATCTGTCACACTTCTTCTCTACTACCGAATGATTAATACATTATTCACACACTCACACATCCACAAAAATCAATTACAAATAAAATACATTTATTTATACATGACATCAACCTTGGACCAATATCATCAAGGTCGGCTCAACACATATCACCTAATTACAAAAATATAACCATACACGCTACAATATCACATGCAAACCAAAAAATGTTAGCTAAGAAATAGCATGGACCAAAATCACCACCTTGATTATGAAATACCTCAAAGAATTATACATCAAACATCCGCAACATGCCACAATCACCATGCCAGCCAATAACATGAAGCATAACACCAGAATAAAGAAAATCATCAATAACATTCACCGATCAATGCAGACCACCAACATGAATAGAACATGATCTAGAAACATCCACAAGTATCCTAAATTATCACAGGAACATCCACACCAACTCAAATTAATAGAGTCACATCATCATTACACCGAACTTCAAGAATATTAACTGAACTGACTGTTAACCTGGAAAAATCACTTGCAGAGATCTAAACCATGAACCACCTGAATTGAAGGCACACAAGAACATACCGAACATAATTCCAAATCTATAGATCAATATATTACAATGCAGAGCAATGTAGATCAAAATACTGAACACTGGCATCACTGAACAACTGCAAGATTGGCCACAACACTAGTACTCATAACTCACTCAAATATTCATGCGGACCCCTGACACTTGCACTGAATCAACTAGAGATATCACTCTACAAACCCTTTAATCCTCAAACACTGATCATCAACATACAACACAAACCAATTAACTGAACTTCACTACAACACTGCACTAGATAGAGAAAATATATTGACAACAATGACAACACATCTCTCAAATATCATTAAGGAAATCACCCAAACATCCAACAATATCTCAACAATATCCCCATTTCACATTGATGGCAACATATTATGTGAAAAATAATCAATGACAAATAAATCAACAACTCTCTCAGATAACTCTTTTCCTCTGCACAAATAATCTCTCCCCCTAAAATCACTAAACATTTCTTCATGTGAATCTCTCCCCATTTGACATCTATGACAGAAACACATATTTTCACCATAAAAACTGACTAATCTATATTTTCACCATAAGTAGCATCATCCATTCATTAATTCGGATCACAAGATATGATTGTGAAATGCACCAGATTGATGCAAATCAATGAACCTTGGTTCTGATCAAGAGGGGCAATCATCCCTAACTTCTCTCTGAGATACTCAAGAGTATCCTTAGAAAAAGGCTTCATGAAAATATCTATAATTTGTTCCTTTGTAGAAACATATTCCAACCTGATTTCTTTCTCATTTATCTTCTCTCTCAGAAAATGAAACTTGATAGATATATTCTTAGTATTTGAATACAATGCCAAATTTTTAGAAATGTTAATAGCACTTGAATTATCACAATAAATAGCAATAGGCTCATCATACACAACTCTGATATCTTTCAACATTTACTTCATCCAAATTAACTGAGTACAATTGCTAGTAGCAGAAATATATTTTGCTTCTATAGTAGATAAAGAAATAAAATTTTACTTCTTACTCAACCAAGAAACCAATCTCTTACCCAAGAAAAATGCACCACGACTAGTACTCTTCTGGTCATCAACATCTCCTACCCAATCAGCATCAGTAGAAGCACTCAAAGTAAAATCATTATTTGTAGGATACCATAGATAAAAATCAGTAGTTTCTTTCAAATATCTAAAGATTATCTTAAGAGTAACAACATCAGATTCCTTAGGATCAACTTAAAATCTAGCAACAAGATAAACAACATTCATGATATCTAGTCTATTCTTCTCAGGGGTGAACTCACAATGTTGGTTCCCACTTTTTCGTAGATCCTAATTTTTGCTAAAATGATATATTTTTTAGAAAATATAATGATTTAAGATTTAAGAAGTCTCATTCTAAGTAATTAATTGAAAAGAGTTAGATCAAAGGCTCTTAGATCAAAATTTATTGGATAGAACCTCTCTACTTCTAAATCATACTTGCAATAGAGTCTCCTTTGCATCTATCAAATGTTGATAAAAAATCAATTTTACATTAGCTTTTGGGGGTCAAATGAATTCACTTAGAAGTTTTGTTTTTTTAAGTATTTAGCCCTTATTATAATCTTTCCAAATAGTATAATTTTTAATATATTTAATTTCATTAATATATTTTTATTTTATTTCTTATGAATGTAGGGTTTTCATAAAATGTGAACTTCTTTGTTCAATGCTTATGGAAAAATAGTAAACGTCACCCAAACAATTCTGAAAAATATTGACGCGCTAGGTATTGAAGTCCTCTTTCCAACAAAAAAATAATAATTAATTTTTGTTACATATACAACAAGTTATGTAATATCAAATGGACATATGTAAAAATTATAGTTAACTCAACTTGAAATCTTAATACAATATCAAATATTGAACATAATATTACAAAACTAATTGAAAACACTATATATGGATGTTAAAAAACTAAATTCAAAAGAATCACATTCATATCTATTATAGAAAAAAAGTTATGCTATACAAAGTGAGTGTCACTCTTTAAAAATGTTGTTTTTAAAAAAAAGCTAGTTCTTGAGGGAGATAGAAAAATGGAAGCAAACTGATTCCAAAAATTATCAAAAAAATATTTTTAGAATCTACATACAAAATGACACAAATCACTAGTTCATGTCATCTACAAATTCCTTATGGTTTAGAAGTAATAGGTGTTTGAATCTAAAGTTTTTTTTTCTGAAAAATGAATATTGTAGTGACAAAGTTGGCAAAAAAGTGTAACCCACTATTGTGGGCTCACCCTAAGTCAAATATAACAATCCACCAATCATGCATCTATATTTTTTCTGATTTTCTTTAGGGGAATCACCATCCTTATTCAACTTACATCTGATCACCATAGGGGTACCAACTGGCTTTGAATCTTCTAATCCAAACTTCTTCAACAATTCCTTCACATACTTTGACAGTGATATGAAAATTCTTTTTTCCAGCTGTGTAATTTGCAATCCCAAAAATAATTTCATTTCACCAATCATAGACATCTCAAATTCATTTTGCATTTTATTAGCAAACTTCTTGCACAAACTATCATTACCTCCAAAAATAATGTCATCAACAAAAACTTCAACAATCAAAATGTTATCATTATCAATATTGAAATATAGATTACTATCAACAGTACCTTTGTTGAATCCAATCTTCAACAAATACTTATCCATTCTGGCATACCAAGCTTTGGGGGCTTGCTTCAATCCATACAAAGCTTTCCTCAACTGACAAACCATATCTTTTTCATTAGTCAATTGAAATCCATCTAGTTGCTCAATATACACTTCTTCTTCCAACTCACCATTTAGAAATGCTAACTTGACATGCATCTGATAGAGTAAGAAATCCCTGTAAGTAGAATAAGCAATAAATATTCTTACAACTTCAATTCTTACCTTATCATTTCCTTCCATCTGTGAATAACCTTGGCTTATTCCTAACAACTTCACCTTCCTTGTTCAATTTATTTCGAAAAACCCATTTAGTTCTAATTACATTCTTGTCCTTAGGTTTGGGAACAAGATCCCATAATTTGTTTCTCAACCCGATTCAATTCTTCTTCCATTTCTTTAACCTAATTTTCATCCTTACATGTTTCACTCACATCCTTAGGTTCAATTTTAGAAATTGAACAATACTCAACCTGATCTTCTGCAATTCTTCTCCTAGTCTGAACACCTTTATTCTTATCTCCTATGATCTGGTTTTCTAAATGATTCAATCTTACATACCTTGGTGTCTTAGGATTTTATTGAATATTAGACTCTTATGTTTTTCCTTCTGCACTTGCACTATCTTCTCCACCTTGAGTCACTCTATTCATTCGAACAATCTAAACTTGATTTTGATTTTGGTTTTTCTTTCCTTTGTTAGAGTTGTGTTGGCATTTTTTATGATTATGTTGTGATTGTCATTGATTGACACATGCTTTCTTTGAGATCAATTTTTGTATGTATGAGTTATGCTCAACCGGTAGTCATTCCAAACCAGTATTATGTAGTAGTCTTTAGACTATCAGTGTTTTGCAGAAAGTGTCTAACGATCTCAAGTGGTATGAAGACCTCAAGCGGTTTGAGGATCTCAAGTGGAGCAAAGAAGCTAAAGCAACAGTTATCATATTTCTAGTCTTCATTTTTGTCAACCAGTGATAGGTTTAATATTTGAACCAGTATTACTCTGTGATGAGTTACCAACTGATAATCGGTAAAAAGTTGTATGAACCAGTAATACTCAGTGATGAGTTACCATCCACCGACACTTTGATGGTGATTTTGTGTCATGTTAACAAACATGTCTAGATGCAATGAACCTAGGAACTTGCAATGTAATCCTATTGGACCGACATGAAATCAGATTCCTTTTTAAGGACATCATGTCTAGGGTTTTATAGGTTGTTAGGTGATTGATGAGGTTTTTGCATGTGCGAACATAGAAGAATAATAGGTCTGTGTGAAGAAATAGAGTGTGGAGTTTTTGAAGATTGTAGTAATGTTGAAAAGCATTAACAATGAGCTACCAAGGATCTAACCAAGCATACTGTGCTAGTTTTTAGATCACTCACTTGTTGATTACTCACATCTTTGACAAGGCTGAAACCCTTAACCGGGTAGGCTTGGCAAAGCCTGTGTAAATCCTCTAACAAGGTGATTCACAATTGTGGATCTAAAATCCTCTCACAAGGTAGTCTTTAATTGGACTTATCTCCTAATCGAGATTGAGATTCCTAACAGGATATGTTATGGTGAAGAACATTGTATGACCTTAACCGGTCTGGTTACTATTTTGCAGATAGTTATTGTGAGTTTCATCTCACCGTGGTTTTTCCCATTTGGGTTTCCACGTCAAAATCTCTTGTGTTATGGTGATTGTGCTTCTGTGGGTGAATGCCTTATTTTCTATTTGGTTTGCATTTGTGTTAACCAATTTGTTAGTAAAATTGTTATACCGGTTTACTGCTAAACTATTTGTGTTTGAGTTCAGTAATTTTTGGTATACTAATTCACCCCCCCCTCTTAGTATTCATCAATTGGTATCAGAGCCAACCTTTCTATAAGTTTAACTACTTGGAAAGAGATATGGGGGAATACACTATGAGGGAACTTACCCATCTGCTCACTCAGACTAGGCAAGCTTATGATGAACTCAAAGTCAAATATAAAGCCTCTCTAGCAAAAAGAAGAGAGCATGTTGAGAAGCTGATGGAACTAACTGAAAACAGTTCCTGTGATGAAGTGGACATGGAAGCCCTAGTTGAAGAAGTTGAAAAACTGAATGAGTCTAATGCCAACCTAAGAAGGGAACTCGAAGGACTGACTATTAGGATGTGTCAAGAGCTTGAGAACCGAAGAAAAATTGAAGATCTGGTAAAAGACAAAGATCATGAGATCTCCAAACTAAAGAAAGAAATCAGTGCACTTACCGCTCATCTCAAAGAAAGTAAAGTGGAAAAAGAGGAAATGCAAGGTGACCTAAACATGGTTATTTCTGAGAATGCAACCTTAAAGGAGTCCAATGCTGCTATTACCAAGGAACTCACTGAATCAAAGGAGACACTTGCCAAATTCAATCAAAGTGCTACTAAGCTAGAGAAAAAGCTTAAATCAGCTAAACCGGTAAAGAATACTAATGAACTTGGTTTCTCTGAATATGAGGAAGGTGAGACATCTAGAGAAAAATATGTAGCATCAAAGAAGCAACCAACATCAAAGGATAAAGGTCAGAAAAATTTCAAACCTGTTTGCTTCAATTGTCTCAATGAAGGACATACTGCTAATGTATGTAGAAATAAGGCTTACAATAACTTTCCTTACTTTCTAAACAATAAGCCTAGATCCAATAGATTAAATGGAAATTGTTATGCATGCAATAAGTCTGGGCATAGAGCATTTGAATGTAGGTCTGTCATGTACAACACCAGAAGGTATCCTCAAAGAAGTCAAGGAGTTTTTTCTGAACCCTCTAGGAACTGGAATCCAAACCAGTTTAATACCTATAATTATTAGTCAGGTAGTAGTGGCTATCAAGCGGCAACCAGATGGAGGGAAACCTATTTGATTTTTCATGGTATTGGTCACACTACTACAACATGCAGAAGGAATAATGGAAACATGAATAATGGACCTTGGAGAGCACCTAGAATGGTTTGCTACCATTGCAACAAACCAGTTCATACAACAAGATTCTGTAGGATGAGAAAGAATATATCGGATGATATACCAGTCACTCTGGAAGGAAAGATTGATGTTGAAACTATTCAGGTGGATATGAAGAAAGCATGGAAAAAGAAGAAAGAAGAAGTGATTAAAGGAGAACTGGTTTCTGCACCTAGTGTGGAAATCTCTGAATCGGCAAACTAAGATACAAAAAAGCTTAGGGGGAAATAAATCGGTGAAATGTTTCGAACCCCCCGGTCTATACCAGTAAAAGACCTTAATCGGTATGTGATACCTATCTCTTGGCAGAAGACCGGAAATGGTAAAAGGCAAATTAGGGTTTACGCCCTAATAGTGGAGCATTTATTATGGTAGGTGAAGAATTTGTTTAAAATGAATTTTCAAGTCATTTTTCACTTATCAAGTTTGCAAGCAAAGAAGTTTTCAAGTGCAGAGCAACGAAAGGAGATTTGTCTTGCGATTCAGAGAGATTTCAAATCCTTGAAGAAGAATCAGAAGCTAATATCAATCGGTCAAGTGAAGAACACCAAGCGGTAGTCTAGCAACTGAAGTAGTGTGTGGCAAAGTGGAATTTGCAAGCCCTAAATTTTGACTTATGAAGGTATTTATCGAGTTTTTCTGTTTATCATGGCTTCTGCATTGCACTCTAGTTCTAGTGCACCCATTGATTCAGCAGATTTCATCCAACGGAAGGCAAAATATAATGCCCTATCCCAAATACCCACCGCTGTCATAGTCGAGGAAGGCATTTCATATTTTATTGACTGTAAAATTGAAGACCTAGGATCTCTTGTGATCCATTCTTAGTTAAGCTTATTATGTGGGAAGGATAAGAAGATTAAACTGGAATACAACATCTTGGAAAAGAAGAAGCTTCACAATGCGGTCTATTTCCTTGAAGAATTTACAGATGATCACATCCGCATCATTCTAAGAAGAGTCCACGGTGACAAAATGTACTTAGAGTGGACATACGACATCACACCAGAAGCTATTCATGTCATCACCAGTTTCTATAACATTGGAGAAGTGCCATCCCTTAGGAAGATCATCAAGACCGAAATGACCAAGCTCACCGGTTCTGTGAGTGACCAATGGGGAATGACCATTAATACTGGATCAAAGATGATCTGGTCAAATATGCCTACATGGTGATAGGTTACCAGACATTCTATGCTAGTCGGATCAATTTTGTCTCTGTAGCAGCGGTAAATGCTGCCTATAGGATGATCAAAGAAGATGCCTCATTTGACTTATGCACCTATATGCAAAGCCAACTTCTGGTGAAGCTGAAGTCAATTAAACAAGACAATGCCTTGAAATTTAAATTTGGACAACTATTGGTCGGATTGTTCTTCTACTTCCAAGGCTACTTCCTAGGAGTCGGTGATATCCAGTGGTTTGCTGACCAACCAGTTACAAAGCAAATCACAGAAAGTCTTCAAGCAGTTGGAACTGGTTATCCTAAAGTCCTAAACAAATACTTTGATGAGTTCAGACCTAAAATGAGCCAAAGGGTGAGGATATCAGGTGACATTGTCAAGAAGTATGAAGAAGATATCTGCTTCACCATCAATGTTGATGAGTGCATAATGGAGGCGGTTGAGCCTAGAAAGGAAGAAGTGGAGCCTATGGGTTATGAGCCGATCTATGACATGCTAGACGTGTTAGGTCCTGGAGACAACTGAGAGGGGGGGGTGAATCAGCTGTCTAATAAATTCAAACCAAAATCTTATTAACCAACTTAATTCTTAATACCAGTAAACCAGTTAAATATGCTGGTAGACAGTGTTAACAGTAAATTGCTATATCGGTAAGGATTAATGCATGAAACATAAACACAAAGTCATCTACAACACATGACACTGATATTTGTACATGGAAACCCTGTAAGGGGAAAAACCACGGTGGGAAACCTTACCCATAATCAGATGATACTATTGCAAATAGTATGTGTACAAAAAGGGGTCTGCACATGCAGAAAGGCCAATAGCCTAGAGCTCACTACTCAATCACAAATGGGAGTCACATTGACTACAGTTGGATGGTTAAATCCAATAAGAATGTACCGCACAAAATAGCATCTTCATATGCTAGATTCAGTACCGGTGTAATGTTGATATGCTTCTACAAAAACCTAACTTCACCTTCAAATGATGTCTTCGTGTATACCTCTACTTGATCTTGCATATACCTTCAAACAATTCTTTTTCGCATTTTACACCTGATCTTACAAATAAGATCTTACATTTATACCATACCCTAAGACCAATTTTAGTAGGTCGGCTCTATAAGATATTACAATAAAACATTTTACAAATAATATAATATCTAATGCAATAACCGATTAAACATGTTGGCTTAATGCATTTACAACAATAATAAATCATCTCCATAGCGTGCCATGCTGATTTGGAAAAGATAAACCTGCCGGTGTAACCCTAGATAACCTGGACCTATTTACCGGTAAAAGAAAATATGCAAATATGAATATACCAGTGATTATTTCTTCAAAATAAAGTGTCCACGTGATGTCTTCGACATTACCAAGTGTCTTCCATGTCATTCCAGGTACCGGTGAACAATATATCCTACCGGTGAATCATATACCAGTAATTGTTGCACAAATTACTACTTGTCGATGAATGTTGTTGGATCTCCAAAGTAGGTGTATTCAGTAGGTGTTGACATCAATGACAAAACCATACCAAAATACTAACAATATCCCCCTTTGGCATTGATGCAACACAAGATGGAAAAACTATCAAAGTGCCAAGACAGAAATGCCAAATACAAAAACCAACAATCTCCATTTCTCCCCCTGGGAGTAACAATACCAATTTCTCCTTAAATGTGATTTTCAAAATCTCTCCCCTAAAATATTTCACCAAAAAGATAATGTGTTTTTCCATAGATATCTCTCCCCCTTTGACATCAAATGCCAAAGTCACAAAAGTCACAAAATACCAACCAATTCAATATACTAACTACTCCCCCTGAGAAGTAGCTTCCTAATCAAATACTGGAATAAAGATTTGTCCATTTAATTCTGTCGGTTCATGACAATCATCAACTGTCTAAGTCTCTACCAGTGGCGGTATGACTCCAAGCTGATTTCTGAGATACTCAAAAGTCTCCTTAGGCAAAGGTTTTGTGAAAATATCTGCAAGTTGTTCTTTAGTATTCACATAAACCAGTTTTATCTCTTTTTCTTCAACTTTTTCCCTTAGAAAATTCAGTTTGATAGAAACATGTTTTGTTTTAGAATGTCATACTGGATTTTTACATATATCAATTGCTGCAGTGTTATCACAGTATATAGTGATTGGTTCCTTGCATTTTACTTTTATGTCTTTCAACATTTGCTTAAGCCAAAGTACCTGTGTACAGTTTGTTGCTGTTGTAACATATTCTGATTCTGATGTTGATAAATATGTACAACTCTAATTCTTACTCAACCAAGAAACTAATCTCTTTCGAAGAAAGAATGCTCCTCCAGTGGTGCTTTCTCTATCATCCACATCTCCTACCCAATTTGCATATGTGTATGCACATAGATCAAAATTTTCATCTTTAGGATACCATAATCCAAGATTTGTTGTGCCTTGTAAGTACCAGAAAATCCTTTTCACTGTCGATTCATGATTTTCCCTAGGATTACTCTGAAATATAGAAACAATACATACTGCATTCATAATATCAGGCTTGGTTTGTGTCAAATATAGTAAACCTCCTATCATAGATTTGTATCTAGTTGGATTAACAGGTGTAGATTCATCCCTTTGAGATAATTTATCATTTGTATTCATAGGTGTGCTTACCGGTTTAGAGTTCTCCATCCCAAATTTCTTTAGTAGTTCTTTCAAGTACTTGGATTGACTAAAAAATATACCTTTATCAGTCTATGAAATCTGCAATCCTAAAAAGAATTTTATTTCTCCAATCATAGACATTTCAAATTCTTGCTGCATTTCAAGAGAAAATTCTTTACATAATCCATCTTCTCCTCCAAAGATTATATCATCAACAAATACTTCAATAATCAAGATGTCATCATTAATTACTTTGTAATATAAATTGCTATCGACATTTCCTTTAGTAAAACCAATCTTTAAAAGATACTTATCCAATCTTGCATACCAAGCTCTTGGGGCTTGTTTCAATCCATACAGAGCTTTTCTTAACCTGCAAACCATATCATTGTCATCTGTCAAAGAAAATCCATCACGTTGTTCAATATAAACTTCCTCTTCAAGATCTCCATTCAAAAATGCACATTTAATGTCCATTTGATAAACTTTGTAATCCTTATGAGCTGCAAAAGCCAAGAATAATCTAACTGCCTCAATTCTGGCTACCTATGCAAAGGTTTCATTGTAATCAACTCCTTCTTTCTGAGAATATCCCTTACACACTAGTCTTACTTTATTTCTAACAACCTTTCGATCTTCATTAAATTTGTTTCTAAATACCCATTTGGTTCCAATTACATTATTATCTTTAGGCTGGGGAACTAATGTCCAAGTATTATTTTTCTCAATTTGTCCTAATTCTTCTTCCATAGCTTTAATCCAAAATTTATCTTCACATGCCTCATTGATAGATGATGGTTCAATTTGAGAAATAAGACATACCTCTTCATTTGCCAATCTTCCTCTTGTCATAACTCCTTTAAATTTGTTTCCAATTATCTGATCTTCAGAATGATTCAGTCTTGCATACTAGGGTGTCTTAGTCTGTTGTTGTTCTTCAATTACTATGGAATCCTCTGATGATACCGAGGTAACTGGATCTTCATTCTATACCGGTGGATTCAGTGTAGGTTCATTTGTCACAATTTTTGTGGCTGGTTCAGAGTCTATATACCTTGAAGTTCCTTTGAATTGTTCATCAATCTTTACATTTGTACTCTCAACAATTTTCTGCAACCTTTTATTAAAACATCTATATGCCTTGCTCTTAGATGAATAACCAAGAAATATTCCTTCATCACTTCTAGGATCAAATTTGCCAATATACTCATCTCTTCTAATATAACATTTACTTCCAAAAATTCTAAAATACTTAAGAGTAGGAATATTCCCAAACCATAGTTCATGAGGGGTCTTACTAGTTTCACCTTTGATGTGAACTTTGTTGAATGTATAGACAATAGTGCTTACTGCCTCTCTCCAGTACATATGTGGTAGATTTGCTTCTGATAACATACTTCTTGCTGCATCCAAGATAGTTCTATTTTTCCTTTCAACAACTCCATTCTGTTGTGGTGTCTGAGGTGCTAATAACTATCTTTTGATTCCATTCACTTCACAGAATGTATTAAAGTCCTTAGATGTGAATTCTCCTCCTTGATCTGATCTTAAACATTTGATTTTCTTACCGGTTTCATTTTCAACCATTGCTTTGAATAGTTTGAACTTCCCAAGTGCTTCTAATTTTTCTCTGAGAAAAGTAACCCAACTCATTCTAGAATAATCATCAATAATTAGCATGAAATATCTATCACCTTGTAAGCTTTTAGTTCTAGCTAGACTACATAAATCAATGTGAATTAAATCAAGAGCATTATTAGATTTTTCTGGAATACTTTTGAAATTAGCTCTAACTTTTTTTCCAAATTGACATTCCTTACAAATTGTATTCTGAGGTTTCACAATTTTAGGTAGATCTCTAACTACCTTAGAAGTACTGATTTTTACCATGCAATCAAAATTTACATGACATAGTCTCTTGTGCCATAACCAACTTTCATCTATATGTGCAATTAAGCATGCATTTTCACTATTATTCAAATGAATGATATTACCTCTAGTCTGATTACCGGTTGCAATTTCCAAACCAGTTCTATTCATGATTTTGCATTTTCCATTTTTAAATTGTAACTAAAAACCTTTCTCAACTAGTTGACCAACACTTAAAAGATTATGCTTTGATCCTTCAACATAGTAGACATTGTCAGTGTTATGTTTACCATCAAGAGATATTGAACCCTTACCTTTGATTGAATAGGCTTTGTCATCTCCAAATCTTACTAAACCTCCATTGTATTCTTGAAAGTTCAAGAATTTACCTTTGTCTCCAATCATATGATGTGAGCATCCTGAGTCAATAATCCATTCATCCTTTGATTCAACTTTAGCTACTAGGCCTTGTTCTACCAGTTGAGCAATAGGTGTCGGTTGATCTTCTGTTATAGCAACAAAAACCCATCCATTGTCTATTGGATCCTCATCAGAATCATCAGTCACACCTTCATCAGCAATGTAACAAGATTTATCTTTGTTCTTCTTAAATCTGTATCTCTGATATTCAGGATTAGGCTTGTATGTTCTTCTAGCTTCTTCTCTTAGTCTAGCATGTCTATTAGGGCATCTTGAAGCCATATGACCAATCTTATTGCAGTTAAAACATTTAAAGGGTGCCTTACCTTCATACTTCCAATTGGACCTTTTTGCATTTTCCTTGCAAATAGTGCTTCAAGTTCTTCAAGTTCTTCATTCTCCTTTCTGGTTTCTTCAAGTTCCCTTGCATAAAAGGCTCTCCAATCTGATTTGTCAAATGATGGAGCAGATGATGTTGATGCTTTAAAGGCCAAATCAGTCTTTATAGTAGCAACAGGACCAAATTCCTCAATTTCAAAAGCTGAAAGTTTTCCAATCAATGTATCCCTAGTTACTGATGTATTAGGCATTGTTCTTAACTCATTTATAGCAGTAACTTTCATTTTATATGCTGGTGGCAAACCTCTTAATATTTTTGAAACAATTTCATCCTCACTCAAGGTTCCTCTACAACATTTGATACCCAAAACAATTTCATTTACTCTTTCCATAAAAGCAGAAATCCTTTCATCTTCTTCCATTTTCAAATGTTCATACCTGACTTAGAAGCTTTCAAGTTTTGCAATTTTGACTGTGGAATCTCCTTCATTCAGTGTTTCCAAATGATCCCAAATAGCTTTAAGAGTAGACCTATCTGATAATCCCATGATTTGTTGATCTGATAATGTGCTCAAAAGTGCTTCTCTTTCTTTGCAATCATTTTCTTCATCTTTGTCTAAGGTAGTTGGATCAGTCTGACCAGCTACAGCAGTAGTATAACCATTCTTAGTAACTTCCCAGATGTCTTTACCAATGCAGTTCAGATGTGTCTCCATTCTGATCTTCCATATCCCATAGTTGGTTCCATCAAGTTTAGGACTATCCTTTTCTAAAATAATTAGTAGACATTGGATCTCCTCAAGTTGTTAAACTTCTACAAAAGAGGACTAAGCTTTGATACCAATTGTTAGGTCCTAGAGACAACTGAGAGGGGGGGTGAATTAGTTGTCTAATAAATTCAAACCAAAATCTTATTAACCAACTTAATGCTTAATACCGGTAAACCAGTTAAATATGCCAGTAGACAGTGTTAATAGTAAATTGCTATACCAGTAAGGATTAATGCATGAAACATAAACACAAAGTCATCCACAACACATGACACCAATATTTATACATGGAAACCTTGTAAGGGGAAAAACCACAGTGGGAAACCTTACCCACAATCAGATGATACTACTGCAGATAGTATGTGTACAAAAAGGGGTCTGCACATGCAGAAGGGCCAACAGCCTAGAGCTCACTGCTCAATCACAAATGGGAGTCACACTGACTACAGTTGGATGGTTAAATCCAATAAGAATGTACTGCACAAAATAGCATCTTCATATGCTGGATTCAGTACCGATGTAATGCTGATATGCTTCTACAAAAACCTAACTTCACCTTCAAATGATGTCTTCGTGTATACCTCTGCTTGATCTCGCATATACCTTCACACAATTCTTTTTTGCATTTTACACCTGATCTTACAAATAAGATCTTACAATTATACCATACCCTAAGACCAATTTTAGTAGGTCTACTCTACAAGATATTACAATAAAACATTTTACAAATAATATAATATCCGATGCAATAATCGATTAAACATGTCAGCTTAATGCATTTACAACAATAATAAATCATCTCCATAGCTTGCCATGCTAATCTGGAAAAGATAAACCTACCAGTGTAACCCTAGATAACCTGGACCTATTTGCCGATAAAAGAAAATATGCAAATATGAATATACCAATGATTATTTCTTCAAAATAAAGTGTCCACGTGATGTCTTCAACATTACCAAGTGTCTTCCATGTCATTCCAGGTATCGGTGAACAATATATCCTACTGGTGAATCATATACCAGTAACTATTGCACAGATTACTGCTTGCTAGTGAATGTTGTTGGATCTCCAAAGTAGGTGTATTCAGTAGGTGTTGACATCAATGACAAAACCATACCAAAATACCAACAAGACGGGTATGCCTCTACCCTACTTGCCTCACTGCTTGATCCTAAGAAGAAGAGAACTAGCACCTACCTGGAAAGGATTACACTGATTGAAGAACCTTCAGTAAAGAAGGGAAAGGCAATGCCATCAGTATCGGCACTGGTTACTATAGCAAGTCCCAAAGTGACCAAGCGGTCACCGGCAAAGAAGAAACTGGAAGCTGCACCCGCCAAAGTATTTGAGAGAAAGTGGAAGACACAAGGCAACATACTGGACTCAGAGGACATAGAATCTTAACAACAGCCTAAGAAGACTAGGCAAACAAGGAAGAAAACAAAGGCAGCCAGCAATAAACCGGCATCCTCAACACCGGTAAATATTAATATTTCTTCTTACAAACCTTTGACACATTATCAAAGAACTATCAAGAACATTAGAAGAAAATTGCTTAATAATTTGAAAGAATGTTTTGATGACTTTAATGACAATGAAAAGCAAGAAGTTGAACAGGAAGTCATTCAATATTTATGTATTAATGACCGGTCGCCTTTAGAAATTAGATCTGAAGCACCTGATTCTTTATATAGTTCCTTAGATAATAAATGGAGCATTGCCATAGAAAAGGAACAAGAAATAAGAGAGGAAATATTTGCACAATATTTTCCTGATGTGTCAGATTCAGAACTTTGTAAAGTTATGAATACATACAAAGGCCTCTTCTTCATGAGAAGAAGGAGACTCCTATTACTAGAAGGGAAAGTTCCTAAAGTGGTAAATGATACCCACTTGCATGCGAAAACCACTTTGGAATTGCACCAAGTGGCCAAAGCCAACAAAAAGGCTGAGAAAGAACCGAAAACTGGCAAACTGGATGAGGTGTATAACAGTGAAGGAGAACAAGTAACTGAGCAAATGGACCCCATTGATGTTGACACCTTGAATGGTGAAAATGTTACTCCAGATACTCCAACATAAATGTCAGGATAGAAGAAATAGGAAGAGGAAAAGAGAATAGAGGAGGAGAAGAGAAAAGAGGAAGAGAAGAGAAAAGAGGAAGAGAAGAGAAAAAAGGAGGAGAAGAGAAAAGAAGAAGAGAAGAGAAAAGAAGAGGAAAATAAGAAACAAGAGGAAGTGAAAAAGAAAGAGGAAGAGAAAAAGAAGTAGGAAGAGGTGAAGAGAAAAGAAGAGGAGAAGAGGAAGTAGGAAGAGGAGAAGAAGATGAAGGATAAAGAAGAAGAGAAGCGGAAAGAAGAAGAGAAAAGAAAGAAAGAAGCAGAAGAGAAAAAGAAGGCAGAAGTGGAAAATCAAAAAGCTAAGGACAAGGAGGAAGCTACAAAGAGCGTACAGGTGGAGACCTCAATGACAACTGGTAGTCAAGCTAAACCGGCTGACATTACCAGTCCCATTGACCTCCAATCTACAAATGAATTGGAGCTATTGCAAAGTATTAAGCTTGCCAAAGAGTGACTAGAAGTGCTAAGGAGGAAAAAGGAGGAAGATGTTATTCAAACTGCGGTGGAAACTCTTACCAGTTTGATTCCCGGTACCAATCTCCCAAGTACCGATTCCTCTCTAGCCCAACTGAAACTCTTATGCACATTTGTAGAGGACCAGGTACAATGCCTAGAAGATGTGGCTAAAGCCAGTGCACAAAAGAAGCATCAAAAGGCTCTGAACACTGCCTTGGTGAAGAAATTAAACGAGCTCTAGTTCGATCTATAGAAAGGACAAAAAGACATAAGGGATGCTTTGGATGAGGGGAATCCACTTCTTAGTAAGATATGCCAACCTCATCTATTTTGTGACGATGTGCTTGCTCAGAAAAACAAACTGCAATCTGACTTGCAGGCATACATAAGCACCTTCAAGCCACCATATGATTCCTTCACTGCCTATGGGCAAACCGCTCACCGGTTTCAAATCCAGTCTGCAAGAATAGAGTTAGAGATTAGCAAATGGATGCGAGATTTGTAGGAACTTCAACTGGTTCTACTACCAAGACTGCAAATACTTCAGAAATGCTATCTCAATCTGGATGCCTTAACGGTCACTCAAGAGATGAGTACCTTGGACACCATGGAGGAACAGGTATCCCAGATGCAAATGGAGAATGAGGTTTCTACCTCATTACTTGAGTCATGGTCCTTATCCATGAAGACATTTATGCAGGACTTTAAATCAATTTTTGACAAGTTTCACTCTTTATTGTCATAAACACTTATTATTTTTGCTAATGGAAACAGGGGTTATTAAGTTGTACTTTGTCATTGTTGGGAAAGGGGGAGTAGTATTCTGTATCTAAAATTTTGATGCATGCTATGTATACTTTCATGTTTATCTCTGTAAGGGAGTAGTATACATTGTATTTTCTACAAAGGGATAGTGTATATGCTTAAGGGGAGCAATTTTGATTTTGCATTTTTTTTTAAAAACACTTAGATGTCAAAATTTTCCTAAGTATTACCATCAATGCCAAAGGGGGAGATTGTTGCCATTTTTGATGATTATGTTGTGATTGTCATTGATGGACACACACTTGCTTTGAAATCACTTTTTGTATGTATGAGTTATGCTCAACTGGTATTCATTCCAAACTGGTATTATGTAGTAGTCTTTAGACTATCGGTGTTTTGCAGAAAGTGTCTACCAATCTCAAGCGGTATGAAGACCTCAAGCGGTTCGAGGATCTCAAGCAGAGAAAAGAAGCTAAAGCGACAATTATCATATTTCTAGTCTTCATTTTTGTCAACTGGTAATAGGTTTAATATTTGAACTGGTATTACTCTGTGATGAGTTACCAACCGGTATTTTTGTGATGAGTTACCATCCACCGACACTTTGACGGTGATTTTGTGTCATGTTAACAAATGTGTCTAGGTGCAATGAACCTAGGAACTTTCAATGTAATCCTATTGGATCGACATGAAATTAGATTCCTTTTTAAGGACATCAGGTCTAGGGTTTTAGGTGATTGATGAGGTTTTTGCATGTGTGAACATAGAAGAATAATAGGTTTGTGTGAAGAAATAGAGTGTGGAGTTTTTGAAGACTGTAGTAATGTTGAAATGCATTAACAATGAGCTACCAAGGATCTAACCAAGCATACTATGCTAGTTTTTAGATCACTCACTTGTTGATTACTCACATCTTAAACAAGGCTGAAACCCTTAACTGGGTAGGCTTGGCAAAGCCTGTGTAAATCCTCTAACAAGGTGATTCACAACCGTGGATTTGAAATCCTCTCACAAGGTAGTCTTTAATCGGACTTATCTCCTAACAGAGATTGAGATTCCTAACAGGATCTGTTCTGGTGAAGAACATTGTATGACCTTAATAAGTCTGACCTTAACCGGTCTGGTTACTATTCTGCAGATAGTTACTCGTGAGTTTCATCTCACCGTGGTTTTTCCCATTTGGGTTTCCATGTCAAAATCTCTTGTGTTATGGTGATTGTGCTTCTGTGGGTGAATGCCTTATTTGCTATTTGGTTTGCATTTGTGTTAACTGATTTGTTAGTAAAACTATTATACCAGTTTACTGCTAAACTATTTAAGTGTTTGAGTTCAGTAATTTTTGGTATACTAATTCACCCCCCTCTTAGTATTCATCAAGTTGTCATTCTGATCATCTGAATCATATCCAAAGCATCTGGGTTGATACTCATTACCTTCATCAACTTTTTACATTAGCACTCTCAACTATCTTCCTTGGTCTCTTATTATAGCACTGATAGGCTTTGCTTTTGGTAGAATAAACAAGAAATATTCTTTCATCACATCTAGCATCAAACTTTCCTAAATATTCATCCCTTTTGATATAGCATTTACTTCCAAAATTTTGAAATATCTAATAGTGGGAGTATGACCAAACCATAATTCATAAGGAGTCTTACCAGTATCACCTTTGATATGTACCTAGTTAAGAGTATAAACAACTATACTCATAGCTTCTCTCTAGTACACATGCAAAACATTTCCTTCAATCATCATTGGTGCAGGAGCACCTAGTTGAGTCAAAAACTCCATTTTTGGGTTTTTCATGTTTTTATGTTTGTAAAGTCTTGTTGTAGGTTGTTTTTGTTGTTTTATGTTGTTTTGAGTCATTTGTAGAAGTTTTGATCTCATTTTGGGCTTGAGAGATCATATCTTGCAATTCAGGCCTTGAGTTGACAATTTTTGGAATTCCTCTATGTAACTACTGACATCTAGGTCTTTTTGCCTCAAATTTTGTCTTTTCCGATGAAGTTGTATTTCATAGTCTTCAGGAAGGTAGGTCTATTTGATTTTGGCTACCATTTGCTTCCAGGTGGCTAGTGGTTGCTTGCCTTCTTTCACCCTTTCCTCTTGGATGAACTTCCACCATGTTAAGGCTGCCCCTCTCAGCCTTGACTTTGCCACCTTGACCTTTTGTGCTTCGGTCACTCCATCACACTCAAAATGGTTTTCTAACCCTTCAATCCACTCTATTAGAGCATTTGGATCCATCTTCCCACTGAAAAGGGCCACTCCTTCCAAGGTCTTACCACTCATAGCTCTCAAGGCTTTCAAGAATGGTTCTTGCTCAATGACTGGGTCAAGTATGGGAACCTTATCTTCTATGGCCACCATTTTACCCTTATCTCCAACCTTATCATGGACCCCTTCAGTTTGGAATTCTACCTCAGATAGTTTCATTTCTATTTGGTCTAATCTTTCTCTGAGAACCCTATTTTCCTCTTCTTGATCCTCAACCTTCTTTGCCAACTCTGCATTGGTCACCATGTTTACCTAATGTGTCTTTCCCCTGAATATTTTGTTGGCTCTGATACCACTATGATAGGGAGCTTGGTAGGTAAGTACTCACAAGGCTAAATTGCTCAAAAAGGATCACCTTGTTACCAAATACTTATAGATTATTCTATGTATGTTCACTCAATCTATCTTGTTTAGTCCAAAGTTGTGATTGTTTTGGCAAAACAGGGCTAAAAAGGGCTACTAGCTCGTGAGGCCTAATTGGCACTTTTTTTGCTCCCACTGGTCAACGATGGCCATTCCAACCCCAAAGAAATTTTGGAATGGTGTTTTAGGAGTGAATACTTAAATATTTTTGTGGTTTTGAGTTCCATGGGGTGTGTTTGAGGATTGTCCACATTTTAAGGCCCAAAAGGAGGGTTTAGTGAGGGTTTGGTGCTTGCTTTGTTTGTTTTGCATTCACCTACATGAACCAAGGCCTAAGACTGATTGGAAGGTTTTGTCACACCTTGGAGTGCCTTTTCCAAGTCTCTATCACCTGCCATTTTTCCAAACACTTGGCACACAAGAAGGAAAACAATGATTTTGACCCTGCCACTGTGGTTTTACTGCCTTTTACCAGTCAACAACTTGTCCTCTTTAGAACCTGCAAGAATGTAGAACTTGGAGATGGTTAAAAACCATAAAGGTGGTCTTCAAACATGTATACATTCAAATATTACATTTCCTTTGAATTTCAAGGCTTGGATTATGCTCTTAAGCATTCCATTAAGCAAAATGACAACAACTTCCCAAAAACAGTGAACTCACTATTTTGTCTACAAATGGAAATGATTACAAGGTGTAAGATTATTCAAATACATTAAGTTGGTACTTAAACTCTTTATCCCATGTCCAGACCATTGTTACAATCATTTTCTCACTCAATTACCTTTGAGTGCAAACTTTGAGTCTTTATCAAGTTACTAGCCAAATGACAAACACTTGCCTAGTAATCACTCATTTGCATATGAAAACCATTCTTCTAGCACAAAAGGAAAGATATGTACACTATATACACATGGATCAACTTGGTAGAATCTATAGGAGGGATCCCAATCCTAGATCAACCAAGTTGACACATTTTACAATCCCAAACCCTTGGCAGGGCAGTAGGTACCTAGTTTCCAATTATTTTTGTAAAAACACTTTGCAAAAGAGAAAATGATGAAATAATTACATGGTAAGCTTGGTTACATCCATATTACAACATCCAAGAAGGTACAGTATGGATTTTACAGCTACAGTATGGACTGCCCCTCAAAAAGGAAGAAAAACAGTCATAAAACCAAAAAAACACTTGTTTTCTATTGAGTTATTCTTTCAAATACAAACACCAACCTTTCCAAAGGTAAGGAGAGGCCTTATATAGTTTCTCAAGTTGGTTTCCATGCACATGTATGGACAAAAGACATTTAATATGACATTTTTGAAGAAAATGACCCTTTTGACAACTTTCTTGAGCAAAATAACAACTTTTCTTGCTCACAAATGCATTTTTAACATCCTAGCCTTAGAAACTTGCCTAAACCATTTAGGCATGCTCAAAAACACTACACAAACATGTTTAAATGCTCTTGAAACCATTTGGAGACCTTTTTGACACTTTTCCACATTTTGGCCAAAAATTGTCAACTCAAGGCCTGAAATGCAAGATATGATCTCTCAAGCCCAAAATGAGATCAAAACTACTAAAAATGACTCAAAAAAACATAAAACAACAAAAAAAACCTACAAAAAGACTTTACAAACATAAAAACATGAAAAACCAAAAAATGGAGTTTTTGACTCAACTGGGTGCTCCTGCACCATACTCCCCCCAAAACAAAGAAGTCATGTGACTCCTTGGGGCAGAAAAGAAGAATAAATGAAAACTTTTAGAAAGTCAGCTTTAGGTATCCAAGTGGCCTTGGAGATAGGCTGATCCTTCCACTTGATGAGGGGCTCCATGTAGGTGTGATGCCTTGTCTTTTTGAGAACTCTGGAGTCTAGAACCTATTCAGCAAGGGGAAAAGAAAGAGAAGGGAGAGATAGATCAGAAAGGGACTGAGAAACATCTGAAACTCTTTGAACCTCCTTAGGTGGCTGCCCTTTGAAAGCAATCAGATTTGCAACATTAAAAATGGGGGACAAAGAAACAGTAGTAGGCAAATCAACTTTATAAGCATTAGACCCATACTTAGCCAAGATCTTGCAAGGGCCTATCCTCCTCATCTGAAGCTTGCTTGGAACTCCCTTTTGTAGCCTTGCCTTATTCAAATGTACCATCACATAGTCACCTATGGCAAACTGAACATCTCTCTTTGTAGCATCCACTCTTAACTTGACTTTTTGAGAGGTGTCTTGGAGAGCTTGTCTCACTTGCTCATGAACCTCCTTCATGGAGTGAGCCATATCATTTGTTGTCCCACTTTTATGCTGCAAGTTAGTAATATCCCTCAACTCCATTATACCCCTTGGATGCATACCATAAACAATTTCAAATGGACTTTTACCTGTAGATCTGTTAACACTGTCATTGTAGGCATATTCTGCTTGAGGAATGAGCTGATCCCAACTCTGCCCATACTCCTTTGTCAAACACCTAAGCATGTTTCCAAGAGACCTGTTCACAACTTCTATTTGGCCATCAGTTTGGGGAGGATAAGCTGAACCAAAAGAGAGATTAGTACCCAATCTCTTCCACAATGTTTTCCAAAAATGACCAAGAAACTTAATATCTCTATCCGATACAATGCTAGTAGGCAAACCATGAATCCGAACAACTTCCTTGAAAAATAAATAAGCAATATGGCTTGCATCATGTGTTGTTTTTCAAGGAATGAAGTGAGCCATCTTACTGAATCTATCAACTACCACAAAGATGCTATCAAATCCTAATTGAGTTCTAGGTAATCCTACTACAAAATCCATGCTAATGCAATCGCAAGGCCTATGTGGAATGGGAAGAGGCTGATATAAACCAGCATTAGAGTAGTTACCTTTTGCTCTCTGGCATACCAAGCATTGCTCAACATACCTCCTAATGTCTCTCTATATCTTAGGCCAATAATAGAACCTTTGAACTAGCTCTAAGGTCTTATTGAGACCAAAATGCCCACTTAAGCACCCATTGTGCTTCTCTTGTATGAGGTTCTCTCTCATAGAACCTTGTGGAACACACAACTATCCACCCTTGAATAACAAACCATCCTGTAAAGTGAAATCAACATAGGCACCATGGAAGTTATTCTCAAAATCTCTGCAAACTTTGTAAGCTTCTGCAAAATCATTATCAGTAGGATACATATCCCTGAAACTATTAATACCAATACTCTAAACTTGAATCTCATGAACACTTAACAATCTTCTACTCAAAGCATCTACTACTTTATTCAATTGACCCTTCTTATGCTTAAGAGTAAAAGTGTAAGCTTGTAAATATTCTACCCATTTAACATGCCTATGATTCAGTTTATCTTGTGAGTTTAACAAACTGAGTGCCTGATTATCTGTATATACAACAAACTCTTTAGGAAGAAGATAGTGTCTCCATTTCCTAAGTGCTTGTACCAATGCATAAAGTTCTAAATCATAGGATGAGTAATTTTTCTTTGCATCATTTAACTTTTCACTAAAAAATGCTACTGGTCTATTTCCCTGACTTAAAATAGCTCCTACAACAATGTTACTAGCATCACATTCAATAGCAAAAAGCTTGTCAAAACTAGGCAAAATGAGCACTAGTTGAGTAGCTACTTTAGTTTTTAGTAATTCAAACCCCTTATTTTCTGCATTTGTCCATTGAAACTTTACCTTTACACCCCCTTTGATGGTGTCCAACATTGGAGCACAAATCTCACTGAATCCCCTAATGAATTTCCTGTAAAACTGAGCCAAACCATGGAAGCTTCTGACATCACTAGTCTTAGGAGTTGGCCAGCTGGTTATTGCTGCAACCTTTGATTGATCCATTTTTAGATTGCCTCCTGATACAACAAAGCCAAGATAGACTAATTTTTGTTGCATGAAATCACATTTTTCTAGATTTATGGTTAGCTGTTCATCAGATAACTGTTTCAAAACAATAGCTAAATGTTGTAAGTGTTCTTCCTTAGTCTTGCTGAAAATAAGAATGTCATCTAGATACACTACAACAAATTTTCCAATGAAATCATGTAAAACTTCATTCATGAGTCTCATGAATGTGCTGGGAGCATTAGAGAGTCCAAAAGGCATGACTAGCCACTCATAGAGACCCTCATTCATTTTGAAAGTTGTCTTCCACTCATCCCCCTCTTTGATTCTTATCTAATGGTAACCACTCTTCATGTCTATCTTACTGAAATACTGAGCACCCCCCAAACAATCCATCAAATCCTCTATCTTGGGTATGGGAAATTTGTATCTGATGGTGATCTTGTTGATGGCCCTAGAATCTATACAAAGTCTCTATGTACCACCCTTCTTAGGTGCCAACACTGTAGGTACTACACAAGGACTAATTCTTTTCCTAATAAGCCCCTGGTCTAAGAGTTCTTGTATTTGTCTTGCTACCTCTTTGTTTTGCTCAGGGGTCATTTTGTAGGCTGCTTTACTGGGCAAAGAGGCTCCAAGAATGAATTCAATTTGGTGGCTAATGGCTCTGGGAGGTGGTAAAGCTGTAGGTGTACCATCACTGATTATTTGTTTGAAGTTATCTATGATTTTCTTCACCTCACATGGTATCTCCACTTTCTTTTCTACCTTTTCCTCCTTAGGCTTCACTATGAGTGCAAATCCTACTGCTTCACCTTCTTCTTATGAACTCTTTCTCATTGGCTAACAGGATGTTAGGCACTTTGTTGCTCCTCTCTCCTTCTTCATTGAGGGATTGAATCTGATAGTTTACTCCATCTTTTTGAAAGGAATAGGAGTTTCTTTCCCCATCATGCTGTTCTTTTCGGTCAAATTGCCATGGCCTACCCAATAGCAGGTGGCAAGCATCCATAGGAAGGATGTCGCATAGGATTCTATCTACATATCCCCCAATGTGGAAATCTACCTAAGCTTGCTCATTTACCAACACATGTTGCCCCTTGTTTAGCCATGTTACTTTGTATGGTTCTTTGTGTTGTATTCTAGCTAGGTAGTTTCAACTTACTCACTGCTTCTTCTGATATGATGTTATCAGTGGATCCTGAATCTATGATCACCTTACACACCTTTCCCATGATTTTACACTTAATCTTGAATAATGCTCTTCTCTGTGAGGCCTCTGTGCTCTGTGGCTTCTTCATTAACACTCTCTTGATCATCAAACTCTCACCATCTTTTGAAGCTAGGTGATTCAATGCTGAAGTTCTGGTATTAACTCCATCTTCTTGAACATAGTTTACTCTCTTTTCACCTCCATAAGATGAACTAGGCTTCTCTGGGCATCTATAAGTAGGGTGGCCTAATTTTTGGTAGTTGTAGCATTTCATGGTTGAGAAGTAGGACCCTCTCCCTATTCCATTAGATCTACCTCTACTTGGGTTGCTTGATCCCCTACCCCTATAGTTGGGTTTTCTCTGAGAATCCCCACTTTTCTCTATAAGTTTAGATTCTCCTTGGGATCGTTGATCTATGCTTCTTCCCCCAGAACTGCCCCTACAGCCTCTACCATCTCTTCCCCTACCTCAACCTCTATTGTTTTGTTCTTGCTTCCTCCTACCTTTCTCTTCCACCTTAAGTGCCAATTGATAGCACTTATGTACTGTTTGTGGGCATAACAGGCTCATCTCCTCCTGGAAGTTCCACCTTAGCCCATTCATATACCTTGCCACCTTTATGCTCTCATCTTCCACTACTCTGGATCTCATGCACAAGAAAGTTGTCAAAAAGGTCATTTTCTTCAAAAATGTCATATTAAATGTCTTTTGTCCATACATGGGCATGGAAACCAACTTGAGAAACTAAATAAGGCCTCTCCTTACCTTTGGAAAGGTTGGTGTTTGTATTTGAAAGAATAACTCAATAGAAAACAAGTTTTTTTTTGGTTTTGTGACTTTTTTTCTTCCTTTTTGAGGGGCAGTCCATACTATAGCTATAAAATCTATACTGTACCTTCTTGGATGTTGTAATATGGATGTAACCAATCTTACCATGTAATTATTTCATCATTTTCTCTTTTGCAAAGTGTTTTTACAAAAATAATTGGAAACTAGGTACTTGCTGCCCTGCCAAGGGTTTGGGGTTGTAAAATGTGTCAACTTGGTTGATCCAGGCTTGGGATCCCTCCTATGGATTCTACCAAGTTTATCCATGTGTATATAATGTACATATCTTTCCTTTTGTGCCAGAAGAATGGTTTGAATATGCAAATGAGTGATTACTAGGCAATTGTTTGTCATTTGGCTAGTAACTTGATAAAGACTCAAAGTTTGCACTCAAAGGTAACTGAGTAAGAAAATGATTGTAACAATGGTATAGAAATTGGACCAAGAGTTTAAGTACCAACTTGATGTATTTTTATAAGCTTACACCTTGTAATCATTTCCATTTGTAGACAAAACAGTGAGTTCACTGTTTTTGGGAAGTTGTTGTCATTTTGCTTAATGGAATGCTTAAGAGCATAATCCAAGCCTTGAAATTAAAAGGAAATGTAATAGGTGAATTTATACATGTTTGAAGACCTTATTTATGGTGTTTTACCATCTCCAAGTTCTACATTCTCTTAGGTTCTAAAGAGGACAAGTTGCTGACTGGTAAAAGGCAGTAAAAGCATAGTGGCGGGGTCAAAATCACTGTTTTCCTTCTTGTGTGCTAAGTGTTTGGAAAAATGGAAGGTGATAGAGACTTGGAAAAGGTACTCCAAGGTGTGGCAGACCCTTCCAATCAGTCTTAGGCCTTTGTTCATGTAGGTGAATGCAAAACAAATAAAGCAAGCACCAAACCCTCACTAAACCCTCCTTTTGGGCCTTAAAACGTGGACAGTCCTCAAACACACCCCATGGAACTCAAAACCACAAAAATATTTAATTATTAACTCCTAAAACACCATTCCAAACTTTATTTGTGGTTGTAATGGCCATCGTTGACCAGTGGGAGCAAAAAAAGTGCCAATTAGGCCTCATGGGCTAGTAGCCCTTTTTAGCCTTGTTTTGCAAAAACAATCACAACTTTGGATTAAACCATTGGATCTTTCTATAACTTGGAGGAAAGTTCTATAATGATAATCTCTATAATATAACTGAATATATTGTTCTAGTGATTAATATTTTGAGAGTTATTAAGGACTGTTCATGAGTGCATAACACATAACAAAATGACAGTTTTTGAAGAATGCATGAACCCGGTTGGAAAATGAGTTTTGGGCTTATAAAAAAAGTATGGGAACATTCCAAGAAACCCTCCCAATTATCCTTAGGTCTCATAAACAATGAGCAGCCTCTTTTGGGGTAATTGAACCTTATTAGTGATTTTGAGTAAATTGTGGGTTATAGGCCTAAAACTAGAAGATGAGCATTCCATGAAGAGTTTCACTTTGCTGCCCCTACAATTCCATGTGGATATCTCCTAGTACACATTGGAACTGAAAATTTAAGGCCCCAAGAACCAATAACAAGTAGTTGGAGATGGGAGGAACAAGCATTTTCTGTAGTTTTGGAGCATGGGAGTAAGCCATGATCATAAAGGGAGTTTGCTAGGCAAGTAGATCATGGAATCCTTGGCATCAAAATAACAAGATAGGTTGAGTGAACATACATAAAATAATCTACAAGTCTTTGGTAACAAGGTGATCCTTTTTGAGCAATTTAGCCTTGTGAGCACTTACCTACCAAGCTCCCTATCAATCATCATCCTAGCAACTTCTTGAATAGTTCTCTTCTTCCTTTCCACAACTCCATTTTGTTGAGGAGTTCTCAGAGAAGATAACTGTCTCTTTATCCCATTCTCTTCATAGAATGAATTAAACTCATTGGAGATGAATTCACCACCTCTGTTAGATCTCAGATACTTCAGCTTCAATCCTATCTTTGTCTCAACCATAGCTTTAAAAATATTAAATTTCTCTAAAGCTTCAAAATTCTCCCTTAATGAAGTAACCCACATTATCCTTGAATAATCATCAATCAACAACATGAAATATCTATCTCCTTGCAAGCTTCTGATTCTAGAGGGACCACATAAATTAGTATCACAAGATCCAACAATCCATTAGAAAAATGTTTTTTTCTTTTGAAAGAAATTCTGGTCTACTTCCCTAATTGACATTCTTTGCATATAGAGTTTGTAGGCTTCATCAATTTAGGAAGATCTCTTACTACCTGGGTAGAACTTATCTTAATCATTCTATCAAAATTCATATGACACATCCTCCTATGCTACAACCAACTTTCATCAATCTAAGCAATCAAACAACTTTTACTAGCAACATTCAAGTGAAAGATATTACTTTTTGTCTTTGTACTTGATGCTATATCATTTCTGGAGCTACTCAAGATTCTACACTTCCCATTCTTGAATTGAAGATCATATCCTTTGTCAACCATCTTTCTAACACTCAAAAGATTATGATTTAGGACTTCTACATGCAAGACATCATCAGTATTACGCTTACCATCAAGAGAAATAGAACCTCTATCACGAAAATTACTAGATTTGTCATCACCAAACCTTAAAACACCACCATCATACTTTTCCCCACTCACAAAATTTTTCTTATCACTTTTCATATGATGAGAGAATCCACTATCAATCACACATTCATCATTCTCTTCAACTTGCACAACCAAAGATCTTTCCTCATTAATGCGGCTAGTAGAATTAGTAGGCTTTGGATCATCATCCTCGATAGAAATGAACACCTATTAATTATTACTTGAATTTCCCTTGTCAAATTCATCATCAATCACACCTTCATCAACAACATAATAGAATTTCTTCTGATATTTAGGCATTTAGGGTTTCTTAGGAACTCTTTCTGGACACCTTGAACCAAAATATCCTATCTTATCGCATAAAAAACATTTAAGAGGAAACTTTCCTTCATACTTACTAACTCCCTTAGGCAATCTCCTGGCAATCTGTGCTTCAAGCTCTTCAAGCTCTCGCTCTTCTTTTTCAATCTCCTTCATCTCTTTCTCATATCTAGATATTCTCCTTGAAGAACTTTCACCTTAAAGAAATCTTTGCTTGTCCTTTCTAGAAATAGAGGCTTTGAATGCAGATTCCACCTTAGGAAAAGAATCACCATATTCAATTAATTCAAAGGTTGAAATTGTTAGACAATTCAGATAATCGGAAGACAATTGAGAGGGGGGGGGGTGAATCAATTGTCACAGATTATCAGTAGCATTAAGCAATTTAAAATTTAATAATGGAACCCAAAAATCCTTTTCACCGCCATCTCATGATTATATCTAGGATCACTCTGAAATCTTGAAATAATACAAACAACATTCATAATGTCAAGCCTAGTGTGAGCCAAATAAAGAAGACCCTCAATCATAGATTTATATCTTGTAGGATTTATCAGTGCAGAAACATCTTTCCTTGTCAATTTCTCACTTTTAACCATAGGTGTACTTACCGGTTCAGAATTTCCCATACCAAATTTCTTCAACAATTCATTAGCATATTTAGTTTGATGGATAAAAATACCTTTGTTAGTCTAAGTAATCTGCAAACCTAAGAAAAATTTCATCTCACCAATCATAGACATCTCAAATTCTTTCTCCATATTCTTAGAAAATTCTATGCATAATTTATCTTACCTCCAAAAATAATGTCATCAACAAATGCTTCAACAATCATTATATCATCATCAGTGATTTTATAATATAAATTATTGTCAACACTGCCCTTAGTAAAACCAACCCTCAAAAGATATTTATCTAGCCTTGCATATTAAGCTCTAGGTGCTTGTTTCAATCCATATAAAGCTTTCCTTAACTTGAAAACCATATCAGTATCATCTAATAGTGAAAAACCATCAGGTTGCTCAATATAAATTTCATCATCAAGATCCCCATTCAAGAATGTACATTTAACATCCATCTGATAAACTTTGTAGTTTTTGTAAGCAGCATAAGCAAGAAAAAATCTTACAAATTCAATCCTAGCTACTGGTGTAAAAGTCTCTTCATAATCAATTCCTTCCTTCTGAGAATATCCTTTACAAACCAATCTAGGCTTATTCCTTATAAGTTGACCATCGTCATTCAATTTATTCCTAAAAAACCCATTTAGTTCCAATGACATTTTTTTTTTAGGTCGGGGAACCAAAGTCCATGTGTTATTTTATTCAATCTGATCTAATTCTTCTTCCATAGCTTTTAACCAAAATTCATCTTTACATGCCTCAATTATTGATACCGGTTCAACTAGTGAAATTAAACATACCTCATTAGTTCCTAGTCTTCTTCTTGTCATCACTCCATTGTTCTTATCCCTAATGATTTGATCTTTAGAATGATTCAATCTCACATACCTAGGAGTCTTCTGACTCTATGTTCCTCTTCCCTATTCTTCAGTTACTGTAGAATTCTCTATTGTTGTTGGAGTAACTAGTTCAACTCTATGTTCCCATAAAGGTGCTACCGGTTCAGATATAATCATTTCCACTGTCGGTTCCTTCTCATAAACTCTGATTTGGTTTTTCCTCAGCTCATCTACTTTGACATTAGCACTCTCCACAATTCTCTGCAATCTCTTGTTATAACATCTATATGCTTTTCTTTCATTAGAATAACCAAGAAATATGCCTTCATCGCTTCTAGGATCAAATTTCCCAATAGTATCTATTGGTGTTATGGATGAATTGATTATGTGTTGCATTGATTTTTTGTCATTGATGTCAACACTAGCTATTATGGCTGGTTACCGACAGACAGGTTTTGGTTATCGGTAGAAGATCTAGTGTTACTGACATAAGAGACTATCTGTTGGACACTTGCGGCATGTTTGGATCAATGGAGTATGTTTGATTTTATGTGTTACATTTTCTTGGAGCATGTTTTGGTCAGTTGGTATTGACTTAGTAATCGGATGCTATCATACACTCTTGTAAACCTATATCGGCATTGGTTTAAGGTTTAACCGGCAGAGCTTTCATTTGAGGAATCTTGACAGGATGCCTAAGTGGTGTTGGTGCAACTTCTTCATGGATTTCAGGATGCTGAAGATGTTATTTGATCATGCTTCAACTTCTTGAAGATATTGCTTTGGTTTGGTGGACCCAGAATAGGTCTGATACCTATCTAGGTTATGGACTAGTATCATGTTAACATGTACTCTACACGTTACTAGGATGTTCTATGGATTGGCTATTATTGTTTTGGTATTAAGCTGACATGGCATATCATTGTAATATGGATTTATGTAATGATCTTAATGTAATATCTTTTAGGTGGCCGACCTAATTGGTTTAGGCCTTAGGGTTGGTATAAAATGATGTAAGATCTCATTGTAGATCATGGGTATGGAATGATGATTATGTGTCATGCTCTTGGAATGTAATATCATATGCGAAGGAGATCTGGTTGATCATAGGTGATCAAATTGGGATTAAGGAAGAGGTCAAAGGCCTCTGATATTGAGCTTAACTGAGACTATAATCATGCATGGTAGATGCTATCTCTGGTAGTTCATTATTCTAGATTGTTGTCCATTTATCTTGAGGTGGTTATAACCTCTCTGTAGTCAGTGAGACTCTTTTGTAATGAGCAGTACGCTCTAGGCAGTGTGCCTTCCTTCATGTGCTGGCCCCTTATTGTATCACATACTTTCTCCAAAAGTATCATCTGATTGTGGGTAGGCTTCCCACCGTGGTTTTTCCCTTTCCAGGTTTTCCATGTACAAATCATGGTGTTATGTGGTATGGTTGCATTGTGTTGATTATCTGTTTCATTGTTAAGTTTTATTGCTTACTGGTATTTGTTTCTGCTTTACCGGTAGTTAATCTGGTTAAAGGTTATTAGGTGGATTAAATGATATAATATGTTAACAAATGATTCACCCCCCTCTCTGTTGTTCACCGGATATCCTAACAGTATCATCTCTCCTGATATAACATTTACTACCAATTTTTTTAAAATACTTAATTATAGGTGTATTGTCAAACCATAATTCATAAGGTGTCTTACCGGTTTCTCCTTTGATATGTACTCTGTTGAATGTGTAAACCATTGTACTCACTACTTCTCTCTAGTAGATATGAGGTAGATTTGCTTCCATCATCATTATTCTAGCAGCATCCAAGATAGTTCTATTTTTCTTTTCCACAACTCCATTCTGCTGAGGTGTCCGGGGAGTAGAAAATTTTCTTTTTATACCATGCTTGTCACAAAAGCTATTATACTCATCAGATGTGAATTCTCCACCATGATCTGATCTCAAACATTTAAGCTTCAATCTTGTCTCAGTTTCCACTTTAGCCTTAAATATTTTAAACTTTTCAAATGCTTCAGATTTTTCTCTCAAAAAAGTAACCCACATCATTCTATAATAATCATCAATGATTAGCATGAAATATCTATCACCATGAAAAGTTTTAACTTTAGCAGGGCCACACAAATCAGTATAAATAAAATCAAGAACATCATTTGATTTATCTTGTATACTCCTAAAAGAGGTTCTGACCTATTTACCCATTTGACATTCCTTACATATTGGATTATAGGGCGTCATAATCTTAGGTATATCTCTAGCTGCCTTAGTTGTACTGATCTTTACAATGCAATCAAAATTCACATGACACAACATTTTATGCCATAGCCAACTTTCATCAATCTATTTAATCAAACATGTCTTCTCACTGGAGTTTAAATGAAATATATTACCTTTTGTCTATGTACTGGTTGCAATCTTCAATCCAGATCTATTAATGATTTTACATTTTCCATCCTTGAACTATAATTGAAATCCCTTATCTACCAATTGTCTTACACTCAAAAAATTATGCTCCAAACCTTCAACATAATAAATATTGTCAGTATTGTTCTTACCATCCAATGATATAGTTCCTTTTCCTTTGATCATACATGCCTTGTCATCTCCAAATCTAACTAGTCCACCATCAAATTCTTGCAAAGACAAAAATTTCCTTTTATCTCTAGTCATATGATGTGAACAACCACTATTAATTACCCATTCATCATTGTCCTCAATTTTAGCAGCAAGTGCATTCTCTTCCGGTACATCCAGTGCCGAATCATCTTCCTTGACAGCCAAGAATACCCATTCTTTCCCATTGCCGGATCCACTAGCAGAGTCTTCTTCTGGTTCATCATCTAAATCAGTAATGCCTTCCTCATCCCTTATGTAGCATGATATGTCTTTGTTTTTCTTGAATCTATACTTGTTTTAATATCTAGGGTTAGGCTTAAATGATCTTTTAACTCTTTATTCAAATCTTGGATTCCTTTCAAGACATCTAGATGCAAAATGACCAATCTTATTGCATGCAAAACATTTAAAAGGTGATTTTTTTTCATACTTACTTCCTACCGGTCCTTTCAGTACTCTTCTAGAAAATAGTGCTTCAAGTTGCTCAAAATCATCATCTTCTCTCTTCATATCTTCTAACTCTTTTGCATATAACGCTTTCCAGTCGTGTTTACTGGTTGCAGATGTAGATGCATGAAAAGAAGGTTTAGTCTTTACAACTCCAGAAGGTCCAAATTCCTCAAGCTCAAAAGCAAATAGTTTACCAACCAAGGTATCTCTATTGACAGATGAATTAGCCATTGTTCTTAACTCATTGATAGCAGTAGCCTTGATTTTGTAAGTTCGTGGTAGGGCTCTCAGGACTTTAGAAATAATTTCATCTTTGCTGAAAGTTCTACCACAACATTGAATTCCCATAACAATCTCATTTACCCTTTCCATGAATGCAGTAATCCTTTCATCTTCCTCCATCTTCAGGTTTTCATATCTCACCCAATAACCATCAAGTTTAGCAATCTTCACTATAGGGTCACCTTCATTAAGAGTCTCCAACTTATCCCATATAGTCTTTCTAGTTGATTTGTTATTTAATCCCATTATTTGTTGATTAGATAGTGCACACAAGAGGGCTTCTCTTTCTCTACAATCATTCGCAAGCTCCTTGTCCAGGTTTTCTGGAGGAGGATTGCTAGATCCCAGATTAAAAGGTGTGACACCATTCTGTGCAATCTCTCAAATCTCCTTGTGAAGACATCTTAGATGAGTCTCCATTTGAATCTTCCATACTATATAATTTGTTCCATCAAGCCTTGGTATATCCCTTCGAAAGATAGTGCCAGAAGAATTAGATGAACTTGAATTGCTAGTCACCATAGGATCTTCCTCAAGTGATTAAGATTTCTGCAGAGAGGACCAAATCTCTAATACCAATTGTTAGATAGTTCAGATAACCAGAAGACAACTGAGAGGGGGGGGTGAATTAGTTGTCACAAATTACCAGAAGCATTAAGAAATTTAAACTTTAATACCGAAACCCAAAAAAATAATACCAGAATAGCAGTTAATCAAATTAAGCATAAACAATAATCACATAATAAAAGCCATTCACACAACACCAAGATTTGTATGTGGAAAACCTGGTAAAGGGAAAAACCATGGTGGGAAGCCTACCCACAGTCAGATAATACTTATGCAGTAAGTATGTGAATTACAATGAAGGGGCCTGCCCTTGCAAGAAGGCCAACAACCTAGAGCAAACTTCTCATCACAAAAGGAACCTCACTGACTACATACAAATCCAGACTACAATTCGGAGAAGTGTTGAACTACAAAAGATAGCATCTCCTATGCCTAAGTATAGTTCTGGTTAAGCTCAATACTGGAGGACTAAATCCTCATACACCCAATTTGATCTCCAATTATTGACCAACTTATCTACCTGAATGATATTACATTCATTGCACATTACATTCCTTGACCATGACCTCTTGCATTAACCATGATGATCTACAATGAGATCTTACATCTATTTATACAAACCCTTTGTGAGGCCCCACCCCGACCCAGTCTGACATTTCAGTGGTTTTTATGATGAGACTATTATGGATGCTTTATTTTTATGCATTATGGATTTAGAACTTATATGATTTCATGATTTGGATAACATTGCTATATGTTGATGTTTTATTTATATGCTTTATGAATAGAACACCACATGATTTTTGAATAGGACAAATTTGTGGTGATAAATGTCGTTATTGAATTTACAGGACTTTGCCTATGATAATAGAAATATGATGTATGTTTTAAGTGTGGATCAAAATTATGAGAATTAGGATGAATTGCTTATGTGAAATTGCTTGGATATAAGATGTATTAAATTGTTCAGATGTAAATTGTATGCAAGTGATGATGTGTATTATTATTCTTGTGATTTATATTATATGAGGTTATTTGAAGTTACTAATGTGTAAATTGAGATGCGCAGGAAGTTATCCATGTGACCATGGAAATATTACAGAGAACCAAACCTAGACCTATGTATGTTCGTAAAGCCAGGGTTCGTCTATTTGGAGAGACAACACCCCGTTTGTGTTATATTTTATTCATAACAATAAATGATGCATGTGTGTTAAGTGTTATTTAATTGATTTATGTAAAATCCACAAGAGACGATTTCATGTATAATTTTGTAAAAGTATTTTCTTTGTGTCACTTGACACGTGTGGATTTATGTTTGAATTTTTAAATTTGTCTCTTGGTGGGAATTGTTTAACTATAGCTTTTTCAATTAATGTAATGAGATTCCATAAATGCCTTGGGTAAAGAATCTTTGGGATGGTCAACATAGGTTTGACCCGAAAATAAACTTCAGAGGGGTTAAAAAAGGGTTAAATGGACACCTAGGGGTAGTTTAATAGGGTTTCCTAAAGCCCATAAGGTATACCTAAGGGTTAGGGGTAATTTAAGGCAAGTTTCTACTCCCATGTGACCTTTTAGACACCCTAAAAAGTGACTTTTCTAAGTTGTGCGAAAATTGAAATTAGAAGACTTGAACCTAGTTGTAAACCTTCCTTTTTGAATGAGAGTTCCCTTTCCCATTCTACCTTACCTTCCTCTTTAGTTTTTAGAAACTTGTGAGAACTCTCACAATGGGCTTCTTAAGCAAGAATTAGAAAATTTGTGGGTAATCACCCACTTTCCATTTTTGGAGACAAAGGAATTTTGAAAAGAATAAGCTGGATTGTTGAATAGAGAATTTTGCTAAGGGTAGAAAGAGAAGAACCGTGGAATTGGGCTACTAATCCTCAACAAAACTAACCTACCTTTCGGCAGATTAAGGTTGGTTGTATTCTTCTTATAATGGGTTTCTTATTGCATGTGTTTGAAAGTAATGTTTGTGTAAAAGATTTGTTTCTGTGCATGTTCTCTTGGAAATTTATTTGGTATTTTATTTTTTATACATTGTGTGTGTGTGTTTAGGAGTAACCAAGATCTCCTACTCTTGGGAGAGAGGAGGATCTTGTGAGTGGTAGAAGTGACAGCCCTCAAGTGAGAGACTCTCATTATGAGAGCGATCACAAGGGATTTTGTGTGACCCTTGCTGCATGGCTTGTTTATGCATTGGGGATCATAAGGAGGGAAATAAGGCATGAAAGCCTTGGGGGGCATAAGGAATAAGGGGTTGCTATACTTGATGTATTTGGTTTGCTATGAGGTGGCTACATGTTTTTCCATACTTGCAGTTCTCCTCAGGGTACTTGGTCTACTACCACCCTTGAAAAGGACATCAGAATATGTGGTGCAGTGTAGCCTGGGTTGGGATGTATTTGAGTTGTGTGTATTCTATCTTTTTGTGTTTGCATGTTCATTACCTGTCTAGGGCTTGGTTCTCGGAGCTCAAGAGTGGCTACCAGTTAGCCTAGGCTAGGAGGTGAGCACTCCATGGTCATAGTTTTGATTTATTTACAGGTTGTTAGAAGAAATATCAGGGCATGCAGTTATGGCGGAAGATATTGATTTAGGAAAAATATTGTAAATGTAATTAATACCCTTTGAAAAGTCCTCATTTGTTTGATATGAGAGGCTATTTGTAAAATAGCAATAAAGACTGGGAGATATGTTATTTTGTTATATATATGTAGAAATTATCATGTTAATTTGCAAAAAAGATAAATGGGTTATTTCTAAGTTCTAGTCCTAAAGTGGAGGTTAAATCTTGTAGAATATTTAATATTTCTTGGAAGGAAAAGAGTTAAATTTATTCTTTTTATTTAATTGGGAAGAAATAGAATTGATTTTTGCATGCATACAAAGGCTGAAAATAAAAGCATTTAATTAAATTTGTGATTTTAATTTATCTGTGATTTTATTTTGCATACAGAAAATAAAATCTAACGTTATCATAACCATCTCTATAGTTTAATTTAATAATTTCTCTATTTAATATAGTTGCTGTTAGGATTAGTTAATTATGTTATTTACTTTCATTACAGAAAGAAAATCTAGAGTAAATAGTCTAATTAATTTAATTAATATGCTATCTATCTAGTTGCAGTTTAAATTTTATTAAATTCTGGCAATATTTTACTGCAGAAATAAGCACAAAGAATTAAACCTCAATATAGCATCAAAACTATTAAATAAGTTACAGATTTACAATACCTGTAGATTTAATGTATAAAAAAAAAGAAATTTATACCCTAGTTTCATCATGTATATATTTTTGAAAATATAGATATGAGTAGTTATACACATATATAACATTAATATATAACATATGTATAACAAATTTGCATGCATGTATGAATGCCAAAATGCATATATTTCTTATAGTCAAATATAAAAAAAAATATCGATTGTTCAAATGCATTTATATATATATATATATATATTTGTATATATATTTGTAAATATATACATAAATATGTTTATATATACAAATACATATATTTAATACATAAATTTATATATATATATATATATATATATATATTTACTACATTTTTTAAATAAAAAAATAAATAAACAAAAAAAAATACATATTAAAACTTTTGTTTAAAAAAAAAAAAAAATTTACCAAGGGTTTCGGGGGCCGAACCCCACTACGTGAGCACATAGTGGGCAGGCCCGTGGGCCCCCACTATGGGAGGCACCGAAGTGCCGCCACTGTGTGATCACATAGTGGGCAGCGCCGAAGCGCCACCACTGTGTGGCCACACATTGGGCGGCGCTCGCGCCCCACTGTGTGACCGCACAGTGGGCGGCACCCGGCCCCCCACTGCCTTAACACGGAGGGAAAAAAAAAATGAATGCCGCTGCTCCTACCTTGTCTACCCTACACTGTGGAAAAATAAGATAAAACCCTAGCTCGGGTAGGGCTAGGGTAAAAGACAAATAAAATAAGTTTAAAAAAAAGTATTATGTTTAACAAAAATAAGAAAGGGCATTTTATAGTATTAAGAGTAAGTTAGGTTTTTTTTTTGCTTTGTCATGCAATCACCATGAAGTTTATGTATAGATGCTTATAATCGTAAATATACATATATACATATATATATGTATATATATATTTATGTATTTATAAATATAATTTCATATATTTATATAATGATAATATATATAGATTTTATTCATTGTTTTTTTTAAATTTATGTTGGATAGATCAAAATGGAGTGAGATTATTTAACCTTGGTGATTAAAATGGGTAAATAAACTTACGAAGTAAATTATTTAAATTGAATTAAATAGATGGAGAAAAATTTAGATTAAAATTTTAAGTAGTAATAAATGACTTAATTAAAATAGTTGAAATATTTTAATTCAAGCAGAATATTATTATTTTAAAGTGTATTAAAATAAATGTTGGGGGAAGCTTAATTTTGAGGCAGTATTACTTATCTATAGGGACTAAAATGGATGTTAGAAGAATAATTTTTATTTAGCTTGCTAAAATCAATTAATAGCTATCTGTGATTAACTTTGCCGCATCAAATAATTATCTAAATTAATTGACTTATTAAATTCGAGTAGACAATAAAACCATTCAATTGGAATTCTGCATTTAATCTTATTTAATTTCTGAATATTGAGCTAGTAGATAAAGCTAATCCAAACATAGTTAAGACAAAACCTGTTGTAGCATTTTATATTTGTCGATTTAATGCTCTTAACAGTTATGTTTAAAATTTTTTTTATCCCATTCTTGCCCTAAATTTTGGGCATGACACCCTTGACCATAAAAAATTAGGTTGGCCACTAGACAATAAACTAATTACATAATTACAAACCATGTCGGCCTTAAGAAAAACAAATAATATCCAACACATAAGACATCCTATAAATACATTAGTAGGTCATATCGACATGTTACATTAATGCCGGTCCATAACCTAGATCAATCAGGACCAAGTATAGGTCCACATGCTTCAACAATGATCTCCAAATGCCAAGTCTTGAACACGATCACCAACAACATCATGAAACATCATCAGAAGCTGCACCAACACCACTTATGCAATTCATGAAAGATCTCCACCAAAAGCTTTGCCAGTGAAACCCTCGTCGGAACCAAAAACCAATCTTCTCAGCAAGCAGGACAACATCCAATTACCAGACCAAAACCATCTAACCAAGTATGAGTATAAGCATCATGAACAAGCCAATTACATCACCAGATTGTACCAAAGTCTACCGAATCATGCCGGATCCAAGTAAACTAGAAAACCACTCAACCTATCAGGACCATAAGGGTGTCGGTAAAGCATCCAAACAGATAGTTTTGACATCAATGAAAAAACATCAATGCAACACATAATCAATTCCACCAAATGGCCAACAGAAATCTTACCAATCAACATATCTCTGGTCACATCAGTCATAGTTTGAATCTCCTCAATAGATGCAACGTTGTGTTTATAGTATGTAGGTAAGGATCTGAGCACTTTAGCAACAATATCCAAGTCTTCCAACTTTCCATCAACACATATGATACTGCACACAAGTTCATTCACCTTTTGAATAAAAGAAGTTATGTTCTCATCTTCTCCCATCCTCCATCTCATACTTCCCTTTTGAGATTTACAATTTGGCAATCTTCACATAGCTATCTCCTTCATATATGGTTTACAACTTCTTCCAAATCTCATGAGCAATCTGCAATTCCATCACATTTGTAATTTTTGAATCAGTCAGAGAACTCAACAATGCTTCTATAGCCCTGATATTGTATTCATCTTCCTTAATCTCATCCAAAGTCGAAGGACCATTTGTAAGAATAGTATATTTGTCTCTAGTAACTTTCCAGTAATCTTCACAAATTTATCTCAAGTGACACTCCATCCGGTTCTTCCAAAGAGAATAATTTATTCCATCAAATCTCAAACTTTCCTTCTTGTAAGTCATCATCCCAAATCACCTCAAGCTATTAAACTTCTCCGGAGGAACTTTCTCTAGTACCAATTGATGAAAATAGGGCAGACAATTGAGACAGAGGGGTGAATCCATTATCACTAAATTCTATATCAATATACAATAAATCTTAGATTAGATAATTAATAGTGAAAGCATAAATCAACAACACAACATGAACATACATAACACCAATATTTTTGACATGAAAAACCCGATCGATAGAAAAACAATGATGGGAACCTACCCACAATATGATGATACCTTGTTAGAAGTATATGATATATTGCAATGGGGAATGTACATCCATTCAGGCACATTTCCTATAGTTCACTGCTAAAAAAAAAAATAGAAACAAACTTGGGAAGGCTCACTGCCTTACAAATAGATTCAGATCACTTCCAAAAAACCATGAATTGAGAAATAGCATCCTCAATGCCTGGTTATAGTTTTGGTTAAGTACATAACATCTCTCACACTTCTCCACACTTATACTCTAGTATCGAATGATTAATGCATTATTCTCACACTCACACATCCAAAAAATTCAATTACAAAGATATTATATTTATGTATACATGACATCAACCTTGGACCAATATAATCAAGGTTGGCTCAACACATATCAACTAATTACAAAAATATAATCATACACACTACAATATCACATGCGGACAAAAACAATGTTGGCTAAGACATACCATGGACCAAAATCACCACCTCAAATATGAAACACCTCCAAGAATTATGCATCAAACATCCGCAACATGCCACAATCACCATGTTGGCCAAGAGCATGAAGAATACCACTAGACTAAAGAAAATCATCCATAACGTTCCCTGATCAATGCAGACCACCAACACGAATAACTAATGATCTAGAAACATCCACAAGCATCCTGAATTACCACAACAACATCCGCACCAACTCAAATTACTAGAATCACATCATCATTACACTGAACTTCAAGAACATTAACTGAACTGACTATCAACCTGGAAAAATCACTTGCGGAGCTCCAAACCACTAACCACCTAAATTGAAGGCACACAAGAATATCCCAAACATAATTCCAAATCCGCAAATCAAGATATTACAATGCAGATCAAAATACTGAAGACTAGCATCACTGAACAATTGAAGGATTAGCCACAACACTGATAATCATAACTCACTCAAATCTTCATGTGGACCTTGACACTTGCACTGAATCAAATAGAGATATAACTCTACAAACCCTTTAATCCACAAACACTGATCATCAACATACAACACTACACTAGACAGAGAAAATATGTTGACATCAATGACAACACATCTCTGAGATATCATTAAGGCAATCACCCAAACATCCAACAATATCTCAACAAATCAATTGTTGTCTCAAAAGTTCACATAAATAAAAATTTTCACCTTGAACCAACATCTGATATGCAACATAGATTGCATTGTCCCTCCTAGTTTTGGAAGTAAACCTTATACACTACTCCCTTTGTAACATACCTAAAACTCATATCAACTATATCTTTGACTATCATTGATCTTTTGTGAGACACTGAACTAGTAGGTTATGCAACCATTTTGTTCTTCACCATCTTCATCACCGAGATAGTGTTGGTGGAGCATAACCCAGTCAAGGCCCTAATGACAACCTTCATGATTTTGTGGGGCCTACCAACATACATCACTTCAATCTGAATTTGAATCATAATTATCTAAATCCATGCATGTTCCTAGCTAAAGTCATAGAGATCCTTCCGAATGTTCAAACCTATCTTTGAAATATGCTTGTACAAGGGTTTATATGTCATCAAATAATCTTTTACCAGCTTCTTCCATAAATCATTGAAATTTATATGGCTTACCTTTGCCAAGGGTGCATGAATATAATCCCTAACATATCTAATGTAAACATCGTCTACTGGAACCCTCAAAACGGCTCCTTCCTTGTCACTCACCATAGCCACAAATGGATAAGGCTTGAATATTGGTCGTGGATTCAAAGATGGATCAACAACAATTGTAGTAGAAATTACACACCACACAAACTAAAACAAATAACTTAGAGTTTGTAGAAAAGCCTTGAATAACACTATCACACTGCATATCTCTTGAAAATTCACAAGATCACAAGTGATCAAAATAAATTCAAAAATCCAACTTATCTATTGCATCCACCTACTTAGGGTTTTATCATAAATGAATTTTAATGTTACACTTCAAAAATCTATTACTCTATTTTGCCCAAAAACTCAAACAACTCTATAAATAGAATGGGGTGTTTTGCTTATATTTCTTCCCCAATTTTGTAACAACTTCTTCTCTTTTATGGTTATAGTTGTTTATAAACTATATGTATATCAATCAATATAGCAGATATATGTTATAATTGTAATTATGACTTATATACTTTTGGTTGGGTGATACTTAGGATGTTTTTTATTTGTGAGTAGTAATCACTATGGTATGAATTGCAAATTATTGCAATAATCTTGAATATTGCCAATACTATAATTCTGACATTTTGTAATACTTTATATTAATATAAAAATTGTCTCTTATGCCTTTTACCAAAAAAAAAACATCTAACATGCTGAAAACAATTCAACATCCAAACTGAAAGGGGGTTCATAAGATCTTCAATCTATTCTCCCCCTCAGGAAAAGCATATCGTCTAGTTTTATGAGGAACTATGTACACCATCAATAGGTATAGATCTATCTGTGCTACCTTTCCTTCTACATTATCATCATATTTCTTTACCCATGTCATCAGCCTCTTCTCCTTTTCTTCATTGACATCAATCTTCTTTACTAGACCAAAAGTCTTCTCACTCTTTCCTCTTTAGAACCTAGTAATGTGTCTTGATTTATTGCAATTATAACAAGTCAAACCTTGTTGTAGCCCATTTCCACTCTTTTTGACATTATAAATACACTCAACAAACTTGTACCATATTTTTTGTATCAATAAGAATATCCATTAAAAGATTGAGGATTTCTACTATAGTTTGTATATCCATTCTGTTCTCACTGTTTAAAATTGGGTTCTTCTTTTCCCATAATTGACTATGGTTCATTGATTTTTCTTCGAATAGGGTGTAATCTCAAGTGCTTCAGCTTTGTTCTAAACCTTAGGGGTTTAAGGGTTTTGATTTTTTAGATTTTATCCTTTTGTTAAACCCTCTGGTTTCTAATCTTCTGTTACTTTATTCACTTAAGTTATGGGTCGTGGGGTCATAGGAGGTGTTCCCCCTTATTGTTTGCCTAGGTGGTTACATTGATTATTTGAAAAATTTATGCCTTGTATGCTTTTCTTCTAAAGTTATCGGGCCCGGTAATGAGTGATCAGTTTGAGAGATGATCCAACGGTCCGCGCTATTTCACAAGGGTAAAATGCTCACCCTTTAGGCCCGTGAAATAGCGAGAATTAACGAGGACCGTCCACGTGTCATGATGATGACGTGAGAGATAGACCTGTTGAGACGAAAGTGGGGCCCCTCGTGGTTTCTTTTGGGCGAATGAGAAAATGACAAGTTAGCACCGCAGGTGATTGGATGCCAGGTGTTAGTAACGTGTCCGCGGGCCCACCGTTCCTGAGAACCTTTTCAGAGGATTAAATGCCAATTAACTGCAAGGATGATCCGACGGTCCGTGCTATTTCGCAAGGGTAAAATGCTCACCCTTTAGCCCGCGAAATAGCGAGAATTAACGAGGACCATCCACGTGTCATGATGATGACATGGTCAAAAAGTGAGCCCATCACAGTATCAAGAAAGACACGCGATCAGTATCAAGTGGAATGCGAATGGATTTTTAAGGCCAATGGTTGGATGCCGCGTGGTATTATGTAGCCAATAGAAAAGCAGGACCCAAACTAAAGACAAAGCCGTCAGTAACCAAAGGTAACAGTGAAACACTTGCAGGAATGTTATGACCCGTTGGAGTGAAAAATACAAATTCTCATATGAATTCGATTTTGAAGGGACGGCCGAAGCATGCGGAATCAATGTTATAGTTAAGGCCCTGAGTACAAGTATTTGATTTCCTAACAACCTAGTAAAGATATCTTTTAAAAGATTTTGCAGAAGAGCAGACGCAGAGTTATTTTTTTCAGATACAAAGCAAGCGGTTCAGTTGCAGAGCAAATTTCAAGCAAGCATTAGGTTCTCTCATACTTTGTAGCAATTCTTGTGTGGTGTTTTAAGTAGAATCATTCTCGTATTGTAGGATTGTTCAAGAGTGATATTCATTTTCTTGCATTTTCAAATGGCTCCTAAAAGGGAATTTTCCGGCAAGGTTAATTATTTAGAAAGAAGTGTATGTGATGATTTTTTAGAATAGTTGACGTTGTCAACTAACCAGGCATCAAAGGCCAAAGAGTTAGTGCGCAGGGCTCCCGTCTGAAGATAGGAGAATTGTTGTATGACAAAGGTAATTGGCTGAGAGACCCATGGGTCGGACTGTCCGGGTTGGGGCTGTTTAGAGTCGGATTTGGAATGAGAAATTCTCCTACTCCTCAAAACAGTATTTGGGAACTAGATGTTGGGAAATTAGTAGTCCCAGGGGTATTCATGCAGACAGACCTGGTAACCCAAATGGCATTGAATTATGATCCAATCACAAGATACATCTCGGATGTAAATGGAAAAACCCTTGTGGAAATTAATGCGAAAGAATTAAGGACAGCATTTGGGCTCAATTAGTTCACAAACTTCCTGGAACTTATAAATTTCACATCACTAGCCCAAGTGTACAGTGGACAGAGGAGTCATCTCAAGAATGGGCCTCTTAAAGAACTTTTTCTGAAAGTAGGAGGGTTAGCAGTTGTAGGGCCCAACACACAAGAGCCATTTTCATTGAGTATGTTTACCTTGACGGCTAAAGGAATGTATTGGGCACTTTGCCAAGTTCTGGGAGAGGATGCTAAAGCAAATATGCCAAATCATTACCTGCTAATGATTGTTCAGATTTTGAATCCTTCTCTTGCTATCACGTTCGACTATGCTTCTTTTATTGCCGATGCTATCCATGGAGGGTTGATAGGAATAAAAAATGGAAAGGTGGATAGACCTTTCAGATGGTATTCACTCTTAATGCACCTTTTTCTCTTCAAAGGTGGTGATTATTTCGCCAGTGGATTAGACCTGGTTAAAGAGAAGGAAGGAGAGAAAATGCCAGTGCAATTATGGAGCACTGTGTTGTCATGGGACAGAGAGGATGCTAGCTTCCTAAAGTTTGATAAATATTTTGCATCCAAAATAAGGACTCTCCTTTGCTCTGATAACCCAAGAGTCCCCAAGGTTCTTCTGGAGTTCATAAGGCCAAAAGAATTCGCAGAGAACATCAAAATTGTTCATAACTGGGGCGATATGTATTTATATCCAGTCCCCACGGTTTTTCAGAGTTTTTGGTTTCAGGGGTACTCCATTTTTGTTACCTTACCAGATCCCTCTCAAAGTGGGAATAGCTGAGATTCTTAGACAGATTGGTGGCCTACAAGAGGCAGAGTTAACAGGCAGAGGTAAAGGGACTATTTTCCCTACAGCTACCATAGCCCACCAATTCGTAATTACAAAAGGAGGCTGGAATTACTTTGAGGATTTCCTCAAACCTTACCATTTATCCACTGCAGGGTCCAGGTGTGCTGATCCAGATGACTTCTTCAATGGTATGTTTAGGAAGAAGGTAGCATGCAGAGGTAGGCCTCATCAATTCCAATTTCTTGAAGATCTCATCATAAATGAATTTGATTTAGATGAGTAGGAACTAAGAAAAGAAAAGTGGGTGGCTTATAGGAAAGCCTTGGATTTTGTGCATCAGTTTGATGCTAGCTATGACCCATTGTCTAGCTTCATCCCATTGGAAGAAAAAATAAAATTTTTAATTGTTTGTTTTGAAGATGTGATGCAAACACTGAAGGAGAAGAGGGAAGCTGTGATTAAAAGTAACCCTGAAAAGGCCAGAGTGATCCTAAGCAGGTCAGCTTCCACCAAAGCAATTCCTCCTGGTGATTACATACTGCGAAAGAAATCGGGTTATAGTGTGCTGGTGCCTACTACAGGGGAGCCCTCTTCATCCAAAGGAAAGAGGAAAGTACAAGATGTCATTGACATCCAAGACAGCCCGAAGAAGCAAAGGGTGGGGAAGGAAGTGCAATCAGATACACCCTTGTATTCCCCATCCCAATCCCCTATCCACATAGGAGATGAACAAGCAGCAGTTGCACATCTCTTGCAGTTGGGTAGCTTAGGTGAAATTGCATACACCTATGATGAAGTGGAAGAAGGGATCCCAGAAGAGCCCATTGATGCTGAAATGGACATCACCTCTACTGAACTTAAAGGCCAGGAGTGGGATCCTGAGATAAAAAAGGCAAGTAGTGCCTTTTTAGCTGATGACAACTTTGTCACATCAGAAGCATTCATGCAGTTCATTTGGAAACAACATATAAATAGATATAATGCTAGATGTGAGACAAGGAAGGCCGAGCAGCCTGATAAAGACCCAGCCTCAGTGGAGGAAGAAATAAAAGAGGAGATGATGGAAGAATTCAAAACCATCACTCCTAAACAGGGAAGATATCTAGTAGCACAAGCTGGAGTGCTCATCTTACCAGAGTGGGATATCGCTGATGCTCTGGTGCTAGATGCAGTAAGAAAAGAAAATAAACCCATGGAAGGGGTTACATTCAGTAAGGATAATGCTGCACTAGTTATGTGGTCCCTGAAGAGAAATGAGGACAAGAAAGGCAAAGACACCGCAAGGTCAAGCCACCTTGGTGGATTAATGGTAAAAAGAGTGCAGAGTACAGGGGTAGTAGAGGCTGCTAGCACTGTGTTAGAAACTGCAAAATTCAGTGTTGCAGTGGCTCAGAAGGAAGCCAAAGAAAAGGAGGCCCTCCAAGTTAAGTTGGAAATAGTTTTGAAGGCCTATAATAATGCCAAGGAGGAGGTGAGAGGTAAAGATAGAATCATTGCTAGATTACAAAACCAGTTGATGGGACAGCACCAACAAGGTGAGCGTTCAACATTGATGATTTCCTCCTCTCCTGCAAGACCTCCACCTACAAGCCCTATCATTGAATTTCCACCATCTCCAGCACCTTCCAGCTCCCAAATGATTGAGATTACTCCTCAAGAACTAGAAAACCTGAAACAAGCTCAGGCTTTGTATGCAGGAAAATATGAGGAAAAGATAAAGGCCACAATCTCCAGTTTTGCAGATACGATAAATGCCTCATTGCTTCACAACAATGTGGGAAAAGTTATGGAGATATGGAATGAACTAAGGAGAGATAAAGCCATTTTGACACCCATTTTTTAAGAAATGGAGGCCTAGGGAGCAAGATCTAGAGTTCATGTGTGTATCCTGTGATGAAGCGAGAGCCAATCCCATTATCAAAACCACTTCTGATGTCGCTAAATTTTTAATGCAATTGGCAGTAGATGTAGATAATGTGGATAGAAAGGTCAATTTATGTAAGAAGGAATACACTTATCAAGTTTTTGAGTTGCTCCCAAGAATTTTTGCCAATCCGGATCAGTTGAAGGACAAGCAAATATGGCTCAAAGAGATAGAAGGCAAATGGTCAGCAAGGGTTAAGGGAATCATTGATCTTGATGATACCTCTTTCTTTGTTATAACAATATAGGAAATAGAAAAAATTAAATCACATTATGGTTTTCTTAATTCAGAAGTCAACAAACTGAGAAATTCTTGGAAAAGGTTGACTAAAATTAAAGATGATGTGATTAATTTTTCATGGCCGACAGAGGAGACATATAGTGAGTGGGAAGTTAAATATTCCACCAATGATCCGGAGCAGTTGGAGAGCGCCCCTGAAAAGATAGAAGAGGTTGCAACTGAACAACCTGTTGAACAAACTGTAGAGGCTGAAAAGAGCGCATAACTGTCTTCACGCAAAAACTGCAATCTCTTCAATTTTTGAAATTTTTGTAACAAACTCTCCTCAAGAAGTCTGAAGCTTTGTGCATCCATGTTGTTATAAATGGATACCAGGACTAGAGGGAGAGGGATCACAAATTTTTGTAAGAAAATGCTGCAGAAATTTATCTGAGTCTTTCCAAAGTTTAATGGAGAATCAGAATTTCTTGTAATATTTCTTGAAATGAATATCAATATACAAGCCATCGGTTTTGAGTAAAGCTTTGTGTTGTCTTCAAGTTTGTTCACAAATTTATTTACTGTCTTTATTCTGAATAATCCAGGGTTGTTTAGTTTAAATGGAATTGCAAAGCAATCTCAGTATAAGTGTTTGTTAGCTTTTCTCTTCAGGAGGGAAATTAAATACGCGAGATCACTCATACCAGTAAATTCTTTGGAAGGAACTTTGAATTTTGAGGACCATAGCTTAGTCTAGAATGATTGAATTCTTGTATGTGTCAGGCATGTATAAGGATAAGTGGAAACCAAGCCGACGGGAAGCATAAAGATATATTGTTTCAGGAGTTTTATTTGATTTTAGGTGACTCTGTAACCCTGGATAAGGCACTGGTATTAATCAAGGTTGTTTATTGCATACTTTGTTGATCAAAAATGCTGAAGTTATGTATAGTTTCCATTCTTTGTTTTCAGTTGATTTCAAGGTGAACAAATCCACTTGTTTTCGAGACTGGTTTGCTGTGGGTTTATTGTTTGAAAGTGTGAAGTTAATTGACAAAGGTATACCCACCTGGGCTCTAGGGAAGCCCGAAGTGTAGAAGGTCTAATCAAACCTTGTCATATGTTGTCTCTGGAATTTCCTTGTCTTTGATGTCTTCTCGGCACCTAGTTTAAATCATATTATTCTAAGGACATTGAAGGGAATCAAATTTTGAGGACAACAAAAGTGGCGACTCTGCTGGGGAGAGTTATAACAAAGATATAAACACAGATCTGTGCCAAGACTTGTGGAGAATATTGTTGTGTGTTTTTGGGTAAGACTGCTTGTTTTCATTTTTCCCATAGCTTTGTGGGTGGCGACTCTATTACTATTGAACCAGTCGTTGTGATATATAAATTTTCTGAAGAAAGATTACCGAGATGCAAGGAAATAAGAACACAAGATCATTCATGAAGAAACATCCTCGTGAAACCTTGCAAGAAGGTCTGCCAGAACAGTCACGAAGAGGCCAGAAGAGATTTGTGATGCACGAGCCATCAAGTGCAGCATGGGTGCAGAAAAATAATAATACTAGTAAGATGCCTGATCGACCTGTCTATGCAAAGTCAAATTCATCTTCTAGAGATTCAGAGCATGATATTTTAGGTTTCCATTCAGGATTGTTTGGAAATATTGATGATGCACCTATTTTAAATCGAGATCTATCTCATGTTAGTGTTTCTGCAAAAGATAGAACTAGTTCAAATGTAATTAGGCCCTCTGTTCCTAGGACAATAGATGGGAACATTAGCCTAATTGACATAGATCAAATTAATGCATCAGACTCTGAAGAAAACTACCCTGATGAGGATAAGATGTCTCAAGAGATTGAAGATTTAAACAAAAGAGTCCATCATTTAATCTCCCTAAGAGCCCAAAAGGAGGCAAATAAGGAAAAGGAAGTTAAAGCCAAATTGATGGAGAGAGATAGGCTCCTTAGACAGATAGCTGATCTTGAAGTGCTTGCCAAGGAAAAAGAAAAAAGTGATGAGGAAGGCCCAGTGATTAGGTAGATCCTAATCCCTAAGATTATACCAGTTTCTAAGTCTGTAGCCCAGCCAATTAAGGAGGTATCTAATGACTCCCAGCTTCTTAAAGTCAATTTAGACAAGGGAAAATAGATATGGGTAGGTGATGAAGTAGAATCTAAAACTGCAGAAGGGATTTCTCACAGGATCCTAGCACATGAGAGAGAAATGGAAAGGATGAGGAAGGAAAAGGAAGACTTCCAAATGGAATTGGAAAAGGCTGAGTTAGAAGCAGTGAATCAGGAAGTTAAAAGAAAGATTAACTACTTAAAAGCTCCCCCTATTACATTCCCATCGGAAGATCTTAGCAAGCCTAATCCCCAACACATCTCTTTTCCTCAGGTCAATACTCAACCTGCAGTACATGCTAATATTGCCTCAGTAAGCCAAATACCCTCAAATAAACAGTACACCCAAACACCTCAATCTCCAATCCCAAAAGCTAAAATGATCATGGGAAATAATAGTGCTATTTCCCCTTTTCAAAGAAGGCCAATCAATTTAGAACAATATAGGCAATTGTTTTTTGATGGGATCCCAGGATATCCAAACCATGTTCCTACTGAGCTAAGAGATAGACTCCATAAGTTTGCTGGGAACAATGTAGCTAGTGCTGAGGAACATCTGAAATCTTTTGGGGATTTGATAAATGATTATGAGATAGCAGATGAAGATGTTATTATGAAACTGTTTGTTCAATCCCTGGTTGATAATGCAAGAGATTGGTACAGAGGTCTTCCAGTAGCTAGCATAGGTTCATGGGAAGATTTTAAAAATTGCTTTCAAGAATAGTATGGTGATAAAACTAATGTGAGTTTCATGCTGAATGAGTTCAATAATATTAGAAAATCTGAAAATGAAATAGTCACTGATTTCATTGCAAGATTCCAGAAAGCTATGCACAGATTGTATCAGGTAATGAGGCTAGATGATAATATGTGTCTTAATATATATTATAATGCATTTGATTCCAAAATGGCATATATCTTGAGAGATAAAAATCCTCATAACCTGAGGGATGCTTTTAGAATTGCCATAAATGTAGAAAGTAATAGAAAAGCGTCTGGAAAATTAGGAAGAAGGACAGATGGTAGACTGTGGCATGAAACCAAACAGCAACCTAACAAAGTTGCTAAAGAGGATAATAAAATAGAAAAACTGGTTACTGCTATGAAAGATTTGACTGCTAAGGTCAACAAGAATGATAAGCCTCATTACAACTGGCAAGATAGACCTCCTAGATTACATGATATGCCATACAATACAAATTCTAAGGATGGTAAACCCCAAGTTGAAAAGCCTAAAATTGCCTAGAGCCAAGACACACCAGATCCTTTGAAAGGGAAAACTGTTAATAATATAGAAAATACTCCTTGGTGTATTGCTTGTGATGGACCACATTCTCCTCATCAGTGTGCAGTAGCTCAAGCTCTGGAAGAATCTATGAGGCCAGAAGCAGAGCCTGAGATTAATATGTTTGAAACCATCATAGAAAGTGATGAGGAATCTATGCAAAGTGAATACAGTGATGTGTTGGATAATGAAAGGTTAGTGCAAGGATAGTTAGCCTTAAGTTGGCACCCTACATTGAATGTGGTAACAATTGAAGATGAAGAAGTTCATCTTAGGAGGCCTAGTGAGGAAGAAGTTAAAAATCTCACTAAGGCTGCAATCGCCAAAGCAAAACATAACTACAATTTGAGAAGCACCAAGAGAGACACTGATCAAGGTGAGTTGGGTTCTATGTTTGTAAAAGAAGTCACAAAGAAAGGGGCATCAAGTAGTGTTACTACTATTCTTAAAGCTAGTCAAGAAAAAGAGGAACAAGTTAAAGGCTTACCTAAAGGCATAGATGACAAAAATGCTGGTGATGTACAAAGGGAAGAGATGGTGAAGAAGGCCAGTCAATTCAAAACAGAAAAGGTTAAGGTTAATACCGAAAAATGTAATAATTCTGCATTCGATATGGCCCAAGCTTTAACTCAAATGAAAGTCACTGTTCCATTAATAGAATTGATAAAGATTAAAGAACATAAGGATGCAGCTTTGTCTTTATTCTCTAGTATATCTGATAGTGACCTAGTATTACCCACTGGTTGGGATAAAGTTGGAAAGGATCAAGAGTTCCAAACCCCAGAGGTATATGTTGGAACCACTATCACTTAGGAGCCTTCTCAAGTAGATCCCTTCTATGTTACTTTGCTAGTAAATAACCGGTTGATTAAAAACTGCATGATAGATTCAGGAGCAGCTGCTAATGTAATGCCCTATGGTGTTATGAAAGAATTAGGGTTATCAGTAACCACTGTGTATGGGAAATGTTATGCCATGGATAACAGAGAAGTGCCTGTGATAGGTATGATGAAAGATGTAGAAGTAAAAATAGCTGCATTTCCTGAAGCCACTTATAAAATGGATGTTATTGTTACTGATACCAAACCCCACTATGGAATGTTACTTTCTAGGCAATGGGCAACAACAGTAGGGGGAAATGTTCAACTGGACTTGTCTTATGCTACTATTCCTATTGGTGGCAATCAAGTCAAACTATACAGGGAGCCACGGGCTCCTAAGGTAATTGAAAATGTAGACCCTAGTATGCTTAATTGTATGATTGATGTAGATTTAGATAATTTAAGACTTCAACCAATATCACCTCAATTGAAGAATACTGACCCAATTGTAGTCGAGCTACAAGCACAGAGTATGGGTTATGGCAAATGTATTTTGATGGAGCTTGCTCCAAAGAAGGTTCTGGAGCAGGAGTTCTTTTTGTGTCCCCGTCAGGTATAACTTTCAAATACTCATTCTTATTGGCATTCCAGTGCACCAATAATACTGCAGAGTATGAAGCCCTATTATTAGGACTCGAGGTTGCAAAAAGGCATGGAATCCAACTGTTGAAAGTAATGGGGGATTCAGAATTGGTTCTCTCTCAGGTGAGATCTAGATATGCATCCAAGAATGATAGATTGAAGCAATATAAGCATGCTGTTTGGGATGTTATTGAGCATTTTGATGCATTTTCTATCAATTGGATAGAGCGAGCAAAAAATATTATGGCAGATTTCTTAGCTAATGTTGCTTTGAAAAATGATGATGCAACGCTAACCGGTATTTCCACTGTGGAAATAAAATCTAGGCCGGCCATCCCTGATAATGTATATAATTGGCAAGTTTTTGCTGATGATGAAGATATTCTTAGGTTTATCCAATGTGTTGATGATTATGACGGACAAAAAATTGATTGCAATGCATTGGTGGAAGTGGTGGATAATAGAGAGACAGTGTTTGGAAATGATATTGTCCAGTTGAAAACCAATGAGATACCTAAAGGGTTGGTGGAGCTAGAGAGTATGTTTAGTTATAATGATAGTCATTTACACCAGCAATCTACCACCAAGTTAGAAGAATTGGAGGAGGTGAATTTGGGGACAGAATCATTCCCCAAGTTAGTATATATTGGAAAGAAATTACCCCCCCATGTTAGGACTAACCTTATCAATTTATTGAAAAGGTATAAGCATGTTTTTGCTTGGTCTTATGAAGACCTAAAGGCCTATAGACAAGATCTTTTTCAGCATGAAGTTCCCTTACTTCCAGATGCTAAGCCTTTCAGACAGAAATAGAGACCTATCAATCCCTTATTGGAAACTAAAATGCAACAAGAGTTGACTAAATTGAGAGAAGGGGGGATTATCAAACCAATAAGACATTCTTCATGGGTCTCTAATCTGGTCCCAGTAAGAAAGAAGAATGAAGACATTAGATTGTGTATTGATTTTAGGAATCTTAATGTTGCCTCCTTAAAAGATAATTACTCATCCCCAAATATGGAAGCAATGCTACAAAGAGTGACAGGATGTGATATTTTATCCATGATGGATGGTTTCTCGGGATACAATCAAGTGCTTGTAAAGGAGTCTGAACAGTTTAAAACAACTTTCACTACTCCATGGGGAACCTATGTATATGTGAGAATGCCATTTGGATTAAAAAATGCGGGGGCTACATTTCAGAGAGCTATGGATGTGGCTTTTAAGGAATTCATAAATATCATTATGGTGGTTTACCAAGATGATCTAACCTGTTTCTCAAAGAGAGCTGATGATCATTGTGGACATCTAGAGAAGGTGTTCGATAAAGCCTTGGAATTTGGTGTATCACTGAACCCCAAGAAATGTCATTTTGGGGTCACTAAAGGAAAGTTATTGGGACATATAGTTTCCAAGGAAGGGGTAAGAATAGACCCTGAAATAATTGAAGCAATTAACAGAGTATCTGAACCTAAAAATGTGAAAGGTATCCAATCCTTTTTAGGCAAAGTGAATTTTGTCAGGAGATTCATTGCAAACTTCACCGAGATAGTGAAGCCTATTGTCAAGTTTCTCAAGAAGGACACAAAGTTTCATTGGGATCAAGAAGCTTCAAAAGCTTTTGATGAGATTAAAAAGGCAATCCAAGAAGCACCAATGTTGAAATCCCCAGATTATGGTAAGCCTTTTTCTCTGTTTTCTTTTGCTTCATATCACACGGTGGCTGCAGTATTATTACAAAAGGACAATGAAGGATATGAACATCCCATAGCCTTCTATAGTAAATCTTTGCAGGCAACAGAACTAAAATATGAAACCATGGAGAAACAAGCTTATGCCTTAGTTAAAGCTGTTAAAGCTTTTAGGCTATATCTGGTAAATGCAAACATTATTGCTTATGTTCCACATGCTGCAGTTAAAGATATTTTGTCTCAGTCTGAAGTTACTGGGAAGAGGTGTAGATGGATCAATAGAATTCAGGAGTTCAATTTGGAGATAAAAATCACTAAATATGTGAGAGGGTTAGGTTTGGCTAAGCTCATGACTGAGTCAAATCTCATGAATGTAGAAATACACAATGTTGAGGTTAGAGATGTTTTGGTTACTAGTATTGAGAGACAACCTTGGTACACAGAGATAATCCAAGTATTGAAAGGTAACATACTCCCAGAAGAAATGACGCAAAATTAGAAGAGAACTTTGAAGCTTAAGTCCCAAAAGTATGTGCTCGTTCAGGGTGATCTTTTTTGGAGAAAAAGAGATGGAGAGTTACTAATGTGTTTGGATGAATTTCAAGCTAAACAGGTGTTAATTGAAATGCATGATGGAGTATGTGGAGGTCACTATTCTGCTAAGACTACTACTGGTAAGATAATATGGGCTGGGTATTATTGGCCTACTTTATTTAAAGATACCCATGCATATGTTCAAAGATGTGATCCATGTCAAAGATTTTCTTCTAAGCTCAAGTATGAAGGAGCCTTACCCCTAAATCCAGTCTCTGTAGAAGCCCCTTTTGTCCAATGGGGCATTGATTTTATTGGAGAAATTGTTGAGAAGTCAGGAAGAGGTCATGGATTGATTATAGTGGCCACTGATTATTTTACCAAATGGATAGAAGCCATCCCCACAAAAAGAGCTACTAGTAAAATTGTCATTGATTTCCTGATGGATAGTATTGTGACTAGATTTGGAACACTTGCAAAATTGGTAATGGATAATGCTATGTGTTTCAGATCAGAAGAATTTGTAGGTTTTTGCAATAGCCACGGTATACTCATGTCATACTCATCACCTTATCACCCTCAGGAGAATGGATAGGCAGAATCCAGCAATAAAAGCCTGTTGAATATCATCAAGAAAATTTTAGAAGAAAATAAAAGATCTTGGGATCAAAAGTTGAAGTTAGCTCTGTGGGCAGATAGGATAACAGTTAAAAAATCCATTGGAATGTCACCTTTTGAGTTGGTTTATGGTACACAAGCCAGATTACCGGTAAATAACCTTCTTCCAGTGTATAAGTTTTTGCAGGATGAGGACATGGAGATATCTGAACCAATGGAAAACAGAATGATCCAAATTGTAGAAATGGAGGAGCTTAGGACTTCTGCTCATAAGAAAAATCAGAAGATCCAGTTGCAGTCAAAGTATCTTTTTGATAAAAGGATGCCATTAAGGAAGTTTCAAATTGATGACATGGTTCTTCAGTGGAATGCAAAAGGACAAGATAAAGGAAAGCATAAAAAATTTGAATCACTATGGATTGGCCCTTTTGTGGTTTGTGACCTGAATGGTAAGGATTCATATTTTTTGAAGAATATGAATAATGAAATGCAGGAATTTCTAGTGCATGGACAATTCCTAAAGCATTACTTCTCTTAATGTCCATGCACGGTAGGTCCTTTGTTTGTATATATTTTGTTTTCTTTCTTGTTTCCCTGGTCTTGGTCTGTGTTTTGGTCTGTTTCTCCAGAGTTTTTGAGTTTTCTTGTGTTGATCTCGCAATCAACCATCCCCAGTCAGAGCCGCTGTTATCACTGTTTCAAATTGGGTTCTTCTTTTCCCATAATTGGCTATGGTTCATTGATTTTTCTTCAAATAGGGTGTAATCTCAAGTGCTTCATCTTTGTTTTAAACCTTAGGGGTTTAAGGGTTTTGATTTTTTAGATTTTATCCTTTTGTTAAACCCTCTGGTTTCTAATCTTCTGTTACTTTATTCACTTAAGTTATGGGTCGTGGGGTCGTAGGAGGTGTTCCCCCTTATTGTTTGCCTAGGCGGTTACGTTGATTATTTGAAAAATTTATGCCTTGTATGCTTTTCTTCTAAAGTTATCGGGCCTGGTAATTAGTGATCAGTTTGAGAGATGATCCAATGGTCCGCGCTATTTCGCAAGGGTAAAATGCTCACCCTTTAGGCCCGCGAAATAGCAAGAATTAATGAGGACCGTCCATGTGTCATGACGGAGGAAGTAAAGGGTATAGCTGTCAAAGGTGGTTGAAGCCCCGTGGCTTTCTTCTGGCGTATTAAAAGGTAACACATGGCACAAGGCACCATAGTCGGCGGGTTAGGATTAAAGGTTCGAAGTGGGCCCCAGAGATGACCTGGCAGGAACAGCTGTTAACAATCTATTGAGACCCCGTGGATTCCTTCTGGCAAGTAATAGAGTGACAAGTCAGCTCCGAAAGTGACGAGGCGCTAGGTGTTAGTGACGTGTCCACGGGCCCACCGTTCCTAAGAACCTTTTTAGAGGATTAAATGCCGATTAATTGCAGGGATGATCCGACGGTCCGCGCTATTTCGCAAGGGTAAAATGCTCACCCTTTAGGCCCGCAAAATAGCGAGATATAATGAGGACCATCCACGTGTCATGATGATGACGTGAGAGATAGACCTGTTGAGATGAAAGTGGGGCCCCTCGTGGTTTCTTTTGGATGAATGAGGAAATGACAAGTTAGCGCCGCAAGTGATTGGATGCCAGGTGTTAGTAATGTGTCCTTGGGCCCACCGTTCCTAAGAACCTTTTCAGAGGATTAAATGCCGATTAACTGCAGGGATGATCCGATGGTCCGTGCTATTTCGCAAGGGTAAAATGCTCACCCTTTAGGCCCGCGAAATAGCGAGAATTAACGAGGACCATCCATGTGTCATGATGATGACATGGTCAAAAAGTGAGCCCGTCACAGTATAAAGAAAGACATGTGGTCAGCATCAAGTGGAATGCGAAGGGATTTTTAAGGCCAATGGTTGGATGCCGCGTGTTATTATGTAGCCAATAGAAAAGTGGGACCCAGACTAAAGACAAAGCCGTCAGTAACCAAAGGTAACAGTGAAACACTTGCAGGAATGTTATGACCTGTTGGAGCGAAAAATATGAATTCTTGTATGAATTCGATTTTGAAGGGACGGCCGAAGCATGCGGAATCAATGTTATAGTTAAGGCCCTGAGTACAAGTATTTGATTTCCTAACAACCTAGTAAAGATATCTTTTAAAAGATTTTGCAGAAGAGCAAACGTAGAGTTATTTTTTTCAGATAAAAAGCAAGCGGTTCAGTTGCAAAGCAAATTTCAAGCAAGCATCAGGTTCTCTCATACTTTGTAGCAATTCTTGTGTGGTGTTTTAAGTAGAATCATTCTCGTATTGTAGGATTGTTCAAGAGTGATATTCATTTTCTTGCATTTTCAAATGGCTCCTAAAAGGGAATTTTTCGGCAAGGTTAATTATTTAGAAAGAAGTGTATGTGATGATTTTTTAGAATAGTTGATGTTGTCAACTAACCAGGCATCAAAGGCCAAAGAGTTAGTGCCCAGGGCTCCCCGTCTGAAGATAGGAGAATGGTTGTATGACAAAGGTAATTGGCTGAGAGACCCACGGGTTGGACTGTCTGGGTTGGGGCTGTTTAGAGTCGGATTTGGAATGAGAAATTCTCCTGCTCCTCAAAATAGTATTTGGGAACTAGATGTTGGGAAATTAGTAGTCCCAGGGGTATTCATGGAGACAGACCTGCTAACCCAAATGGCATTGAATTATGATCCAGTCACAAGATACATCCGGGATGTAAATGGAAAAACCCTTGTGGAAATTAATGCGGAAGAATTAAGGACAGCATTTGGGCTCAATGAGTTCACAAACTTCCTGGAACCTATAAATTTCACATCACTAGCCCAAGTGTACAGTGGACAAAGGAGTCATCTCAGGAATGGGCCTCTTAAAGAACTTTTTCTGAAAGTAGGAGGGTTAGCAGTTGTAGGGCCCACCACACAAGAGCCATTTTCATTGAGTATGTTTACCTTGAGGGCTAAAGGAATGTATTGGGCACTTTGCCAGGTTCTGGGAGAGGATGCTGAAGCAAATATGCCAAATCATTACCTGCTAATGATTTTTTAGATTTTGAATCCTTCTCTTGCTATCACGTTCGACTATGCTTCTTTTATTACCGATGCTATCCATGGAGGGTTGATAGGAATAAAAAATGGAAAGGTGGATAGACCTTTCGGATGGTATTCACTCTTAATGCACCTTTTTCTTTTCAAAGGTGGTGATTATTTTGCCAGTGGATTAGACCTGGTTAAAGAGAAGGAAGGAGAGAAAATGCCAGTGCAATTATGGAGCATTGTGTTGTCATGGGACAAAGAGGATGCTAGTTTCCTAAAGTTTGATAAATATTTTACATCCAAAATAAGGACTCTCCTTTGCTCTGATAACCCAAGAGTCCCCAAGGTTCTTCTGGAGTTCATAAGGCCAAAAGAATTCGCAGAGAACATCAAAATTGTTCATAACTGGGGCGATATGTATTTCTATCCAGTCCCCACGGTTTTTCAGAGTTTTTGGTTTCAGGGGTACTCCATTTTTGTTACCTTACCAGGTCCCTCTGAAAGTGGGAATAGCTGAGATTCTTAGACAGATTGGTGGCCTACAAGAGGCAGAGTTAATAGGCAGAGGTAAAGGGACTATTTTCCCTACAGCTACCATAGCCCACCAATTCATAATTACAAAAGGAGGCTGGAATTGCTTTGAGGATTTCCTCAAACCTTACCATTTATCCACTGCAGGGTCTAGGTGTGCTGATCCAGAGGACTTCTTCAATGGTATGTTCAGGAAGAAGGTAGCATGCAGAGGTAGGCCTCATCAATTCCAATTTCCTGAAGGTAGCATGCAGAGGTAGGCCTCATCAATTCCAATTTTTTGAAAGTAGGAGGGTTAGCAGTTGTAGGGCCCAACACACAAGAGCCATTTTCATTGAGTATGTTTACCTTGAGGGCTAAAGGAATGTATTGGGCACTTTGCCAGGTTCTGGGAGAGGATGCTGAAGCAAATATGCCAAATCATTACCTGCTAATGATTGTTCAGATTTTGAATCCTTCTCTTGCTATCACGTTCGACTATGCTTCTTTTATTGCCGATGCTATCCATGGAGGGTTGATAGGAATAAAAAATGGAAAGGTGGATAGACCTTTCAGATGGTATTCACTCTTAATGCACCTTTTTCTCTTCAAAGGTGGTGATTATTTTGCCAATGGATTAGACCTGGTTAAAGAGAAGGAAGGAGAGAAAATGTCAGTGCAATTATGGAGCACTGTGTTGTCATGGGACAGAGAGGATGCTAGTTTCCTAAAGTTTGATAAATATTTTGCATCCAAAATAAGGACTCTCCTTTGCTCTGATAACCCAAGAGTCCCCAAGGTTCTTCTGGAGTTCATAAGGCCAAAAGAATTCACAGAGAACATCAAAATTGTTCATAACTGGGGCGATATGTATTTATATCCAGTCCCCACGATTTTTCAGATTTTTTGGTTTCAGGGGTACTCCATTTTCGTTACCTTACCAGGTCCCTCTCAAAGTGGGAATAGCTGAGATTCTTAGACAGATTGGTGGCCTACAAGAGGCAGAGTTAATAGGCAGAGGTAAAGGGACTATTTTCCCTGCAGCTACCATAGCCCACCAATTCGTAATTAAAAAAGGAGGCTAGAATTACTTTGAGGATTTCCTCAAACCTTACCATTTATCCACTGTAGGGTCCAGGTGTGCTGATCCAGATGACTTCTTCAATGGTATGTTTAGGAAGAAGGTAGCATGCAGAGGTAGGCCTCATCAATTCCAATTTCTTGAAGATCTCATCATAAATGAATTTGATTTAGATGAGCAGGAATTAAGAAAAGAAAAGTGGGTGGCTTATAGGAAAGCCTTGGATTTTGTGCATCAGTTTGATGCTAGCTATGACCCATTGTCTAGCTTCTTCCCATTGGAAGAAAAAATAAAATTTTTGATTGTTTGTTTTGAAGATGTGATGCAAACACTGAAGGAGAAGAGGGAAGCTATGATTAAAAGTAACCCTGAAAAGGCCAGAGTGATCCTAAGCAGGTCAGCTTCCACCAAAGCAATTCCTCCTGGTGATTACATACTGCGAAAGAAATCGGGTTATAGTGTGTTGGTGCCTACTACAGGGGAGCCCTCTTCATCCAAAGGAAAGAGGAAAGTACAAGATGTCATTGACATCCAAGACAGCCCGAAGAAGCAAAGGGTGGGGAAGGAAGTGCAATCAGATACACCCTTGTATTCCCCATCCCAATCCCCTATCCACATAGGAGATGAACAAGCAATAGTTGCACATCTCTTGCAGTTGGGTAGCTTAGGTGAAATTGTATACACCTATGATGAAGTGGAAGAAGGGATGCCAGAAGAGCCCATTGATGCTGAAATGGACATCACCTCTACTGAACTTAAAGGCCAGGAGTGGGATCCTGAGATAAAAAAGGCAAGTAGTGCCTTTTTAGCTGATGACAACTTTGTCACATCAGAAGCATTCATGCAGTTCATTTGGAAACAACATATATATAGATATAATGCTAGATGTGAGACAAGGAAGGCCGAGCAGCCTGATAAAGACCCAGCCTCAGTGGAGGAAGAAATAAAATAGGAGATGATGGAAGAATTCAAAACCATCACTCCTAAACAGGGAAGAGATCTAGTAGCACAAGCTGGAGTGCTCATCTTACCAGAGTGGGATATCGCTGATGCTCTGGTGCTAGATGCAGTAAGAAAAGAAACTAAACCCATGGAAGGGGTTACATTCAGTAAGGATAATGCTGCACTAGTTATGTGGTCCCTCAAGAGAAATGAGGGCAAGAAAGGCAAAGACACCCCAAGGTCAAGCCACCTTGGTGGATTAATGGTAAAAAGAGTGCAGAGTACAGGGGTAGTAGAGGCTGCTAGCACTGTGTTAGAAACTGCAAAATTCAGTGTTGCAGTGGCTGAGAAGGAAGCGAAAGAAAAGGAGGCCCTCCAAGTTAAGTTGGAAACAGTTTTGAAGGCCTATAATAATGCCAAGGAGGAGGTGAGAGGTAAAGATAGCATCATTGCTAGATTACAAAACCAGTTGATGGGACAGCACCAACAAGGTGAGCCTTCAACATTGATGATTTCCTCCTCTCCTGCAAGACCTCCACCTACAAGCCCTATCATCGAATTTCCACCATCTCCAGCACCTTCCAGCTCCCAAATAATTGAGATTACTCCTCAAGAACTAGAAAACCTGAAACAAGCTCAGGCTTTGTAAAGGCCACAATCTCCAGTTTTACAGATACGATAAATGCCTCATTGCTTCACAACAATGTGGGAAAAGGTATGGAGATATGGAATGAACTGAGGAGAGATAAAGCCATTTTGACACCCATTTTTAACAAATGGAGGCCTAGGGAGCAATATCTAGAGTTCATGTGTGTATCCTGTGATGAAGCGAGAGCCAATCCCATTATCAAAACCACTTCTGATGTCGCTAAAGTTTTAATGCAATTGGCAGTAGATGTAGATAATGTGGATAGAAAGGTCAATTTATGTAAGAAGGAATACACTAATCAAGTTTTTGAGTTGCTCCCAGGAATTTTTGCCAATCCAGATCAATTGAAGGACAAGCAAATATGGCTTAAAGAGATAGAATGCAAATCGTCAGCAAGGGTTAAGGGAATCATTGATCTTGATGATACCTCTTTCTTTGTTATAACAATACAGGAAATAGAAAAAATTAAATCACATTATGGTTTTCTTAATTCAGAAGTCAACAAACTGAGAAATTCTTGGAAAAGGTTGACTAAAATTAAAGATGATGTGATTAACTTTTCATGGCCGACAAAGGAGACATATAGTGAGTGGGAAGTTAAATATTCCACCCATGATCCGGAGCAGTTGGAGAGCGCCCCTAAAAAGATAGAAGAGGTTGCAACCGAACAACCTATTGAACAAACTGCAGAGGCTGAAAAGAGCGCATAACTGCCTTCACGCAAAAACTGCAATCTCTTCAATTTTTGAAATTTTTGTAACAAACTCTCCTCGAGAAGTCCGAAGCTTTGTGCATCCATGTTGTTATAAATGGATAGCAAGACTAGAGGGAGAGGGATCACAAATTTTTGTAAGAAAATGCTGCAGAAATTTATCTGAGTCTTTCCAAAGTTCAATGGAGAATCAGAATTTCTTGTAATATTTCTTGAAATGAATATCAATATACAAGCCATCGGTTTTGAGTAAAGCTTTGTGTTGTCTTCAAGTTTGTTCACAAATTTATTTATTGTCTTTATTCTGAATAATCCAGGGTTGTTTAGTTTAAATGGAATTGCAAAGCAATCTCAGTATAAGTGTTTGTTAGCTTTTCTCTTCAGGAGGGAAATTAAATACGCAAGATCACTCATACCAGTAAATTTTTTGGAAGGAACTTTGAATTTTGAGGACCATAGCTTAGTCTAGAATGATTGAATTCTTGTATGTGTCAGGCATGTATAAGGATAAGTGGAAACCAAGCCGACGGGAAGCATAAAGATATATTGTTTCAGGAGTTTTATTTGATTTTAGGTGACTCTGTAATCCTGGATAAGGCACTGGTATTAATCAAGGTTGTTTATTGCATACTTTGTTGATAAAAAATGCTGAAGTTAAGTATAGTTTCCATTCTTTGTTTTCAGTTGATTTCAAGGTGAACAAATCCACTGGTTTTCGAGACTGGTTTGCTGCAGGTTTATTGTTTGAAAGTGTGAAGTTAATTCACAAAGGTATACCCACCTAGGCTCTAAGGAAGCCCAAAGTGTAGAAGGTCTAATCAAACCTTGTCATATGTTGTCTTTGGAATTTCCTTGTCTTTGATGTCTTCTCGGCACCCAGTTTAAATCATATTATTCTAAGGACATTGAAGGGAATCAAATTTTGAGGACAACACATTCCACACCATCCTACTTCTGAACTCATTTGTCTTATGTCCAAAATTATTACAAGAGTAGCATTAATCATTAAATGACTGGGATCTAACCTAATTTTTACATTCAAAAGCTCTATGTCCAAAATTATTGAATGAAAATAGTTACCATTAAAAGATAATGAATACCTGGTTTGAGTAGGACGAGGCTTCTTAGAAGTTCTTTTAGTTTGGAATAATACCTTTTTAATCGTCAATAGTGTTCTTCAATTCATCCTTGATCTTTTCCTTTCCTTTATCTTCTCTGTTGAAAGTATTAAATATTTCACCTTTTTCAAAACCAAGTGCACCTTTATGTTTAGTTTTCTTTTGAGCACTTAGCATCACATCAAGCATTTTACTACCACCTTTAAGCTTCAAGCCCTTGTTAATTTATTTTTTTGCTTCTTTTAACTCTTTCCTCAACATGTTCACTTCTTCAAGTTCTATACATTCTTTGAATTCTATATGTAGCTTTATTTCAAGATCATCAATGGTCTTTTTTCCATCTTCAATTTGCTTTCTCAAATAATCAATGTTTTCTTCTACTTTCTTGTTCTTTCCTCTACTTTCATCCAAATCAGAAATAGAAACTCTTAGTTCTCCTTCAATATCTACAACTACATCAATATCCCATTCATGGTGTTCCATAGCATCCAAATCTTTAAATTCAATTTTTGTGTTCAAATCCAATATCTACCTTAGCTATTAGACTATTTCTTTGGGAACCTTTCTCTGATATCGATTGTTGAACACTTTCAAATGTTGAGAGAGGGGTGAATCAACGTATATTAAAGCTTAACCAATTTAATTACTCAATTATCATTCATTCCCTTTACCACTGTATTAAAATAAAGAACTAAAAAACCCAAAAGAAATCACACATGAACACCAAGATTTTATGTGGAAAACCCAATGAGGAAAAAACTATGGTAAGAACTATCACACTATATAAAAAATAAGTTACAATGTTTAGGTTCAAGGTCAAGGAGCTCACTACCCTTGATGTGGACTTGCAAGAATGAGGCGCACAACCTTAAGCAAAGATACAAAAACTTAGAATCACTGAATATCAATTCTTTAGGGAAAGATACATTACATGTGAAAGAGAATTATCAATATGATTGGACTACAAGAAACCGCTATTGGAATCAAGGAACACTGAGATGGGGGTGAATCAGTGATCTACAATTTTTAATCTTATTAACTTGTCCTTTTAACCACTTAAGGAAAATGAAAGAAAGAAAGATGTAGAAACACAAAGTGTAGCTAGGAAATCGGAAATCATCAATGCAATGTCAATTATTAGTCATAGCTCAATCACAAAAGCTCAAATGCAATGATCAAACCTAATTACATCCAATAGAGACATGAAAGCAAAACATTCAAGATTAAAAACTAAGCAAACCAAATGCAGATCTGAATGTCTCCTTCATGTGGCTCCATTGTCCTTCTTTCTGCTTCAAATAGCTTTGTTGTGGATCTCACCTACTAGTGCATACACATCAGATGAAAGAAAGTAGACAAGATAGGAGTGCAAGAATACTCGAAGCGTGATTGATTCGACAAAGTGATTAATCTTGATTGAAGAAATTCATCCAGTTTATAGACAAATTGGAGAAAAGACAAGATTAGCATGAAAATGATTCGAATGGAAATTCAAATCAAGAATAGCAAAATTATGACATGTGTATGACAAATTGCTATGCAAGGATTTATGACAATTTATGACAATTTATGACAAATTGCTATGCAAGGATTTATGACAAGAATTTGAAATAGAAATAGACATTTTTGGAATTTAGGAGAAATTAGAAAATTATGTTGGAAATAATGACTTGGAAATTAGGAAATTGATGAAAATTAGGTAAAATTAATTAATAATTTCTCATTCATTAATTAATTCACAAAAATAGGAGGAAATTGAATTAGAAATTAGGAAAATTAGAAAATTGGAAAATAGGAATTAGGAATTTAGTGAATTAATTATTAATTAATTCACAAAGCAGGAATTTAGAAATTGATGAAAAATTAGGAAATTAGGAGAAATTAAGTAAATCAATTAATAATTTGTCATTTATTAATTAATTCATAAAAAGAGGAATAATTAGTTAGCTAATTAAATTAAACATTTAATTGTGACACGAAGACCTAGGATAAATAAATAAATTATTTAACCTAGAGGGAGAAATGACAAACAGAGTTAAATGAATAAAATCATGAAACCCTAAAAGATGAATTAGAAATGCAAGGATGACAATTAAGTCTTGACGTTGATTTGATTTGATCATAATTTCTGACTTGATAAAAGACCAATGCTGACAAATGATTTGATTGATAAATGCGCCCATTGATGAGGAACAATGACTAATTGATCCAAATTGACATGATTGAGAAGGACGATGATGATCGATGACAAATTGATTGCAAAATGAAAAAATTGACAAGAAGACAAGGATCGATGACAAAATAGATTGCAAAATGACAAGATTGAAAATGAGAACGATCGATGACAAATCAATCGCATGATGATAAGATTGATAAGAGGACAAAACCCTAATTAGGATTGACGATGTCCAAAATGATGACAAATGAATACGCACATAGATGTGACAGGATAAGATTGACCGAAATCATGACAAATATTGTTATCGACAAGACCAAATTCGAAAGCGAGAAAAATGAAAAATGCAGAAGAAAGACTCGATGCTCACAAATGATAAAGACCAAGTGTGAATCATAGGAGAAATGTTAATGCAACGCAAAAACCCTAAAATAAGGCAATGTGCAAATGTTAAAGTACGATTCCGCAAGCGTTGACCTTTTTTAGGTGTCTACACAAAGCAATCAACATAAACACCATAACACTAGATTTTATATGTGGAAAACCCAATTAAGGGAAAAACTACGATGGGGATGAGACCCACAATATCAATAAACTTTGCAGAAGTATAAAAATATTACATAAGGGGAATGTACATGCATTCAGAAACACTACCTAGAGTTCATTGCTCAATTTACAGTAAGGGCTACAACCTCAGAAGGCTTACTAACTTTCAAAATATTTTACAAAGATAATTGGAATGTCTGAACTAAGAAATAGAATCTACACATGCCAAAATATAGTTATGGCTAAGCACAAAGTACATAATCTTACATTGCTCTACTATAGTGCTCTATTCTACTATTTTGTTATATTTTGGAGCACAAATCCTTCACTTGCGCATGTGAAACTACACACAATTGATCACAAACACTTTCATACACACTGGTACCACAAATGACAATATCGATCGCTCTTATATACCCACAACATGAAATTATATCTTCTACATGTTGGCCCAAAAACACATAACACACAAATGAAATGTGTATACCAAGTCGGCTCAATTCAAACTCTAATGCATATGTGGACCAAAAATAATTGTTCACATGCTTCCCACATGTCAGTTGGCCATCCTTGAACACAAAAACAACCACCAAAATTGATCCACACAATACGCACAATGATTATCCACACGAGATTGTTGATGAGAACTGTTCTACCTAAAAACTTATATACTGGATCTTCTAACACTCACTCTAGAATCAACACTAGAGGCCACAAAATTGGAATATGGTAGATAACATATCCATAATTCTTCCTTGAGATCCACAACACAAGATATTCAATAGAAATGAAACGCCAACCAAAATGTTGTATACTATCGGATGTCCTGTTCTATCTCACCAGACCTATCCAAAACTCAATCTGACTTCCAGTTAATCAAATCACATACTATGGATGGAATAGCTGACTTCATTTTCCATCAATGACAAAATTTGACTACTCGTGCAGTGTCTCTTGCCAAAAATCTCCCCCTTTGGCATTGATGGCAACACTTAGTGAAAAATGACTAAGTGTCAGAACCAAAACCAAAACACTATACACTACAAACAAAAATCTAACAACTAGGCTCCAAAAGTCAAAAACTCCCCCTAAGATCAACATTTTTCATTTTCCTACACTCCCCCTTTGAAATCAATGGCAAAGATGGGGTTCTGAAAACTAAAAGTATACACAAAATTTTGTACAAAGGCATATATACACACAGACCTAACTTACAAAAACTTGAAGATATCCCCAAAAGTGTTCTTCAATGAATCCAAATGGCTATCCTAGCCTTTCTTGAGGCACTCCAAGATAGATATGAGACCACTGAATAGATAGGATTGCGTCTCTACTGATTTAAGGTATGAGGGTTCACTAGTAGCCTAAGCATCCTGAGTATCCTTTAGAGAACATAGCATAATATCCAATATGGGAGTGCTGAGACTCTGTAGTTCTCCAAATCTACCAATGATCCTTTCCTTTTCATGGCTCAAAATCCTAATCTTGTCATGTAAAGGTATTACCTGATATCCTTGACTGCTCATGAAAACCAAAAAATGGATCAAGATACTGAGATATCTGGGCTAATTGACCCTCATGCTCCTTAGACTTATTCTCAATATACTTGGTGAACTTTGACAAAGATAGGCATGATTTGTAAATATTTCCACCTTCAGATAATGCATCCTGCATACTCTTGACACAAGAATCTAATGTGGCTCTATCATCAGCAATCATCATCTTCAATGTCTGAAGCCTTTTTGCATTAAATTCATTGCAAAGCTTTACTTCAGTAGACTTATCTAATGACTGAAAATGAGTATCCACTGAATTGATCAAACTCTTCAGCTATCTTGATGGAGTATCTAATGTGTTCTTCTAAAATGGCATTATTTTTCTAAGAATACTGGATGCCAAGGTAAGTTGTTCACTTTCTTTTGTATATGATTTTAGTAGGTCCTCACTTGGCTTGGCCCAAGCAAACAAAGCTAGTTGAAGCTTCTGAATAGGGGAGAGAGAGGCAAGGTTGATTGGGCCTTGAACAAATTTTGGATCATCAATAATCCATTTTCCCTTCACTACCCTGCAGTGTCTCTTGCTTTAGTATCAATTTCAACCTTAACGTCAACCTTCTCTGCTACCTTCTCTGCATCAATCTTAGCTCGAACTATCATTCTCACGAGTAAAATAAGCATAAATTGCATAATCAGATATCAAAGAGCAAATCACAACTCTAATCTAATTAATATTACACCTAAATTATAATGAAATAATACAAAATCAATTGAATTATGAAATGAAACTAATTAAAAGCTCCCTCAATTGACATAGCAAGGCTTCCATTTCTCTTCTCCATTGTTGTTGATGTAGATGGCTCTCAGGTATTGCACATGATTTCTTGCATAAGATGAACAACAATTTTGAAGACTATGATTTTGTGATTCTAGCTTGAATTGAGAAAATGATGTTTAATTTATAGATTTTCAACACAAAGGAGTTGAGAAATAGAACTCAAGTTTTGATTGATAGATAACTGAAATTGATTGATCATTTAACAAAGTTGATTGCTTTGTTAAATCAATAGATTGGAGAGTGAACTAAATATATTGGCTAGTAAACTCAATTGATTGATCAGTAGACTGAATTAACTAGGGAGATGACTAAATTGATGGATTAGTTAGAAAAAGGTGATTGAGAGTTAAAAAGGATGATTGATGAGTTAACTGATTGGACAACTGATTTGATCAATCAGTTTTGATTTTAGCATGTGCTGCAAGATTTTGAAATTGAATTTGATTTTCATTTTCAATTTGGATTTGAATTTGGTCATTGAAATGCTGAAATGCACATGAAATTAATTGAAATTCAGATTTGGTGAAATGTGAATTTGGAAATACGAAATTAGATGAAATGATATGAAATTTGAATTTGGGAGAAAAGAAATGAAATTAGTTGGAATTAATTGGAATTATAATTTGGGGAATTGGAGGAATTTAATTAATTAATTTAAATAATTTAAATAAAATTATTTAAACTTAGGACATTGAATTAATTAAATAATAAAGATAATTTAACTAAGGAAAGTTGTAATTAATTAAATAATTAATATTTAATTAATAATTCAGATAGGGTTAATTGATTGAATGATGAAATGATAGAAAATCAATAATTAGAGATGTTGGATGTTATAATCAGAAGAAATATTTAATTTAATTAGATAATTAAAGAATTACTTAATTAAATAGACGAATAATTAGTGTAAGATCGATGAGACATTTTTAGGTGTCTACATTTTCCCCTCTTTGAGACAATGTCAAAATGAAGTTGTTTCAAAGAAAATGCACATTTTATGCCCCAATATGCCCCAGTGATACTTAGGGTATAATTCCCCCTCGAGAGATTGTTCGTGCATTGATGACATGAATGATCTCTCAAAAGAAGGAGGATGTGAGATGAAAGATGAAGAATAATTAACTTGATGAAACATATGAGTTTGATTAGAAAAAAGAAATGGTGAGAATGATTTGTAGATTGATTAAATCATAAGATTGGATTGATAAGATTGATATGATTGATAGGATTGATCTGATATAGATAAAGTCTAGTTTCAGGAAGGATACATCCTGTATAAGACAAATGATAGATCAAAACTGGATGAATGATAAAATATGATGAAGGTGAATAATAATTGATTGGTAGATAGAATAATTGATGTGAGGAAATAAAAGAATTATTGATGAAAAGATTGGAATTAAGTGATGAGAGAGATCTTGTTAGAATGATTAGAAGAATTGAAAAGGTTGATTCAAGAAAAGTTGCTTAACAAGAGAATGATCTTGATTAAAAAAATCAACATGATGCAATTAGAAAAATGAAATGATATGATTGGTGATGAATAATCTTCTTATCTTTATTCATAGTGCAATACATTTTCATCATTGAGCCTTATTATGTAATAATGAAGTTGTGTACATCAGGGTATGAGGAACCAAGATGTATAGATATCGCATTGCAAAGAAACAAACACGTAGAAGACAAGGAATGAATCCTCCATTCTAGGAATAATAACATGGGTCGAGGTATGTGCGGTAGTCACAAGCATAGTTATCCTTCATGGGACACTTGCCAAATGAATGCACCAATCACAAACACCCACTAGAACTATTGCCCTAGAACTTTAAAACCACAAACAACAAACAAAGAAAAAAAGAATCATGCCCATCATGACTCCTCTAGTCACATCCTTGAGTAGCTACAAGCAATGATCTTCGCCAATTTGATAAAAAGAGTCAACCAAAATAGACAAAACTCAGCAGTTGGACTGACTGTGTCTTTGCTTTGATATGTTTGATGTGATTTTGATAATGTTTGGTTTCAGAAGTTTTGGACCCCGTTTAAGACTGATCTATCTAGTTTTGAGTGTACTGATTCTATTTAAGACAAGATGTTGATCACGTTGATAAGGATAGATTGTCAATTGATAAGACTTGATCAGTTTGATTGTAGACGCTTGGTTTAAGATAGTTATATCCTTTGTGAACTTCATGCGAAGTGTTTGTCGGATAGCTGCTAGGATATTTGATTATTGCAAGATATGTTATTGCAAGTTTTCAATTGATTTTTCAATATTTTTTTGGTTTTTGTGGATTGATATTTTGATTTTTTTTTTATTGTTGTAAATTTTAGCAATTGTAATGGATTTTGATAGCAATTGCAACAAATTTTAATAGCAATTGCAGATAAATATTCTCAATGCGTGGGATTTTAACATCAATTGCAGATTAATATTAGCAATTGCGGATTTCCATTTTCTGGGCTTGATTTTTCAATGTTTTTGTATTTTTTATGTTTTTGATTTTGAATTTTTTTATGTTTTTTATTTTTTCAAGACTTTTTCTGATTTTTAGAAATTTTTCTGGACTTTATTTGATTTTTAGAAAAATTTCAGGACTTTTTCTGACTTTTAGAAATTTTCAGAACTTTCTCAGATTTTTAGAATTTTTTCAGTTATGCCCCCAGGTATGCAACCCTATATGATGATATGCAACATGTATGTGGAGACAATGAATTTTGAAATGAGGTACTAATGTAATATGCAAGATGGAGATGGAGTTCCTATTTGAACAAGGATGATTATGTGTTTCCTTCATTTTGACATTACTGATACAATTGAAGGTGTGAAATGTTTTAGAGATAGGAGTTCAATCCATTCTCTGGAAAATATTAGATCATCCAACCTAACAGACTATGTAACCAAGATTTAAGAATAGAGTTGTGGAAAATTTCTCCATAAATTCTTGAAACTTTGATCTTCTTTTGCCCATGTGTGTGCATTTGGATTCATTCTGACTCCTATAACCATCAAAGACCCTTGGAATCCTATGTGGCTAGCTACGTGAGTTATTCTGACTTCAAAAGCATCCTGGATAGAGCCTCGCTACCAGCAAGCTTTTATGGTTCCAATGAGGTTATGCACTATAATCTCTTAAATATCGCTCCATTGCCAACAAGCGTCCATAGCCCTGATGGAGTTACTTGCATGTTCCCATAGTCAAGCTTTATTTCACTTGTATGCATGATATTTCAGCTATATCTCTTTGCTCTTTTTTCTTTGAGATGGATATTGGCATAACATTTTTTTCTTTTATTTTATTGCCTTGACTTGTAAGTGTATATGGTGAAAATGGATAACAATAATAACAATATTGAAAGACTAAATGGATTCAACCACAAAACCCTAGCCTAACAACAACAAAGATCCACCATAACATATGAAGATTACCTAAGACAATGCAAATCAAATGAAATCACAAAGATTATACCATCACATGTCCAATAGGGTTTGGATCTCCATTCTTCCTATCTCCATTGATCTTGCTTGATATATTTGCTCTCAGATTTTATGTGCACAAGAGCTCAACAAAGAACGGAAATGTGGTTGCAAGTAGGATCGTATATGTTCAAAAGCATAGTGTAGTCAAGTAGTCAACGAGGGTTGATAGTGAAGGAAGCATCTCCTTATATAGAAGACACTATATGAAATGGAGGGATAAGATTGAGAGGTGTAAAAGAGGTCGGCTACGATTAGAGGGTAGGTAAAGAAAATGATAAAATAATGAAAGGGTAGGTAGTGTAGGAATTAAGAGATGAATGACATGTGTCATGGGTAGAAAAGGCTAATGAATTAATTAAATAAATAAAGATTTATTTAATTAATAGAGGAAGTGGGATCAATTAAATAAATAAGATATTTATTTAATTTAGGTAAAGGATAATTAAAATAAATAAATGTATTTATTTAAATAAGAAATAAGGCTAGAAGAGGATAAATGAATTAATTAAATAAATAAAGTTTTATTTAATTAATAGAAGAATTAGGCTAAAAGTAATTAAATAAATAAAATATTTATTTAATTAGACATGACAATTTTAGGTGTCTATAGTAAGTAATTGTAGCGTCGTAAATTGTACGCACTTGCTAGGGTGGTACAATTTCACACCTAGTTTAGCACCCACCTTGGCGCATTTTGTATTTTGCATTGAATTTCCCCTTTAGCACTTAATTAATTAAATTAATTAGGTCTAAGGTCATATTTTATCATTTCCTACATCATAAAGTTGGGCCCTTTCATTAAAGTGTGCCCCTTTCATTTTATTCTTCCAATACATCATTTAATCAAAAACCCTAATTAGGTCCTATTTTGAACTTGGGGGCTTGATTTCGGGGGTCAAAACATCTCGAAATCAGCTGTAACTTCGGGATTCTCTCTAAAATCATGATATTTGATGGCCCTGAAAATTTGGTGAAAAGTTGCCGGGACCGTGGCGCCCGGTGCACATGGTCCCAGACATTTTTCCCGAAATTTTGGGAGCACGATCCAATCATAAAATAAAGTTTAACCCCAAGAAATTGGCGGGATATTCAATCTCTAGGTTGGCCAAAATACGAATTTAAGACCTAGGGTTTCATATATAAGAGCTCTCTTTCTTCATTTGAAAGGAGGGGATTTTTGGCTTTCAAGGACCTCATATGCAGCGAAAGAGCAGATCTTTGAAGACTTCAACAACATTCAACATCCTTCTATCAAGCATTTATCGATTTCATTCATCCACTTAGGGCTTGGAAGACATTGAAGAACAATAGGAGATTACCGACTAAAGATTGGCTTGTACTCCTCCCTTGAGGGTTGGGTATGATTTCATGTTGTTTTCATGTCTTTGCATAAGCTTCAATATATCCTTTATTCATGCTTTAGATCACTTTGCATCTTGATTTAGAGCATTTACATTATCATTTACAAGCAATTAGGGTTTACTTTCTAGGTTGCTCTAGTTTGCTTTCTTGCATTTAAGGACCTTGCACACACACTAGGTCTGCACACACAATACATTTTACAATACAACTTGGCTATTCGTGGAGGTGGAAATCACCGAAGCGGGGGTTTGACTAAGGCAAAACCCTATATAGCCGCCCAAACACCTTTTCAGATATAAGTGCAGGTTTCAGGACTCGGACGACGCCGCAAGTTACAGATCCGGAAGAAGCAGACTGAGACCGACCTTCCCACCAAATCTCAGAGCAAAAGACCAGGACAGGGGTGTGGGGCGCCCTGGTCCTGCCAGGACAGGGGCGCTGGGCACCCTGGTCCCTGGGACAGGGGCGCTGGGCACCCTGGTCCTCCTGACAGACAACAAGTTTCAGCATTTTGACAGCTTTTTCAGGTTGCAAAACAGCAGTTTTCGGAGCAGTTTCAGGGGTAGAATCAGGACAGTGGCGCCCGCGCCCCCGTCCCGAACATTTTCAGTCATATTTTAACTCCGGGTATGCATTTGCATTCTTGTCTTGTCCTTGTGTTTACAGCTTGCCATCATTTAAGTTCAATTCTGTAATCTTGTTATTAGTTCATACTTGCACTTTGGGGTTAGGGATTGAACTTGCATCATTTCATCTTTCAATTACAACAAAGGAATAGAAATCCTAATAGGTAGCCCGTGGCTCTCTCTTCCACAAAAAGAAGTAGCCAATTGTGTGATACCTCTAGGCTCTTTCATATTCCACAAGTGTGTGGTTGAAAGTGAGATTAGGGCCTGTTTGCTTAGTGTCACTTTTTCTCCCACACATTTTGGTGAATCTGACGTGAACTCCAATCTTCTCTAATTCTGATTTATGTTTTCAAATTTGAGTGTTTATGCTATTTCAAATTCAAATTTGTATTTACAAGTTTCAATTTCTTGCAAGATTCAAAAATTTAGAGGAAATTTTTGCTAAAACCCTAATTTTTCAATTCAAAGTTGAACTTGTGGACAGCTTAATTGGGATCAATAATTTCAAATCTGATTTAGGAAATCATTTGAATCATAAATTTCATTTTCTAAATCTACATTCTAAGTGCTTGCATTGGTTAAAATTGAACATTTTCTTCTATTTTGCATGTGTTATCATTTGAAAGAGGAAAATTGTTGTCATGATGCATTCATTTCATAGATGTGATAATGGGTTAGCTTCCCTTCTTTCAATTTTTTCTTCTCCTAAAGAACCTCCCCCCATCTATAACAACATTTTAGTGCCTAAAAGAGTTTCTACCAATCCCTTTGAGACTCTCCCATGCTCTAAGGATGAAGTCTTTAAGAGTGATCTTGACAACTCTCCTAAAATGTGCCCTTCCTATCTAGCTATCCTAGAAGAAGAGAATGATATCATAAACACCTTTCTTAATGTTACTTTACCTTCCCTACATGATGCCTCTCTAAGTGAAAAGGTATTGATGGACATTGATTTATTTTCTCCTAAAGTTGGTCCTTCCAATGGGAGCATGTTAGTGCAACAAGAGGTTATGAACTCTTCTTTCAAAGATCTCCTTCCTAAGCATGAATCTTTGGAGAAATATGTTCATGTTCCTCCTAAAAAACACTCCCTTCATGAGGATCCTTTTGTGCAAGAAGATGACATTATCCCTACATTTCCTAGTTATGGCATTTCCTTTTCCAACAAAATTCCCACTAGAGATGATGAATTAATGATAAATGCTTACCCTTCTCCTAAAGTTTGTCTTACCCATAAGAATCCCTTAGAGAAAGAAGATGAAATAATAAGCAATTTCCTTAATTCTCTCTCCCCTAAAGATCCTATTGAACATATTTTGAGGAAAGAGGATGAGTTTAACACATCTATTGATGCTCTCCCTCCTAAGGATGAGGAATTAATAAACAATGTTCTCTCCTCTCCCGAAATTGACAATACTTCAAACATTCCTTTCAACAACCTCACTATTTGGGATGAACCATTAGAAGAAGGTATAGATTATTCTCTACCCCTAGCCAAAGGGGATGAAATCAAGATTGGAAACTCCCTTGATAGTTTCTCCCCTTCCTTGAATCTCAATTATTCTCCCTTTCCTCAACTTGGTTCTACTCATAAGGAAACCCTAGTTCAAAGCAAGATGGTTAACATCTCTTTCAAAGATCTCTCTCTCAAAAGTGAGACTTTAGAGAGTAATGTTGATCCTTCTCCTAGAGAGTTTCCCCATGTAGATCCTTTGATGATAGAGGATGATATGACCTTTCCTAGTATTACTCTGCCTACTAGAACATCAATGCCTACCCCTTGTCTCTCTCCTAAAATTGATTTAATCCATGATGAGATTTTAGTGCAAGAGAAGACTATCAACAATTCTTCCAATGCTTTTGTTCATTCCTCTAAACCATCCTCAATCAATTTGATACATGTGAATGAAACACCTAACAAACCTCTTTTCACTGTCCAAGGTGCTTGTCCTTCTCAAAATTCTCAACCTTTAAATAAGCCTATCTTAGTGGTTCAAGGTGGTTATGCTAATGATTCTTTTTGCACTCCTAAGAAACCTATTATTACTGTGCAAGGAGGTTATTCTTCTAAGAGCCCTTATGAGTATGCTAAGCAATTGACTAGAGAGAGTTATCATGCGGTTGCCCATACTTATAGTACTAGAAACAATAGGCAACCTAATCCTCCTCCAGTTATCCCAACTTCACTTCCTCCTTCCCAACCTATTCTTCCTCAAGCTCCTCGCATTTCACAAGTTCTTGGTAAGGAATATGATCTCATAGAACAACTTAAAGATACCCCTGCTAAGATATCCCTTTGGGATTTGATCCAAACTTCTTCCGCTCATCATGGAATGTTACAAGATGCCTTGAAAGATTTGAATGTTCCTCCACCGAATACATCTAGTAATATAGCATCTTTAGTTAACTCTGTGATGAATCCTAAAACTCAAATTGTGTTTACTCAAGATGAGTTGCCTACTAGTGAAATTCAACAACAATATGATCCCTTGATGATTGTGGTTATCATAAATGACACGGCTATAAGACGAACACTGGTAGATAATGGTTCTGGCCTTAATGTGTGTAGCATTAATCTATTGCATAAGATGAATGTGGATACATCCCTTATTGAGCCTGACTCTCATCCCATTCGAGGCTTTGATAATGTGGCTAAGTCTTCATTAGGTATTATCACCTTACCCATCATAGTGGGACTTGTTACTTTGCCTACTCCTATCCATGTTATGTCGGGGAATCTAACATACAACTTGTTATTAGGGAGACCTTGGATTCACAGTATGCAAGCTGTCCCCTCTACATTGCATAGACAAGTTAAATTCATTTATAACAATAAGACATATACCTTGATAGGTGATACTAATCTTTAGGCTTGTTTGCAAACATCTACTTCCAAAGGGAGTTCTTCTAAGCCTTCCTCTTCTAGTGATGACTCATTAAACAAGATACCTATGGATGAATCATTACCCTCTAATAATCTAAATTCTTTGGATGAGTCTAAAGCTCCTGAAGAAGATTCTTCTCGACTTGAATCTACACATGAAAAGGTTTTTGATCCTGAGAAGGTTCTCGCAGAAGACGATTGGGGATCCCTTGATTTTAATCCCACCTTTGTAGGTGAATATAGGGTTCCTCCTAGAGTGCTTAAAGTTAAAAAGAAGGAAGAAACTAGAGATCAATCAGTCTTACTTGAACCTATGAGCAATAATTTTGTGGCCGCTTCTCAAACTTCTTCTCCTCACACCTTTAATTCTGAAGAATTTGATTCTTTGTCTTATGAAAAACCACCTTCTCTTCCTGAAATGGTTGATCGTTATGGTCGTGGTTTTCGCATTTTTGCTTAGCATGGGTATCATGGAAATGGTTGTGGTGCTCATGAACAAGGGATGAAGGTTCCTCTAGAGACTAATTTTCACAATTATGCCTTTGGACTTGGCTACAATCCCTGCAAACGCACTAAAGCATCTAAAAGACCATCTCTCAATGTGAATGCTATATTTAGTAGTGATGATGATCTCACTTCAACTAAATCATCTTCTACTTTTATCAACTCTCATTCCCCTCATAAGGAAATCTTGGCGATGAACAAATCTCTTTATGACTCCCCTCAAATTTCAAAATCCACTTATGAATCTTTATCTCCTATTCATCATAAAGTCCTTTCCTCTAGGGATAAGGCTCTAATAAATTACACTCATCCCTCTTCTAAGATTTCTTGTGACTTTTCTTCTTCAATTTTTATCACTTTATACATGTTTTTGATCTCACTTATAGTTGAGCATTTAGCATGTCATATTCAAATACCTCATTCAATCTATCATGTCTTTAAATAACATTAATGGCTATTATGTTGCTCATCATTATGTGACATTGGTAGCTCATTTACTGGGGGCTCATTGTCATTCATGATGGTACAATTTCAAGTGCAATCATATTTTTTGAAGCAACATAATAGCCTAATTTTCTTGTTCCTATGGGGACAAGAATGATTTCATACATCTCTTCTTTTGCTTATGTCCAAATCTCTCCCTAGAAGATTGTGTAAGTCCTTCTCATTGTCCTTATCCTTGGGAGGCAATGATCTTTCCTTATTTTTATCTAAGGATCCACTTTTTCCTATTTTGTGGATGGTGTGGACTTTATTACTTGATGTTATGCCTTGTACGCATTTGTTGTTGTTTGTTCAAGGGTTCTCTCTTACAAGAGGTGTAAGTCCTTGACTACAACCTCTTTTGCACTTGGTAAAATACATCCATAGTGAATTCACTCTCCCAATTGGGTTAAAAAGAGCATCATCCTTCATTAAGAATCACTTTCACCTCGCAAAAGAAGGAAGTATTGCATTCTTATTCTCTTCTTTGTCTTATTCTAGCAGATGTTATATTTGTCTAAGACAATTCCTCTTGGGGATAGGTGTCTTTTGTACAAATATCTCTTCTCCTCTAAGGATCTCCTTTACACATACTACAAGATATCCCTTTTTCAACTATCTTATTCTTGCTTAAAGAGTGCAAAACTCTCTTGCTTGAATGTATGACATTGTTGCATTTTTGGGGTATCTTCTTTTGTGATGAAGGTAGGTATCCTTGTTCTACTTTGCTTATGACATAAACATTACACTTTTTGAGTAATAGGTCATTCTCGGAACTAGGGCATAGACTCTTAGAGCGAGATGTCACGCTTTTGTACTATACATACACAGGTTGTAGCATACTCGGGCATAGACTCCTATGAGATGCTTCTAACCTCACTTACACACACATGCACGAGGTTGAGTGGAACTAGCGGCATAAGGCTAGACTTTCTCACTCTCCTCCCTTACATGGATCACCTAGACAGACTCTAGGGGCTAGTTTTCCATGTCCTTTTTTCCATGGATCACCTAGACAAGATCTAGGGGTGAGAAGTCCATGTTTTCTCTCTCACTATTCTTCTCATGGATCACCAATGTGTGTATTCATGCTTTTTTCCTTTCTTTTCTTCTCTTTGCATTTTGTTTCCATTTACATCCTTCATCTTGTGTTAGAGAACTCTCAAACCCTCGCACTCTTTGTTGTGTTGGAATTGAGATTTAGTCCTCTTTCTTACAAAATGATTCTCCATTAGTTTTTGATCTCATATCAAATCTTCTTGTGAGCATTTGTCATCAATATTCTTTAACAATTTGAAGTGGTAAACATGATACCCTGTTTCAACTCACTAAAATTAGCAAGCCAAAACAGGGGGGGGCATATAGCTACCCTCAAATTTTCATCACCTTCCTTAGTAAGCATTAGGTGATTTTGTGATCTAACGTGTGTTTTGTAGGGTGCGGTTCCTAACTGTGTACTGCAGATACCGCTGGGGGCTTTGTCCGACGACTTATGGATATATCCTTTTTCAAATAATGTTTACTTTTCTGTACTTTAGCTTGCATATGCACATAGTGTTCATATGACCGCTAAAGTGGGGGCTAAATGTAGCGTCGTAAATTGTACGCACTTGCTAGGGTGGTACAATTTCACACCTAGTTTAGCACCCACCTTGGCGCATTTTGTATTTTGCATTGCATTTCCCCTTTAGCACTTAATTAATTAAATTAATTAGGTCTAAGGTCCTATTTTATCATTTCCTACATCATAAAGTTGGGCCCTTTCATTAAAGTGTGCCCCTTTCATTTTATTCTTCCAATACATCATTTAATCAAAAACCCTAATTAGGTCCTATTTTGAACTTGGGGGCTTGATTTCGGGGGTCAAAACATCTCGAAATCAGCTGTAACTTCGGGATTCTCTCTAAAATCATCATATCTGACGGCCCTGAAAATTTGGTGAAAAGTTGCTGGGACCGTGGCGCCCGGTGCACATGGTCCTAGACATTTTTCCCGAAATTTTGGGAGCACAATCCACTCATAAAATAAAGTTTAACCCCAAGAAATTGGCGGGATATTCAATCTCTAGGTTGGCCAAAATATGAATTTAAGACCTAGGGTTTCATATATAAGAGCTCTCTTTCTTCATTTGAAAGGAGGGGATTTTTGGCTTTCAAGGACCTCATATGCAACGAAAGAGCAGATCTTTGAAGACTTCAACAACATTCAACATCCTTCTATCAAGCATTTATCGATTTCATTCATCCACTTAGGGCTTGGAAGACATTGAAGAACAATAGGAGATTACCGACTGAAGATTGGCTTGTACTCCTCCCTTGAGGGTTGGGTATGATTTCATGTTGTTTTCATGTCTTTGCATAAGCTTCAATATATCATTTATTCATGCTTTAGATCACTTTGCATCTTGATTTAGAGCATTTACATTATCATTTACAAGCAATTAGGGTTTACTTTCTAGGTTGCTCTAGTTTGCTTTCTTGCATTTAAGGACCTTGCACACACACTAGGTCTGCACACACAATACATTTTACAATACAACTTGGCTATTCGTGGAGGTGGAAATCACCGAAGCGGGGGTTTGACTAAGGCAAAACCCTATATAGCCGCCCAAACACCTTTTCAGATATAAGCGCAGGTTTCAGGACTCGGATGCCGCCGCAAGTTACAGATCCGGAAGAAGCAGACTGAGACCGACCTTCCCACCAAATCTCAGAGCAAAAGACCAGGACAGGGGCATGGGGCGCCCTGGTCCTGCCAGGACAGGGGCGCTGGGCGCCCTGGTCCCTGGGACAGGGGCGCTGGGCGCCCTGGTCCTCCTGACAGACAGCAAGTTTCAGCATTTTGACAGCTTTTTCAGGTTGCAAAACAGCAGTTTTCAGAGCAGTTTCAGGGGCAGAATCAGGACAGTGGCGCCCGCGCCCCCGTCCCGAACATTTTTAGTCAGATTTTAACTCCAGGTACGCATTTGCATTCTTGTCTTGTCCTTGTTTTTACAGCTTTCCATCATTTAAGTTCAATTTTGTAATCTTGTTATTAGTTCATACTTGCACTTTGGGGTTAGGGATTGAACTTGCATCATTTCATCTTTCAATTACAACAAAGGAATAGAAATCCTAATAGGTAGCCCGTGGCTCTCTCTTCCACAAAAAGAAGTAGCCAATTGTGTGATACCTCTAGGCTCTTTCATATTCCACAAGTGTGTGGTTGAAAGTGAGATTAGGGCCTGTTTGCTTAGTGTCACTTTTTCTCCCACACAGTAATGAAACCTACTTGAGTATGACAATTACAATGGCACTGAAGTAGAATATTGGATTTTTCACTAGCCACATGACCAACTAGGTATCTGTAATGACTCAGAGCTATTGATTAATGTGTGAGATATAGCAATTGATAGATTATGGGTAATAAGACTTGATAATGAAACCTCTACCCAGCCAAGGATAAATCTTAATCACCATGTGACATTGAAGATTAATGACTAAAGACCTCTTAAAAACTTCATGAACAAGTATCTGGAAAATGAGACAACCTTCGATCTTTTCAGTGTAGATAGGTGAATGACTTAGACAATTTCCTTGACTTATTGATGCGACTATATGAGAAATCAATATTGATATGCAACTATATGTTGTGTAACTATGATGTAGTTTGAAATGAAGATATGCAATGCAATGAAGATATATGCAAATGCAGTACTAAAAATTGAAATGAATCCACCCTTACATGTAATATCTTTTCAAGTGCATGTTGTTAATGGGATCAGGGAGTGGATCTTCATCCATCGTTTGCAAATGATAAGTGCCATAGTTTTTGTTTATATGGTTTGACTCTTGGTAGTAATGAAAAAAGATGTAAGACCAATTTAGGATCTAACCCTGGCATATCTTCATAAGACCATGCAAAATTGATGGGTCTTTTCTTAAAGAATTGGATAAACTTCTCTTTTTCTATTTGATTTAGGGATTTTGCTAGGTGAATGTTATGAACTTTCTCAGCATCAACGATTTTGATTTATTCGGTTTCTTCTACCAATAATGTTGATTGTTCATTATCAAGAGGAAGAGTATCCATTATGTTATGAGAAATGTGCTCTGCTTCATTATTATTGTCTTGACTAGAAGAAGAGCTTGCTTCTCTGAAATATGCAGTTTTGCCTAGATCTATTGCAAAGCCAGGCTTGTGATCATTATGAGGGAGTTTGTCACTTGCACCCAAGAATTCAACCACAACTTCATCATTTTGGAACCAATCTAATTGTGGCTTTCCATTTTACCCCCAGTCAATCAAATATGGATGTATAAGGGGTAAGTCTTTGTTCCCTGTTGTCGTAGAAGATCCTAATACCATGCATACTTGGTTATGACCTAATGTGTCCTCATCTTAAATTGGTGGTGGGTTGTCTTCATTATCAGATGGGAATTCATAGTCATGAGAATCTATGACACTTTCTATGTATGTTTCACTTTCTGATTCTATGTCACTCATCTGCTCTTGTCCTTGTAACTAAGTTTGTTGTAGATTAGTGGATCTTCTTTGTATTGTAGATACCCTTCTTAAGCCTAGTATCAGTCTTTGCAGTCTTTCTTCATCTAACTCAAATGGAGGAGTTGGAATTGTTTCCCTTGGTAAAAGTATTGACAACAACCAAGGATTTGGCCCATTTGCTGGTGTTAAGCCTATATGTGCTACTATATTTTCTTATGCAGATGTTTTAGGTACTATACTGCTAGATGACTTTGTGATAGTTTCTTGTATAAGTTGTCTCATGTCTTCACCATCTAATTCAATAATAGGAGATGTTGGTGCTCTCCTTCTTTTTTGAGATGAAGAGGAATACATTCTTGTTGATGACTGATTCTGAGGTATGTATTCTGAGGGTAACCTAGGCTTGTTCAGTATATCTAATGTATGTTTGCTGGCTTCTGTTATTTGTGGTACATGTTTATATCCCAAGCCTTGATTCTTTGGATTTTCATGTGGCAAAACAAGTTCTAATATTCCTTTCTTTTTTAGTCCTAATCCTGTGGTTCCATCATACCCCTGTTTTGGTAACATCTTGAAGTCATTGCCATATTGATGTAGAGGTAACCTAGGTATTGTCATGCCATCTTCTTCTCTGTATATCTAGTGATTGACATCTTCATTTAGATATTCTTCTTGTAAGTCTCCCCATCTAATGAAAGAGCATGAATCTGAGTACTTCACTATCTATTTTCCTTTATCTTGCTTCATTGTTGTGTTCTAAGGCTTCCCAAAAGACCTGGGAGAAAAAAGATTATTGTTTGCCATTTGAGGTACTCAAAATGGAATATTCTCCACAACCAAATTCCTTAATCTGCAAAGAAGATGTGGTGGTTGTATTTTTCTATGTTTCTCTGATTGATAATTATTCCATTTGTAAGTGAAGTGGGGCCTCCTGATTGTTTGGTACTTGATTGTTTGTGCTTGCCCTTAAATAATTACAGTGTTGAAAAGGGTTTGGGTCACCATGGACAGTGATCTCTATTCCATTGTATGGGAACTTCACACACTCATGAAAACTTGATGGTATTACTTGCATGGTATGTATCCATTGGTGACCTAATAGCATATTATACCCCAATTCTCTATCTAGGACTTGAAAGATGATGTTTGTTGTAACTGGTCCCACTCAAGTATTGGTAAAGTCACCACACCCTTAGAGGGGTGTTCCTCATCATCATAGGCTTTGATATTTATTCTCTTGGTAGAATCAATATAATGTTCAAAATATCTTAAAGCTTTGATCAAATGTAGTGTACATATATTAAGGCCAGCTCCACCATCTATAAGCACTCTTTGAACCTTCTTTCGATGAACCAAAGATTCTAAGTGCAAGGGATCATTATGCATGGGTCGGTCTGTAGGTACATCCTGTTCAATGAATGTGACCTTTGAAGCTGCTAAGTTTCCAACCATGGATTGGAATATGTTCTCATCAATATCTCTAGCAACAACCAAATCTTCTAAGGCTTTGTCCAAGACTTCCTTATGAGCCAGCGAGATGCGTAGTAACCCAAATGATGAAATCTAGGTTGGAGTTCACTTCAATTGATCCACCATATTGTAGTTGCTAGTTATTGAAGGGGGATTTGAAGGCACCCTTGTAATGTGACCTTTGATCTTCTAGTGATAATAACACAATCTATGTTTTTAGGATTCACTATTATTGTAGCCACCATTTCATCTCCTTCACTTAGTGTGTTTATGGCATAGTCAAATGCAATCTTGGTATAGTTGGCAATATTATTTTGTGTATTAGAATGAGAAGCCTTTCCTTTGTCATGTTTGATGAAAGGATCCTTAAAAATGGTATGATCTATGTTTGGTGCCTTATTGGTATCCACAGTAATGTCACCTTGATCAATGAGATCTTGGATGAGGTTTTTCAATTTTAGCAACTTGTTGTCTTGTGACCCTTATTGCGGTGATGCTCACAGAAATCATTGTCATTCCACCAAACGGTCTTGAATGGACTCGGTTCATATGGCCTAGATTCAGGTAAATTTATGGCATTTCTCTATATCAACTTTTTTAATGTTGATTCAATAGGTTAACTGAGGGGTGTAAAATCTCTTCTGGGTGCGCCTATCCTTGGTGGCCTTGGCTTGTTTGATTGTAGTACATTGGTTTTGTTTTTCTAAGACTGGTTCTTATTGGAAAAATCAGCTGGTCCTTGTAGAGATACTACTAGTTGAGCTCTGTTTACAACATGGGCATCAACAACTCCATCATTTGTGATATTTTTGTTCCTAGACCAAAATTTTGGCCTTTCATTGTTTGTACTGGTGGTTGGTCCACTATCCTCGAGGTGTTTCAATATCCCTTTTTCTAATAGGCCTCTCTCACACTTGATGCCTTTTTTTGTTATCTCTTTAAACTTGTTCAAGCATTACATTTGCAATGGATATTTAATTAGAGGCAAAATATTTTCATTGAAAATGTCCACTTGCTCAGCTTCAGGTATGTGACTAAGACATCTACAGTATAGACCTCTCCATCTTTGCAAGAATGTGGTGAAAGTTTCACCTTCTTTTTACTTTGTTTTACATAAATCCATTATGCTAATTGGATTATCTATGTTGAATGCAAAGTTGGATATGATTAACTCAGCTAATTCTCCCCATGAAGTAATTTTGGGTGGAAGGTGTGTGATGTAGAGTGAGTTGTCTCTCACTGGTTTGTTCTACCTCATCTAGGTATCTCCTCCAAGCTACACAAGAACCATCCAATTATTCTACACCTCATAGCCTCCAAGCCTCTACAAGAGTTACTCTCTTTGACCTTCCCATGGTCCTTTGGCTAGGATAAGCACTTGTTGTTTTGTGAGTTCCATTTTCTTCGTTAGGAGACCTTGTTTTCTCACTCCCTTTCACACTCAACCAGAGAGTTCAACCCCTCTACCACAAGATATTCATTCCCCACACTACACACATTAGGATGGATGATTTTGGAAGTATTCCCAACCCTATTCCTTACTCAAGAGCTTTGACACTTATCGATTTGGTGTTTTTCAAACAAACTGCACTTTTAGGCCTAACTAGAGACCTAATTCCAGTAGCGCTGTCAGTGGGGTATTCTGCATTTATATATTAAAACTCCTTAACAACCCCATGAAACCCTTTACATTACAGACACCCTTTTGGGGTTTACATACAATATCTCAAAACTAGAGGTGGGTTTTATCATTAACATATCTAACCCTTACCAGTTAAATTAGGCCTAATTGCCCCTTCCTAGGCCTAGAAAGTAGGGATTGGTCAAAACTCCTTCACCAGTCTGATTGCCTTTGTTATCCATGATTCCTAGTGCTTGCCAACTCAACGTGCCAAGCCTAGGGTATGGTGGCAAATATTTGATTTGGCTTCCCCTATCTCAAAACCAAAAAGAAAACATAGTATACAATGCAACCTAATATTCCACAAGGTTTCAGAGTGAGTATCCACCATGGAACATTAGGTTGGAGCCATTTTGCTCTTAAAAGACTATTTTTTAGGGCTCTTGAACTCGTCTGCAATAAAATGAAGATTATTCACAAACTACAACACTTCACGACTCCAATTAAAAAACAAAATGAAGGTAAGACACCAGTCTAACAATCCATGACCTTATTTTGAGATTCTCAATCTGTACAGGCCATACAAAATTGCAAAGAACAGGCGGTAACTCAGTGAAACAAACCAAATGGGAAACCAAAATAGTTTATTTACTTCAGATATTCAACCACAATAATAACAACCATTTGTAAAGCAGAAAAATCGAACCCTAGTTGTTCTCCCCTCCCCAACTCCAAGGAGAGAGAAGGGGGAGTCACTAGGGTTGATGGTTTTCACTTAGGAGAGACTTTACATTCAAAAGAGGGGTTGAAACCCACAAGATCCAATCCCACGCAATGCAAGATTGGATTCTAAATGAGTTTCAAGGGTTAGGACATCAAGGATACCCTCTTTTGTAAAGAAATGTGGAAAGAATGATTGAACTAGGAATGCATGTAAAGTAGGAAAGATTCGCTTATAAACAGAGATAGGGATATGGGATGAAGCTGTGGACCTGGAATTAGTAGTAAAATGTCAAGACGGTGCTATTCTGCAAATTTGAGCAAAATTTCACGGGATGATGGCGCCCGGCGTGCACACGGTCCTTCGAAAAATCCGCGAAACGAAGGGGGATCTGTTCGTCTCTGCACAAGGATTCCAGATCTTCAATTATAGCCGCGTACCTGCAACCTACACACAGAAAACAGAGGACGATTGGGGGGTTAGGGATGAGGGGTTTGCCTTTAGGTCAAACCCCAGTTTTGGAATTAACCAAGAAATGAGAATGCTGTAAATGTAAATGTTTGTAATGTAAACAAGTACTGATACCTTGTTGTAAGAATGTTTGTATTCTTACATACGAAGGTGTAATGTATGTAGTATGTTATATGTTGTATGTGATCTCCTCTTCAATGGTTGAATCCTTGTCTTGAATGCAACACTTAGCCTTGAATGGAGACTTAGAATGCTCAATTGCTTGAAGGAATGCTTGAATGCTTGAATGCTTGAATGTTTGAATATCGCTTTCGCCTCTTGTACACATATGTCCTCCTTCCTCAAAATGGGAGAGGAAATGTAGTTTATATATTTGTCAATTAGGGTTGAAAGACTAATTTTCCCGACCTTAGGCCGACCAGGAAATATTATTTTCCAATTTGTAAACTTAAAGAGCCGAAGCCCCAAAAGAGACCGGGCCCAAAATAGGGCCAGGGACCAGGGCGCTGGGTGCCATGGTCCTGGGGGACCAGGGTGCTGGGCGCCCTTGTCCTGAAGGACCAGGGCACTAGGCACCATGGTTCCACCTCCAGGGACAACGGGGTGCAAGGAGGATCAGGCCAGGGTGCTGAAAAATGCAGTTTTTGGTGTCATGAACAAGTTTCGGGGTCTCCATTCAGGTTCAGTGTTGTGCCGCCATCATGAAGACCCAAATGCGGTCAAAATTGCAAGTGTCGCAATTTTAGGACGCTACATTTAGCCCCCACTTTAGCAGGAGTATAAGCATACGCTCATACTTCCGGTAAAGTACAAGGAAACAACATTGAAAAACTTTCACCACGTCAAGGAGGCAAGATACACCAAGCCCCTAGTGGACTAAGGATCTTATGACTTGAATTGACAGAGTAAAAGGGAAGATCATGAGGGAGAACCATGACTGTCAGTAGTAAGGTTCCCTCACTATGAGTCATGCAAGAAAGATATCAAAAATTTTCAAGGCAAAGCTAAATTTTTCAAGAAATTTTCAAGTATCTTGAAAAGATATGGACAGGATGTATGCCCCCCTACGTTAAAGCGATCGTACATGCCTCACCGAGGGTGATTGCTTTAAGGTAGTGATACATATAAGAAATGAGAAAGGAGCACGTTATCACAAGGATTTAGCCCCCAAGTGTGAGATAAGCCCAAGGATAATAGACACAAAACACAAAGCACAAGGTGACTTCGCTTTCCTCGGGGTCAGTATGCTGTATGATAATTCATGTGTATCATATGTATGTATGCATAATTGTTCTTCATTCCCCAATCAAGGAAGGTCACCTAGAAGAAGGGAACACATGTGTCTTTTGAGTCAACATGAGAGAGATCAAAAGAGATCTCAATGTTTTTCATCGTCCTCAAGTAGACAACACCAAGGACAACAAATAGAAGAATGAGAGTAACACATAGAAGAAGTAACAAAAGAGAGGAGGAGAGAGTCTGCTATGCTAATGAAACTAGTCTAGCATGTCATCTACCCCCCGATCTTGCTGATCAATGTTTCGGGAAGGCAGGGAACATGCTAGAGGAGGAACATCCAACACAACAGATGGAGCTATCACAAGATCCAAACAAGGGCTATGTTCATGTTCGAAGCCACGTTGTTCTTGTCTAGGAGCTAGGATAAGTGCTTTAGAAAATTCGTTAGATAGATGGTTATCAACATCAACATATTCATATTCACTATCAGAATGAACAGGAGTAATATTTTCATCATGAATAACATTTTCATCTATATCATCATCAAGATTTATAAAAATAGGATCTTTAACTCGCACAGGATCAAGACCATCATGCATCTTATGTTTAGGAGATTTCGGCTCAATCGTCGGCTGAGGAGAAAATGGAATAATATTGGCTGAAGGTGTTTTTGGGGATTGCAAAGTTTGAGAAGCAGTTGCCTGAGCTCTAAGACGACACTTTCGTCGGCGTTCACATGCAGAATGATTTCGTCTAGTCTTAGTAGGAAGTTGCGAAGATTGAGGAGGAGGAATGTTCTCATCCTTATCACTTGGGTGTTTAGGTTGTGGTTTCTTAGGTTGAATAATAGGAGAAGAGGAAGGTCTCTTCTCTCCATAAGAGGAAGGAGGAGGAACTGCTCCATATAAGGGAGGAATACTTGGTTTAGGAAGGAGACCAAGTCCATCATGACGAGGAGGGATAGGTCTACTTTTAGGAAGTTTATTAGTCATAGGCATAGTCACATCCATAGGGATGGGTTGGGAATCTTCTTGAGGAAAGACATTAGTTTTATCTTTCAAAGGAAGAACTTCCTTCTCAAGAATGATAGGAATGTCAAGTTTGGGTGTTCTAGGTTCACTTAGAGATAGGATCATATCTTTTTTCCATTTTTGATAAGATTTGAAAAGATGATCACTTCGCAGAGGAAGAGATTGGAATTGTTTAGGCCAAAAGTAATCAATAGGAACGCTAGAAGTTCTTTCAGCTGGTTTAAAGAGACTATGATTGACAGTAACAACTTCACCATTATGGGGAAATTTCAGACACTTATGAATAGGAGAAGCAATAGCTTTCATGGAAGATAGCCAAGGATAGCCTAGCTTCACACGAAATTGTTCGGATGATGGAATAATAGCAAAGTCCACATCAAGGGATTTGTTATGGACCTCAATAGGTAATGTAATAGAACCAATTGCAGGAGAAGAAAATGCATCAAATAGTTTCACAACCACATTTGTTTCATCATAAATCACTTGATTCAATTGCAAAGTAAAAAGGAATTCTTTAGTAATGATATTAACCATACAAGAAGGATCAATAAGTACTCCACGACAAGGTGTATTCTTGACTTTTGCAACTATATATAAAGGACCATCAGGTGCCCTGATAGTTTCACTGGAATCAAAGGTGATGGAAGGTTCTTTAGGGATTTTCTGTTGCTCTACAAAGTTAATCACATTCGGAGTCATAGACACAAGATCATCTGGTGAGACAGAGGAATCATTAGTATCAATCGCATTAGAGGTATGAGAGGGCAATGGATCAGTAAAAATCTGAAGATTTTGGTTAGGAGGAGCTACAGATGTGTTACCTTTATCATTCACACCAGAAACAGAGATATTATTATTATCAATCAAATCTTGAATTTTACCCTTTAAAGCAAAACATTTTTCAGTATCATGCCCAGGATGATGATGAAATTGACAAAAAGATTTGTTATCAAAATAGGGTGAATTAATCTTATTCATAATACTATGCAATGATTCATTCAAAGGAGTAAACTTTCTTTCTTTCTTGAAAAACTTTGAAATAGGAGGCACACCTGATGCCGCATTCACATTGTTGTTGATGATGTTTTTATTGAATTTAATGGACTCTCTGTTCGGTTTAAACTTTCCAAATGGTTGTTGAATACTATCACCCTTATCACTCAGAGCCATAGGATTTGCTTGTTCCATTTGACTAACAGTCAGTTGATAATTGTGAAGAGTTGCGCACAACTGTTGGAAAGAAGTAAACTCAGAAAACAGGAGTTTTTCTCTAATGTCTTTTTGTAAATTAGAAATAAAGATTCGTTGAATATCATTGTCAGGCACTGGAAAAGAAATTTGAGCATACAAATGCTTATATCTACCAATGAAATCAGTCACTTTTTCTTTAACACCTTGTTTACAATGCATTAAATCAATCAAAGAAACTTTAGGACTTATATTGTTTTGAAATTGTTGAATGAAAGCATTTGCAAGTTGTTTGAAAGAAGTAATAGAATAAGAAGGCAACGAGCAATACCATTGTAGGGCTTTATCTCTTAATGTTCTAGTAAACAGTTTTGCAAGCAACCTTTGGTCATAAGCAAAATCAGTACATATTGTTTGAAAGGTCTTAACATGTGTTAAAGGATCACCCTTACCATTATAAAGCTCCAAATGTGGAATTTCAACATGTTTAGGGGGAATAGCTCGAACAATGTCAAGAGAAAGTGGGCTCGCAACATCAAATGTGGGCACACTAAACTTAGATTGATTCATAGAGGCCATTTGTTGCTGCAAAGAAGAGACAGTTTGTGCAAGATTGTTAATGGTCGCTTCAGTCAAAGAGTTCATATTAGACGTGTTAGATTGTGATGGAGGTGTTATGTTATTGAAAGAAGGTAGAGAGTAAGGTGGTGGGACACTATGATAGTTAGTCATAGGAGATGATTGGAAAGGAGGAACACTACAAGGAGGAATGGAAGGGTTGAATGAATTGCCCCCTTGCGTCATGTTCATTTGTGGAGATATAATAGGGACACTCATTGAAGGAATGAATGAAGAGGTTGGATTGCCCCCATGATTGGTGATCATAGGAGGAATGTCTTGTATTGAAGTAGTCATTATGTTTGATGTAAAAGTAGGTATACTAGCAATAGAAGTTGTCAAAGGAATAGAATGATTAACTTGAGTAGGAGGTTGTGTATAACCTAAGGTTTTGGCACAACTTTTCATAGGCATCACATTCGAATCCACAATGTGTGCAATACCACCCAAAATATCAATTCCATTCTTATCACTTTGAACCATACATTTTAGACCCTCAATTAAGGGAAGAGCTTGACTATCGGGGTATTGTTGAGACATCCATTGTCGAAAATCATCAAATTGGTTATCCAATTTTGAAAGTTGTTCTACAGAAACCTCATGGAGAGCTTCTTCATCATTAAGAGGATTAGAGGAATTACCCATGTCCTCGTTAAAAAGGCCATTCAAATTAGGTTCCATCTCCTCAGTAATTAAACCTTGGAAAGACTTAATTCTAAGGCTTCGTCTAACGGGAATAGTATAAGTAGGCCTTATTGTTGTAAAACTCATGCACTAAAGAAAGAGAGAAGATTTTGAATTTTAGAGGTAGCAAATTTCAATAAAATCAACCAATCTCCTAGATTTAAGCTGTTAAATACAATTAGGACAATCTCCTGAAATTTTGAAAAAATGTCTGGGACCGTGGTGCTCGGGGTGCACACAGTCCTCGCAACTTTTTTCGAAATTTGCAGGGATGAAAGTTATGATGATTTTACAGCTAACCTGAAAAAATTGAGTGATTTTACGATCTGTAGATAGGCCAAATTAAAGTTGCAATCTCAAAATTGAACCCTACCAAGATTGTTGAAAAATGTAAAATTTGAATTTTGAAAAAGAGAGGGAAACTGAAATTTTGAATTTTATGATTTTAGAGGGAATGTTGAAAGCAATGCAAGTTTTGAAATTTAAAAGTTGACTCGATTTCATGCAAAATTCAAATTTGAAAGTGGAAGTCAAAGCTGTTGCAATTAAACACTTGATTTCAAAAGTCACAAATTGTAAGGATTTGAATAAAACACTGAAATTTCGAATGAATGCCAACACACTTTTCAGATTTAGGACTGTAAGAAACACAATTTTGATATGAATTTCAATTTCAACAATTTTTGAATGATTAGAAGCCTCAATCCAAGCAATCGCTAGACCAAATTTGACTTTAATTTTCAAGGTGTTAAAACTGATAAAATCAGCCAAAATTCTGGATTTTAGTAGAAAAATACAGTAAGATCCAGCTCCTGAAATTTCAGAAAAAATGTCAGGGACGATGGCGCTCGGGGTGCACACGGTCCTCGCAACTTTTTTCCAAATTTTCAGGGATGAAAGATACTGTGATTTTATTGCGGAATCCAAAGTTACAGCCGATTTGGAGGTGTTTTGATTAGTGAAATTATCAGTCAAAGGTTGAATCAAAAAGGTCTTAAAAATTAGGGTTTTGACATTTAACCACTTAATTTTCAGAATTAAAGCACAAATATGAATTGACAATTTGCAATAGAAGGGTAGATCTGAAACAAGCATTAACAATTAAACATTTCACAAGTTTAATTACTAAAAAGAAAATTTTAGGGTTTTTTATGCAATCAACCTCTAAAATTTGTAAAAGATCAAACATGGAAATATAATTAGGAAGGCAAAATTTTCAGATCTAACCATGAATAATCAGAATGAGGATGTTCACATCGGGTTCGCCAAAATGTAAAGCGGAAAAATCAAACCCTAGTTGTTCTCCCCTCCCCAACTCCAAGGAGAGAGAAGGGGGAGTCACTAGGGTTGATGGTTTTCACTTAGGAGAGACTTTACATCCAAAAGAGGGGTTGAAACCCACAAGATCCAATCCCACGCAATGCAAGATTGGATTCTAAATGAGTTTCAAGGGTTAGGACATCAAGGATACCCTCTTTTGTAAAGAAATGTGGAAAGAATGATTGAACTAGGAATGCATGTAAAGTAGGAAAGATTCTCTTATAAACAGAGATAGGGATATGGGATGAAGCTGCAGACTTGGAATTAGTAGTAAAATGTCAAGACGGTGCTATTCTGCAAATTTGAGCAAAATTTGACGGGATGATGGCGCCCGGCGTGCACACGGTCCTTCGAAAAATCCGCGAAACGAAGGGGGATCTGTTCGTCTCTGCACAAGGATTCCAGATCTTCAATTACAGCCGCGTACCTACAACCTACACACAGAAAAGAGAGGATGATTGGGGGGTTAGGGATGAGGGGTTTGCCTTTAGGTCAAACCCCAGTTTTGGAATTAACCAAGAAATGAGAATGTTGTAAATGTAAATGTTTGTAATGTAAACAAGTACTGATACCTTGTTGTAAGAATGTTTGTATTCTTACATGCAAAGGTGTAATGTATGTAGTATGTTGTATGTTGTATGTGATCTCCTCTTCAATGGTTGAATCCTTGTCTTGAATGCAACACTTAGCCTTGAATGGAGACTTAGAATGCTCAATTGCTTGAAGGAATGCTTGAATGCTTGAATGCTTGAATGTTTGAATATCGCTTTCGCCTCTTGTACACATATGTCCTCCTTCCTCAAAATGGGAGAGGAAATGTAGTTTATATATTTGTCAATTAGGGTTGAAAGACTGATTTTCCCGACCTTAGGCTGACCAGGAAATATTATTTTCCAATTTGCAAACTTAAAGAGCCGAAGCCCCAAAAGAGACCGGGCCCAAAATAGGGCCAGGGACCAGGGCGCTGGGCACCCTAGTTCTGAAGGACCAGGGCGCTAGGCACCATGGTCCCACCTCCAGGGACAACGGGGTGCAAGGAGGATCAAGCCAGGGTGCTGGAAAATGCAGTTTTTGGTGTCATGAACAAGTTTCGGGGTCTCCATTTAGGTTCAGTGTTGTGCCGCCATCGTGAAGACCCAAATGCGGTTGAAATTGCAAGTGTCACAATTTTAGGATGCTACACCATTTATCATCAGTATTTCCAAGCCTTATACTATACTTGGAGTAGTTACACATGCTCATAACCAACTATGACAACCAACTAGTCGTTGGTGTATGAAAATGTTGCAAAGTTGCTATGAGCAACTTTTGCAACTTTTGCAATTTGTTGCATAGGTGAGCAAATTTTCTCAAACACAAACTTGGTCACTTTCAAATGACTCATATGACCTTAACAAAATCAAAATAACATCAACCAACCTACATTAACCCAAAAACAACTTATCCTATTAATTGCTCTACCTGGCAACCTTAAGAGCTCATATGCTAGCATTGGTCAAACAAAGACTCTTAGGGACCTTACAATCATTTGAGCACACACTTAATGGTCTTGTGGCCTGACTACAAAATTAAAAATGTGATTCCAACATCCTAGAAACAACGTTACCAAAATTTACTAAGTGCCCCTGCACCGTATTCCTGGGGTAGGAAGAACTCAAGTCCCTTGAGTGGATAGGGCTTGAACAGTGGTTCCATGTTGTAGTATATCTCCTTCAGACATCCATGTATTGTCAAATTTGGGGAGACCTATCCATTTAACCAAGTAGTCTCTATAGACTCCTTTCCTAGTCCTTTTGACAATCTTGGAGTCCAAAATGCAATCCAATGTCACCAGTTGGCTTGGGGGTAGGTCTTGTATCCAATATACATCTTCAGTAGTAGTAGGCTCTTCCTAGTTTGTAGTTAACTGAGTTCCTTTATACTGGAACAAATCACATACATTAAAGATTGGTGATATACCCAAGTTTGGTGGTAGTTCTACCTCATAGGCATTGTTGCCAAACTTATGCAGAACCATAAGAGGTCCAATCTTCTTCATACATAGCTTGCTAGGCTACCCCTTAGAGAGTCTCTCCTTTCTTAGATAGGTCATAACTAGATCACCTACCCTGTAGTGTACTTCTCTTCTTATTTTGTTTGCTTTTGTCTTGTATTTCTCATTGTTCTGCTGCAATGTTTTCTTGACTTGTTCATGGATCTCCTTCATATTCTCTATAAAGTTTTCACCTTGGGCACTCCTATTTTCCATGGAACTAAGATCTCTAAGCTCTAAAATACCCCTTGGATGACATCCATATACAATCTCAAATGGACTCCGGCCTGTTCTCCCATTAGCAAAGTAATTATAGGCATACTCTGCTTGTCCTAATACTAGATCCCAAGCTTGACCATGTTGTTTGGTAAGACATCTCAGTAAATTACCCAAGGACCTATTTACTACTTCAGTTTGACCATCAGATTATGGATGGTATGCAGTTGAAAAATAAAGGTTAGTACCAATTTTCTTCCACAAGGTTCACCAAAAGTGGCTCACAAATTTTGCATCTCTATCACTCACAATGCTAAGAGGCAAACCATGGATCCTCACAATCTCTTTGAAGAACAACCCTACTATGTAGGAGGAATAATTAGTGCATTTGCAAGGCACAAATTATGCCATCTTGTTGAATCTATCCACTATGACATAGACACTGTCATATCCTCTTGGAGTTCTAGGTAAACCAAGAACAAAGTCCATACTCACACACTCCCATGGCCTTGTTGGTATGGCTAGAGGATGATATAAACCTGCATTGTTGGAGGTACCCTTAGCCCTTTGACAAATAGTACATTTCTCCACAAATCTTCTAACATCTGACTATAGTTTAGGCCAATGGTAGAACCTGCCAACCTGTTCTAAGGTCTTGTCAGGACCAAAATGTCCACTTAGACTTCCTTGATGCTTCTCCTTGATGATATTGTCTCTTATAGAGCACTATGGTATGTAAAGTAGGTGGACTTAAAATAATAAGCCTTCCTACAACATAAAATCAAAATAGGCAACATGACAAGCATTAGCAAACTTTGAGCAAACATCGTATGATTCACCAAAATCTTTGTCACCTTGGTAGAGATCTTTGAGGTCATTTAACCCCACACTTTATAGCTATATTTCTTGAATGGTTAGAACCCTTCTAATTAAGCAATCAAATACCTTATTGATGACTCCTTTCTAGTGTTTGATGGAATAGGTGTAGGCCTGCAAATACTCAACCCAGTTGAGATGTCTTTGATTCAATTTCTCCTGCCCATTCAAAAAACTAAGTGCATGATTATCAGTGTAGACTATGAACTCTTTAGGTAACAAATAATTCCACCACTTCTTAAGTGTTTACACCATGGCATATAATTCTAGATCATAGGTAGAATACTTTTGTTTTGCTTCATTGAGCTTCTTAGAGAAAAATGCAACCGAGTGTCCCTCTTGGCTCAAGATGGCCCCTATAGCCAACTTGTTGGCATCACACTCCATAGTGAAGAGATGATTGAAATCAGGGAGCCTAAGGTAAGGGAGTTCTTCTACCTTTTGTTTTAACAACTCAAACCCCTTGTTTTCTGCACTAGTCCACTTAAACTGACATTTTATCCCACCTTTGATGGTGTTCAAGATAGGAGAACACAAATGGATGAATCCTCTAATGAATTTCCTATAAAAAGAAGCCAAACCATCGAAACTTATTACATCTCCTACTGACTTAGGAGTAGGCCAATTCACTATTGCTTCCACTTTTGATGGATCCATTTTTAAACAACCTTGAGAAACTACAAAACCAAGATATACCAATTCATTTTTGAAAAACTCACATTTATCCAAGTTGATCATCAACTTTTCTTGATGTAGCCTCCTCAAAAATTGATTTAGATGTTTGATATGCTCCTCCTTTGACCTGCTAAAAATTAGAATGTCATCAAGATAAACAATGACAAACTTACCAATGAACTCTGCCAGAACTTCATTCATGAGTCTCATGAAGGTGCTAGGTACATTTGTGAGCCCAAAGGGAATCACCAACCATTCATAGAGCCCCTGATTTTTTTAAAAGGTTGTCTTCCATTCATCACCAGGTCTGATCCTAATTTGATGATAATCTGATTTCAAATCCACTTAAGAAAAGTAGCAAGCTCCACCTAGGTAGTCCATTAGATCCTCAATCCTTGGCATTGGAAATTGGTATCTAATTGTGATTTTGTTTATGGCCCTTGAATTAGTGCACATATTCCACTTACCATCTTTCTTAGGTGCCAAAATAGTAAGCACTACACATGGACTTAACTCTTCTTTATCAACCCCTTATCTAGCAATTCCTACACTTGCTTTGCTATTTCCTCATTTTGAGTAGGTGTCATTTTGTAAGAAGCTTCATGTGGCAAAGTTGAACTAGATATGAGATCTATTTGATGGTTAACATCTCTCATAGGGGGTAAGGAATCCAGAATCTCATTGATAACTATGTATTTGTACTGGTCTAACAAGGTTTGCACTTCTTTAGGTATCACTAGTTTGGTTTTAGTCTTTGTCTCTTCTTTGGGTTTCACTATAAGAGCACATCCTTGGTTCCCTTCATGCTTCAAAAATTTCAAGAACTCTTTCCCACTAAGCAACATAACACTTGATCCAACATTTCTTTCTTCACCCTGATCAATCAAGGGATCCATTTGAAACTTTCTACCCTCCTTGGCGATAACATAGGAATTCTTCTCCCCATCATGTATGGCTTTGACATTATACTACCAAGGGCATCCTAACAACAAGTGACATGCATCCATGGGTAATATGTCACATATCACACTATCCTTGTAATATCCTATTTCAAAATCTACCCACGTTTTCTCATCTACAAGAACATGTTGACCCTTACTCAACCAAGATACCTTATAGGGGGTGGTATGTGGCAACCTTTTCAATTTTAGTTTGTCTACCATATCAACTGCTACAATTTTCTCAGTAGACCTTGAATCCAATATAACTTTATAAATCTTACCATGAGATATCTAGGTGGTTTTGAAAAGTGTCTTCCTTTGTGTAGGTTCTTTGGACTATGGTACCTTCAACAAGGTCCTTCTTAGCATTAGGCTCTCTCCTCCTAGGACTAGTCTTGCCTTACTGATTGGTGAGGCAACACTTTGACAATCCTCTTCTTTCACCAACTGAGTTCTCCAGTCTCCCATGTGAGAGCCTGAAGTCTTTTAAGGTTACCGGTTCATAGTATTCCCCACTTGATGATAATGATAGCATTTGTCAGTGAAGACTGTGGTTCCTCTTCTCGAATTGCCAAATATGCCTCTATAGTTGTTTCTCCCTCTAGAGTTGCCTCTAAACTATCCTCCTTTGTTAGGATTATCACCACCATTCTCTGATTGATTTCATTCTTCATTCTTGTTGGGGTTATAGCCCCTTCCAAAGGTGCCTCTTCCTTGGAAACCTTTGCCACCTCTTCTCCTTTGTATGTTCACCTTTCTTTTTGATCTTATCTTCTGCTCTCAAGGGTAAGTGAAAGCATTTATGGACTGTGTCAGGTTCTATCATGCTAATATCATCTTGAATGTTTTGTCTAAGGCCATTTAATTACCTTGCAACCTTCTTCACTTCTTCCTCTTGCTTCCTAGCTCTTAGGGTAAGTTTTTTGAACCCCTTTGTATAGGTACTCACATCCATTTCTCGTTGTTTCAAATTTTGCAACTTCTTGTGCATCTGCACCTCATAATCTATAGGTAGGAATTGAGTTTTACTCCTGATCTTAATTCTCTCCCAAAGAGGTGATCTTCTTTCTCTCAGTTTGTTCTCTTTCCTCTTGCATCATGTTCCACCACACTAGGGTTGATCCCTTCAATCTTGACTTGGCCAAATTGGCCTTATTTTCTTCTACAACTTCTTTGTATTCAAAATGATTGTTCAAGGCTTCTATCTAATCCAGTAACTCTTCTCTATTTAGGCTTCCATAGTAGATTGGTAAACCTTCTATGTTTTCTTTATTGAGTGACTTGAGGACATTCAAGAAGATCTATTGATCATTTTCTAACTCCTTCTTTTATGTTATGACTCCTATCACATCTGCATCTTCATCATCAGTTTCATCATCCCATTCAGTGACCTTTCTCTTTCTTTTCTTGGTTTCTTTCTCTCAGGCTTCACTAAGAATATCTTGGACCAACTTCTTGATGGCCTCTTGGCTCATTTCCTTTCGTGGTATGCTACTATATTTTACTCTACCTCTAGGTTTGACATACACCGCTTTGTTCAATCAATTGGCTCTAATACCAATCTGATGTAAAGTGAGTTGTCTCTCACCAATTTGTGCTACTTGGTCTAGGTATCTCCTCCAAGATACACAAGAACCATCCAATGATTCTACACCTCACACACTCCAAGGATCTACAAGACTTACTCTCTATGACCTTCCCAAGGTCCTTTGGCTTGGATAACCACTTGTTTTGTGAGTTCCATTTTCTTGGTTAGGAGACCTTGCTTTCTCACTCCCTTTCACACTCAACCAGAGAGTTCAACCCCTCTACCATAGGATCTTCATTCCCCACACTACACACATTAGGATGGATTATTTTGGAAGTATTCCCAATGCTATTCCTTACTCAAGAGATTTGACACTTACCGATTTGGTGTTTTCCAAACAAACTGCACTTTTAGGCCTAACTAGAGACCTAATTCCAGTAGCCCTGTTAGTGGGGTATTTTGTATTTATCTACTAAACTTCCTTAGCAACCCCATGAAATATTTTACATTGCATACACCCTTTTGGGGTTTAAATAAAATTCTCAAAACTAGAGGTGGGTTTTGTCATTATCATATCTAACCCTTACCGGTTAAATTAGGCCTAATTGCCCCTTCCTAGGCCTAGAAAGTAGGGATTGGTCAAAAATCCTTCACTGGTCTGATTTCCTTTGTGTATGATGTTGATTGAATGTATGTATCTCCACATGGTATTTCAATCCAATCATACCTCACCTCCACCCACCAAATTCACCCAATTAGGGCCTGTTATCCATGATTCCTAGTACTTGCCAACTCAACGTGTCAAGCCTAGGGTATGGTGGCAAATCTTTGATTTGGTTTCCCCTGTCTCAAAACAAAAAAGAAAACATATTATACAATGCAACCTAACATTCCATAAGGTTTCAGAGTGAGTATCCTCTGTGGAACGTTAGGTTGGATCAATTTTTCTCTCAAAACCCTAGTTTTTAGGGCTCTTGAACCCGCTTGCAACAAAATGAAGATTATTCACAAACTACAACACTTCAAGACTCCAAATAAAAAAAAATGAAGGTAAGACACTAGTATGATAATCTATGACCCTGTTTTGGGATTCTCAATTCATACAGGTCATACAAACTTGCAAAGAATATGTGGTAACTCAATAAAACACAACAAATGGGAAACCAAATTAGTTTATTTGCTTCAAATCTTCGACCACAACAACAAAAACCATTTATCATCAATATTTCCAAGCCTTATACTAGCCTTGGAGTAGTTGCACATGCTCATAACCAAATATAACACCCAACTAATCATTGGCGTATGAAAATGTTGCAAAGTTGCTATGAGCAACTTTTGCAATTTGTTGCATAGGTGAGAAACTTTGCTCAAACCCAAACTTGGTCACTTTCAAATGACTCATATGACCTTAACAAACTCAAAACAACATCAATCAACCTACATTAACCCAAAAACAACTCATCCTATTAATTTCTCTACCTGGCACCCTTAAGAGCTCATATGCCAACATTGGTCAAACAAAGACTCTTAGGGCCCTTACAATAATTTGAGCACACACTTAATGGTCTCTTGGCCTTATTACAAAACTAAAAAAATGACTCCAACATCCTAGAAATAAAGTTACCAATTTTTTTTAAGTACCCCTGCACTAGTGTGAAAACCATTCCAATGTTGTCCCTCCAAGACTTTTGGAAAATAGCCTCATTAATTATGTATCATCATGGGATAATTCAATACATGCCGTGAAGAATTCTCTAATGTGATCTCAAGGATCACCTTTCCCTCTATACTTTTCAAACTTTGGTGTTTCAAAATATGGGGTAAATGGTGGCATGCATAACTTTCTATCAAAATGATATAGACAAAGGTCCTCTATTGTGTAGCTCTTTTTATCATTAACTACTTGCATACTAGCCATTTACTTTTGAAGATTCTCCATTTATTGAGTTGGGATCTCTGTTTGGGTCAATGGTGTATTGAATTGATGAGTTTTTCCCACAAAATGGATAGTATTGGAGTACCTTTGAGCTTGTTGGAATGTAGACTGACCATGTAATTGTGCACCATAAGTTCCACTAGGTGGTGTAAAGTATGCACATTGTGGACTGACATTAGGCTGAGCTGAGCTAGTTGTCCCTTGATTCACATTTTGTCTATTGTCGATAGAACTAACTGAAACTGAGGGTTGAGTTATATTTGTCAAAGTAGCATTGTGAGCCATTGTAGCTTGCATCATCACACTAGGCGTTGTCAGAGATGTAACATTGGTACTTGTTGATGCCACTGTTAACTGTGCTGAGGTTGTAGTCGTATGGGTACTTTTAGATATACCTTGTGTTGATGTAGCAATTGTGGCTTGAGTCTATGTAGCCATATTTTGATTCAATGTCACACCTTGCAGTAATATCACTAAAATGTCTACCCCTGGAGGTAATTTGGCTCCATTTTGGACTAAGAGAGTGAGATATCTGTCTCTATCATTATTGATGAGAGAATTGAGAATCATAAGCATTGTAGGATCTTGTTGGGCTGCTTCCAATTCTTCTTTTGTCAAATTATGTTGTATTTCATCAATGGAAGTCATCCTATTTGTGTTTGTTGACAATGTTGTGGGTGTGTGACCCTGTGTTTGTTGTTGTATGAATAGATCCATATTCCATGTGCGGTTAATCAAAGGATCATTGTTAGGATCCATCAGGTGTTTTTCCTTTTAAGAACACGTTAATGGCATGAATGTTGTTCCAAAGTTATCTTGACTCTCTAAGATGTGGATGCAAGACTCAACTAAATGCAACTAAGTATGCTTCTATGACTTCCTAAAGACTAAAGTGCAGACAATGCAATCTATGAATGATTACTTGCTATCAAGGATACCGAAATTCGAACACAAGATTTTTAGCGTATTGCCAAAAAACTTCTAATTTTGCCTCTTCTTTGATTCAATTTTTGAGTTCTATGTCTATTTGTACTGACTTCCAAACATCATCATCTATGATTACTTGGACTATGTCGTATTGGTCTTTATCAACTAGTAATTCCTCACCAAGGATATTCAAATCATCAATTATTTCTAATTGAACATTGTTTAGCCCAAGATCAGGTTGCTCAAATGGGAATTTATCATTTCCTTTTAGACCCATAAGTTGAAGACTACTATGCAGACTATGCACACCCTAGAAATTATTGACACTTCACTTTTTAACAAGGCTTCAAAAATGTTGCTATGGTCTTTTGTACCAATTATCTAATGGCTTCTTTCTAAGCTGCTCTTTATAACTTTTTCCTTATTTTCTCATCAAGATGAACAGACTACTGGATTTCATCATCTATGACGGCCTCAAATGTGTCATATTGGGCACAATTAACTCTTACTTCCCAAACGAGGTTATCCATCAATTATTGCTAATTGGTCATTGTTTGGCCAAATATTGGGTTGTTTGAAAGGAAATTATTTGTCTCCTCTAATACCCATGGACTTAGGTATGATTCCTATACTCTAATGCAACACTAAATTTTAAATAAGTGAATGAAAACTTGATGAAATGACTTGTGCCAGGACCTTGTGTGATGAATCTAATGGGACTTCTGCATGAATTGAATACCTAGGACCTAAGATCACTTGAAAGTAACATGTATATCATCTTTGAATTTGTGCAAAGGTTTGGATTTGAAATTGATGATAATGTTGACACTTAACTTTGTTGAGGCTTGTTTGATCTTGTTGAACACTAAAACTTTGTTAAGGTTTTGATTGATCTTGTTGAACACTGAAACTTGACTTTGTTGAGGTTGTGATTTGTTTCCTACAATGTTTGAATTTAATGAAGTGTAGAAAAGGGCACAACAATCACACCAAAAGAATAAAACCATGAAAATAAAAGTTTTTTAAGGATTTTTTTCAAATTCCCATGAATGTTGGGATCTTTCTCAAAATCTCATTTTGTTTTTGATATATTGGAGCAATTCGATATCACATCATAAAGACTCTCCTAAGGTCAAAAGGTCACAAGTATTACCACAACCCACATCTTGATACTCCGTCAGCTCAAACAACCCTTTCACACCCTAGGGTGCGTCCCCTTTTTTTGCCTTTTTCCAGAAATTAGACCAAAGAAGATTACTCCTCAATTGGCCCATTATCTTGGGAGATATATGGTGAATGTCTTGGGGGTAGATTCTTCCCCACCCTTGCACTGTTATAAAATAAGTTTCTGGTTACTAACTCAACTGGGATTCTAATTTCTATGGTGTTTAGACAAGATTTCGTTCGAGTGGTCACAATCAGCACCATTTTACACTCCATTGAGGGAGGTTTCCCAGTCTGTAGAGGTTACACTCTACAGATTTTAATGTGTCATATAGGCACTAAGGTAGGCATAACACCATTGTGATAGCATGTAACACTTGTCGCATATGATTTTCATCACATATACATTTATTTATAGTGGCTTGGATTACTTGGCTTTAGCCGTTGCCAGTTAGGTCATTCCCCTCTCACTGGCCTTAATGGCATCCTAAGGGCAACTCAAGAGGGTAGACCTTCTAAAGGATTTAATTGCAAAAAAAAAAAAAGCATGAAAGAAGAGAGTCTGGATTTTTGATCACCCATTGAAGGGGAGAGCATAATACCTATCCCTTCGAAAACACAAAAAACAAGGGTTCTTTTTAACCTTCTATCGTAATGATTCTCTAATCTATTTGGAGATGTTGCTCCAAAAAAGCATGGGGTTCAATTTTAACTTTCATTGCAATTGTGAAAAAGAAGACACTTTTGTTTGTGGTTTAATTTATTAGCACCAAAATGAAGTGTTTCTAAGCTACCCCTACAAAAAATGATGTTAGTAAGCACATGGTGGGCTATCCAGCCTAATTTTCCAATTAAAGAGCTCTCTCTTTTTACAGACAGAAATAAATTCTAATAAAAACTAGAACTGAACTAGTACAGAAAGAGAAAAATCTAATCTAACAATTGTAACCTACCTACAAAGAAAATGCAAATTGATGTTAGATCAATTGCAAATTGATATACTATCAATTGCAAATCGATATATCATCAATTGTGAATTATTGTTTGAGCAATTGCAATGTGATGACTGATCAAATGTGAATTGATATAAGATCAATTGCTCATCAGTAAAAATAATTATTATTTTGAATTTTTAAGAAACAACAAAAAAAGACAGAAGATAGAAGTATTATTCTGCAATGATATTATCCCACACCACTCGAGCCATCACATCAATGTCATCGTAAAATTTGTACTGGGCTAAGAAATGATGGATATTTCTGTGATATTGAGCAATCTCCCCATTTTCTTCTATTTCATGGAGTTCCCTTTCTTCCTTTAAGAGCCTTTGATACGTCCTTTTTTGTCTCCTATGCTTTTTTTCCTTCCTTGCACTTAAAATTCAAAATCTCACCTTTTGTGCCAATGAACTAGATACATTTTATATGCAGAAATTGAAATTTCTAGAATTTGATGAAATTTCTGGGTTAGGTGCGCAAGACCAAATAATGACAAAAAGACATAAGACAAATTAATTTTGCAAATTCCTAAGGCAATTGTGAACTATTTTTGCAATTGTGGTACATGGACTGATCAATTGCAGTATAATATGCTATCAATTGCTGTGTGATATTGTCAAATGCAAATTTCTACATAAATAATTTCATTATCAGGATCTCCTTTTGAGTACGGACCTGCAAAATCAATTTAAACAAACAATTAAAGTTAGCATGTTTTCAAGTCGAATTTCACCAAATGTACTCAAGGGTAAAATAAGCATAAATTGCATAATAAAATATCAAAGAGTGAATCACAACTCTAATCTAATCAATATTACTCCTAAATTACAATGGAATAATGCAAAATAAATTGGATTATAAAATGAAACTAATTACAAGCTCCCTCAATTCACATAACAAGGCTTCCATTTTCTCTTCTCCATTGTTGTTGATGTAGGTGGCTCTTAGGTATTGCACAAAATATCCTGCATAATATGAACAACAATTTTGAAGACTATGATTTTGTGATTCTAGCTTGAATTGAGAAAATGATGTTTAATTTATAGATTTTCAACACAAAAGGGGTGAGAAATAGAACTCAAGTGTTGATTGATAGATAACTAAAATTGATTGATCAATTAACAAAGTTGATTGATTTGTTAACTCAATAGATTGGAGAGTGAACTAAATAGATTGGCTAGTAAACTCAATTGATTGATCAGTAGACTGAATTGATGGATTAGTCAAAAAAAGGTGATTGAGAGTTAAAAAGGATGATTGATGAGTTAGCTGATTTGACAACTTATTTGATCAATCAGTTCTGATTTAGCATGTGCTGTAGGATTTTGAAATTGAAATTGATTTTTATTTTCAATTTGGATTTGAATTTGGTCATTCGAATGCTGAAATGCACGTGAAATTAATTGAAATTCAGATTTGGTGAAATGTGAATTTGGAAATGCGAAATTAGATGAAATGATATGAAATTCGAATTTGGAAGAAAAGAAATGAAATTAGTTGGAATTAATTGGAATTAAAATTTGGGGAATTGGAGGAATTTAATTAATTAATTTAAATAATTTAAATGAAATTATTTAAACTTAGGACATTGAATTAATTAAATAATAAAGATAATTTAACTAAGGAAAGTCACAATTAAATAAATAATTGAGATAGGGTTAATTGATTGAATGATGAAATGATAGAAATTCAATAATTAGAGATGTTGGATACTATAATTAGAAGAAATATTTAATTTAATCAAATAATTAAAGAATTATTTAATTAAATAGATGAATAATTAGTGTAAGATCGACAGAGACATTTTTATGTGTCTACAACTGCATCCTTCTTAATTGTCTCAACATGATCAACAGTGTCAACCGAAGGATTCTGAGCATCCTCAACCTCATTTCTTTTTCCTTCCTCCTCTTCACCCTTATTTTCTGCATCCTCATCTCTAACTTCTTCTAGAGCATTTACCTCTACTTGAGCATCTATTTGCATTTCTGAAATAGAAGTATCATCCTTTGTCTATTTACCTTGAGATGGCATGCTTTGTGTTTCTAGACTAGATTTAGGAGCATCATCTTGACCTTTTTTGAAATAACTTCATATTGGTTTTGAAGCAATACTTTCCTCGAAATTTTCTCAGTGTCCTTTATGACTTCATCTATTTTGCCAATCACTATCTTATTCACTCTAGTCTTGCTCCTGAATTAATTCTTGGCTTGCTTAAGAACTCCATCAATTTCTTCTTTAGATATCACAGAGCATATATTGACTAGCACATTTTCTCTTAATCTTTCATACTCCTTATTAGCCATTTGTCTTCTCATCGCTAAAATATCATACAAAATTTTGGGTATTCTGACATTATTTCAATTAAATCTCTATTGTAATCATGCAAATACTTAATAGAAGCTTCCTCTAATGTCCTTTTACCATTCTCATCAAAATTGTCATACCATTCAAACATCAGTTTTAAATTACCATTCTTAACAATCTCATCTACAATTTGATCTAACAACATAGGAGGTTTAACTTCAAATCTTACTTGCTTAATCACATTATCAATTTCGGAGGATTTCGGTTTCTTACTTGGCTTGTCTCCATCGGATGGCTTCTCCTTGGTGACTTTGGTGGCTTTAGCTGCTTTGGCCTTTACCTCCTTGAATTCTTCATTAGATTCCATCTCTTCATCATCCATAGTCACTTTCTTCTTCTTCTCCTTGCCATAAGATAATTTGGCTTGAGGTTTTGATGATCTTTTTGAATTGGATGAGGATCAGTGCTTCTAGTTTTCTTAGGCTTAGAGGCAAAGACTTTTGGTTTGGATTTAATTTCCTTAATAGTCTTCTCTTCAGATAAGATATTCCTTTTTCTTGCCTCCCAGACCACCTCCTTTGTAATCCATATACTCTCTACATAACCTTCCACTTCCTTCCTTACTTTCCTCTAGATTTTTGGTTTCTTGAATTGCTGGTGCAACTTCAAGCTCTTCTCAGCATAAGTACCAAATTTCTCCTTAAAGGGATCTACCAACTTGCTTAATAAGTGTTGAGCATAAAGTTCCAAAATTTTCTCATCTACCTCATACCCCATGGACATGATCCATACAGTTCTGAGTTCAACAACCTCCATTAAGCATTGGTCGATATTCACCATGAAGCAAATGGAGTCCTGATACTTCTAACTATTGTCTTAGGGATTCTCTCCCTTTCATGCATTTCCTTTTGAAATTTTTTTAAGTATCCCCAAAGATTAGCATTCTAGACCTTGGAATCATAGTGTTGTATAAGTATTCTCTATTTTGCACTCCCACAGGTCTATCAAAATCCCATTGGACCTGTCTGACTCTCGAAGTAAAAAATTAAGCACAAGATCAAGGTTCCATATTTGAATGGATGTTTCTTCTTTTTCTTGATCTTCTTCAAATTCTTTATCAGCTCACTCTGGAGGAGTTCACTTAGGTCATACATTTTATTTTACCTAACCATTTCATATGCAACATAGATTGTTGTTCCAGATACAAAATTATCCCTGTTGGAATAGTATACCTTATATCCAATCACCATTGAGGAAAACTTAACATCATATTCTAGAATGTCATTGATTATCATTTCTCTTCGTTCAAATTTCAATTTGGTTGCATTCATGACAATTTGGTTTTTCACGGCCTTTAATGAGGGTAGTTCATCATATGAGCACAACCCTGTAACAACCCTAATAACATTTTTAGTGATCTTGAGAGGCTTGTTTAGCCACATGAACTCATCATAGGTACATTCTTCTTAGTATGTACTAGACCCATTCAAGTTCATCAAACATTGGAAATCTGACATATTGCACAAAATCCTTTTGCTCCAATACTTGGAATTCTAGTTTCAGCATGGAATTTCCATTAGTTAGCTACTTGTTATAAAGATTCAACTTATGGAAGATTCCCAATTCCTCAATGTTACAATGCATGTAAACCCTAATATCTTCAATGTGCAAAACACCATGTGGAACAGATGAGAATACACTCTTCAAATTGTCTTCCATAGAGATAAATGGGTCATTCTTGAAATATGGTCAGGCTCTATCAATAATGTCTATGACTAGTGGGGTTGCAGTTCCAGAGGCAACCATTTTAGAAATTTTAAACTTCAAACTTTAAAAATTTTCATCAAGAAATACCTTGACCACCGGATTAGGGTTTCTTGCCAAATCGCCTTCTTTCTTTGAACTCACTCAAATCTTCTCCTAGGTCTCGCTTAAACAACATCACTTTCAATGAAAAGTGAGAAATGAAGTGATTAAATCACCTTTCATCTTTAGCATACCTAACTTTTAGGTGTAATAAATGTACTTTACCCTAATACTTCCAGATACTCTGTATCATAGACTATCTCTCAAGAATTCTTCTATTGAAATCTTCAAATCTTATCATACTCTTCTGTAACTCCTTCCAAAGGATCTGTAATCATCAAGTACAACTTCTGCAACCTACCATAATCAGGCACATATCTTGAACAAGAAGTTTACAAGATTTTCATAAAAAACTCTCCCAAGGCCAAATTCCTTAGCTTAGTTACCGAATGTAGTTCCAACACCAAAATCAAGTGCATACCCACTTCCTACATCATTATTTCTCTTACTAGGCCTGAAAATTCCTTTCTTTCATCTTGATCTGCACTGGTTAGCAACATGTCAAAATCTACCACATGCATAGTATCTAACATTCCTTCTATTTGGAAAGTTATTCATCATATTTTTGCATTCATTTGCCTTATGACCATAAATATTTCATTTGAAACATTGGCCAGAGAAAGATGGACCATTCTGATTCATTCTATTTTTGCATTGACTAGCCATATGACCAAATTTATTGAAAACAAAATAATTACCATTGAAATTATGAGCATTAGGTTGCCTTACCATAGACCTTTTATCTTTGTTCTTCTGATGATGAGACATGATTGCTTTGACTAGATCCAAAGCTTTCACCTTTCTCAAATCCAAGTCCTTGCTTGTCATCTCCACTCTTCTGGCTTCCAAGCATTTCATCAAGCTTAGCTGAGCTAATATTGAATTTCTCCTTATGGTCATTTACAGTAGCCAGTTCATCTCTAAGGATGATAATCTATCTGTCAAGCTCTTGCTCATTGTTGTTGGATTGTAGTAGGTCAAGCTTCAGCTGATCATTTTCATAGTTGAGTCTGCAACATTCATCAAATCTTTCTTTCAAGGACTAATTAAGGCTCTCTTAATTCTTCTTTCTTGCTTCAATCTCCTTTGTCAGCTTCATCACTATAGATTCCATCTCATTCTTCTGAACTCCATTATCTCTAGCAAGCTTCTCACATTCCTCTATCTTTTCATTTAAGGCTTGGTCATTAATGCTTTGACTTTCTTTCTCCTTTAGCTTATCAACAAGTTCCTTTCTCTTCTCTCTTGACTTGTTCAAGTGATCTTTCAAGGACTGTATGAAGTTATCAGCATCTTTAAGATTTTATTTCATCTACCAGACCTCAGCTTGGGATTGATCAAGATCCTCAAGTGCTACAATAAGATGATGTTGAATACTACTAGAATCCATTGATTCACCTTCCTAGATCCTCCTCAAGTTGTTAGGCTTTTTCTGGGGGACTAGGCTTTGATAAGAATTGTTAGAATCAAGGAACACTGAGAGGGGGGATGAATCAGTGTTCTCCAATTTTTAATCTTATTAACTTTTCCTTTTAACCACTTAATATAAATGAATGAAAGAAAGATGTAGAAACACAAAGAAATTAGCATCAACACCATAACACTGAATTTAATATGTGGAAAACCCAATTAAGGGAAAAACCAATGCCTAGATGAGACCCACAATATTAATATACTCTGCAGAAGTATAGAAATATTACATAAGGGGAATGCACATTCATTCAGACACACTGCCTAGAGCTCACTACTTAAATTATAATAAGGGCTACAACCCTAGAAGGATCACTGCCTTACAATATCTTACAAAGATGATTGGAATGTCTGAACTGCGAAATATCATTTGCAAATGCCCTTGGGGGCTTCACTAAATAATCAATATCACATCGCGTGCATTCATATTGGGGGGTTCAATATCCCAAAAATGAGGGTGCAATATATTGCCCATCGATGAAAATAGGGGGTTTTTAATTCGAGCTATGAAAAAATGCAACATTTTGTGCAAATAGGGGGTCTTTTAATTCAGGCTGTGTATTGGGAGGAGGTGGGAAAAAAGGAGTTTAGGGCAATATTTTTTTAAAATAGGGGGATTCTTTAGTATGTCATGAATGTAGTTGATATAACCCAGGTTCAATAAGTGAATACCCCATGCAAATACCAAAATATAGCTCTGGTAAGCACAAAGTACATAATCTTACACTACTCAACTATACTACTCTGTTCTGTTGTTCTACAATATTCTAGAGCATAAATCCATCACTTTCACACATGAAACTATGCACAATCAATCACAAACACTTTTCATACACACACCGATACCAAAATGACAATATCAATCACTCTTATATATCCACAACATTAAATTAGATCTTCTACATGTCAACCCAAAAATGCATAACACACAAATGAAACGTGTATACCAAGTCAGCTCAATTCAAACACCAATGCATATGCGGACCAAAAAGAATTGTCCACACACTTCCCACATTTTAGTTGACCACCCTTGAACACAAAAACAACCACCAAAATCGATCCACATAATCCGCACAATGATTATTCACATGAGACTACTGATGAGCACTGTTCTACCTAAAAACTTGTATACCAGATCTTCTAACTCACTCCAAAATCAACACTGGAGGCCACAAACTTAGATTATGGTAGATAACATAACCATAATTCTTCTTTTAGATCCACAACATAAGATATTCAATAGAAATGAAATGCCAACCAAAATGTTATATATTGTCAAATGTCCTTTTCTATCTCACCGGACCTATTAGAAGCTCAATATGACTTCCGGTAGAATTAGATCACATACTATGGATGGAATAGTTGACTTCAATTGCCATCAATGACAACATCTGACTACTCATACATTGTCTCTTTCCAATAACCACATCCACTATATGTTGATTAGAGTTCATTGTTAAAACACATCTAAAACTATGTTCATAACTACTTTAATATATTTTTAAACCTTTGCAGATCTTCACATATACTTCTCACAACTCGTACATTCATATACAAAATGATTTCATTAATTTTACACCATTCACAACTAAAGAAACATCAATTAGGTTGTCATAATTAGATTTAATGTATAGGATAAAATTAATTGGCCAATGTGAAAGGAAATATTAAATGTGTGAAGCATCATACCATATTAGCACACCTTCCTATCCATTTGATGTAGGGGCACAATTGGGTCCATGGGACCTATTTAGGATGTTTTTTCTTGGTCCCTTGTTTATTTGTTTATTTTGGATGTAATAAGGTCTCTAGTAAAATCTTCAAACCTTTGGAGTCCTTTTGTCTTATTTTGTAAGGCCTTGGTGCCAATTTGTTGAATATACTCAAATAGGTGTTAGTGTAGGTTTTTTTATTTTCCTTATGTTAGGGGGTATTTATTTTTCCTACACATATATTATTAAGCTTGCTTAGGTTATTAGGTGTGGTTAATATGAGGACACGTGGCGGAATACATTAGCTACATGTGTAACTCTCCACCTCACATGGGTAGTTGAGTTACACACCCTCTTTTGGCTTGTTGTGCCACCTCTCATAACCACTATTTTGTCATTTCCTAAGTGGGTAATGGGGTAGTTGGGTTTCTCACCCTCTTTTGGCCTTATGTGCCACCTCTTATAACTCCTTTTTTGTTTTCATGTAAGGAGGTTATGCCACAAGTTTTGGCATTTACCAAGTAGGTAAAAACCTCCCACCTTTTATGGGGTAGTAGGTAAAACCTCCCACTTTTTATGGAGGTGGGAGTTAATGCACCTCTTGGTTGTATATGCTATTATTTTTCTATGTAATAAGCAATATACTCTCACCTTCACAAGTTAAGTGATAGCTCGGTGAGAGTCTTCTCTAAATTCTCTTCTTTATCTCTATTTTTCTCTCATATCAGATTTATCTTCATTCAGCTATTTTGATCTTCGATCATCTGTTGCTTGGAGTTGCATGTGATCTATGACCGACATCAGATCCTGGCTCAATTCTTGCTTCTCACAGAATTTAACATGGTATCAGAGCAGTGTTGTCTGGTATAGCTCATTGCTTTTCTGATTTATTTGAGAGATTTGAGATTGTTAGATAGATAATATTTTTCTTAAAAACCAAGTATGCTCTTCTCCTGCATTTTCGTGTGATCTGGAGAATCAGAACAGTTTAAAGGAAAATAAGCTTCTAGTTAAATCTGGTTTTATATATGTGTTCTTTGAGATCTGGGTGATTGCAGCATTTTTGGTAATATTGGAGGCTTCTTTAGCATTTCCAGAGTGTCCAGAAGGCTTGTGAAAATCATAAGTGACTTTTATTTCACCAAATTCAGAGTTTGGAGAACACAGTAAAAAAAAAATTAGAGTACTTGACGGAAAGCTGGAAATGAGCACTCTTCATAATTGCAGGTCTTATTGAAATATTCTACCCTTCTTTTAGATATTGCAGGTTGAATCAGCTGCATTTTTTTTCTTCTATAGATCATATCTTTCTTCTCACAACTCTATTTTACAAAAACGAATAGTTGTTGGAAAGGTATTAAGATACATTGAGCAGCAATAAGGCTAATTTTTTCAGATTTTGTGTTAAATTTATATGTATTTAAACTTTCTATTTTGGCCATTAAAGCCTTAGAAAGCATTGTAATCTAATAAAAGCCTTGTAAATGCACTAATTATAAAGTGCCAACCTTGTAATATTTGGGGGGGGTGATTTCAAAGACTAGTGAAAAGGGGGGGTGTCTCTTGTGTCTTCTTTCTTGCACTCTTCTTGACTCTTTGCAATCTTCTTTTCTGCCATCATGGATGCATCTACAGTTCCACTTTTAACACCATATAATTACTTTGAATGGAAATCTAAGATGATAATATATCTGAAAAGACATGGATATCATCGTGTTACTATGGGACTTGAAACTGAACCTCAAGATGCTGAAGAAAAGATTAAATGGTTTAATAAATGTGATGAAGCTTTTGGTACATTGTGCATGTCAATCTCTCCTGACCTTCTTTTTCACATTGAATCTGCTACTACACCAAATGTAGTATGGACTACTTTGGGAAACCTCTTTGGTAAGCAGGATGAACTAAGAGGTCATCAATTGGAGAATGAACTCATAGGGTTGAATCCAGCCAATTTTGATACTATACAAGACTTCTTCACTAAACTTAAGTCTATAAGATTGCAATTGGAACAGTGTGGAACTAAGAAAGATGATAAGCAACTGATCTTGAGTATTCTTTCTAAGCTTGGTCCTAACTATTCAGTGTTTGTTTCTACATTCTATGCTACCAAATGTGCCCTAGGTACCACATTCAAAATGCCTTCTTTAGATGATTTTGCTGCAGAACTCACTAGGGAGCAGGACAAATTGGTTCAAATGGGTACAATAAAGCCCTCTAAGTCACATGCCTTAGTTGTAAATCAAGGCACAAAAGAACAGAAAGGGTCTAGTAAGCAAGATAAGAAACAAAAGAACCAAGGAGAGAAGAAGAAAGATCAGAAATCTGCTACTTCAAAAGCAGACAATGAGACCTCTTCATCAAAAGGTGAACAACCTAAGAAGGAGAAGGTCAAGTGTTCTTATTGTAAGAGGCCTGGTCATGATGAACATAAGTGTTTAAAGAAACAAATTGAACACCTTTCAAATCTTCTTGAAAAGAATAATATCAAGGTTCCTGATTCAGTCAAACAGAGTCCATCAGAAGGATCTTCTAAGGACATAGATAAGAGTAAGGGGAAAGGAAAGGGTAAGGCCCTAGTTGCTATTGCTTCACAACCAAATTCTTGGATAATTGACTCAGGTGCTTCACACCACATGGCTTCTTCAGAAGATGATTTCATATCTTTAGAGCCATGTTCTATGCCTTCCATCCTAATGGGTGATGACACTCCTGTTGAAGTGCATGGGAGAGGGTCTGTTGATGTGGGTGAAGGAACATTTCAAGATGTCCTTTGTGTTCCATCTTTATCAACTAATCTCCTATCTATTTATCAGATCACTCACACTAGTTCTGGCAAGCGAGTTGAGTTCACACCAGATGCAGTGGTAATCAACGAAATGCATAATGGGTCTACTGTTGCTGTGGGAAAAGCAGATCATCATTCTAGATTATATCAGTTTTCTCACTTTGTTCCTGACTCTCCTTCGACAGTTTTACTCACTCATGCAGATGAGGTGAGTTGTTTGTGGCATCAACGGTTTGGCCACTTGAACTACCATTACTTGCAACAACTCAGTCAACAAGAAATGGTTTCAGGGTTGCCTTCTATTCGATTTTCTGATGGAGTTTGCTAGGGGTGCATTCTTGGTAAGCATCCAGAGGAGAAGTATGATAAAGGTAAAGCTTGGAGAGCTACACAACTATTGGAGTTGGTACATAGTGACTTGGCAGGACCATTTCCACAACCATCTTTCAGCAAGGCTAGATATGTCTTGACATTTATTGATGACTTTTCCAGATATACATGGGTTTACTTTCTCAAACAAAAGTCTGAAGTCTTTGAAAATTTTCTAGATTTCAAAGCTTTTGCAGAGAAACAATCTGGGAAGTTCATCAGGATTCTACGTATAGATAATGGGGGTGAATATGCTAATAATCAGTTTGAACAGTTTTGTGCTTCAGAAGGTATCAACATGCAGCACACAGTTCCATACAGTCCTCAACAAAATGGTGTAGCAGAACGAAAGAATAGGTCCTTGAAGGAGATGGCTAATTGTATGATTCACTCCAAGTCTTTGGCACCTCAGTATTGGGTAGAGGCCATCAACTGTGTGTGTTACATCCAGAACCGAGTTCCTCATAAATTTGTGAAGGGGGTAACTCCCTTTCAAGCTTGGACTGGTCGAAAACCCACAGTTAAACACTTTAGAGTGTTTGGTTCTCTTGCATGGGCCCACATTCCAGCTGAAAAACGCAAGGCTATGGATCCGCAGAGTAAGCCTTGCATATTTGTTGGATATCCAGATGATGTCAAAGGGTATAGGCTTCTCCATCCCACTACTCATGAGTTGTTCATTGAGAGGAGTGTTCGTTTTGAGGAGAGTTCTTCTAGTTCTTCTCATACCACTTCTCCATCCACTATCACATTGGAGAAATTGCATTATGATGACAGTTCTTCAGAGGATCTTAATCCTCCTAATCTTGATGAGGAGTCTTCTTCCTCTACTTCAGATGGTGACAGTGATGATGAGGATTCACATTCCTCTCATAGTCATCATTCAGAGGTTGATGATTTTCCCCAGACTCTCCAGCCTCAGTGCCTCTTTGGGCTCGACAAACATTTGAGTCACCAGGAGATTGGCTTGGTGATCCATTAGATACTAGAAGAACAAGGTCACAATTTCAACAAGCTCCACATCTCTTCATTGCTTCAGCTTCTAATCCACAGTCCTTTCGAGAAGCTTCAAGTGTTCCTGAGTGGGATGCTGCAATGCAAGAAGAGTTCAATTCCTTGGAAAGGAATCACACATGGGATTTAGTTCCTCTTCCTAAGGGAAGGAAACTTGTTCGATGCAAGTGGATCTATCGAACAAAATTTGCAGCGGATGGGTCAGTTGATAAGTATAAGGCTCGCTTGGTAGCAAAAGGTTTTTCCCAAGTTCTAGGGGTTGATTACTCTGAGACTTTTTCTCCAGTTGCTAAGATGAATTCCATCCGGCTTGTTCTTGCTATAGCTGCAGCCCATCATTGGGAAGTTCATCAGATGGATGTGAAGAGTGCATTTCTTCATGGTGAACTTCAGGAGGAAATCTACATGGAGCAACCACAGGGGTTTGTTCAGGATCCTTCACTTGTGTGTCGACTTCGAAAGTCTCTCTATGGCCTCAAACAGGCTCCTCGAGCTTGGTATGCCAAGATGGACTCATTTCTTCTGACAGTTGGTTTCACTCGGTGCCATTCTGATTAGAACGTATACATTCTGCAACAGGATGAAACTCTCACATTTTTGGTTCTCTATGTTGATGACTTGTTACTCACAGGGAGTCACTCATCCACCATCAAAGCAGTGAAAATTGCTCTACATGATAGATTTTTGATGTCAGACTTGGGTCTTCTGCATTACTTCTTGGGAATTGAGATCACTCAATCATCTTCAGGAATCTTCCTTGGACAACCCAAGTATGCACTTGATATGCTCTCCAGATTTCACATGGCTGATTGTAAGCCTGCACCTACTCCATTTTTGTCAGGGGTCAAACTTGAGGCTAAGTTCTCTTCACCCTTGGTTGATGGCACTTTATATCGACAGCTTGTTGGAAGCCTCATTTATTTGACTCATACGAGACCCAACATTTCTTATGTTGTGGGCATGGTCTCTAGATTCATGCAGGAGCCACATGAGTTGCATTGGAAAGCAGCTAAGCGGATCCTCCACTACATTCAGGGTACTCACAATTATGGAATTCAATATGTAGCAGGTGTGGATATTGACTTGGTAGGATATACGGATTCAGATTGGGCAGGTGATTCTCAGGATCGCAAGTCTACTTCTGGGTATTGCTTCTCACTTGGTTCTGGTCCAGTTTGTTGGTTGAGCAAGAAGTAGTCTGCAATTGCTCTTTCATCGACAGAGGCCGAGTATCGAGGGGCAGTCAATGCCACCACTGAGGCTATTTGGCTTCAAAATATTCTTACTGAGTTTGGTATTCCAGTCAGAAAGCCTACCATCATCTTTTGTGATAATCAAAGTGCTATACAGATCTCAAGAAATCCAGTTCATCATCAAAGGACGAAACACATTGAGATACATATGCACTATATTCGGGAGCTCATTCAGGAAGGCATCATTGATCTTAAGTATTGTTCTACATCCGAGCAAACTGCGGACATCTTCACCAAACCTTTCACCGAAAGCAAGTTCCTTCATTTGCGATCTTTGCTTGGGATGCAAAAGGTGTCTACTTCAGGAGGGGCTTCTTAGTCCTTCATTCTTTCTCTCTCTATTTTGGGGGGGTCTATTCCTCTTATGGGGGGCTTCTTCTTTTGGGGGGGATATTTATGTACATGGGTACCTAACATGGCCTCATTTGCTGAGACCCATCTTTTCACCCACCTAAGCTACACTTAAGGGGGGGTGTTAGTGTAGGTTTTTTTATTTTCCTTATGTTAGGGGGTATTTATTTTTCCTACACATATATTATTAAGCTTGCTTAGGTTATTAGGTGTGGTTAATATGAGGACACGTGGTGGAATACATTAGCTACATGTGTAACTCTCCACCTCACATGGGTAGTTGAGTTACACACCCTCTTTTGGCTTGTTGTGCCACCTCTCATAACCACTATTTTGTCATTTCCTAAGTGGGTTATGGGGTAGTTGGGTTTCTCACCCTCTTTTGGCCTTATGTGCCACCTCTTATAACTCCTTTTTTGTTTTCATGTAAGGAGGTTATGCCACATGTTTTGGCATTTACCAAGTAGGTAAAAACCTCCCACCTTTTATGGGGTAGTAGGTAAAACCTCCCACTTTTTATGGAGGTGGGAGTTAATGCACCTCTTGGTTGTATATGCTATTATTTTTCTATATAATAAGCAATATACTCTCACCTTCACAAGTTAAGTGATAGCTCGGTGAGAGTCTTCTCTAAATTCTCTTCTTTATCTCTATTTTTCTCTCATATCAGATTTATCTTCATTCAGCTATTTTGATCTTCGATCATCCGTTGCTTGGAGTTGCATGTGATCTATGACCGACATCAGATCCTGGCTCAATTCTTGCTTCTCACAGAATTTAACAATAGGGATATCTTGGTCAAACTAGGTCAATGCCTCCCAAAGTGTCGTATGGGGGTACCTCTAATGTATTTGGTGTTTATATACCCTATTTGAGATGTCTTAAAAGTTCTTAGGGGTCATTTGTGTCAAAGATGAAAATTGGGCAAATTTTGTAAAAGTGGCTTGACAACTTTCAATGTTGTCAAGACACTTGGCACTCAAAGGTTGGTTGTATAGCTAACAAATAAAAATGGTGGTTATATATGTTGATTATATAATATTTATAGACCCCTTAGATGTTTGGAAGGGGTTGGTTGATGCTATTTTATGAATAATTCCAAGTTGAAAGTAATTCCTGAACAATTTCTTTGCAACTTCCAAAAAAAAAAAAAAAAAAACTGCACTTTGTCTCATAACTCTCTATTTTGGATGAATTAGAACTCAAGGATGGAATTGTTGGAAAGGTATATGAGGTACCTCTCATTTGACACTAGTTTGGTTTGATTTCATTGGGTTTTGTGCATTTGACAAGCAATTTTGTCCATATTGACCTAAAACCCTAGGTTTGGAGGGTTTTGTCAACAATTATGCATATCCACTCATTCCATAAATGGCTTGATTAAATAATTGGTGGAATCATGGGTATAAGCGTGCTACAAGTGGGTTTTTAACCAATTTTGCAGAGGAGGAGTTTGAGTGGTGCTTTGTGTTGGTATTTTGGTATGGTTTTGTCATTGATGTCAACACCTACTAATCAACTCTAGCACTTTGGAGAATCAGCAACATTCACCGGCAAGTAAGTGGCTTATGCATAGTCACCAGTATCTGGTACACCGACAAGATAAAATGTTCACTGAAACTTAGAATGGAATAGAAAACACCTGGTTATGTCGAAGACATTTTTTGGACACTTTGTCTTTGAGTTTGTTCATTGGCGTATTCATGTTTACATATTTGATGTTACCAGAAAATAGGTCTAGGTTATACAACGACAAGCTTATCTATTCCAGATTAGCATGGCATGCTATGGAGATGATTTATTATTGTTGTAAATGCATTAAGCTGACATGTTAAATAGGTTATTACATTGGACATTAATTTATTTGTAAATTGATTTTATTGTAATATCTTTTAGAGCCGACCTACTAAAATTGGTCTCAGGTTATGATATAAATGTAAGATCTTATTTGTAAGATCGGATGAGGAATGCGAACGAGAATTGTGTGAAGGTATATGTGAGATTAAGTAGAGCTATACACATAGACATCATTTAGAAGGTGAAGCAAGGTTTTTGTAAAAGCAATCAGAACTACACCGGTACTGAATCCAGCATGTGAAGATGCTATTTTGAGCAGTACATCCTTATTGGATTTAACCATCCAACTATAGTCAGTGTGACTCCCATTTGTGATTGAGCAGTGAGCTCTAGGCGCTTGGCCTTTTTGCATGTGTAGACCCTATTTGTATACACATACTATCTGCAGTAGTATCATCTGATTGTGGGTAAGGTTTCCCATAGTGGTTTTTCCCCTTACAAGGTTTCCACAAACAAATATTGGTGTTATGTGTTGTGGATGTTACTATCTTTCTATTTCATGCATTAATCTTTACCGATACTGTAATTAACTGATAAAACTTTTACTAATTATCAAATTGCCATTAGTTTCATATCCAAAGTCATACTATATTCTAGTCAGTTAGTATTACTGAATCATGCAGTCGGTACACACAGAGAAGTCGGTATGAATAGTCTAGTCAGTTACTGAAGAAAGTAGTCACAGAACATAGTATTCACCAAGCTATTTACCTAGTAAAGGTTCATGGATACTGAGTGGTATAATTAACTCACTGAGTTGATATTCACCGAGTAAAACATCTTACTAGATACATTGAACCTGGACATGCACATGAAAATGTGTTACAAGATCGAGGCACATCTAACCATTTTTGTGTTGGAAATTGCACTAGGAGATTGTGTATGATTACAAGATCAATCTAACCTATGAGATATTTTGTTTAATCAAAGAATCATTTTGTAAGATCGAAGCAATAAATCAGATCACCACTGTAAGAGATCTATATATACAACATGATTCTAAGATTAGATATATGACATGATATGATGTGATAAGAGATGCAATGAGATAGCAGTGTGTATGCATGAAGGAAGACTATTATAGAGACACAAAGAGGTCACTGAGAAGGTTATCAATGAACAGTCGAAGAATAGAGTAAACAAAAGGGTTTACCGAGTTTCATTATGGGTTACCGAGGTATGCTACAAGCTAGGTAATCTTATTCAGAGCACATAGAATCTACTTTAGCATTTCAGATGTAAAGTTACAAATATTTGTAATGATTATATTGTAATATTTTGAAGTTGTAAGAGAAACCTTTAACAGGGTAAAAGACTCTAACCAAGTCTATAAATTGTAAATCCTTTAACTATGTGCTACACTTATATAGTGTTGTATAAATCCTTTAGTAAGGTAGATCTAACTGATCTTAATACTCCTAACAGGGTAAGCTATCAGAAATAGATAAATGTAGCTCTAATCGAGCATTCTTTATTATTGCAGTAGTGAAGTTGTGGGTGCCATCCCCACCATAGTTTTTCTCTCTAACCAAGAGTTTTTGCGTGACCAAAATATATGTGTTATGGAGTGAGTCATGTATGAATGTTATCTGTTGATTATAGTTTTGTTTTATGTTACTGCATTATTCTATTTATGCATAACAGTAAGGTTATTACAAAAGAAAAGTTTTGGAGTATTGATTCACCCCTCCCCTCTTAGTACATTAGCTTTCTATATTGGGCCTAACAATTGGTATCAGAGCTTGAATCTTGGAAAAGGGTTTAACCACCTGAAGAGAAAGATCTTAGCAATGGAAGGCTACAAACAATCTCAGAGGATTGTGCATCTTCAAGAAGAGTTGGATAATGGAAATCAAGTGATTGTAGACATTTAGAGGCAAATGCAAAAATCTCTGAAAGTAAGGAGAAGATTATTTGATGACTTGCAGGATTCTCAAGAGCTAGTGGAACAAATCGAGACATCATTTGAGAACAGTATATTTGAAGAAACTGAAGAAATGATTGGAATGTTGAAAGAAAAGAGCAAAGCATTGGCTGATCAACTAAAAGTAATGAAAAGAGAACATGAACATTTCAGTACACAAATGACTGAAAATCTAGATGCATTAAGGAGAGCTGAGGATAAAGCAAGAGATCTACAAAGAGAGAAACAACAACTTGAAGCACTAGTATCTGATAAGGATGATGAAATCATAAGGTTAACTGGTATTCAAAAAAATATGATAGATCAACTAGGTTATGGACATCATGAAGTAATTCTGAAGAATGATGAAAATCAATCATTGAAACTTGAAGTATCAAGGTTGACTAGTGAACTTGAAACAGAAAAGAAATCCAAAGAATCATTAGAGAAGAGTTATGAAGCATCAAAGATGTTGGATGAGCAACTGAATACAAGAAGACTCTACAAAGATGGAGGACTCGGTTATAAAGGAAATAATACTACCGAGAAAGGAGAATCATCAAAACAAGTTGAAAAAAGAAATAACATCAAAAGGAAGAAGCCTATTTGCTACTACTGTGGAAATCAAGGTCATACTGCCAACATATGCCAGATCAGAAAAGGTAAGCAACCGAATATCTCTAAGTCCAATGGATATTGTTATAATTGCATTAAATATGGTCACATACCTAATCAATGTAGAACAAAGTCTATTAACAACCATCAGAAGGCAAAATTCAAATGGTTTTGTAAAAACTGCAATAGATATGGACATAGTACTGAGAGATGCTAGTTTAAGCAAAAGAACTACATGAAGTATCCACACCGGGCAAACATTGGAGGTTACCGAATTCACACAGATTCTCATTGACAATATGCAGCAGTACCATGGGATTACAATACGAGGATATGGTGCGAATGTTGTGGAAGATATGGACATATAAGTGCCAACTATTTTATAAGGTTTGGAATGAACAACCGGAGATAATGGAGAAATCACGGTATGGCATGTTTTCATTGTCACAAAACTGGACATTTAGTTGGAGATTGTAGAGATCAACCGAGAAGAGACACTAAGGAGATAAAAGAAAAATTCAAGATGATTTGGAAAAAGAAAGAAATTATGTCTGATGAAGAAAGCACCTTACCTATCGAGTTAGGTGCACCTATTTCAAATTAGCCAAGAAAAGGTATGAAGGGACTGCATTCTTTAAAAGATAAATCATAACAGCTCCTATTTTATTATGAACAAGAATTCAAATTCTACATAGTTAAGATACAATTAGTCAGTTAGTATACTATACAGGAAACCTGTCAAGTCGGCTATCAAAGCAAAGTTGAATACTCGGTGAAAACAGAAAATGAAGTAAATCGGTAAAAGGTGAACCGAGTGCATTTAATACCATGACTTAAACTGCACGGAGCCCGATAAGGTATTTTTGAGTACTTAAAAGTATTTTCATGGTCATTTTCATTCACCCAAGTTTTTGAGAAGCAGAGCAGAGCAAATCAAAGCGACCAAATTTCATTCAGAGCGAATTTTCAAGGTATTTACATCAATCTATTCACACTGTTTAGCTGGTTTCTAATCTAGTCAAATTGCTAGTGTCCACCAAGTGTGAAGAGTAAGCTACTTGTAAACCCTAAGGATAACCTATCAAATTTTTACTCGAGATCTACCATGGTGCCCAAGATCCAAGACCCTGTAGTTGTCCAAAATGTGGAGAAGCCATCTCTGAAGTATTCCCTAACTCCTAAAGTCACCTCAGAACTGGATGATAAAATGGCATTTTCACTCATCTCGGATCGAGTCTTATTGGTAGAAGATGTCAGATTCTTTACCAAGTGTCGTGTTGAGGAACTCGGTCATGTAGAGATTAGTAACACATATGATGAACTATGCACTGATGGCAAACTGGATAGTAAATTTGAACATATCAGAATCAAGGGATTAACTGCCCTAGTCTATCCTCGTGTGTTCAAACCCTAATGGGTTAAGTTTGTATTGAGCAAAGTACATGATGATTTCATGTGGCTACAAGAGCAACCATTCAAGATCATGAAGGAAGCCATTCACTTGATCACCAGATATCCCATCTACGATCATGCTCGTGCACAGAAAATGATATCACAAAAGGAGCTAATCAGTCTAACTGGAGTAGAATTTGATTACCAAGGACTGAAATTGAATAATGTCACTGATGCTGAACTAAAATTTGCAATCCGAGTCATTGGTTACTATTTCTTCCAATATGCAAGGGAAAACAGTGTACCATGTGTTGTAGTGGACCTGGCCTACAAAATAGTAAAGAAGGGAATGAAAGTAGACTTGTGTGAAGTACTACTAAAGAACTTATTTGAGAACTTGAACACCATAAGGAAGCTGAAGAAGAACAACTCAGAAAACATACTCAAGTTTGGTTCACTACTTGTCTATATGTTTTTCTATTTTGAAAAGTTCTTTCCCTCAGTCGGTAAAGTAGTATGGGAGCTACACCGACCTATCACCCATCAGATCAATGATTACATCAAGAAGTTAGGAGATAACTTTAATGATGTCATGGATGATTACTTTAGCAAATTCCAAGAGAAAATGCATAATAGGTACAGGATCCCACCACAACTGGTTGAAAAATACAAGGACAATATTTGTTTTGAAGTCGACACTGATTACTGCTATGTAAATGCTGTTGAACCAAGGATTCAGTCGTTGCAACCAATGGGTTATGAAATTGATTATGACATCACACAACAACAAATTGATGCCTACCTATCATTGCCAAGGCATGCAACTGAACTAAGGTATGGAACCTATGAAGAGGTAAAGGGGAAAGTAAAAATGAGCATTGTAGTTCCTAAGGCTACAAGGAAAGCAACAAAGATGATAAAAGCTTTGTCTGAGAAATTCAGAGAGGAATCTTCATCTACACCTGTCAAAGGCAATCTTGCCATTACCAAGGAAGAATCAAAAGCATAGGAGGCTGCAATAACATTGATCACAGAGTTGCCAAAGGGAAAAGTTCTAAAAAGAAAGAAACGGGACATTATAAAGGCCCTACCGACTCCACCAACAAAGAGACCAAACACTAGAGCATCAGCTGCATCACCGAGCAAGAAACAAAAGATTGTTGCCACTCCTAAGGTAACAAAGACTTACAAGAAATCTACTCGAAGACTCATTTTGGCAAAAGAGTCAAGTGATACAGAGTCTGATGATGCTAACAAATTCTAGATTGTGAAGAGAAAAAAGGCAAACATTCACAGTGTTGAAAACTTTTGTGCCAATCTCAAGGAATACGGTGGATTTGCAGGATTCAGATATGTTAAGTATGAGTCTAGGAACAATGATGAGAAACAACAGATTGAAGAAGCTGTCATATGTACACTTCTGAAGTTTCGGTTAGCACCATTGGAACTAGCAAAGTCACTTCCAAGTGAACTCTACTCACATATTGATAACAGATGGAAATATGTAATGGATTCAGAGAGACAAATAAGAGAAAGAAGTCTTGTCCACTTATTTCCTGACATGTCCGTAGCTGAAATCAAGGAGCATTTGTCCACATACAATTCAAAATTTCTTGTGAAACAGAGAGCCTTAAAATTGATGAATGGGCTATATATTGACATGGAGAATGAGACTAAGGCCAAGTGGTAGGAGATCTTCAAACAAAAGGATGTCGGTGAAAAATCTCAAATTGAAATTGTTGATGTCACTGAGCAAGATCCAGATGTCACTGAGCAAGGTCCAGACTTGGTTGACACAATACAAATTGATGAAGATGTAATGGATGAAGCCGCACCGGAGCAAGAAATGATTGAAGGTACCACTTATGCAAAACTTGTGTCTAGTGAATCGGTCTTAGAACAAGTTCGGCCTTATCTATCGGTGAAGCCAATAGTACCAACCGAAGCCCCCAAGGACACCGAACAAGTTATCGAAGGTAACAAATCTAAAGCTGTAGAAGATACAGGTAACAAGTCTAAAGCTGCAGTAGACACAACAAAATATCAATTGTCTCAAGGATAGACAAGCACAACAAATATTGCAACAGAGACCCCTAGCACCGAGACATCCAAAGACATTGCAACTACTATAGGAATAGTGCAAAGTGTTGCATCTATCGAGCAACCTACCAAGGGATAACAAGCCTCACAAGCACTTGTCTTAGTGCCCCAGACAAAAGGAAAAGAGAAAAAGGTGAGAAAGCATGGTTTTAAATTTGACTTATCTAAACCGATCATGTTTCCCAATATTGACATCTCCAAATTAAAAGGGCAAGCACTCACTGAATTCGATGAACTATGCAAAGCAAAGGCTGAATAGGAGAAACAACTAGCAATACAGAAAAAGAACAAGGTACTTCAAAAGGTTAGAACACTACTCACAGAAATGCTACCATCAACAATAGTGTCAACCGATGCAACCATCCATATTTAGTTGGATGAACTCCTTAATTAGATTGAAACATCTGGAGTTGATGCATCCAAATACCTAAGCAAGCTCAAGGATAAAGATCTCACAGCAAAAATGATAGAGGAAGTCCAAAAATCAATTGTTGTTGGCAAGGTAAAACTTGTCAAATTCATTGCTGAGTTGACCCCTCAACTCAAGCACATTCTTTATTTATTAAAGACATCAAAAATAAAATTGATGCAATTGAGAAAGAGATCACCAATCTCTCCTCCAAGTTGACCACTGAGCCTAATTCAGTTAAGACCTTTTTCAAAAAGCTACAACAACTCATGGCTCAATAGTTAGAACTAAGGAATGAAGAGCATAAAATTAGGATGGATATAATGACCCTTCAAACATTATTCCTTCCTCATCTCTCATCAGTCCATGAGCAGCTTAACCGAGCTACAAGCTTATCAACTACCCAAGAGGGAAGCACTCTTGATGGCTTGATATCACTCTTATCTGATATTCAAGCACATAACTCATTAATGGAAAGTCTCAAGGACTCACTCTCAGTCGCCCTCACTGATGCCCGGACCAAGTATAAAACTATTTTTGATCAGTTACCACCTCCAGATGCAAATTAAGTTTTTAATGTTTGTCAAAAAGGGGGAGTACTTTTATGTTACTACATAGGAGAGGAAAGCCCAACAAAGAGGGAGTAATTCTACACTTGGAGACTAATACAGTTTTGATAACACAATTTTGAGTATTACATACAAGGGGAGTCTACCGAGCAGAATATATAGAGCATTTAGAGTACACAAGTACAGTAAAGAATCGAACCGAACATACAAATTCAGAGTTATGTATAGGATAATGATAAGGGGAGTATATCTGCATATACTATTGACTATTGTACATATTGTCAAGTATAGTCATTTTGTCAAGTATATTTTTTAGTTAGGACTTTGTAAGTAGTTTTTGTCAAACGTCTCAACTAATGTCAAAAGGGGAGATTGTTACTACTTATCAAATTGCCATTAGTTTCATATCCAAAGTCATACTATATTCTAGTCGATTAGTATTACCGAATCATGCAGTCGGTAGACATAGAGAAGTCGGTATGAACAGTCTAGTCGATTACTGAAGAAAGCAGTCACAGAACATAGTATTCATCGAGCTATTTACCGAGTAAAGGTTCATGGCTACTGAGTGGTATAATTAACTCATCGAGTTGATATTCACTAAGTAAAATGTCTTACTAGATACATTGAACCTGGACATGCACATGAAAATGTGTTACAAGATCGAGGCACATCTAACCGTTTTTGTGTTGGAAATTGCACTAGGAGATTGTGTATGATTACAAGATCAATCTAACCTATGAGATATTTTGTTTAATCAAAGAATCTTTTTGTAAGATCGAAGCAATAAATCAGATCACTGCTGTAAGAGATCTATATATATAGCATGATTCTAGGGTTAGATATATGACATGATATGATGTGGTAAGAGATGCAATGAGATAGCAATGTGTATGCATGAAGGAAGACTATTACAAAGACACAGAGAGGTCACCGAGAAGGTTATCAGTGAACAGTCGAAGAATAGAGTAAATAGAAGGGTTTACCAAGTTTCATTATGGGTTACTGAGGTATGCTACAAGCTAGGTAATCTTATTCAGAACACATAGAATCTGCTTTATCATTTCAGATGTAAAGTTGCAGATATTTGTAATGATTATATTGTAATATTTTGAAGTTGTTAGAGAAACCTTTAACAAGGTAAAAGACTCTAACCAAGTCTATAAAATTGTAAATCCTTTAACCAGGTGCTACACTTATATAGTGTTGTATAAATCCTTTAGTAAGGTAGATCTAACTGATCTTAATACTCCTAACAGGGTAAGCTATCAGAAATAGCTAAATGTAGCTCTAATTGAGCATTCTTTATTATTGTAGTAGTGAAGTTGTGGGTGCCATCCCCACCACAGTTTTTCTCTCTAACCAAGAGTTTTTGCATGACCAAAATATATGTGTTATGGAGTGAATCATGTATGAATGTTATCTGTTGATTATAGTTTTGTTTTATGTTACTGCACTATTCTGTTTATGCATAATAGTAAGGTTATTACAAAAGAAAAGTTTTGGAGTACTAATTCACCCCTCCCCTCTCAGTACATTAGCTTTCTATATTGGGCCTAACAAAAACTGTCTACCGGCATAAAAGACTGGTTTACCGATATTAAGCATTAAAGTTGGTTAAGTTGTTTTTGGTTTAAATTTATTTGACAATTGATTCACCCCCCCTCTCAGTTGTCTCCGGGACCTAACAATTGGTATCAGAGCATAGTCCTCTTTTGCAGAAGTTTAACAGCTTGAGGAGATCCAATGTCTACTAACTATTTCAGGAAGGACAGTCCTTAACTTGATGGAACCAACTATGGCATATGGAAGATTAGAATGGAGACACATCTGAATTGCGTTGGAAAGGACGTTTGGGAAATTACAAAGAATGGCTATACTGCTCCTACTCAAGGCCAACCTAATCCACCCACCTTGGCTAAAGATGAGGAAAATGATTGCAAAGCAAGAGAAGCACTTTTGAGCGCATTATCAGATCAAAAAATCATGGGATTATCAAATAGATCAACTCCTAAAGATATTTGGGATCATTTGGAAACACTGAATGAAGGAGATTCCACAGTCAAAATTGCAAAACTTGAAAGCTTCTGGGTCAGGTATGAAAATATGAAAATGGAAGAAGATGAAAGGATTTCTTCTTTTATGGAAAGAGTTAATGAAATTGTTTTGGGTATTAAATGAACCTTAAGTGAAGATGAAATTGTTTCAAAAGTTTTAAGAGGATTACCACTGGTATATAAAATGAAGGTTACTGCTCTAAATGAGTTAAGAACAATGCCTAATACACCAATAACTTGGGATACATTGATTGGAAAACTTTCAGCCTTTGAAATAAAGGAATTTGGTCATGTTGCTACTATAAAGACAGATTTAGCTTTTAAAGCATCAAAATCATCTGCACCATCATTTGACAAGTTTGATTGGAAAGCCTTTTATGCAAGAGAACTTGAAGGAAGCAGGAGAGAAAATGAAGAACTTGAAGAACTTGAAGCACTATTTGCAAGGAAAATGCCTAAAGGTCTAGTTGGAAGTAAGTATGAAGGTAAAGCACCGTTTAAATGTTTTAACTGTAATAAGATTGGTCATATGGCTTCAAGATGCCCTGATAGACATGATAGACTAAGAGAAGAAGCTAGAAGAACATACAAACCTAACCCTGAATATCAGAGATACAAATTTAAGAAGAATAAAGACAAATCTTGTTATCTTGCTAATGAAGGAGTCACTGATGATTCTGATGAGGATCCGGCAAACAATGGATGGGTTTTTGTTGCTATAATAGAAGATCAACCAACACCTACTGTTCAACTGGTAGAATAGGCCCTGGCAGCTAAAATTGAAATTAAGGATGAATGGATCATTGATTCAGGATGCTCACATCATATGACTGGTGATAAAAGCAAATTCTTGACTTTTCAGGAATATAATGGAGGCATAGTAAGATTTGGAGATGATAAAGCTTGTTTGATCAAAGGTAAAGGTACAATATCTCTTGATGGTAAACACAATACTAACAATGTTTACTATGTGGAAGGTTTAAAGCATAATCTTTTGAGTGTTGGTCAATTAGTTGAAAAAGGATTTTAGTTACAATTCAAAAATGGTAAATGCAAAATCATGAACATATCTGGTTTGGAAATTGCAACCGGTACTCAAACTAGAGGTAATATCTTTCATCTGAATAACAATGAAAAGACATGCTTGATTGCACATATTGATGAAAGTTGGCTATGGCATAAGAGACTCTGTCATGTAAATTTTGATTGCATTATGAAGATCAGTACTACTAAGGCAGATAGATATTTACCTAAGATTGTTAAGCCTCACAATTTAGTATGTAACAAATTTTAATTTGGAAAACAAGTTATAGCTACTTTTAAAAGTATTCCAGAAAAATCCAATAATGCTCGACTTAATTCATGTTGATTTATGTGGTCCATCTAGAACTAAAAGTTTACAAGGAGATAGATATTTCATGCTAATCATTGATGACTATTCTAGAATGTGTTGGGTTACTTTTCTCAGAGAAAAATCAGAAACACTTGGGAAGTTCAAACTATTCAAAACAATGGTAGAGAATGAAACTGGTAAGAAAATCAAATGTTTGAGATCAGATCAAGGAGGATAATTTACATCTAAGGAATTTAATGCATTCTGTGAAGTGAATAGAATCAGAAGACAACTATCAGTACCCCAAACACCACAACAGAATGGAGTTGTAGAAAGGAAAAACATAACTATATTGGATGCAGCTAGAAGTATGTTATCAGAAGAAAATCTACCACACGTATATTGGAGAGAGGTAGTAATCACAATGGTCTATACATTCAACAAAGTTCACATCAAAGGTGAAACTAGTAAGACCCCTCATGAACTATGGTTTGGTATTACTCCTACTCTTAAATATTTCAAGATATTTGGAAGTAAATGCTATATTATAAGAGATGAGTATATTGGCAAATTTGAACCTAGAAGTGATGAAGGAATATTTCTTGGTTATTCATCTAAGAGAAAAGCATACAAATGTTTTAACAAAAGATTGCAGAAAATTGTTGAGAGTACAAATGTAAAGATTGATGAACAATTCAGAGGAACTTCAAGGTATATAGACTCTGAACTGGCAATAGAAATTCTGACAAATGATTCTACATTAAATCCACTGGTACAAAATGAAGATCCAGTTACATCGGTATCATCTGAAAACTCCACTGTAACTGAGGATCACAGCAAATGAAGACACCTCGGTATGTAAGACTGAATCACTCTGAAAATCAGATAATTGGAAACAAGTATAAAGGAGTTATGACAAGAGGAAGACTGGAAAATGAAGAGGTATGTCTTATTTCTCAAATTGAACCATCATGAATTAATGAGTCATGTGAATATAAACACTGGATTAAAGCTATGGAAGAGGAACTAGAACAAATTGAGAAAAACAACACGTGGATATTAGTTCCCCGGCCTAAAGATAAAAATGTGATTGGAACAAAATGGGTATTCAGAAACAAACTTAATGAAGATGGTAAGGCAATGACAAATAAAGAAAGACTTGTGTGTAAGGGATATTCTCAGAAAGAAGGGATTGATTATAATGAAACCTTTGCACCGGTAGATAGAAATGAGGTAGTCAGATTATTCTTGGCTTTTGCAGCACACAAGAACTACAAAGTATATCAAATGGATATTAAATGTGCATTTCTGAATGGAGATCTTGAAGAATAAGTTTACATTGAATAACCTGATGGATTTTCTTTGACAGATAACAAAGATATGGTTTGTAGGTTAAGGAAAGCTTTGTATGGGTTGAAGCAAGCTCCAAGAGCTTGGTATGCAAGATTGGATAAGTATCTTTTGAAGATTAGTTTTTCTAAAAGTAATGTTGACAACAATTTATATTATAAAGTGACTAATGATGACATCCTAGTTACATAATTTTTTGTTGATGATATAATCTTTGGAGGAGAAGATGGATTATGTAAAGACTTTTCTATTGAAAGGCAACAAGAGTTTGAAATATCTATGATTGGAAAAATAAAATTCTTCTTAGGATTACAGATTTCACAAACTAGTAAAGGTATATTCTTGAGTCAATCCAAGTACTTGAAGGAGCTACTAAAGAAATTTGGGATGGAGAACTCTAAACCGGTAAGCACACCTATGACTACAAATGACAAATTATCACTAAGGGATGAGTCTACACCTGTTAATCCAACTATGTACAAATCTATGATACGAGGTTTACTATATTTGACACAAACAAGACCTAATATTATGAATGCAATATGTATTTTTTCAAGATTTCAGAGTAATCCTAGAGAAAATCATGAATCAACAGTAAAAAGGATTTTTTGGTACTTACAAGGCACTACAAATCTTGGATTATGGTATCCTAGAGATGAAAACTTTGAATTATGTGCATACACAGATGCAAATTGGGCAGGAGATGTAGATGATAGAAAAGCACCACCGATAGAGTATTTTTTCTTGGAAGCAGATTAATTTCTTGGTTGAGTAAGAAACAAAGTTGTACATCTTTATCAACAACAGAATCAGAATATGTTGCAGCAGCAACTAACTGTACATAAGTACTATGGCTTAAACAAATGTTGAAGGATATAAAGGTAAAATGCAAGGAACCTATTACTATCTATTGTGATAACACTGCAGCAATTGATATATCTAAGAATCCGGTATTACATTCTAAAACCAAACATGTTTCTATCAAACTAAATTTCCTAAGGAAGAATGTTGAAGCAAAAGAAATAAAACTTGTTTATGTGAATACTAAAGAGGAGATTGTAGATATTTTCACTAAACCTCTGCCTAAGGAGACTTTTGAATATCTAAGAGATCATCTTGGGGTCATACCCCCCCCGGTAGAGACTTAGACAGTTGATGATTGTCATCAACTGACAAAATTAATAGAGAAATCTTTTACTCCGGCTTTGATGAGAAAGCTACTTCTCAAGGGGAGTAGTTGGTATAATGAATTGGCTGGTATTTTGTATCTGAAAAATAGTTTTTTTTTTGCTTTGGCATTTGATGTCAAAGGGGGAGAGATTGGTATATGGAAAAACACAAGAAAGACTCATGTCACTCTCAGGGGGAGAGACTGTTTATATCTGAATTTTGATTTTTGGTTATGATCTCTTTTTGGGAGATTGTTGGGTTTTGGTATTTGGCATTTCTGTTTTGGCACTTTGATGGTTTTCCATCTTGTGTTGCCATCAATGCCAACGGGGGAGATTGTTGGTATTTTGGTATGGTTTTGTCATTGATGTCAACACCTACTAATCAACTCTAGCACTTTGGAGAATCAACAACATTCATCGGCAAGCAAGGGGCTTATGCACAGTCATTGGTATCTGGTACACCGGTAGGATATGATGTTCACTGACACTTGGAATGGCATAGAAAACACCTGGTTATATTGAAGACATTGTTTGGACACTTTGTCTTTGAGTTTTGTTCATTGGTGTATTCATGTTTAAATATTTGCTTTTACTGGCAAATAGGTCCAAGTTATACACCGGCAAGCTTATCTATTCCAGATCAGCATGTCATGCTATGGAGATGATTTATTACTGTTGTAAATGCATTAAGCCGACATGTTAAAAAGGTTATTACATCGAACATTAATTTATTTGTAAATTGATTTTATTGTAATATCTTTTAGATCCGACCTACTAAAATTGGTCTTAGGTTATGATATAAATGTAAGATCTTATTTGTAAGATTGGATGAGGAATGCAAAAGAGAATTGTGTGAAGGTATATGAGAGAATAAGCAGACCTATACACGCAGACATCATTTAGAAGGTGAAGCAAGGTTTTTGTAAAAGCAATCAGAACCACACTGGTACTGAATCCAACATGTGAAGATGCTATTTTGAGCAGTACATCCTTATTGGATTTAACCATCCAACTGTAGTCAGTGTGACTCCCATTTGTGATTGAGCAGTGAGCTCTAGGCGCTTGGCCTATCTGCATGTACAGACCCCATTTGTATACACATACTATCTACAGTAGTATCATCTGATTGTGGGTAAGGTTTCCCACCATGGTTTTTCCCCTTACAGGGTTTCCACATACAAATATTGGTGTTATGTGTTGTGGATGTTACCATCTTTCTATTTCATGCATTAATCTTTATTGGTACTGTAATTAACTGATAAAACTATCTACCAGCATAAAAGATTGGTTTACCGGTATTAAGAATTAAAGTTGGTTAAGTTGTTTTTGGTTTAAATTTATTTGACAACTAATTCAGCCCCCCCCTCTCAGTTGTCTCTAGGACCTAACACTTTGAGCAATTGAAGGCCTAATATCTCCATGTATTAGGCTGATTTGATAAGGTTGAGTGACTTGTTGTTGGTTTAGGTATCAAAACAGCCAAGGAGACCTTGAAACTATCAAATACATTCACTTTTGACACCCCATTACCTCCCAAATTGGTTGTGCAGGGTAGTGGAGAGTCTAAGAGGTGGTTGTAGTGTTGTTGGAGGCCTAATTAGGCTTTTGTAGGACTATAACAGTCTAATTTTCAGCACGTTGTTCCAAAGTACCCCACCTTGATTTTCACATATGATGAAAAACTTCCAAAAGGGTATCTTTAAATGTTTTCATGTCATCCCTTATGTCACTGAACCAAAAGACATGATGGAATTTGTCTCCTAACAGGGCTACTAGAGTCTAGGCCCATAGGGTGCATTTGGTGTTGGTTGGTCTAGTAGGGCTTGATAACAAGGTTGAGAATGGTGATTATGATTCCAAATAGGTCAAATGAAATGTTGGAACTCCTGCCCAAAGTCCTTCTTGTACCCTATGATTTGATGTCTCATTAGGCCTATGCGAAGCGTTGTCTAGGCTATAGTCCCGGTTGAGCATTCAATGATCAAAATGAGGTGGGGTTTAGTATCTAATCCCTTATTATTGTGAGACCTCTTATAACCTCTGCATCATAGTGGTATCAGATCCATATTTGGTTTGGTAAGGGAAAGCACTAGTGTGTGAAGAAGAGAGTGATTTTTGAGTAGGCAATATGCCTCCAAAGGCTGGATCAACAGTAGCTAGGGAGTTGAAAGACCTAAGAGAAGAGATAGAAGCATTGAATTCCAAAGAGAGAAGGAGAGATAGGGTTGAAGGGAGTGATAGTGACCTCAGAGAGGAAGAAGGAGGAGAAGGTGAAGGTGAGACCCCTCCTGCAAGACCTCAAGAAGAGGAGATCCTTCCTGAAGAAAGAAGGTTCATCAATGCGTTGAAGTTAGTGAAAGGGGATGTTGTTGATGTGAAGATGGAGCTTCCAATGTATGGAGAAAAAATGGATGCTGAGGATTTGATAGAGTGGATTGATGCCTTGAACAACTATTTTGAGTACACGGAGGTGCCTGCAGATAAGAAGGTAAAATTTGCCAAGACCAAGTTGAAGGGTTTTGCCTTGACATGGTGGAACTACAACCAAGGAGAAAAGGTGAAACAAAACAAATCCATGATCAATTCATGGAATAGGATGGTGAACAATTTGAAGGGATAATTTCTACCTATTTATTATGAGGTTCAAGTGTTTAGGAGGATGCAAAACTTGAAGCAGAAAGACATGGATGTGGTTGCCTATACTAAAGAGTTCCATAAACACAACATGAGATCAGGACATCTCGAGAATGAAAGAGAAAAGATGGTTAGATATATGAATGTCCTAAGATTTAATATCCAAGATGAGATCAGCCTTCTTGTTTCTAAGACTGTGGATGAGTGTTTTCAAGTGGCATTGAGGGAGGGAGAAAAGTTGAAGAGGAAGAGTGATCAACAAGGTAGAGGAAGAGGTAGGAGTTTCAGAGGAAGAGTAAACTTTAGGGGCAGAAATCAGTCCCAAAGATAGCAAGGAGAATCAAATCCAAATGAACTAAATGGAGACTCTAATGGTAGAGGAAGTTTTAGAGGGAGAAGGCTTAATGGAAGAGGAAGGAATGGTGGTTTAGGAAGAGGATCAAGTGACTTTACCAGTAGATGCTTCAATTGTAACCCAGTGGGACATCTGACCTTCAAATGTCCTAAAAAGAAAGCCTCTAGTTCTCATTGAGGAGATAGGAGAAATCAGTTAGTGCAAGAGGAAGATAGCCAAAGTATTAATGCATGACCTAGACCCACTGATCCAGAATATGGGGAGAGCCTAATGATGAGGAGAACACTTTTCAAGGTACCAAGCACCAAAGAGCCACCACAGAGGAAGTCACTTCTTAGGACTTCTTGTAAATATAGAGGAAAGGCATGTAAAATCATAGTTGATTCAAGATCCATAGATAATTTGGTGTCATTAGAAAAGGTTGAGAAATTAGGATTGAAGAAAATTCCTCATCTTACCCCTTACAAGGTGTCTTGGTTGAGTAGGAGCCACCAAGTGCTTGTAAATGAACTAACTTGGGGAGAGTTTCAGATTGGGGGATATAGGAATAGAATCATATGTGATGTGATTCCCATGGATGCTTTCCATTTTCTTCTAAGATGTCCATGGCAATATGATCTCAATGCTCAACATGATGGGCAGAAAAATACTTACACCATAATAAAAAAATGGCGAGCCTTTCGCTTTGAACCCTTTGCTGGATAAGAGTGGGGATAGACAAGTTCGCTCTAGTGTAATGGTAGTAGGTGAGAAGGAGTTTTTGATAACCTTTAAGGAAGAGGGTGGACAAGGGTTTTCCTTGATCTTGAAGCCAAAAGGTGAATCAGATTTGTTAATAAATAAGGGGAAAGACACTCCTAAAGAGGTGTTGCAATTGTTGGGGAGATACAAAGGTATAGTAGCTGATGAAATGCCTAACAACCTACCTCCAATCAGGGATATCAGCCATCATATAGACCTTATCCCAGGTTCTACACTCCCCAACAAGGCTGCCTATAAGATGACACCTTCCCAAAATGAAGAAATTGCTCAACAAGTGCAAGAATTGCTAGATAAGGGTTTGGTGAGGAAGAGTTTAAGCCCATGTGTAGTTCCCACCATCCTAGCACCAAATAAGGATGGTAAATGGAGCCTTTGTACATATTCAAGATCCATTAATAGGATCACTATCAAATATGGATTCCTAATGCCACAGATTGAAGACCTAATGGGCTATTTGGGGGGAGCATATTACTTTTCAAAGATTGATCTTAAGAGAGGTTACCATCAGATAAGTACTAGAGAGGGGGATGAATGGAAGACTACTTTTAAGAATAATGAAGGCCTATATGAATGGATGGTGATGCCCTTTGGGCTATCAAATGCTCCTAGTACCTTTATGTGCCTAATGAATGAGGTGTTGAAACCTTTTATTGGTAAATTTTTTGTTGTGTACCTTGATGATCTTCTTGTGTTTAGTAGGTCAAAGGAAGAACATTTTCATCATTTGGACATGGTACTCAGGAGGTTACATGAGGAGCAACTCATGATCAATTTGGAGAAATGTGATTTCATGAAGGAAGAACTAGTGTACCTTGGTTTTGTCATCTCTAAGGGAAATCTGAAAAATGGATCCCTCCAAGGTAGAGGCCATTATTAATTGGCCAAGCCCAAGGTCAGTTGGTGATGTTGGAAGTTTCCATGGGCTTGCTAGTTTCTATAGAAAGTTCATAAAGAATTTTACTCATATTTGTGCACCTATGATAGATACTATTAAGGGTGGAAGTAAATGTAAGTTTTCTTGGACTGATGAGGCTGATAGGATTTTTGAGTATTTTAAGAAAAGGGTAGCACAACAACCTATACTTTTTCTCCCTGATTTTGATAAGATTTTCACTATTGAATGTGATGCTAGCAATCAGACCATAGGGGCGGTGTTAAGCCAAGAGGGTAGATTGGTGGCATTCTTCTCAAAGAAGCTCAATGATGCAAAAAGGAAGTAATCTTCATATGACTTGGAATTGTATTCTATGGTGCAGACTCTTAAAAAATGGAGACATTATTTGCTGCCCAAAGAATTTTTTGTTTTTACTAATAACCATGCTCTCAGTTTCTTGAATGGACAGGATAAGCTTAACCATAGGCATATGAAGTGGGTTAAATACTTACAAGCCTACACCTTCACTATAAAGAACAAGAAAGGTCAAGCTAATAAGGTGGAATATGCTCTTAGTCGGAGAGCCTTCATGGTGCAAGAAATTCAATTCCAAAGAATGGGGATAGATGAACTCAAGGGTATGTACCATGATGATTCATATTTCAAGGAGATTTATGAGGTTTGTGAAAAATTCTCCAATACATTCCACAATGAGTATTCTAATTTTTTACTTCATAATGGTTTACTCTTCAAGGGGAGTTAGTTATGCATACCTAGATTTTCAATGAGGGACAATATTATTAAATAGAAGCATTGTAGGAGTTTGGGGGGTCATTTTGGGCTTGACAAGACTTTGAATTTGGTTAGGAGATTCTATTACTGGTCAAAAATGCAAGTTGATGTAAGGAGGTATGTTGAAGGGTGTTCTATATGTCAAAAGGCCAAGGGTAATTCAAATACAAAGCTCTATCAACCCTTACCACTTCCCAATAAGCCTTGGGAAAGTGTGAGTATGAATTTTGTACTAGGGCTGCCTAGAAAGAAATTTTGAACTCCAAGAGGTTTTGACAGTGTTTTTGTGGTTGTTGATGGGTTTAGTAAGATGTCACACTTTATTCCATGCCTTGTGTACTAATGATGCATCTCATATTGCATATTTTTTCTTCAAAGAAGTGGTGAGAATTCATGGTTTACCATTGAATATTGTCTCTGACAGGGATTCTAAGTTTATAGGTCACTTTTGGAGGACCTTATGGAAGAAACTTGGTACAAAATAATCTTATAGCTCAGCCTATCATCCATAAATAGATGGCCAAATAGAAGTTCTTAATAGATCATTGGGAAACCTCTTGAGATATCTTGTCAAAGAACATGGGCAGGCTTGGGATATAGTCCTATCTCAAGCGGAGTATGCCTATAATGATTCAATGAATAGGAGCATTGGAAGGAGCCCATTTGAAGTTGTTTATATGATGCACCCTAGAGGTGTGTGTGAATTGAGAGATCTACAAGGGATTGATAGGAGGAGTGCTCAAGGAGAAGATTTTGCTATAGCAATCAAGGACATTCATCAATTAGTAAGGGAAACCCTTCAAAACAATGTGGAAAAGTATAAAGAAAGGGAAAATTTGAAGAGAGACCCGTAATTTGAGGTTGGTGATTTGGTATTGGAACACCTGAAGAAGGAAAGGATTTTCAAAGGAAAGTACACAAAACTAATGATGAAAAAGATATGACCATGCTGGGTGGTTCACAAGTTTGTTCTCAATGCATATGAGATTGAGTTACCCCCGGGGTAGCCATATCTCCAATTTTTAATGTCTCTAATTTATTTCCATATAAGAGCTCTGTGGTTGTAGGGTTCTGATGTAGGTACAATAGAAAATGAGGATGGTTATAGGGTGAAGGAGTTTCCCCCTATCCAACCAATGAAGCTTGAGTGTATCTTTGACACTAAGGAGGTGAAGAAACCTAGGAGAAAGACATTTAATGTATACTTGATAAAGTGGCAAGATCTCCCTGAAGATGATGCTACTTGGATGACTAAGGATGATATTAAACAACATGGTGTCTCCATTGAAGACCTCATCTCAAGTGGGACTTAAGAATCTTCTTCCCCGTGAGCATGGTGCAATGGCACAGTTGGGTCCATGGGACCTATTCAAGATGTTTGTTCTTGGTCTCATGTTTAGTTGTTGATTTCAAATGTAATAAGGTCTCTAGGACCATCTTCAAACCTTTGGAGTCCTTTTATCTCATTTTGTAAGGCTTTGGTGCCAATTTGTTGAATGTACTCAAATAGGGATATCTTGGTCAAACTAGGTCAATGCCTCCCAAAGTATGGTATGGGGGTATCTCTGATGTATTTGGCATTTATATACCCTATTTGATATATATTCAAATTTCTTAGAGGTCATTGGTGTCAAAAATGCAAATTGTGCAATTTTTGTAAAGAGTTGCTTGACAACTTTCAACGTTGTCAAGACACTTAGCACTCAAAAGGTGGTTGTATGGATAACCAATTCAAATGGTGGTTATAGCCATTGATTCTAGAGTATTTATAGACCCCTCAAATGTTTATAAGGGGTTAGTTGATGCTATTTTATGGAGAACTCCAAGTTGAAAGCAACTCATGAACAATTTCTCTGCAATTTCTAGAAAAATGTCGCACTTTGTCTCATAACTCTCTATTTTAGATGAATTATATCTAAAGGTTGGAATTTTTGGAAAGGTATCTGAGTTACCTTTCATTTGGCACTAGTTTCATTTGATTTAATTGGGTTTCATTCATTTTACAAGTGTTTGTGTCCAGACTTGTCTAAAACCCTAGGTTTGGAGGGTTTTGTCAAGAATTATGCATATCCACTCATTCCACTAACGACTTGATTCAATACTTGGTGGAATGATGGGTATATAGGTTATACAAGTGGGTTTTAAACCATTTTTATAGAGGAGGAGTTCTAATGGGGATTTGAGCAATTGAAGGCCTAATATCTCCATGTATTAGGCCGGTTTGACAAGGTTGGGTGACTTGTTGTTGGTTTAGGTATCAAAAAAGACAAGGAGACCTTGAAAATATAAAATAAATTCACTTTTGACACCCCCTTACCTCCCAAATTTTTTTTGTAGGGTAGTAGAGAGTTTAATAGGTGGTCGCAGTGTTGTTTGAAGCCTAATTATGCTTTTTTAGGACTGTAATAGTCTCATTTTGAGCGCCTTGGTCCAAAGTACCCCACCCTGGTTTTCACATATGCTAAAAAAATTCCAAAAGGATATCTCTAAATGAATCCGACTCAAAATGATTCAAATATGCTCTTCCTCAAAATTTTCTAGAAAATAAGCGGCGTTATGAAAACCTTTCTTGAAAACCCTAGCATACAGTGTTTGAATCTTTCCATTCTCATCACAGAGGGATTCTAGCTGACTGTAAATGTATAGTGATCCTAGATCCTCTATCTTAAAATCAATATAACTTGACAAATCTCCTTTTACTAAAACTCCGTTAGGAACTTGTGATAATGCATTATACGACACAATTTGTTTCGCCTCTACAACTTTCATTGGCTCGGATGTAATCATTAACCTTTCTACAGACTTTGAAGATGATGCCATTGCAGATGAACAAGATTCAAAGCAAGATTTTCAAAGAAATACCTTTTCTTATGCACGATGCCTCATTTACTGGTTGAATTCCCCAAGTGCACACCAGTTCAATCTTCTACAATCTTCAAATCAGCTTGATTGCAAATCACAATGTAACTTCAACAATTATCAGCCAACAATCTTTCTTAGCAGCATGCGCTCCAAATTTATTTCTCAAATATGCCAGGGTAAAAATAACAAAGTAAAAACTCGCTTTTATCCTTTTTACCTACTGCATTAAATGCTCTCCTGTTAGGGTTACAAACCCTAATTTCATTGCTCAAGGAGAAAACCGGTTGATAAAATATTGACAAAAAGTTATCAAAATTTCATGCTTCAAAAATTCTCTTACCACTCACTCATCTCAAGGGGTTCAAAGGTGGATTTACCATTAAGCTCCCCTTAGCCATATTTAAAAGGCTTAATTCACCATTGCTAGGTTCTCTTTACTAGGTGAAGGAACAGTTTCTTCTCTAGGTGAGTCATCTCTTTTCTTCTTCCATATCTGATTCATTTCCTCTCTAGTTTCTTCAACATTAACTTTCTACTTTCCTTTCAGATCTTTAGAAGAGTTGATTGGTTTTCTATTTCTAGATCTACATAATTTTACTAAATGCCCTAGTTTGTTAGAGTGATAATAGGCCATAGCAGATGATTTCCAAGGTCCTGCATTTCCTCTCCCAGTTCTTCTTCTATAGTTCATAGACACAACACCAAATTTATTACAGATGGTACAAATGACATTTGTTACCTTTTCCATCTCAAATAGACTAAACTGGTTTCTGTAGGGTCTTTGTCAATTCATGTTGACCCGTTTGTCAAAATTCCTCATCCAATTGCCATTCGGTCTTGGATGCATATGTGGTACAGGATTATTTGCTCCATATCCGCACTCAACAGATCTATATCCATACATTTTGCATGTGAAGCAATGACCTTCAAATTTCTTGGAGACATACATAGAATTAGTATTGTAGCTTCCATTTCTGTTAGGTTTGTCTTTACAAACATTTACAGTGTGACTAGGTTTATGGTAAACAAAACAAATAGGTTTAAAGACCTTCTTACTAGTAGACTTCTTGATCTTAGGAGCAGATTTGTTGTTAAGAATGTTGCTCTTGTTACTGGAGGATTCACCTTTTTTCAGATGTGTGAAAACGAAGTTCAGAGGTATCACCTTTCATCCTTTGTGATTGAATTTTTTCTTCAATTAAGGTAGAACTCTTGTTGAACTTATCCAGTTTCCCATTAGCTTCAGTAAGCTATTTGGTGAGATCTTCATTATTCTTTGATAGATTCTCTCTCAGAGGTGATGCTAATTCAAGATTTAGCTGTAAGTTATCCTTCTCTTCTCTTTCAAAATTCAAATGCTCATGCGAGGTGGAATTTTCTCTCTTGATCTTGGCGATCTTATGATATCTTTCCTTGATAAGATCTTCAATAGCTCTTCTCGCTTCCAGTTCCTGACTCATGTGAATAGTAAGACCTTCTAGCTCTCTCATCAGATTTAGCTTTTCATCATTTAACTTTTCAACCTCCTTAGCTAAAGCATCAATATTAGCCTCATTTGAAGAACTATTATCAAATACCTCTAACAGTTATTTAGTTAGCTCTCTCCTTTTGACTTGTGAAGCTTTCAGTTTGACCCTAAGGGTTTCAAGCTCATTCCTGCTAGCTTCTAGCTCTCTAGCCATCTCAAAGTAGCTCATGTCCCCCATGGTGGTTTCAAGGCTCCCTTCTAAGTGATTAGGATTCAAAGAAGTTTGGCTCTAATACAAATTGATGGACTTGAAAAGCACTGAGAGGGGGGGGGTGAATCAATGACACCAAAAATAAAACTACTTCAATTACTAATCGGTAGATGAACTTAACAAAACTTTTAAACACAATGCATGTAATCCAAAATGATATAACACCATCCACAGTAAGTAAAACATCCACCATAACACACGTGTTTGTACGTGGAAAAACCAAATAGGTAAAAACCACGGTGAGATGGAACTCACAAGTTAACTATCAACAATAATAGATAATTGATCGGTTAGGGTCTACAAATTGCTCTGCTAGGAGCAAATCTTATTAGAGATCTCAAAGCTTGATTAGAAGATTATACCCTGTTAGGAGTAACCTCGGTGGAGGATTTTCTGAACCTAAACTAATGGATCACCCTGTTAGAGGATTTATACAAAGAAGCTTGTTAGAGCTTACCCGGTTACAGGATTTGAATTCGGTCATGATTGTTAGAAAAAAATAGGATTGGTTTGATCTGTCTGAGTAGCACAATAATTTCTTGATTAGATCCTTCTAAACATATTCAACATTGCTCTTCTGCATACTCTGCAACTTAACTCTTTTGTCTTTTGCACACAATATATCACTTTCACTCATATGAAATAATTCATTGTGATGTCAATATATAGACATTAAGATTTCATGTCAGTCCAAAGAAATCATAACACATTTTCCTAGGTGCAATGTATCTAGTCAAGTGATCATAACTCATCATAAAAATTACTGCCAAAATTTTTCGGTGGGATAACTCATCACGCTTTGTGGTAACTCATCACAAAATCAACGGATACCAGTTGGAACAATCAATACCAGTTAACGACAAAACGAGAGCCATCAAAGCTCTCAAGTTCGAAATCTCAGGCTCGTTCCAATCTATCTTCACTGCTTTGTCTTCTCTGTCATAAGATGACTGGAGATGTCTGCCACTGTCCTGAGCTTGATCGGCCACTCTGTAAACTATGCACTTCCTGATGAAATCTAAAGGTAATCTAGAATGCATCTTTCTTTTCACTTCTAAATCACTTGAGAGATTCATCCAAAAGTCCTCTATATATGAACCGTTATCCTTGTATCTCCTGATATAATCTCCGCTTGATCTTCATATTGATGTCGACTAATGTGTATTCACTAGTTGTCTTCTAAACATATACCAGTTATCACAAAGTATTGGTTAGAGATAAACCTCTTAGTATAACCTCTAGCATACCGGTTGTACTATAAACAACTTGAAGTTATACCGCTAGACAATATAAACATATGTGTGTGTATGTGTTTCATCAATGAAAACATATGATGATTTCATTACGATCATCATCAAGCCAACAATCTCCCCCTTTGGCATTGATGGCAACACTTAGAAAATTTTACAGTAATACCGCTAAGTGTGTATACAAAAACAAATTTACACATATACACATACTCCCCCTTAATACATACATTATACAAAATTTTCAAAAACATGCATACATATTTCTACTCACCCTTTGACAACAATGCCAAATTGAAAAAGTAATATCTATCTATATATATATATATACATACACACACACACACACACACACACACACACACACACACACACACACACACACATATATATATATGTATATATATATATATATATATATATATATATATATATATATATAGAGAGAGAGAGAGAGAGAGAGAGAGAGAGAGAGAGAGAGAGAGAGAGAGAGAGAGAGAGAGAGAGAGAATTTGTATCAAAGTGTTCAACATATACAACAATAACTTAAATAAAATCAAAGTTCATGCATTCGCCAGTCTCATGAAAATATCATTAAAGTTCTGCTTCAACTGTGATATGGCATTTGTCCATGTCTCTAGCACATTCTCAGTGTACGCTTTTGTAGATATAAGTTGTGAATGGAATTATTCCATCGAGTCCAGTGTACACATTTCTGGAGTTGTGAAGATAGCTTCTGCACTAGAGTAGGCTCTCTGTAGTATGTCCACTTGTGATGTGAGTAGACCCTTGAGTTCCTTTAGAGACTAGAGTCTCTTTTCCTTCTCATGATCATAAGTATCCAACCTATTGTGCAAATCATCTACAAATTTGCTAAAAGCAAATATAGAGTCCTGAAGTGGGACATATGCATTGCATATCCTTTCTAGCCCTTTCTCTATGTCTATTTGTATTTTTGTGATATCAGAATAACAGAATGAAACATTAGAGGTAGAAGTAAGATACTTTCCTCTTGTTTCAATAGTTTTGCTCAACAAATCTTTATTATGTGAAGGAGCCATTTTGCTAGTATCAATGTCCTTTGCAAGTTTCTCCCCATACTTCTTCTTGTGACTTTTCTCAGCATAGGTTTGTGTTACTTCTTCAAGTGACTTGATTTGATTAGAGGCAATTGCAACTAACTGACCAAGTTTGCTAATAAGGGTTGACAGATGTGTTATAGACAATTCTGGTAGCAAACCAGATAAAATATCTATTGCATTCTGAATAGTTTCTGCCTCAATCCTTTTCTCTTTCAGTCTCTTCTTATATGCTCTAGATTGCATGACATTAGCAATCTTCATCATTTCAGATGCGCTCATGTTGTCAACATCAATAGGCCCTGAAATGCCTAATGAATCGGTATCATCCTCATCAATCTGCGGAGTGACTAATGGCCTTGCCGGTTCAGAGGATGTAACCTTAATGATTGCTTTCTCTTGATTCTTCTCTATTTCCTTTTTAGTAGTTTGTGTGACAACAATTTCCTGAGATTTCTTCTAAGTATCTTGAAAGACCAATGGAGATTGGGATTTCTCTGGTTGTTCTAGTTCCGATGGATTGACCACTTTTAGTTGATTTGTCGGTTTCTCAACTAAAGTAACCTATATATCAGTGATTGTAGGAGGTTCCATATCTGGTGCAATGTTGTCTCTAGATAGATCAACTGAATCCTGAACATCATCAACAACATGAATAATGATGTCATCCTTTTTCTTGATGGGATAGACCTCATCGGCTTGTACAATCTCTTCTTCATCCATTTTTGGTTGATTGACAATGTTTTCCTCATTCTTTGAGGATTGAATAAGCTCTTCCATCCATTTGATTTCATAAGCTATTCGAGGGGTCTCAGTTTCAATAATTGCCCTCTTTCCACTAAGTAGTTTCAATCTCCTGGCTTTGAAAGCAAATTGAATTTTTTACTTATCAACCAAAGCACTTATTTCATCCGTAGATAAATTGGGAAAATATTGTACAAATATCTCGTTAATAATTTATTTTTCCAATTTTATAGCTTCCTCCCATCTATCCAAAAGAATAGTGTACAAAGAATTTGAAATAACCTTTTTAGGATCATGTGGAAATTTATTGTAATGACACAAATGAGTGATTACCTGTTGAATGACTTGCTTCTTCTCATCTTCAGTGAAGGAATCAAAATGCTATTTGATATTTTCAAATTTATTCCTCCCTAATGTCTTCATTGTTCTTTCAAAATGGGTAAGTTGCTATATCAATAGGCACAGTTGCCTTTGGCACTTCCTTTACCATCTTTGCTACTCTACCGATAGCTTTCATCTTAGGTTTTTCTTCAGTGTCAGTACCCTCAGATTCTTCATTAAGGATTAACTTCTGACCTCTTTTCTTTGTCATATTTTCCTTCTTTGTATAGACTTTAGGTGTTGGTTCCCTTTTGGTTTGGATACTCTAAGTCACCCTTGTATTATTTATCATTGGAGCTGCTTCATCAGTTTTCTGTTTTTTTCCTTCCCACTTGTGGCAGGAGCAATACTGGTTTTGTCTTCTGCATCTTGGAATGCTACAATATCTAGTTTTGCCTCCTTTTTATCTTTAGGAGATGCTAATAGGTTATTAGCATAATCAACCAATAAGTCATTGCTCACCTCATAACTCATATCTTCCATTTCCTATTCTCTCAGCCCAATTGCTTGCACCAAACAAAAATTAGTGCTAACAGTAAAAACAATGTCTTTTGCAAAATGACTTACCACATCTTTAGGCAATCTCATTCTCATGCTCATCTTCTTCTAAAACTCATTGAAATACTTATTCATATAAGCAAGAAAATTATTCTTTACAGCCTTGATTTTGTTGTTGATTTGTGCTAATACTAGTAGGTCCTTTGACCATTCGATATCACCTATTCCCTTGTAGAAAAATTTGAAAATAAAAGAATAACCCGACCAATAGTTGTCCATACTTTAACTTTAAACTACTTTCCTTTTTGATAGATTGCAAATTTAGAAACAATTGTCTTCTAATAGCCTCGTAAAGATCATAATCTGCATTTTCAACTATCATCTTATAAGTTGTGTGAATTACTGCAGATGGAACACTATTTAATCTACTGGATTAAAATACCCGGTAGCCTATCACCATTGCTTCAAATTTCACCACAAGGTCTCTGATATTGTTAATAGAAAAATCACGTTTGTCAGATGTTGAACCGGTTAGAGAGTACACCGTCTCTTTTGAAATTTGTCTTAGCTCAAGTACTACACTAGTTGAGAAATAACCAGTTACAACCTGAATGGATTCATTGGTAATTTTTTGAGTTCTCTCTAAGTACATGTTCTCACCATGAATCCAACTCAAAATGATTCTAATATGCTCTTCCTCTAAATCTTCTAGAAAATAAGCTGCATTATGAAAACCTTTCTCGAAAACCCTAGCATATTGTGTTTGAATCTTTCCATTCTCATCACTAAATTTATAGTGATCCTAGATCCTCTATCTTACAATCAATGTAACTTGACAAATCTCCTTTTACTAAAACTCCATTAGGAACTTGTGATAATGCATTATACGACACAATTTGTTCTACCTCTACAACTTCCATTGGCTCAAATGTAATCATTAACCTTTCTACAGACTTTGAAGATGATGCCATTGCAGATGAACAAGATTCGAAGTAGGATTTTCAAAGAAATACCTTTTCTTATGCGTGTTGCCTTGTTTATCGGTTGAATGCCCCAAGTGCACACTAGTTCAATCTTCTGCAACCTTCAAATCAACTTGATTGCAAATCACAATGCAACTTTGACAATTATCAGCCAACAATCTTTCTTAGCTTAGCAAGTGCTCCAAATTTCTTTCTCGAATGCATTAGGGTAAAAATAACAAATTAAAAACTTGCTTTTATCCTTTTTACCTACTGCATTAAATGCTTGCCTGTTAGGGTTACAAACCCTAATTTCACCGTTCAAGGAGAAAACTGGTTGATAACATATTGACAAAAAGCTATCAAAATTTCATGCTTCAAAAATTCTCTTACCGCTCATTCATCTCAAGGGGTCCGGAGGTGGATTTACCATTAAGCTCCCCTTAGCCATATTTAAAATGCTTAATTCACCGGTGATGGGTTCTCTTCACTGGGTGAAGGAACTATTTCTTCTCCAAGTGAGTAATCTCTTTTCTTCTTCCATATCCAATTCATTTCCTCTCTAGTTTCTTCAATATTAACTTTCTTCTTTCCTTTCAGATCCTTAGAAGAATTGATCGGTTTTCTATTTCCAAATCTATATAATTTTGCTAAATACCCTGGTCTGTTACAGTGATAGCAGGCCATACCAGATGATTTCCAAGGTCCAGCATTTCCTGTCCTAGTTCTTCTTCTGTAGTTCATAGCCACATGACCAGAGTTATTATAGATGGTGCGAATGACATTTTTTACCTTTTCCTTCTCAAATGGACTAAACTAGTTGTTGTAGGGTCTTTGCTAGTTCATGTTGACCTGATTGTCAAAATTCCTCATCCAGTTGCCATTCGGTCTTGGATGCATATGTGGTACAGGATTATTTGATCCATATCCACACTCAAAAAATCTATCCATACATTATGCATGTGAAGCAATGACCTTCAAATTTATTGGACACATACCTAGTATTAGTATTTTAGCTTGCATTTCTATTAGGTTTGTCTTTACAAACATTTGCAGTGTGACTAGGTTTATGGGAAACAAACAGGTTTAAATACGTTCTTACTAGTAGACTTCTCGATCTTAGGAGAAAATTTGTTCTTAATAATGTTGCTCTTGTTACCAGACAATTCACCTTTTTTAGATGTGTGAAAACCAAGGGGTATGTGCAAGCTAATGAGTCACAAATTCGTGGAAGTCTGCGCATTGGAAAATGCGCTCCACAAAACGGGCCCCTGTTTTCAAAAAACGGGGGCCCGTTCTAAAAAATGGAGGCCCGTTAATGGTTCGGCCTCCTGAGCTGAAAGGTCATGGGGTGCCGAAGCTAAATAAAATGGGCCCCCATTGTCACAAAACAGGCCCCCATTTATAAACAAAACGGGTCCCCGTTTATAAACAAAACGGGTCCCCGTTTATAAACAAAACGGGTCCCCGTTTATAAACAAAACGGGGGCCCGTTTTTAAAAAATGGGCCCCCGTTTTGAAATTCTATTTTTACCATTTTTTTGGACAATTTTTCATTTTCACCATGACAGTGAGTTGACAAGAAGTGATCAAAAACAGGCCCCCGTGCTGTGGTTTCCACTTCAAGCCTCCACCACTATCCTAGGTACACATTCAGTCATCTATTTTCACATTTCATAATTTTCTTGTATATTTTTCTTGTTTTTTTGTGTATTATTTAGTTTTTTTTTATTATTTTAGTTTTTTTTTATAGTAGCATATAAATAAATTATTTTTTATATTTGTAAATTCTTGATTTTGATCTAAAATATTTTTGAACAGTTAACCCTAAACTGTAATCAACAAATTTAGAAACCAAAACAAAACCTAGATAATTAACAAAACAAAATCGACACAAAAAAAAAATTGAAAATGAAATGGAAACAAAAACAAAATCGTTCGAAAATGAAATTGAAATAAAACCGAACATATGTACCTAAATTGTTCTTAATCCTCATTAGGCAATACAAAAGTTACCACTAAATTAGTATAACCTTAAAAGTAATTAACATTACTCTTCAAATTTTAGATATGAAAGTTTAGGCTTAGGTTTATGCCATGTCATGGCATAAAGGTCCTATTATGGTCCTATTATGTCATGTGATGGTATAAAAGGATCAATTATGGACACAATTTTAGAGCAAAGCTAGATAAGTTACTAAAATTGGAGTTTGGTTTACATAGGTTCATAAAGGAAGCTAATATGCCAAATATATAATTCATTAATACAAAATAAAAAATATTCTTGATTTATAATGTTGATTGATAATGAGTTTTCTAAATGGGGTGCTAATTATATATACATCCAAAAGATTTGAAAAATATAATTCCCAAGAAGTATTTTGAATATCTTTAGAAGTATATTGGTATATCTAGAATGTAATTTATATTTTAAAAGATTTGATATATGATTTGAAGTTGGTAGATATTTTGAGGAAGATTTATTAGATTATGTTATGATTAAGCTAATATTAGAAGAATGGTTTTAACAACATCTTTTGGTTTTAAAAGGTGCACAAGGTTTGAAGTTGAAATCATATTCGATTGTATATAATATTAAATTGTTAAGGAGCTATTTTTTTTTAAAATAGTTAATTTAAGATATTAGTTGAAGCTATTTGAGAACGTGAGATAGTCCTAAGGAACACACGAATTAAATTAATGAACCTAGGACAATCACAATGAACATATGATAGTCCCAATGACCCTCAAATGATCCTAATGAATGTAGGGCAGTCTTAATGAACCTAAGAAAGTCCTAATGAGCCTAAGAAAGCCATAATGAACTTGGGACAATCCTAATGAACCTAGGATAGTCCTAATGAACCTACGATAGTGTAAACAAGCCTAGGATAGTGTAAGAAAAAATCACTACAAAAAAGACCTCAAATGCGTTAAATGAATTTCCCAATAACGCACTCGTGTTTATCTTTTTTTGGTCATTTGGCTACCTTTTTTTACAACATCTTGGTGTATACACCCCTAAGAAGACCTTTTCCTCAAAAATTTCTTGGATCATGAACTCCTCATGTGCACCAAACATAAGTTGCCACTTGGAAGCTTCTAGTGTACACAATCCTTTCAATCAATCTACTCCATTGATCTCTCAAAACAATCTTAGTCTTTAATCCTCTATCCTTCATGACTATAAATAAATCATTATATGAGCTATTTTCAAGAACTCTTGTAATGCAATGTTATGTTGCCAATTTAAGCACCTTACATCCTATCTTGGTCACAAATCCATCTTGAAGCTACAACAAGAGTTTTCTTTCTAAGATACTATTGTCTTTCATCTTTTATACATTATCCTTTAACTCGATCTAAAGGTGGTACTTATGCATAGCATAATGGTTTGAAATTCATAGTTTAAGTCCTTTATTGATTTTTTATGCTTGCTTGCATACACATATACTGCTAGAATTTAGCAATTCTTTATAGCTTCTATTTTAGTTTATTTATGAAAGAGTATAAATGAAGCTATATTTAAAGTCAAAATTGTAAGATCCCCTCAATCATTGAGGTAGAATTCAAAATTGATTTCACCTCTAATTATATGAAAAATTTAATTTGTTTGTACATATCAAAATCTTTCAAAATTTTGCATATTAAACAATAAAATATTGTGATGAACAAGTCTCTAGAGTCTTAAAAACCTTTATTTTCATAAAGTGCCAACACTACATTTTTTCCCTAAAATATTCTCTTTGATTAATACGAAATTTTAAAATGGTTGCCACTAAAATTATTAGGTCAGCGAAAGGAATTGGGATATTTAAAAATAGGCTTGCATCACTTTTTTAGCTTCATTGAGTTGTAGTTTGTTCATTGACTTAATAATTAAGTGCTTGCAAGTATGATAGTGGAATTTAGGAATGAGGATCATATAGTATGTTAGGAATTTTATTTGGAATGTTAGTCAAAATAATATTCTAGTTGATAATTATAAATGCATGTGTAAAATATTGTTGAAATTGATTATTTTAAAAGTAAATATTGCAAGGTTAATTTTGTTTTTAATTGTTGGCATGTTGTGTTGATTTTTATGTAAGAGTTTCATTTCTTATTCAACTTTGTAAGAGAATTTGTGTATGAATTGATATCTTAAATTTTATAGAAAGATTATATATGAAAACAAATGATTGCAGAGTTTTATAATAAATGATTTATAGACAATAATATTTTTTGAAGGATTTGTAAATTATTATCTTGTGTAGATTTGATTATGGGAGAAATTTAATGGTGAAATATGCTTAACTCTTCAAAAGTTTTGATGTTTTGTCTTTACATGACAACCACTTAGAATATAATATGTTTTAAGTATGTCATTTATAGTCATGGGAGATTAGTTTTTTTTTTAAGATTGTCTGAAGACTAATCAATGTAATATGAATTGATGGCAATTATCTCAAAACTATTAATTGAATTCTAATAAATTATCATGTACACTAAAAAACTAGAAATATGGAGCATCCAAACACACACGTGCATTTTTCAAAATAACTTTAAGTTAAAGTTAACAAAATATTATGTTGTCTTAGTAATATTGTTTCCATGCTATATATTCTTACACTAGAAGGAGGATCATCTTATTTCTCACTTCTTTATTGATCTTATGTATGAAATATTTTATATTGATTTTAATAGTTGATGCATTTTACAAGAAATGAATTTATTAAATTGAATATATAATAGATTTATGATGTTTCATTGAAAGTTTTTATTAAGTTTTGTGCGCAAATTTTATATTTCAAGATTCAATAGTATGTACATGTATATTTTTTTAAGTTCAATATTATATTATATATTTCATGTGTATCTCATTCAACAACATAGAAATGTTACTATTTATAAATGTTTTTTTTTTAATTTAGTAAAATAGATTCTTCTTTGACATAGAGTTGTATATAATTCATGTATATCTTTATATATGCAAGAGTTCTTTGTTATCATGGATGTCTTTGACATAGATGAACTATTAGGTGAAAATCCCCCACCACAACCCCCTCCTCCTCCTCCTCCACCTCCACCACCACCACCACCACCACAACAACAACCCCCTAGATTGGATGAAATTTGTTTAAGAGAACGAATTAATGAAAACCTACAAGTGATTGAACAAAACATTGCTGCTATCCAAAATGAGCAAGTCACGCCACCCCATCTTGTAGACTTTGCAAAATCAAAGCAAACTGTTGTCGAGTCAGTTAGATCTGTTGATTCTCAATTAGATCAATTTCATAGACGACGACAAGAGTTGCGTGATTTTTATGCCGATGGTTTAACTTATAGGCAAATCACTGATTTGAAAATAACCAAAGCTCATTTATGTCCATATTTTACCAACCCAAAAACAAGAGAACCAATGCAACCTAACTAGAAAAGAATTTCAATTAGGTGGTGTGTGCATCCAGAAATGGCTAGATACTTTTGGGATAGATGGTGGATGGTTTTTGATTATCCACCACATCGTAATTATGAGGTCCCTTTTTATTTTTTGAAGAAATTATACTGTGAGTTTGTAATGAACCAAAAACCAAATTATTTTGATATTAAGTCATTCCAGGGTGTTGGTCGTGGAATGCCACAGTATTAGATTAGGGGCACGGAGTAATAATCCCCTACCGGATCCACCCATAGTTCCACTTGTTGCTCCATCGATTCCTATAGATGTCCAAAATACATCATTCATTTCGACATTAGATGCTTTGACTTCCCTCATAGGTAACTTAAGTGAGCAAGCTACTCACATGGCATCTGCTCCTCGATGGATGCCACATATGTGTTCAAGTTGTCATGAGACATGTGTAGGTCCTACTACTGCTGCAGGATCTACTTTGGTTCCAAATGAGCATGATGCAGCAAATGATAGTATGATGACATCTTATATGGATTTTCTTTGCTCGGATGTTCATCTTGACCAGGTATAGATATATATATATACATGTACATGTCAATCTTTTTATACTTCATTAAATATAGGTATAAACTAAGTGCATCTCTTTTTTTCTACAATCTAATACTTCATTAAATAAATTTTGTTTATGTAGATAAGGACTACACCTAATATTAGAGTCAATATTGCATCTACTGGAACACAACTTGGCACACCTAATGGGGTATAGTATAAATTTCTATCTAGACATTGTACTAGATCTTTTTAAGTTAATATGTTATCATCGTATACTATATAAATTTTCATGTTGATACATTGAATGCTTCTTCTCCAGGATTCAGGTCATGAGGGACCCTCTACATCACATCGAGAAGAGGGTCTGACTATTGTGACACCATCTATGGTATGTATCTTATAGTTCTTAAATTAAATATTAACTCTTACAATATTGTAACTTAACTTGAAATTATTTAGTACACATATATATGTTCACTAAATATGATTTCATTAAATGCATGTATGCAGGTGGACACTACCATTAGGATAGGTTATCCTCATAATTTTGATCAGAGCCAATTTGAATGCACATCGACATCCTTTGAGGTATTAATATGTAATACTTAATTTGATCTTATTTTGACTCTTAATTTAAGATTTAATTGGACACTTTGAATTTGACCTTGTACAGGAGTTAGCTAGCACTACATTTGGTGTTGATACTGCACAAGATACTGCTAGAGGATATACTGCTAGAGGATCTGATGAGCATATGGTAAGTTTGTAACTTAATTTATGAATTCTACTATATTTGATAAATGATTCTTTTAATAGTTAATTTCAAGTAATATTTTAATATTATTTTTTTTATTGTACAACATGAGACAGGTGGATCTGGACCACATCCCGGGGACAAGAGAGATACTGCTAGAGGATCTGATGAGCATATGGTAAGTTTGTAACTTAATTTATGAATTCTACTATATTTGATAAATGATTCTTTTAATAGTTAATTTCAAGTAATATTTTAATATTATTTTTTTATTGTATAGCATGAGATAGGTGGATCTGGACCACGTCCCGTGGACAAGAGAGATACTGCTAGAGGATCTGATGAGCATATGGTAAGTTTGTAACTTAATTTACGAATTCTACTATATTTGATAAATGATTCTTTTAATAGTTAATTTCAAGTAATATTTTAATATTTTTTTTTATTGTACAGCATGAGACAGGTGGATCTGGACCACGTCACGGGGACAAGAGACCACGAGATGTTATTGATGATAGCACTTAGATTTTACTATTTATTTGGCTTTGATATGTACTTTTTTATGGACTTTACACATTTGTTTACACGTGCACATACTTTATATATATGGATAGTTGCATAATAGGATTAGATCATATATATTTTGTGCATACTTTATATATTTTGTGCACATTAGATATTATGTGGAGTGAACATCATGTTACCATCTAGACATATATATGGATTAGATATTATATGGATTATGTGGACTTGAAATTTTACTGTTTATTTGGCTCTGATATGTACTATTTTACGGGCTTTACATATTTGTTTACACGTGCACACACATACTTTATATATATGGATAGTTTCATAATAGGATTAGATCATATATATTATGTGCATACTGTATGTGTATTGTGCCCATTAGATATTATGTGGACTTGAAATTATGTGCACATTAGATCATATATATTGACTTGAAATTATGTGGACTTGAAATTTTATTTATGGAAGTTGTGTTTAAACAACTTTATAGGCATTATGTGGACTTGTAATTTTATTTTTGGAATTTCATTTAAATAGTTCTTGTGATTAGATAAACTAAATGTGCATACATCATGAACTAAGTATCAAAACATATCTTATAATTATAACATATTCTAAATTAAAAAGTATCATTTAACAAATATAATGAATAGAACTTGATTAAAACATAATTATCTCATTCATAAATTTGACCAATAGTCTCTCATTTATGTATATTGTACACAAAATGTAATCAAGAAAACATATCTAAAATAAAATAAACAGTCTATTTAAATAACTTTGTTTTCATTGATGCCTTCTACTTGTGGTAGACCTGAAACTAAATTTTACTAGATTCATTCCGTTATACCATCTGCATCCTCTCTCTTTTGCAAAGCATCTATAATTGTCTCGTGCTCTTCCATAGAGAGAGTCCATAATTGTTTATTAGCAGGCCTGCCACGATATCTATCCAATTTTATATTAGTTGCCACTACCAAATGCGAGTAATGTATAATCTTCTTCTCTAATTCATAATCTTCAAATGCGGGCAATCCATTCTTTCTTGTTAGATATTTGCGTAGCCAAGTGCCAACAACAACCACAGATCCTGTTGGATAGTCATAACCATCATCATCTACTCAAGGAGTAGTTAGCTTATGTTTTGGCGCTACACATCGAGCCAACCAATACTCTGTCCCCTCTTCATTGCCCTTTGGTGCAACAACAACATAGACATGTCTTGTGCATAAAACAATTTTATTTTAATATTTAATGAGAAATAAAAACAAAAATATACACTATAAGATTTCATAAATTTATGTACTATTTAATAAATCAAAACAAATTTCAAAAATAATTTTACCTTGTTGTATAAGATCTGAAATGCGATCATAGTCATTTGATCCATATCTTCATCAGTTCTTTCATGTGGATCATTTGCGTCTATGGGTGTCAATGATCTTTGTTGCCATTCTTCAACCCATTCTTTATTCTCACAAAATTCCCAATCTCCAGAAACACAAAATTGACAAAAGCAAGCAAGTTGCCTTGTGAATATAGTCCATGTGTTTGAATTAGAACTCTTAAATGAATGCCATTTAGCTGATCCAATGATGGTATTACAATCATGTCGAATAGGAATACTATCTTCCTCTATCAACCAGAAGAAACGTCGAATTGCAGAGTTTTCAGTTGATCCTTTTGACAACTTTGAATTGCACCAATCTACAACTGCACGAGCATCTCTGAATTTCACTGCATCCTCGAATTTCAATTGTTCTCTAGCAAGAGCTCTTTTTATACAGGCACCGGCTCCATCGTGTTCCCCCTTACCATGTCCCACTTCAGAAAAACTCCATAAATGTTGGACATTGGTTATCTTGTGAACTTTGCATAGCCAATAAAACATTCTTGCATTTTTGAATTGTCCAGTGCAGTTATCTGACCATATCATATGTTGTTTCATGTCAATTTCTCTTTCCTTAAGATTATCATAAAATACCTCGAAGCAATGTTGGACAAACTCTGAAGAGTGTAATCGATTATCTCTAACATAGAAATGATACTCCCTCAAAAAATTTCTGTTATCTTGTGTACTGTCATGGTCATGTCTATATATAATGTGCACAAATATGGTCAATTGCACTGAGTTGTAGTATTGTGATTGAGTTTCCTCTTGTGGTTTTAGAGTATAATTTTTTGCAAAATCCACAACTGATACTATTGTTCCAACTGGAAATGTGTTCTTGCATATGCGAAACTGTCCATCAAGCCATCGGGCATGTTGGGAATGTTTCACATATTTTGGAACAATATGAGTTTTAAACTCACTAATAAATGCATTCACACTATTCTATTCTGTAATCAATTCTAAACGTTTCCCCATCTTTCCATCCTTTATAGGGTATTCTATATTTTTAAATCTCCTAACATCAACCATTTTTTGTCCAAACTCAGATGAAACATGTTCATGCAAACATTCACCTATCGAAGAATAGTTCCCACATAAATTGCAAAGACCATAAATGCATGAACTGGAAAGAAATAATTGTTCATTAGGTGTTTTACAAAATAAACTTCCAATAAAATCTTTTATAGTTTCAGGTGGAACATAAACACCACAATCTACACAAGATCATTACCATGCAACATACAACAAATATATCGAAAAACATCATAATAGTAACGAAACTGGACATGAGTTTTACAACAACAAGATATTCTTTGTTTATTGATTTTAACATACCAGGGTTTGCATTTTTCAAATGATCTTTGACTAATTCGTAAATTCATTAACACAGATTCATCACTAAACTTTTTAAAGAATTCAGTTTGAGTCATGTCAAGAAGATGTTTTGGATGAGGATCACGAATTTTTGATCCCACCCTTAACTTTAAAACATCTCTAGCATTTGATGAAACTCTAGTGCTATCATGCCAAAATTTTGCAATTAATTGTTTAGTTTCATCATTTAATTTCATGTCCGACCTTTGAAGTCTACCACTAAAACTCCAACAATGGTTTAGTGGATCAATTTCAATTGTGTCTCTTCTTTTGGCCACTCTTGACAAGGTTCTACGATGTAAGTTCAAATAGCCACTTATATCACTTAACATTCTTTTACTAACAATCATTTTGTCAACTATAGCAGTCGTTATAACTCTATGTGCTGCATTCTTATCTTTAGATCGACTTGTTTTTCCTATAGAATCGATGGCACTGGCAACAGTAGATACAACTTGCTGATATGATTCATCTTTTCTTTTTGGTTTTGCATAAATACCTATTTTTTTCATGACTTTACGCATTTTTAACATTTTTATTAATTGTAGCATTAATTGACATTGGAATCCTAACTTTTTATTATAGAAAAATTGTTTATATAATCTGTTTGCATGTGTTCTGATTTGTCTCCAAGAAACTAACCCATTAAGATTATCTAGCACATTGCTATCAATAGTAAACAAATTACATTTATTTTCTTTTAGAGAGGGTGGTGTAATATTTTCAATTTTTATTTCTTTTCGTATTGGTGTATGAAATTTATATCCAGCTTCATTTAAATCAGCAATTTGATTGGCATCATAGTCATCGGGATTTAAAAGCATACCAAGATTCGCATCCACATCAACATTTGCATCAACAGTCATACCCGTGTGTGGTTCTACATTTCTTTCATCCATCATGATGTCTTCAATGGTCTCATCTACAACAGGCACTGAACTAGATGCTTCAGAAGTGTTATTCAATTGTCGTTGTTGTAATCATCGATCTCTTTGGCGTTTTGCCTCCTTCTCTCTTTGTGCTTGAATTTCATCCACTGTCATTGTCTGCTTTTTTTTCTTTTGACGTTGCTTAGAACCCATTTTTACAAACTCGTCTTCAAAAAATAATATCTTTTTACTGAGTTCTTCAAAAAACCATGTAAAAAATATTAAAAAGTATTGCCAAATGATGTAAAAAATCTTTGTCAGTACGGATTTCAATGATAGTGTGGTAAATCGATGCAATCTATCTTTTTTTTTATAGTAACGGTTATTTAGAAACAGGGGCTCGTTGTTAAATCCAACGGGCAAAAAATGAAACGGGCCCCCGTTTATAAAACGGGTGCCCGGTATGCAAAATTTGAATTCACAACCCGCCACTTGGCTCGGGATTAGGCCCGGGATAGGCCTGGGATGGCCACACCTGAGACATGAACCTGCAAATTCAAAGCTCCATGAATGAAAGCACAAATATGATGAAATGAAATAGTTTGCGTGCCTCTAATCAGAGAATTTTTATACGAAATTGAAACCCATTTCAGATTATACTGTCTAGATTCTAAATATGTAAATTAATTTAAAAATTGATTATTTTAACTATTTTTCATTTAATTTATACTAAATCAGGTTCATAAATTTGAAATATTAACTAATTTTCTTAATTTAATAACTTTTTTATTTTAATGAATTTTGAAAAAAAAATTATATGTCATCAATCTACACAAAATTCTTTTCAATTTAAAAAAAAAAATTCAAAAAATGCTAAGTTCACGTCAAATTATGTGGGTCGTACACGTCAAATTTTTAAAAAGATAATTACGGCCATTAAAAAATTAATTAAAAAAAAAAATATTTGAAAAAAAAATATAGAAAAATATGCTCATCAATCTTCAGTGTGTTACAAACCATTTCCCAAAATGGTTTGAGAAAATAATTTTAATTGTGTCAAAAAGTGTGGGTCGTACACATGCATGGTATGGTCTTGAAATAGGCATTTTTAAAACATAGTTTTTAGAACTCCATTCAAAAAGTTATTTTTTATTATGTGGGTATTAAAATAAATTACATATTTGAAAAGTACACTCAGAGAGATATCTTTTATATTACTGACTTTTTCCAAGATTCAATCTCTAAGTGTTTCAAAATTTAAGCTCAAGTGAGACAAAATCTAAAAAACAAGGAAAACACTTCCACTTTTTGGCCAAAAAGTGGACTCATCTTCTTGCACTGACCCCAAGTCCGGAGGTATCACCTTTCATCCTTTGTGATTGAATTTGTTCTTCAAGCAAGATAGAACTCTTTTCGAACTTATCCAGTCTCCCATTAGCTTTAGTAAGTTGTTTGGTGAGATCTTCATTATTCTTTGACAGGTTCTCTCTCAGAGATGATGCTAATTCAAGATTTAGCTGTAAGTTCTCCTTCTCTTCTCTTTCAACATTCAAATGCTCATGTAAGGTAGCATTTTCTCACTTGAGCTTGGAAATCTCATGATCTCTTTCCTTGATAAGATCTTCAGCAACTCTTCTAGCTTCCAGTTCTTGACTCATGTGAATAGTAAGACCTTCTAGCTCTCTCCTCAAATTTAGCTTTTCACCGTTTAACTTTTCAATCTCGTCGACTAAAGCATCAATATTGGCCCCATCTGAAGAACTATTATTAGATATCTCTAATAGTTGTTCAGTTAGCTCTCTCATTTTGACTTGTGAAGCTTTTAGTTTGACCCTAAGGGTTTCAAGCTCATTTCTGCTAGCTTCTATCTCTCTAGCCATCTCAAAGTAGCTCATGTCCCCCATGGTGGTTTCAAGGCTCCCTTCTCAGAGATTAGGCTTTAAAGAAGTTTGGCTCTGATACTAATTAATGGACTTGAAAAGCACTAAGAGGGAGGGTGAATCAGTGACACCAAAAATAAAACTACTTCAAACACTAATTGGTAGATGAACTTAACAAAACTTTCAAACACAATGCATGTAATCTAAAATGATATAACAACATCCACAATAAGTAAAACATCCACCATAACAGAAGTGTTTGTACGTGGATAACCCAAATAGGTAAAAACCATGATGAGATGGAACTCACAAGTTAACTATCTGCAGTAATAGATAACTGATGGTTAGGGTCTACAAAGTGCTCTGCTAGGAGAGAATCTTGTCAGAGATCCCAAAGCTTGATTAGAAGCTTATACCCTGTTAAAGGTAGTACCCTGTTAGGAGTAACCTCAGTGGAGGATTTCTGAACCCAAACTAATGGATCACCCTAGTAGAGGACTTATACAAAGAAGCTTGTTAGAGCTTACCTAGTTAGGGGATTTGAATTCTGTTGTGATTTTTAGAAAACAACAGGATTCATTTGATCTATTTGAGTAGCACAATAATTGCTTGATCAGATCCTTCTAAACATATTCAACACTGCTCTTCTGCATACTCTACAACTTAACTCTTTTATCTTTTGTACACAACATATCACTTTCACTCATATGAAATAATTCATTGTGATGTCAATATATAGACATTAAGATTTCATATTGGCCCAAAGAAATCATAACTCATCACAAAAATTACCGCCAAAATTTGTCGGTGGGATAACTTATCACTATTTGTGGTAACTCATCACAAAATCAATGAATACCATTTGGAACAATCAATACCGGTTAGAGTTAAATATATGAACCGTTTTCCTTGTATCTCCTAATATAATCTCCACTTGATCTTCATCTTGATGTCGACTAATGTGTATTCACTAGTTTTTCTTGTAAACATATACCGGTTATCACAAAGTATTGGTTAGAGATAAACTTATTAGCATAACCTCTAGCATATTGGTTGTTGTATAAACAACTTGAAGTTATACTGGTAGACAATATGAACATATGTGTGTATATGTTTCATCAATGAGAACATATGATGAATTTATTACAATCATCATCAAGCCAATAGCTACTAGAGTCTAGGCCCATAGGGTGCATTTGGTGTTGGATGGTCTAGTAGGGCTTGATACCAAGGTTGAGATTTGTGATTATGAGTCCAAATAGGTCAGAGGACATGTTAGAACTCTTTCCCTAAGTCCTTCTTGTACCCTATGCTTTTATGTCTCATTAGGCATAGGTGAAGCATTGTCTAGGCTATAGTCCTGGTTGAGAATTCAATGATCAAATTGAGGTGGGTTTTAGAATATAATCCTTGATTATTGTGAGACCTCTTAGAACCTATGGATCACCATTCCAAATCAATGCCTATAGATCTACATTCTCTTGCATGGACTAAAACATTATAGGTCAGTTACAAACAGTTAAGGCACACCAACAAAAACTTACTCAAATTACAATGTGGACCACCAACAACTCTCACAAATTCTCAACATAGAATCACTTGATGTCAATAGATTCAAATCATCAAACCTCATCACCAAAATACCTGAAGGTAGAGGAATGCAATATATTCCTATACAATGTAACTCTGGCATTGTATAAACTTGAACTCAAATTGACATAAATCCAACTCTGGACCACCAAGATCATCTCCAAGGATCTAAAAGGGCTATATTTTAACTTTATATATCATCTAAAGTGACTACAATATATCACCAACCATTTGCATGACCACTGCAGTATGCCTTTGTTATTGCATTGCTCCAAATCACATCCAAACCAAAGATATCACCGAGTTACATATCTAGATCAATACGTTTGACATCAATGACAACAAGAAATCATATTTGTGAGAATAGATAGATGGTAAATTATAGAGGATTCTCTTTGAGGGATGAATAAATGGTTATCTCCTCATGTATATAATTTGTTATTATGATATAATTACTAGGTTTATTAGGAGATGATTTATTGGGTTGATTTTATTCTTTAGAAATGTTTTCTTTGAGTCCGATCCTCTTGGTTAGAGAGGCTTACATCCATGTTGGTTACATGATATATGTTATATTTTATCTATGTGATTGAATGGAAAGGTATTTTTGATGCTATTCTCTTCGGTGTTTTATGAAGGAGATCATACTTGACACAATGTGCACTTAGAGGTGTATGTAGAAGGACATACTACATGAACTTAATTTTTAGTTTCTCCCTTTGGTCTTATTTGCGCTCCTAGATGTTTGCTTTCACATGAAATAAGTTTTGAGATCTTGTGTGTCTACATTTATGGTCATGTGTTATCACTTGTACTTTGGGTGATGGCATAGAGGTTTCTTTATCTCTTCCCTTTGTTGGGTGTGAAGAATTCAAGAGATCTATGGAGGTTTTGGTGAGAGATGTATTTGTAGGTTATTATTTTATAGGTTTAGCATATCATTATGGATGTTTCTTGGTACTACATAATGATGTTTAACATAGTTTATATGTGATTCTACTTCAAGACTTTATATGCCTTGATTATTTCTATATTTTCATTATGCATGTAGTGGAAGTTCTTGGATGTATATGTTATCCTTTGATAGGTTTTCACATGAAACTTGTGATTGTGGTTTATGGGTTGTATATGTTGAGGCATGAGTTTACTATGAATTCTATACCTTTGAGATATGGGCAGTTGGATGTTTTGTCCCTTTCTATGGGTGTTATTTCATCTATAAATATTGTATCTTGACAACTAGTAGTGCATATTGAAACCTTTCAATTGAGTGTTTGTGTTTGAGATTTCAGTTGAGGTAGGTATATACACATAAAATTGGCTATGCGAAATAAAATAAATATTTTATAATTATTTAATTATTATTCTTCTATTAAATAATTAATTTGAAAGATTAATTTATTTAATTCATTAGTCTTTAATATGCTTTTATTAATTAATTGAGTTGAAATAATTTATTAATTCATGCATTATCCCTCTTTCTTCTAAGCCAGTGATTAAATATTTAATATTTAATTATCATTCCTTATCATATTTGTGCACTATTTACTATCCTATAGTTCCATTATTAAATAATTTCATAATTATTTAATTACTATTTTCCAGCTTATCTCATCTCCACATCATCTCCACCTTTGCCAACTTATCTGTCATGTGACTACTTTAAATCAATAAAAACAAATAAAAATAAATCATTTATGAGCCACTTATCTCCAACTTCCATATTCATGAATAAAATGTGTATGTGCACATAATATTTGAAATCTCCCTATTTTTGCTCCAACGCTCCTATATTATTGGAGGAGGTTTTGTCCACCTAACCCTAGTCCATCTCCACTTGTCTCTCCATCCCTAAATATTCTCCAACCAATCGCATAGAGTAGCCCTTTTGCATAGTAGGATAGTTCTTTTCCTCAATAGTATAGCACATTTGAACTATAGGATCATGCATTTGTTTAAAGAGACAATGTTTTTGCAACTAAAACAACACATTCACACCCTAGGATCTCGCTTTTATAGCTACAGAAAAGAACTTTTACTCAACAGAACAACGCATTTGTTGCACAAGAAAGCGCTTTTATTCAATAGGTTAGCGCATTTGTTTTCCCACATTTGCAATAGTGAGCATTTCCTCACATCAAAGCAAAATTTCAACATCAATTTCAAATACCCTTTTTCAAGGAGGTTTGTTTTCAACTGGCATAGATTTTCAAACTAGTCAAACAATTAGGTTTATCAATAAAATAGGTTATTTCCAAAAATTTTCATAAGCATAAACATTCGACAAGTTATTGATTCAACCATCTCAAGTATGAAATCAACATCACCATTAGTTTTTTATCAAGATACATCAAATCCTTTATCATGAAAGTAGATCATATCAACCTTTGTTCATTATCTTGGATATATCGTTCCTATTTGGACTTAGGTTATATCAAAATCAAAATTGCACTCACTTTGGAATCAAACAACTTGAAAAAAATTAGATGCTTATATGACTTTTAGATATCACCTCAAGAAAATAAAAACAAGTTGGAAGACTATCTTGAAGAATAGGAGATTCTTATACATCAATCACAAAATTTTGTTGAAACATAGAACATTGCTACATCGTTTTCGTAACTATTTACGTGGTTACGAAACAGAGTTTGATGAAGAAAATTTACAGCACATGTGCTTTTGATCAAAAATATGCCTTATCACAATGCACTAATAGAGGTGGTAAAATCAACTTAGCTTATCTTCCTAAACCAGTGATCACCTATTGAGTTACGTTTAAAAAATTAAAAAACTCGGGAAGTTTCAAATCAATCATATGCCAGTTTGGACCAGAGCTCAACACGAGCAGTTGAGAAGATAACAAAAACAAATGGAAGAGGACAATTCAATATTTCAAACATTTGGATACATAGTTACTGATGAAGAAATAGTCAATAAAACCATTAGAGACCTTGAACAAGATTCCAGATTTGATAAACTAATGGAAAAACTCTTGGAAAAACAAAAGGAAAAGTATATTTTAATGTTGACAAATTCAAGAGAAAAATTGCCACAAGGTTTTAATATGGAAAGTCTGAAATAAGATGCAGAAACAAGTCATAATCAAAACACTTATGATCCCAATGATGATGACGTAAACATAGTAAACCATGAAGAAACAAGAGGAGATTGAACAAGAAGAGAGCATGATGATACAAGGAACCAAGATGAAACAAGAAGAGAGTGAAGTGACAAAATAACTTATGAGGATGCAAGGAGAACCCATTTTGATAATCCTTTATTAATTCTCACTCAACAAATGCAAACTTTGCAACAACAAATACAAGATATGTAGAATGAAACAAGTTCCAAGAAATATTCATTGGAGGATATATGTCCATATCCTTTTGACAAAAATTTAAACATGATACCATTCCCACAACATTGTGAGATCCCTAAATATGATAAATATGATGGGAAAAATGATCCTCTAGATCACATTAGATAATTATGCACAGAGTATGGAGTTTGCACACAATGAAACTTACCTGATGTGTTATTTCCTAAAAGTTTAAGCAAACAATCAATGGAATGGTTCTCAAGATTACCATCTGGGATTAAATCTTTTGAAGAACTTGTGAATAGATTTATCTCACAATATTCCTACAATATAAGAAATGAGATAACTATGCTAGACCTATACAATATCAAACAAAATAATGGTGAACCTTTCATGGTTTTTCTATAGTGATGGAGATGATTGTTTAATAGGTATCCAAGAGATGTACCAGATCAAGAGAAAATTGACATATCCATTGACAACCTTACCAATGAAATGAGTTATAGACTTAAATTGCAATTTCCTCCTACTTCTGCAAAACTAATTGAGAATGGTCTAAAGATAGAGGATGCAATGGTAAAGAAAGGAGAATTAAAACTCTACAACAATTCCTATAGCAACAATCACAACAAAAACAACAATGGTAACAATAACAATGACAAACCTGAATTCTAGTCAAAGAATAGAGACGTCACCAATGGAAGAAATGATGATAACAATGTTGCCAAACAACAACCAATCTTTAACTTATCAAGTTAAGAGCCAAACAACAACAATCAAGAGAACAATAAACCCAAGTCTTTCTTCTCCAATCACCACAGGAAACTTTCAAACATTGGGGAACCATTGGAATCAACTTTGAAGACTCTTCTTGCAAATAAATTGATTACTTTACTAGAAGAAAGAAATTATGAGCCTCAAATCAAACCGAGTTGGTGGAATGACAATCATTTTTGCAACTATCATCGAAACAAAGGACACCAAACCAATGATTGTCAAAGATTGAAGCACCTTATTCAAGACTTAATTGATAATGGAACTATCACAATGGATGACCATAAAACAAATGAATCACATATAGCATTCAAAACTCCACTCCCAAATTATGAAAAAGGTGAACAATCTAAACCAAAGGATGACAAGGGAAAAGCCAAGGTAAACTATACTTACACATATGATGATGTGGTAAATGTCATCATTGCCAAAGACAAAACACCTTTAGAACCAATCAACACCATCACTACAAGCAAAGAAAAGGTTACATTTCTGAGTACGACAAATGAATCAACATCCACTTCAAGATAATACAACTTAGTGGAACAATTACAAAAGATACCCACCCAAATATCAATTTTGGAGCTCCTAAAAGTTTCACCTATGCATAAGGAAATATTGGAGAGAGCTCTAGCAGAAACAACAGTCTCAAAAGTCCTAGATGTAGATCAATTCCAAAACATGGTGGGACACCTCAGAGCCCCTCATTGTTTATCTTTTTTTTTAAATGATGACACATCCTTACAATACCCGAACAATGCTCCCCTACATATGAAAGTCACCATTCATACAACTCGTGTCAAATGTGTACTCATAGATGGTGGAGCTGGCTTGAATATTTGTGCATTAAGTTTAATAAAGGCTTTGGGATATTCAGTGAATGCAGTGGATCCAAAGAAGAAAATAACTATCAAGGCTTATGATTAGGAATAACATTCTTCTAAAGGGACTTTGGTGTTGCCAATCAAAATAGGACCAGTAGAAAGAGATACATTGTGCCAGGTTCTAGATTTGAATCTATCTTATAACATTCTTCTGGGAAGACCATGGATTCATGACATGCAAGCAGTTCCTTCTACATACCATCAATGTGTTAAGTTTCCTCATAATGGATGATAAACTACTATATTAGTAGACTCTAGCCAATATTTCAATAATCTAAAACTAACACAAGATGCAAGGGTTCCACATAATAGAGAAGCAATCTATCCCATCAAGGGAACTCAAGAGATATTATAACAAAACTTTGAGAAAAAGATCAAATTAAATGATGAAGGAATGGGAAAGCACTATTTGCATAACTTACCACTTTCACCTAAATGATATGGAAAACCTACAAAAGGTCAACCACAAATCCAACATAAATCAATTGAAATTTTTGATGGGCAATTTGTTAGAGCTGGAACACTTTCAAAGGAAACTGAAGACAAGGATATTCTTAGCTAGTTGTACAAAGATGAAAATGAGACTATAGCAACAACTATAGAAGTCATTATTCCCATAGAGCAATATGGAAATGGTTACAAAATCGTGCAAAGGATGAGATATGAAGGAAAAGGACCAACTGGTAAGCATCAGGAAGGTATTTTAGAACCCATTGATCCTCACACACAATCTAAGATAGATAAATTAGGACTCGGGTATTCTAAATCAAAATAAAAGTAGCACAATTATCAACATCCCAAATGGAGAAATAAGGCAATTCCTAAAGAAGATCCATGAAAAGAAAGGCTACATCAAGTAGTAGAAATAATAAATAGGAAACAGAAACAAGAAGAATATGAGAGACAACAAGAAGAGATTTCTATTAAAAGAGAAGAAGAATCTTATAAACAAGTCCAAAGAGTACAAGCAAGCATGGAATCTAATCAAGATATTCCAGAAACAGTAAAAAATCAGATGGTGAAAATCAAAGAACTATTCTCACCATATAACATTCCTATCAGATATAGTGGTGTGATTCTAGACAATGATTCAGAGACATTCAAATGAATATGAATGGGGTATAGATCCATTATCCAATACATCCAGTGAAGAGAATGACGAGGAACAAATTACTATTACAAGTGAAGACACACTTTCCAAAAAAAAAGAAAAGTGATGTAAAGAAGATAAGAATAAATCAGGATCTAGAGAAAACAGGCATATGCAAGAAAACAAAGAAAAGAGAATGAGAAGAATCAAGAAGTGATAACATAAGGAACACAAACAATCACTAATCAATCATCAACAGATCAACAAAATATCAGATTTATATCAAACATTGAGCAAGAAACACCAAGATATGGAAAAACTCTAGAAGAATTAATGGAAAGTCAAGCATGAATGACTATTAGTCTAGAAGAAGCTGAGTTTGAGAGAAGGCAAAAGCTAGCAAAGAAAATAGTAACAAAATCCTCTATGCCATGTGCACAAGTATGTCAACTTCTAGCCATAAATGAATCTGATGAAATTGACCGAGATAGAATTTGCAGTATCAAAGATGTATGTGTTGATATAATTTATTCATTTGAAGGAAAAATGTTAGCTGGTGAGTCACTTGAGAGCGAATCACAAAATACCCATCCCGACTTCGTTAGAGCTAATTGGAGAGTACTTGGGAGAGATTATCCTCAAGAGAGTTCTATCTATGACATCACCTACTCAACACCAAATTATGACTATTATGTCATGAAAATTGAAATACCCAATGATGATGAAGACTATGACCTACCTATGCTCACTAGTACATTTGGGACTAATTTCTGACGGCTAATTGTCGGATTTGTGATGACTAAACGTCGGACTTCCGCCCAACTTTACCATCAAAAACTCATCGTTGGGCTTCCTAATGATGCCATTTGCGTCGGTCATCCAACGATGTAATGAACTCATATGATGATGGCTATATTTGCACCCCTCACCATAAATATTGGCGGATTTCCGTCGGATTTCCGATAGATATTATGATTGCTCCTCGACGACCATCTGACATGGAAGTGACATCGGATATACAACATCCTTGTCGGACGTTTCATAAGTTGTCATCAGAATTCTGAAGGCGAGAGATGATGTGGGTCAAACGGCTTTGCCGTCGGTGAATGAAAGAATTGAACAAGTTCTATTTTTAAAAATTGCATTAAACATTTATTATTTAATTGATTCAGTGTTATTTGCAAAAAATGATTATCAATGATGTTTCCTTTCTCCAAGAATTGTCTAGGATCTTTCCGCCAGATAATATGTAACATCGAATGACTAAATCTTTTCTTTACAAATTCTTATTTTATTTAATTATTATCTGGGCATGAATTAAAATTTATATCTATACAGAAGCAGAACATGCAAGCTTTAGAGTCATGTGAAAGAAAATTTCCTAAAAGAAAGCAAGTAGGCATTATCTTGAATGACATGGAAACAAGCTCATCAGCTGCCTAGAAGAGAGCAATTGGAGAAAAGCAGAGAAAAGAAGAGATCAATTTTTTTCTTTGATCCCATGGAGGCCAATAGTCCTTTGTCTAAGGAAGTGCTTCCTGAATATTCATAGGGGGGAGGGGTAATTCTTGAAATCACCCTTCTATTGGGAGATTATGTACATAACCTCTTGGTCTTTTGAAAGCTGAAAATTACTTCGAGTCCGCCAACTCTGGTTCCACACTATAGAGATTTTTGGATATTGACTTCCAAATATCCCTCGGTGCAAAAGCATCATTCTCATAATAGAAAAAAGGTGCTCCTTGCATGAACACATTGATTTCCTCCAAGCGTGGCCCAATAGGTTTCACAGGAACTCCAAAACCAGTTAGTCCCTCTGGACATAAATTAGAGATGTCACATCAGACACTCCAGACATTGTTTGTTTGTATTGCATACTCTCTATCTATTTATCACCCTTAAACACTTTCCTCTTCCATTCTCCAATTGCTCTCTTCTAGGTTGCTGATGAGCTTGTTTCCATGTCATTCAAGATAATGGTTGCTTGCTTTCTTTTAGGAAATTTGCTTGCACATGACTCTTCAGCTTGTATGTTCTGCTTCCATACAAATAAATTTTAATTCACGCTCAGATAATAATTAAATAAAATAAGCATTTGTAATGAAAATATTTAGTCATTTGATGTTACATATTATCTGACGGAAAGATCCTAGACAATTCTTGGAGAAAGGAAACATCATTGATAATAATTTTTTGCAAATAACACTTAATCAAATAAATTAAAAATGTTTCATGTAATTTTTAAAAGTAGAACTCATTCAATGCTTTCATGCACTGACGACAAAGCCGTCTGACCCACACCATTATCCATAATAGAACAAATCAATATAATAGGCTATTATAAAGAATATATACAAAAATATGAAAGAACATTAAATTACCATTACAAACCCATAAACCATTAAATAGTGAAAATAGATATAAATTTGTAAATGACTCCCTATATACACCACAACCATAACCAAAACAAAAAAAATTCTTACTTGCAAAAACTAAGTAGCTGGTGAGTTGCAAGTCTACAACATCTCGCAGATGATCAAACCGTTTCTTAATTTTGTTCTTCTGATTAGTCAATGGATTTAGTTGCATGTACAAGTTTTCTATTTGAAGCCTTCCATTTCCCTATATTTGAGACTTAATAAAATTCTTGTGAGTAGGAAATTGATTCAAGAGTTACGTGTGAAGAATTTGGCAAAGTAAATGATGACAATCAAACTCAAATTTTAGCCTTTTATCCTGATGGTATTAAATTAAAGTTCTTTCTCTATTTTCTAGTGATCTCTGGAGCAGAGGTTGCTTTGCATCAACCTAGGATACATTTAACTTGTGTTGTATCTGCAGAAATATGTATCTTAGGATGATGCAATGCAACCTCTGCTCCACCAATACTAGATAGAAGAGAAAGTACTTTAATTTAAAGCCATCGGGATAAAATGCTTTCAAGACATATATTAGGTATAAAAGGAAGCCTACCCTATCATTTGAAGGGGTCTACCTACAATTCAAGTGATCTCTTAATTATAAAATCAATTCAATTCCAAGTGAACAGGCAATCAAGCATTGAAGGAGAATTCAAGTTGGTGCAGGTGCATTTGGAAGACCAAAGGACTCAATGAAGCCATTAAAGACTTTTGAAGGTCTTAGGAGTGAAGAGCCAATCAATTATGATGTCTTAAGGGGGCAGCCTTAAACAACACATACTAATCTTTGACTGCTTAGGTGTGTTGTGGGCCCATTCTTTCCCTTGACGTCCCTTCCCGTCCATTTCCATTAAAAAGACAATCACTGTTAGCATTTGAATTCAAACAGTGTTCCCGCGTTTGACTACATAGAACAAAGCAAATGGCATAAGAAACTCTCATCTACCTCACAGCTATCATAGAATACCTCCCTGAGAAGATATGAAAGTGTCCTTTCCTACTTTATGTTGTTGATGAAATACATAAGCGTCCTCACAATGTAGTCAATGCAACAAATAGATTTCCATTTCAATCAGTTTTATTTGCCAACGTACTCTCTACCTGTGCTAAAATGGGAGCTTTGGAACAGAGTATGGGCTTCCATCAAAGAAGAAGGTAAGGGCAATTAATATCAGATTCTTATGATTGGAAATGCTCTATTTGACATGTTTGGAAAATGTGGAAGTATAGACATGAAAGCGGATGAACTGTTTGGTGAGATGCATCAAAGAAACACGATCTAATGGAATGCTATGATTGCAGGATATGCACAAAATGTGTTTGAAATGGATTTAGAAACTTCCAACCAAATGTGATTAGTGAGTATAGATGTTGTAGTGCAACTACACAGGTACACATGCATGCAAAATGTGTAAGCTTAGATAAGGCACATGAACTGTTTGACATAATGCCTCAAAGATCACCCAATATCCAATGATGGATGGGAGAAAGAAAACATCAAATTTTTGAGAATCTTAAATATTTCTTTATTCATCACTATAAATCTATTATGAATTTAGTCTCAATATTGCAGAAATTTATTCTATTATGAATGCAATATTTAGGGATGTAATCTTTATATTTTTTTTTTAATTAGGAAAAGGTCCTAATAGAATCCCCAACTAATTAATCTAGAGAAAGATACCACTAAAGAAATAAATTCAATCCTCACCACTATGGTCTTGAAGGCTTTTAAGACACTTGGATTCCTATTTTGGCCCGCTTTTCCTTGACCCTATGTTAAGATAGTAAACTAGTTTGAGAGAATCTATTGGGTGGGAAATTGTGTATGGTTGCAATTATTTTCGTGCATGGAAAGTGATTTAAAGTTTGGACCAATAGAGGATAAGTATTTCTTGAACCTTTGAGGACATGTGTAGAGCACCGCATGGATGTTTCTCCATTATTGAACTCTTTGAATATGAAAGTAAATTATTTTTGGTTGATGAAACAGTAAGTGTGGTATTTGTCTTTTTGATATGTTGTGGATAATATTAATCAAATATGTAATTTTTTTGATGTTATATAAACTATGTTTTGGATTGAATTTAGGTAAGCAAAGAGGTACACAAAGGAAGAAGAGTGAAATAGTTGGTTTGGGATGGAGGTTACAAGTATATATGATAATGTGTATGGATAATTTATTGTCTATAAAGAGGCAAATAAGCTATCACAACTTCAACATGAATGAATGCCTCATCTACAGAAGCAAAAGGTACCTCTAATGGTTTCAAAATTTTTCAAAATAGTTATGATATACCAAATAATCAAGTGGAATATCCTTTAGGTAACTAATATTATCTTCAAACTATTTATTTTGATTTTCATCATATATGGACCTAATTGCCCCACCTTTAGGAGATAATTTATTACATTTAAAAGTCCATCATAAATAAATTAGTTATACATGCTATGTGAATGTTTACTATCACAAATTGATTTTAATTCATTTATCTACATGAATACACTCTTTATTTGTTAGTTCTAGGAATGGAACACTCACATGGGAAAACAAAATGCTAGGTTTGAGAAAAATAGTTAAGATTGGATATATTTTTTTATATTTTCCAAATGGCTTGAGTATAATGATAATATAATTTTTAAAATAGGTTTATATCACTTTCCTTTGACTTGGTCATGGAAGATCATCTAAACCCCGAATGCACCTTCATCTTTAAAAACATGTAGTTTAAGGTCAATCATTCATATCTATTTTATCAAACATTAGATGAGTGAGCTTCTAAAAGTAAGAAGTACCAAGATGTGTGGTCTAGTAAAAATTTTGTAGTCCTAAATCACTCAAAATCATAACCAAGGTTTTTGCATTGCATATCTATCATTTATTTCAATTTATTATTAAACCAAAGAAAATAGGATTCATTAAAGTCCATAATTCCCTTTAAAATATTATTCATATCTAAGAAGGCATGGAGTGGGATGAGTATTCATAGAAATAAACCTTTATCCTTTCCATGTGCATTTCCCTTGGTTTTAGTCCCATATTTTCTTTATTTTATTCAAAACAAAATTTATAGATGCCTCTACTTGTCACACCATTCATTAATTGTTTGGGATTTTCATTCCATTCACCAAGGTCGGCATCTATTCTAAGACTCTGTGTCATGGCCAAGCTAAATGATTTGACTCTAGTTTCTCTCCAATCTAGTCACCTAGTAGCATGTGAAATCTATCTCTTCCTAATTATTATTCTCTCCATCTTGTTAATGACCATTTCATTAATGAATCCTTCCTCATAATTTTGGACAAGTGAGACAATGTTAGCTCAAGGAATCTTTTCAATCCTCTTTCAAGATTCTTTCCCAAGTAATAATCTTGCATATTGGAAAATAAGTTACGCTTCTATTTTTCCAAGCTACTCTTCCTTATAATGTTTAGATTTACTCTAAAGTGCTCATTGTGACTCATGTTTACTACTCTTCCTATTAGTCTCATTCCAATATCTCCTACAAAAATATGGAATAATTACATTTATAATTTATTTGTGTCTCCTAAATATCCACAAAATTTGGAACAATAATACAATTTTTTAATAATATTTAATTGTAAAAGAAAGGATTAAAATGGAACTAAACACTCTAAATAAATTAATCAGGATTAAAGGGATAAACTAGGATCAATTCATGAAGGCAAGATCTATTATCTCAAAATTAATAGATTCATGCAAGAAAAGAAATATTAAATCTAGAGATAAAATTCTTGAAAAATTTAGCTAGCTAAAAGTGAAAGAATGTTGTCAAGCTCTCATTTTTGTATAGACTGGAAGAATGCTGGCAAAGGTTGTAGAGGGTAAAGGCCGCTAGCCATTGTAGGGTCCAACTTTATACCCACCGATCAGATTTTGTTGGAATTTTGTAAATCCATTTCAAAAAACATTGTTTGTGCATATCCTGCAATCATAGCATTTCATTAGACCAGATTTCTTTGAGGCATCTGACCAAACCGTTCATTTATTAATTATAAAATCAATTCAATTCCAAGTGAACAGGCAATGAAGCATTCATCAAGAATTGAAGGAGAAATCACTATTGAACTTACCCCTGTCTCATATAACCCTATGTTGGCTAGGCCCCACAATAATTAGAAGATCCTAATTACTATTGTCCTAAACCTTGCATTGACCGTCACAATTTCATAGTGATTTGAGTTAATTAGTCCATTAGCGAGATTGGGAAAGAGTTTGGTATTGAGTTAGGTGTTGGTGGAAGGTTTAAGGAGGTACACTATCATCATAATTAATGTTAGAGAGTGTTGTGTGAAGAAGAATGGCCACAAAAGGAGTGACTATCCTAAGTGCTTGAGACTATCACAAAAAGTGAGTGTTGTAGTAGTGAATATTCCTTTGACCTTTGTGTGTTTGGGAGGGTAAAGACCCATGGTGGTATATGTTGAGTGGTTGGGAGGGTAAAGACCCACATATCAACTATCTACTTTGACATCCTAGGATGGTGTCCACCTACTCTAAAACCTTCTGGGCACTCTCTATTTGATACTAACATATACATAACATGTGCCTCTCATATAACCCTATGTTGTCTAGGCCCCACCATAATTAGAAGATCCTAATTACTAAAAACATTAGATTCTCCCCTAAAAGGTTGTTGAGTAATAGAAGGCCTAGCTTGATAGCCCTATAGTCTCTCATACCTAAAATGAGAGACTTTGCCGTAGCTCATTACAAACTTCTCTCATGCCTCTTGTGTCCTCCCATGTACCTCCTTTTCCATAAGAGACTTTGCCATAGCAACCCTAAAGTCATTTGGATTGGCCATGTGTAGGAAAACTGAAATTTTGGGCTTTCCACCCCTAATGAAATAATTGACAAGTAACTTGTCTTGAATGTAATATACAAAATACAAGAACTCCAAAAACTAACTCTCATATTGAGCCACTATGAAACCTTATTATGTAAATTGTGAAACTCATCTATGCATCTCTTTCAAAAACATTTTGAAATAGAACACACTTTTAAGCACTCCAAAATGGTATCTGGAGAGGGTTTCCAATGTGAGTTGGTAAATTTTATCCTCCCAGTACCACAAGGTGGAATCAAGTTCTCTCAAAAATTGCTTTGAAAATTATGCCTTTAAGTTGCTCACATATAGATGCAACCCAAAGCATAAGTCCAAGCTAAGTAACCAAGACTTAACCTCAACCCCATTTGTGGATCTTAAAAATGTAGAGGATTGGAGATGAAGCAACTCTCGAATATGATCCTTTGGCTCATGATATGTGCTTGCTATAGTCTATACCTCTTGTATTTATGCATGATAAGGGTAGGTAATGTGTATTCATCAATATTCTATCTCCTTTATGTGTATTTCCCAAATTCAAGGCGAAATCCTAATAAGCTCCCAAGATGCAAGTATATGCTCCTCTACTACAAGTGGATCCTCATGGCTTGTAAGATTTGAGGTCCCCATTCACTTTCCTACCTTCCAAACCCCTAACATATCCTAACTTACTCTTTCACCATTACATCCTTCATCACTTACATCCCTATCTTACCTCCCTATCTTATCATCTTTCACCATTTTATACCACCTTCCTAATGATACACTTATGCTCCCTTCCAAAACACTGACAAAAAATAGCACTTGATCACTACACAGTGCTCTCACAGTTATGCAATAGGGATATCACCTGAATTTGTACATATTCACCTCAATTTGAGTAGTAGAAGATATCGGAGCATAGAGCAGTGAAGGACAACTATAGTAGTAGTTGCCCACAGGATCACGAGATGGATCTATAACCGAGGTTGTTTTCTTTGTTGCCTCTGTCGGACAAAGGGAAGTAGTGAGGAACAACTAACACCTCTCCTTGTAGGGGTTCCCCATTCTAGATGGAGGCTCACCTTCACTGCTTCAGATTCTGCGATAACCTTCATTCAATGTGCGGTGTAGGTGTTGGGACTCATTAAATTTGAGTCAAGTTGAGAGGCCCATTTCATAATTTTTCTCTGCATTTCCAAATGAGTCAGTTTGAATGGCCTAGTTAGAGAGAGGCAAAAATGGAGCCAGTTGATTTTCAAAGGGTAAGGCTCAGGAAACATGTCCTACACCTTTCATTTGGCCTATTCAGTGATGTGCAACTTTCAAAATTCAGTTTGGGTCAATTTATTAGTTACCCATTTCAAGGGGTGAGCCCTGTTGATTATCATGAAAAGCTTCAAATTGGATTCAATTCTATGCATAAATGAGAGTCAACTTGCAAAGTTTCAAGTCTTAATGAATCCATTTGCTCAGTTTTTGAAGATCAATCCATTTGTAGTTTGTGTGGTTTGACTAGTCCTTGTTTCAGCTGCTAGTCAGAGCCCTGTTTCGCATAAGTGTAAAAGTTGCCTCAGTGAGTGTCATGACAGAACATTTGTTCCAAGTTATTGTTGGCATGAATGACAAGCTATGTTTCCAGTTTCAGGCTCCTACCAATCCATTTAGTTGGTTTTCAAAAGGTTTTATCGAGCCATTGTTTTCAGTCTTCTATACTTTCATTGCTATATCAGTTAAAGTAGCCATTTTCATGAGCGCACAATTTGGACCCAGTCATCCTTTTGGTCAAACTGTGAATTCTAAGATTTGACATGTACTTCAAGGTACCTATGTTTCAAATTTGAGGGTCTACGGAGGACGTTTGATATTTTTAAGGCATCATGTGTTGCCTGGACATTGACTTCATCAGGTCCGCAGTGTCGACAAAGCCAGTTGGTCATTTTTGACAGTTAATATCTCTTCGCTCCGGCTTCTTCTTGAGAAACCGTTTGGTAGAGTTCATGATTTTATATTGGAGTACATTCCTATCAGATGGCGAGGTCCAAAAAGGTGTTTTGATCCATTTGAAAATTACATCTTCGCGATTAAATGCGAAAATGTGGCGTAAGTGCCTGAAAGTTGCAAAACTCGGTTTGATGATCCAAAAATGGTGTCGATCATTTCCAGAGGTATGTTTGAGGTTCCTAAGGCATTTTAGAGGTCAATTGCATGAAAATGAAATTTTTTTTAGCCGGACCCACTTTGGGGCCTGACCTGGTTCATGCCCGTGCATTAATTTTACGGTAAAATGGTCTTTTCATGGTAATGTATATCAATGTCAGCTTGACTATAATTCACCAGGAGGATGTTGAGAAGTGACTTCAATGTACTTTTCATTTATGGATAGATGCAATTTTTACTTCAAAATAATCTCCAGAGAGGGGACATATGCATCTTTGAGCGGATAAACAAGGGCAATAACATTATCAAGCTGAGAGTCCATATTGTCAGGATTGCAGAGGAGGGTAACAACAATGTAAATATATATGAGCAGATATAAAATGAATTCCTTGGTTTTGCCAGTCCTTCATCCTCCCACACATGTCTTGAAAGTTGTAGAAACTTTGAAGTAAAGGCAATTGGCAAGTTTAGAGCTCCCTTCCCTAAATTCTCCCCTCTCATTTGGTAGGCAGCAGTCTATCTTTCCCCTCACGTGCCTTCCCTTCCATGTGATGGTTGTTGTAAGAATTTGCAAAAGCTTTTATCCATATCAGACTTCCATGGCAAATCCAAAATCCATCCCTGTGCATGGTAATAAAGGGGCAGCGATTAAAACATGGAGAAAATGCAATGGTTGGGCATTGAAATTTGCAGCAAGTGCAAATTAGCATCCCCTCCTTCACCATGGCGTAAGAGATAAACCCCCCATTCTGGTGTTGAAAGGGCATTAATATTTCTTAGTAAATACAATTCATGAAGCATTAAACTCTAGGCAATTGATCCTCTGTGTGGGTGAGCTGAAGTGTGGTGTGGAGCTCCATTTTCCAAGTATCCCCCTCTCTCCATGTGGAAAACAATGGTGGATGCTTCCCTAAAACTCCTGTCTTCTACGTGGCATGAGAAAAATGTTGAAAGCTAATGGCAAAGGCAACAATCCTCCTTCCCACACATGGTATTGGTTGTAGAAGTTTTCAATACCAGTGCAATATGACAGGTGTAGCCTAAACTCCATCTCTTTTGTCAATCCTCCCTGCGTAAAGGTTGTTTGGAGGCCACATTCAATATGCACCAAATGGAAATTGGCAGCCTGCATAAAGGTTTTCAAACTCCATGCTATGAACCCATCTTCCCTTTGCGTGGGTTTTTACATGGCATGGTAAAGTGTTAAGAAACTCAAAGCAAATTAATTGCTAGAATTATCCTCTGCGTGAGCATGTTGTAAGGAAACATAAAACTCAGAACCAATGCAATTTGTAGTTAGTTTTCCTCCTTTAGCAAGAGTCTATCACACCATCATCTTTGCTAGTATCCTGTCTAGGGTGGTGAAAAGAACCGTTGTAGTTTTTCTACCAGACGTCGTTAGCAACCATGCAGAACACTCTTCAAAAGTGTAGTCCTAGGCTTGACACTTTATCCCACATTGGCCGAGGAATGGATAATTTTGATATTTATAAGCAAATCCCCACACAAGTAATATGTCAAAAGCCTCAAGGCTTTTGATAGATGGTGCTGATGGGTGCCCAAGGCAGACCCCATGCGTGTGGGTGCACTTCTCGAGGTGACTAAAGAAGCCAACAAGTGGCAACAAGTGGACCCCACGCAAGAACAGATCCCGAGGTAGGCAAGTTTTGCAGAGAAGGAGTAGATTAACCAGTGAGAAAGTTCAAAAGATCCAACGGCTGTCGCGACTTCACGAAGGGGCGATGCTTGTGAGTTAAGCCCTGCGAAATGGCTAAAACTTAGGCCGATTGCGAAGAGTTAAAGACTGAGCAAGTTCAGAAGATCTGATGGATTGCACGATTTTCGAGCCTGAAGTTGCACGACCGTTAGCCATTGTAAAATGGTGAAAGACAGGTGGCAGGTCCAGGTGGAAAGATAGCTCGGAGGTGTCGATGATGTGGCATATAGATGGCATTCCAGTGGTGCATAGGTGGCAGTGACGAGGCAGACAAGTGGTAGATAGATTATGTGTCATCTGAGGTGGCACCAAGTTGATCCCATCAGTGAATCAGAGACTGCCACATGGTAGGGCGTCAGGCCGAAAAAGGGTGAAAAATTAAAGTTAAATATATAGTTGAAAACTATATAAAAAATTAAAAAATTTAAATGATTGTGCACACATGAAGAATCAATTCACCTAGAGGTCCAGTTTTTCCCAAAATGGCAAGTATTGTATACCGTTGGAAAGCCCTCGAGGCGAGGAATCTATTCCTAAAGTTTGTTTCAACAGATCTCCAACATTCTGAGAGCAGTTTCCACAGAAAGGGGAACAAAAAAAAATTTCAGTTAGGGAAGAAGGCATCTAGCAATTTCGGTTGCAGACATAATCTTTTCCCTTTTATTTTTAGTCTCTTTTTCTTCTCATTAAGAAGGGATCACAAGATTTTGGTAAGGAAACTCTGGCAAAAATATATCTAAGGCCTTTTCTGATTTTTGGAAGATCACTCAGATTTAGATGTAGAATTTGATGATGGATATCAATATACAGATCAGATCATTTTGAGCTCACATTTTTGTTGTCTTCATTCATGCATTTAATGATTTACCATGATCTTCTAAATAATCAAGGGTTATTTGATTGGATGGGGATTGCAAGGCAATCTTACAGAGGTATTTTAGGTTTTTCTCTCAAAGGGAGGAATTAAATATACGTAGAACCCCTTTGTTAGTGAATCAATAGTGTTTTCTGCTTGAATTTGATGAACAGGTTTAGCATAAAGGAAAAACTTACATATATGTCAAGCATATATTAAGTTAATGAAGTTGAAGTGATAGAATGTATTGAAATGTCCAAACTCAGAATTCTTGTATAGCTTAGGTGAGTCTGAAGCCCAGGATAAGGCACTGGTATAGTTTTTTCTAGGTTCCATAACCTTCTTGGTGATCAAACAAAAAATGATTACAAGTCTTTCTTTTATATTCAGTTATGTTCAAAGTGATAAGGTTTGCATAATGTTGGCACTGGTCTTCTCTGTAAATTTTCAATCACATTTGTGAAAAGTAATCACAAAGGGTAAACCCACCTAAGCTAAGTGAAGGCTTGAAGTGTAGAAGGTTTTTGTATAAACCTTGTTATATGTTGTCTTTTGTTTTGGTTTCCTGTTGTTTCTCTCCATAAGTAGCAGAGGCTTGAGAATTCTTGCAGAGAGAATAAGGAAGTCAGAATTTTTGACCAATAGTAGGTTAGGGTCATTGATTTCGGTCACTTCACTAGTCATGTCTGCAAGAAAAATGATCAATTGATCGATGGTTTATTAGCTAAATTTACATTGGTGGCTTCTACAGTCATGTCTGCGAGATCAATGATAAATGGAGAGAGGGGTTACGCCAGGGCCCCTACTATTGTATGCCCCTACTATTATATGGTGGAAGAAGATCTATTCCATCTAATTGTTTTCTAGTCAGAGGATCGATCCACAACTGTTACACTCCATCCCAGGGAATCCATCCTAGGGAAGAGGGATTGAAGCTGGGAATCCATCGCGGGGAAGAGGGATTGAAGCTGGGAATCCATCGCGGGGAAGAGGGATTGAATCCGGTCCAAAGGATGGAGGTAGTTCACCCCTAGTTGAGGAAGTTAGGTTCTCGACAGTTCAGTTGAAGGGAGGGAGGCTCTTAGGGAACCCCACTTAATTCTATTTCGTTACCCCACTGGATTGTTCTCCCTCATTATCAAAACATGCCCTTATTACATTAAATAATGCCCAGACTTGAAAATTCCTAACAAAACACAAAAACAAAAACATAACAAATTAATTTGCATATCCATTCTGTTGAAATGTCCAGTGTATATGTTCTTCTGTAGTATGTAAATTTGGAAAGCTTTGTGTCAAGCAATGTTATGAATAGGTTTAAATAAGGATATGTGCTTGAAGTGTTTTATCATTCAACACAAGGTTATATAATCATTTGTGGGAGTAAGAAGGAATGAGTAGTTAAGTTTTTCAGCCTTGTGTATTTCCACATAGAGCCATGCTTGGTGAAGTGTCAAAACCATGTAGTAGGAAAGGTTTTAGTATGAAGTATTATGCTGCTCTAAATTTCAAAGATATTCCAGGTTACCTGAATCCCATACCCACAAAAATTAGAAAATATTTGCCAATATTCAGTGGGAAGAAATCAGAATCAGCATTTCAACATGTGAAAAGATTTTCAGATTTGATGGCCAAGTTTGAAATTTGTCAAGAAGATGTGTGCATGAAGTTATTTGTCCAGTCACTGAAAGAGGATGCAAGGGATTGGTTTTCCTTTTTGCCAGTAGATTGTATTTCCTCATGGGAAGAATTAGTTTCAGATTTCATAGACCAATTTGATGAAAAAGTGAGTGATTGTGATTTACTGAAAGAGTTCACGTACATACAAATCAGGGAAGATGAACTGGTACCAACATTTAATATCAGATTTTCACAAGCTTTGTCTAAAATTTCCAAAAAGTATAAGTTTAATGATAAAGTATGTCTGGATATTTATGTGAGCTCTTTTGGTAAGAAGATGGGTTTCCTATTGAGAAACAAAGAACCCAAGACTTTGTATGAAGCTTTTAACATAGCTAGGGACATTAAAAATAATTTGAAATTCAGGATATCCAAGACAGTTGTGTCTGATGTGGTTTCTTGCTAAAACACCTTCAATGGTGAAATATCGTGTGAAGCTGAACAAATCATTCCTTTTCCGAATATGTTAAGCTCTACTATTCTGAATGGTTTTGCTGATGCATGTGATTCAAATTTAGATGAAAGTCAAGAATCTCTACTATTAATGCCAGTTGTCTCTCATAGTAATGATGGAATGATTAGTGGGAAATATTGTGAAAATGCTAATACAAATATAGATATATATAAGGGATATGTACCATTTGATTTGTATGTCGGTTATGCTAATCATGTGACTACAAATTATGAAGTAAATCATGCATCTCCTAAGGTTAACAATAATGAAATTAATGAGGATGATGACCATCAATCTTTATATGTTGCTGATGTGTTTAATGTTGCAATACCAAATACTGAAGGATCACCAAATGTTGTTGATTATGTAAGTGAAAATGTGCAATATGATGAAAATCAGATTTTGATTAAGTTTGATAAATCTGAAAATGAGATTGTGGATGATGCTGATAGTGTTCTCAATGCAAGTATACCCAGTGATGAATGTGTTTTATAATGGAGTGGTACTGTTGATTATGAGAATAATGAGTTCTATTTTTAGCACCTTGAAGGTATACAGAGGAACAATGAAGAGCAATTTCAGAATAGGAATGATATTGACACAATTTTTTCACTTTCTTTTGATCAGCAAATGAATGCCAGTTATGCAACTGATGATGGTTATGATAATTCTTATTACTCATCTTGTGAAGATGATATAGGAGGAGACCAAGTTATATACCTCAATAAGAAATCTAAAAATGAAAGTGTCTTTGAAGATAAAAACATATGTAACAGTGTTGATAATGTTCTATTTTCAGATTTAAATAAACCATTATTTGAATGCTTTCAGAATTTGAAGTACCATGAAGAGAATGTGAATGTTGATAGTATGCTTGAACTGGAGCTGGAATTATTTATCTCTGATATAAATGTTCATGGTGCTGATCTCTTTGATGAAAATGCTGAAATTTCCCCTTGTGTTGAACAAGTTTTGAATGCCGATGAAATTTTGAACAACAGTAGCATGTGTTGTAAGAATTTACTTCATGATGAAGATAAGAGGCATGGGTTGTGTGATGACTACTTCACACCACAAATGGAAGTTTTTCAGATGGATGTAAGTCTGAATGAAGAAGATTTATTTGAGGATTTTCTTTAGCTAGAGGTATGCATTCTTTTCCATGAATGGGATATTGAGGATGCGGATGTATTGAGTTTGATAAACAAGGATAGTATGGAGTGTGTTCAGCATAGTGATGTATCACATCCAGATTGTAACATTTTTTTTCCTTGTTTGCATCAATTGGATAGTAATGCCCCTCATTCTATGAATGAAAATGATAGTAAGGTGAGTGCTAATAAGAATTACAATATTGAGAATGAATGTATGGCAGCTTGTGGGAAAGCCTCTATTGTGATTTGTCTCATGATTTTACTTTTGTTGAAATAGTGTGAGACCATAAAGTTTAGAATCAGACAAGAGGTATGTACACCAGCTGTTACAGTAATGAGACAAAAGGGGTTGATTATAACAATTATGCTCAGTTGTTATTAGAAGGTGCCTTTGTTTGGATCATAACATCAGGTGATGAGAATTAGATTTTTGACAGAGGTAAATGTTAAAATTGTTTGGAGCAGTTTATATTCAGTTATAAGTATGTTTGTATATCTTGTATAGTTTCTTTGCTTCAGTTGTGTGGTTTTTAATAAAGTGTCATGTTTTTGAGAAGAGAAGAGAAGAGAGTGATCCATTTTTGGGTGGTCTGCTTAACCATAGATTCTGAATTCTTGTGTTGATCTTGCAATCAACCATCCCCAGTTAGAGTCATTGTTGGGACTCATTAAATTTGAGTCAAGTTTAGAGGCCCATTTCAAAATTTTGCTCTGCATTTCCAAATGTGTCAGTTTGAATGGCCTAGTTAGAGAGAGGGCAAAATGGAGCCAGTTGATTTTCAAAGGGTAAGGCTTGGGAAACATGTCCTACACCTTTCATTTGGCCTATTCAGTGATGTGAAAATTTTAGAATTCAATTTGGGTCAATTTATTAGGTACCCATTTCAAGGGGTGAGCTGAAAGTGCATTTTAGGCACAAATGCAGATTTTATTGAGTAGCCTACTTTGCTTGCTTATATCTTTTGCCCTGTTGATCATCATGAAAAGATTCAAATTGGATTCAATTATATGCATAAATGTGAGTCATCTTGTAAAGTTTCAAGTCTTAATGAATCCATTTGCTTAGTTTTTGAAGATCAATCCATTTGCAGTTTGTGTGGTTTGACTAGTCCCTGTTTCAGCTGCTAGTCGGAACCCTGTTTCGCATAAGTGTAAAAGTTGCCTTAGTGAGTGTCATGATAGAATATTTGTTCTGGGTTATTGTTGGCATGAATTAAAAGCTATGTTTCTAGTTTCAGGCTCCTACTAATCCATTTAGTTGGTTTTCAAAAGGTTTTATTGAGCTATTGTTTTCAGTCTTCCGTACTTTCATTGCTATATCAGTTAGAGTAGCCATTTTCATGAGCGCACCATTTGGACCCAGTCATCCTTTTGGTTGAACTGAGAACTCTAAGATTTAATATGTACTTCAAGGTACCTTTGTTTCAAATTTGAGGGTCTATGAAGGTCGTTTGATATTTTTAAGAAAGACATCATGTGTTGCCTGAACATTGACTTCATCAGGTTCGCAGTGTCGACAAAGCCAGTTGGTCATTTTTGACAATTAATATCTCTTCATTTGGGATTCATCTTGAGAAACCGTTTGGTAGAGTTCATTCTTATATAACAGAGTACACGCCTGTCAGATGGCGAGGTCCAAAAAGGTGTTTTGATCAGTTTGAAAATTACGTCTTCGCGATTAAATGCGAAAATGTGGCGTAAGTGCCTGAAAGTTGCAAAACTCGGTTTGATGATCTGAAAATGGTGCCAATCATTTCTGAAGGTATGTTTGAGGTTCCTAAGGAATTTAAGAGGTCAGTTGCATCAAAATGAATTTTTTTTTAGCCGGACCCACTTTGGGGCCTGACCTGGTTCATGCTCGTGCATTAATTTTACAGTAAAATGGTCTTTTCATGGTAATGTATATCAATGTCAGCTTGACTGTAATTCACCAGAAGGATGGTGAGAAGTGACTTCAATGTACTTGTCATTTATGGATGGATGCAATTTTTAGTTCAAAATAATTTCCAGAGAGGGGACATATGCATCTTTGAGCAGATAAACAAGGGCAATAACATTATCAAGCTGAGAGTCCATATTGTCAGGATTGCAGAGGAGGGTAACAACAAGGTAAATATATATGAGCAGATATAAAATGAATTCCTTGGTTTTGCCAGTCCTTCATCCTCCCACACATGTATTGAAAGTTGCAGAAACTTTGAAGTAAATGCAATTGGCAAGTTTAGAGCTCCCTTCCCTAAATTCTCCCCTCTCACGTGGCAGGCAGCAATCTATCTTTCCCCTCACGTGCCTTCCCTTCCACATGATGGTTGTTGTAAGAATTTGCAAAATCTTTTATCCATAGCAGACTTCCACGACAAATCCAAAATCCATCCCTATGCATGGTAATAAAGGGGCAGCGATTAAAACATGGAGAAAATGCAATGGTTGGGCATTGAAATTTGCAGCAAGTGCAAATTAGCACCCCCTCCTTCACCATGGCGTAAGAGATAAACCCCCCATTCTAGCATTGAAAGGGCATTAATATTTCTTAGTAAATACAATTCAAGAAGCATTAAACTCCTGACAATTGATCCTCTGCATGGGTGAGCTAAAGTGTGGTGTGGAGCTCCATTTGCCAAGCATCCCCCTCTCTCCACGTGGAAAACAATGGTGGATGCTTCCCTGAAACTCCTGTCTTCTGTGTGGCATGAGAAAAATGTTGAAAGATAATGGCAAAGGCAACAATCCTCCTTCCCACGCATGGTATTGGTTGCATAAGTTTTCAATACCAGTGCAATATGATAGGTGTAGCCTAAACTCCATCTCTTTTGTCAATCCTCCCTGTGTAAAGGTTGTTTGGAGGCCACATTCAATATGCACCAAATGGAAATTGGCAGCCTACGTAAAGGTTTTCAAACTCCTATGAGCCAATCTTCCCTCTGCGTGGGTTTTTACGTGGCATGGTAAAGTGTTAAGAAACTCAAAGCAAATTAATTGCTAGAATTATCCTCTACGTGAGCATGTTGTAAGGCAACATAAAACTCAGAACCAATGTAATTTGTAGTTAGTTTTCCTCCTTCAGCAAGAATCTATCACACCATCGCCTTTGCTAGCATCCTTTCTGGGGTGGTGAAAAAAACCATCGCAGTTTTTCTACCAGACGCCATTAGCAGCCATGCAGAAAACTCTTCAAAAGTGCAGTCCCAAGCTTGAGGCTTTATCCCACATTGGCCGGGGAACGGATAATTTTAATATTTACAAGAAAATCCCCACACAAGTAATATGTCGAAAGCCTCAAGGCTTTTCACGGATGGTGCTGATGGGCGCCCAAGGTAGACCCCATGCATGTGGGCGTGCTTCCTGATGTGACTAAGAAGGCCGACAAGTGGCAACAAGTGGACCTCACATAGGCACAGATCCTGAGGCAGACGAGTTTTGCAGAGAAGGAGTAGATTAACCTGCGAGAAAGTTCAGAAGATCCAACGGCTGTCGCGACTTCATGAAGGGGAGATGCTCATGAGTTAAGCCCTGCGAAATGGCAAAAACTCAGGTTGATCATGAAGAGTTAAAGATTGAGCAAGTTCAGAAGATCTGATGGCCTACGTGATTTCAGAGCCCGAAGGTGCACGACCATTAGCCATCATGAAATGGTGAAAGATAGGTGGTGGCTCCAAGTGGAAAGATAGCTCGAAGGTGTCGATGATGTGGCATATAGATGGCAGTCCAGTGGCGCATAGGTGGCAATGACGAGGTAGACAAGTGGCAGATAGATGATGTGTCATCCAAGGTGGCACCAAGTGGATCCCATCAGTGAATCAGAGATTGCCACATGGCAGGGCGTTAGGCCAAAAAAGGGTGAAAAATTAAAGTTAAATATATAGTTGAAAACTATATAAAAAATTAAAAAATTTAAATGATTGAATTCGCCCAAAGGTCCATTTTTGCCAAAATTGGCAAGTATTGTATACCGTTGGAAAGCCCTTGAGGCAAGGAATCCAGTCATTAAGTTTGTTTCAACAGATCTCTGACATTCTGAGAGCAGTTTTCATGGAAAAGGGAATGAAATTTTTTTTCAGTTAGGGAAGAAGGCATTTGGCAATTTCGGTTGCAGACCTAATCTTTTCCCTTTTCTTTTTAGTCTCTTTTTCTTCTCATTGAGAAGGGATCACAAGATTTTGGTAAGGAAACTCTAGCAAAAATATATCTAAGGCCTTTTCTGATTTTTGGAAGATCACTCAGATTTAGATGTAGAATTTGATGATGGATATCAATATATAGATCAGATCATTTTGAGCTCACATTTATGTTGTCTTCTTGCATGCATTTATTGATTTATTGTGTTCTTCTAACTAATCAAGGGTTATTTCATTGGATGGGGATTGCAAGGCAATCTTACAGAGGTATTCTAGGTTTTTCTCTCAATGGGAGGAATTAAATATATGTAGAACCCCTCTATTAGTGAATCAATAGTGTTTTCTTCTTGAATTTGATGAACAGGTTTAGCATAAAGGAAAAACTTACATATATGTCAAGCATATATTAAGTTAATGAAGTTGAAGTGATAGAATGTATTGAAATGTCCAAATTCAGAATTCTTGTATAGCTTAGGTGAGTCTGAAGCCTAGGATAAGGCACTGGTATAGTTTTTTCTAGGTTCCATAACCTTCTTGGTGATCAAACAAAAAATGATTACAAGTCTTTCTTTTATATTTAATTATGTTCAAAGTGATAAGATTTGCAGAATGTTGGCATTGGTCTTCTCTGTAAATTTTTAATCATAGTTGTGAAAAGTAATCACAAAGGGTAAACCCGCCTAAGCTAAGTGAAGGCTTGAAGTGTAGAAGGTTTTTGTATATACCTTGTTATATGTTGTCTTTTGTTTCGTTTTCCTGTTGTTGCTCTCCAGAAGCAGTAGAGGCTTGAGAATTCTTGCAAAGAGAATAAGGAAGTCAGAATTTGAGACCAACAGTAGGCTAGGGTCATTGATTTCGGTCACTTCACTAGTCATGTCTGCGAGAAAAATGATCAATTGATTGATGGTTTATTAGCTAAATGGATGTTGGTCGCTTCTATAGTCATGTCTATGAGAACAATGATAAATGGAGAGAGGGGTTATGTCGGGGTCCCTACTATTGTATGTCCCTACTATTCTATGGTGGAAGATCTATTCCATCAGATTTTTTTCTGGTTGGAGGATCGATCCATAGTTGTTACGCTCCATCCCAAGGAATCCATCCTGGGGAAGAGGGATTGAAGTGGGGAATCCATCGTGAGGAAGAGGGATTGAAGCCAGTCCAAAGGATGGAGGTAGTTCACCCCCGGTTGAGGAAGTTAGGTTCTCAACAGTTCAGTTGAAGGGAGGGAGGCTCTTAGGGAACCCCACTTAATTCTATTTGGTTACCTTACTGGATTGTTCTCCCTCATTATCAATACATGCCCTTATTACATGAAATAATGCCTGGACTTGAAAATTCCTAACAAAACACAAAAACAAAAACATAACAAATTCCTACCATGAAACTGGAAAGTTTCCCGTCGCCTGGTATCCTAGCATAGCTTCTCCTGCAACACCACTTCATTCCATGGGTGGTTCCCTGCAGAGGTGGGATTTTTTAATGGTAGAGGTGGGAGGAAAAGGTGGGACGAAGTAATGACAGAGGTTGATGGGACAAAGACACGGGATTTATGAAATGACTTGATCTTTTTTTTTTGAAGTAATGCACGCGGTCATCGAAATTTTGACGAATGCGGACACTTTTTCTAAAAAACCCAAAATGTCATTGCCAATTCCTTCTCCATTGAAACCAAATGTTGCATTGTCGTCGGAATTCTGATGAAATCAGGCATTTAAAAAAAAAAAAATCAAATTTGATCACAATATACCTTTTCCGTCGAAAACGTTTGTCGGAATTTTAGGCCAAATGTATTAGTGGCTTCATCCTGAACTAATTGATTGGGAAAACACTGAAAACCCTAAATTTGATATATTTTCCAATGATCATTCCTTAGGCATATATCTAAATGCCATTAAACTAATCACACCTAAGATATCTTCCATCGGTGAATCAAGTAATGCTTCTTGCAGTTAGGAGGGTACCAATTTGTTCAGTTGCAAAATTGAAATAAAACAAGGAAAAAGACCTAGTGCTGAAAACCATTTCATGGCAACACTAAATCAGTCAAGAGGAAAAATAAAGGATGTATTTTATGGTGAAAACCTTCTAGAGGTGCCAGAAGATGGAAGGTTTGACACCCTCCCTACATATTTTCAAGAGAGATCTGCCATATTGATAGAGCCAATAGAAGCAATAAACATTGGCACACCAAAGGATCTCAAGATCCTTCATCTTGTTGCATCATTATTAGATGAAGAAAAGAAATACTACACAGAGTTCTTCAAACAAAGGAAGATAAATTTTTCTTGGTCCTATGCAAACATGCCATGACTTGATCCAAATCTTATCATGCACCATCTCAATGTATATCCAAAAGAAAAACTAGTTAAGAAAAATCTAAGGAAGATGCATCCACATATCTCTCTCCTTGTCAAGACAGAGTTGAAGAAACTATTAGATGTGGGTTTCATAAGACCCTTTGCTTATCTAGAGTGGGTCTTAAGCATTGTACCAGTGTCAAAACTAGATAAAATCATCAGAGTCTAAACTGACTTCAGAGATTTGAATAAAGCATGTCCCAAAGATGACTTCCCACTGCCCAACATTGATATAATTGTGGACTTATCAGTAGGTCATGAGATGTTTTCCTTAATGGATGGATTATCGGGGTACAATCAAATAAAAATTGCCCCTGAAGATCAAGATATGATAACAATTTTTCATGACATGATGCATACATTTATGGAAGATTATGTGGATGACATACTTGCAAAATATCATACAAGGAAAGAACACTTGAAGATCTTGGGCAAAATCTTTGATAGGCTTGAGCAATATCGATTAAGATTAAACCCAAAGAAATGTGCATTTGGAGTTACCTCAGGAAAACTCCTTGGGTACATTATATCAGCACGTGGGATTGAAGTAGATCATGAAAAATTAAAAGCTATCATGGAGATGGAGTCACCTAAGAACATAAGCCAATTGTGTTCTCTACAAGGGAGATTGTAGTCAATCAAAAGATTCATCTCTTAACTAGCAGATAGATGTCATCCCTTCACTCACTTATTACATAAAAATATTTCATTCAAATGGGATCATAAATGTGAGGAAGCTTTCATGCAAATCAAGGAATATCTTGAGAATCCTTGGGTATTGGTATCACTAATCAAAGGGAAACCATTGTTGCTTTACATTTCAGCTACAAATGTATCACTCATAGCTCTCTTAGCACAACATGATGAAGAAGGAAAAGAAAGAGCAATATATTACATCAGTAAAACACTTGTAGGCTATGAATTGAACTACACATTAGTTGAGAAGACATGCCTAGAAGTTGTATTTGTAACTCAGAAATTGCAACATTACATGCTGGCTCATTTTGTGAAATTGATCACAAAAATAGATGCATTGAAGTATTTGCTAAGCAAACTGACATTGACAAGCAGATTGGCCAAATGGGCTATGATACTAAGTGAGTTTGACATAGAAAATGTTGTTCAAAAAGCTATCAAAGGACAAATAATTGTTGATCAATTGGCTGAAGTACCCCTATAAGATGATACAAATTTGCACATTGAATTTCTTGATGCGGACATTCTGACAGTTAGCACAATTTTTTGGGAATTATACTTTGATGGGTCCTATACACAACATGGATCAGGTGCAGGAATCTTGTTCATAACACCTCAAGGTCACACAATTCCAAAATCATATAGACTGTGATTCCCATGCACAAACAACACTATAGAGTATGAGGCATTGGTTATTGGGATCAAAATGGCCATTGAATGGAACATCAAGGAACTACATGTTATGGAGATTCATAGCTCATAATCAACCAGATAAATGATGATTATCAAACCAAGGATGACAAGTTGATTCCCTATAAAAAGCTGGTTGAATATTTTAAAGAACACTTTGAAGAAATATCATTTACTCAGATCCCAAAGAATGAGAATAAAGCAATAGATGCAATGGATACAATAGCATCTCTTTTGCAAAACCAAGAGAATCCACAACATTACAAACTCCTGGTGGAAGATATCTTGCTCCCAGAACACCCACATGATTTGCCACATATCTGGAATTGATGAGTCCTTATATAGCCAAACTTTTCAATGCCTAAAGGAGAATATCCTTCCCCCAAACCTATCTCACAAATAAAAAAGAAATTTTATCCGTCAATCATCTCGTTATACTATCATTGTTGATACTTTATATAGACGAGGTCTAGATAACACTCTACTAAGGTGTCTCAAATAGGAAGAATCTGAGAAAGTTCTCAATGAAGTCCACGAAGGTATTTATGGCACACACTCAAGTGGCTTAATGCTGGCTAAGAAACTTATTCAATTGGGTTACTATTGGCCTACTATGGAGAGAGATTTATTTACATATGCCAAGAAATGCAAACAATGTCAGATCCATGGGAATCTCATCCCTGCACCAGCACAAGAACTACATCCTATGGCAAGATTATGACCATTCTCTCAATGGGGACTTGATCTAGTAGGTAAGATAAATCCTTCATCTTCTAATGGACATAAGTTCATTTTGATTTCTACTGATTATTTCACTAAATGGATTGAAGCAATACCTTTGACAAAGATGACAAGAAAGAAAATACCATCATTAATTTTGAACTACATAATTTGTCACTATGGATTCCCTATGACCATCATCACTGATAATGAGAGGCCATTAAGAATCAAGATGTTAAGGAACTATGTGAGGGACTCCATATCCAACATAGGTTTTCCACAAAATATTACCCACAAGGAAATGGTCAAGCTGAGGAATCAAATAAAACAATCCTAAAGATCTTGAAGAAAATAATCAATGAAGCTAGTAAAGACTGACATATTTAGCTAAATCCTACTCTATGGGCATACTGAATTAGCATTCATACACCAATGAGGGCAACTCCATATTGTCTTTTGTATGGATCAGAAGCATTATTATGAGTAGAAGTATAGATACCTTCTCTACAGGTGTCCTTGAAAGGTCTTATACTAGAGGAAGAACAATGAGTCTATAGGCTTAAAGAACTTGAACTAATTCAAGAACACCGCCAAAATGCTTCAGATCACTTAAAAGCATACCAAAAGAGAATGGCGAGAAGTTAAAACCACAAAGTTAAGCCACAAAAATTTCAAATTGAAGATCTTGTTCTAAGAGAAAATCCACGCAACCAACAATATCGAGAAAAGAAAGGTAAATTTGAGCCAAATTGGTTGGGTCCCTTTGTCGTGGTAGCACCATATGGTTTAGGAGCATATAGATTATCTACACCAAAAGGTAATTGGTTTGATGAGCCTATCAATACTATGCATCTGAAGAAATTCTATGCTTAAAAGTATTAGCAGAAAATACCAAAAAATAGTGAAAAAAGTAGAAAAACTCTAAAAATCAAAAAAGCAGTAAAAATCCCTAAAAGGCATAAGGAGAAAAATACAAAAACAATGTAAAACAATGAAAACCATCAAAAAAATCAAATATATGAAAAATACAATAAATTTAGATGGTGAAAACCTAGTAAATGGGTGCTATCTAAAAGTGGGTTCTTCCATCTATGAGATTGCTTTGCTCATCTATCCATCCTATCGCATCTATCCATCTTATTGCATATATCCATCCTAGCATATTCATTTCATCTATCACATTCATTTCTCTGAACCATTAGTATGAAATATGCATCTTATCAACAATTATCAATCTTTGACATACTTAGCGTAGTCACTGTCTTGGATTTTATCAGAATTAATCATATCTGCATCGTATGCCACCATGGTTTGGATCATCCTTTGTATATCCATCATAAAGTTTGTTTCTGTTGGGGGAAAATACTAAAACCTTTTTCTAAAGGCATCTTTAAAAGCTTTGAAAAATCCAAAAGCATTCAAAAACTTAGAAAAACCAAAAACATCTAGGTTTTGAAACAAACAATGAGCAACAAGGCAACGAAGATCAAGACATTTGTAAGAACTGAATGATGACACTCATAATACAAAGATTCAGCCAACAAGTAATGAAGGATTATCAATGATCATTCATCCAGATGATTATATCAGTTAATGACCATGAGAACATATGTGCGAGATACATGATTCAATGTTATATCTTGATTTTTGCTAATCGTGTACCCTATGCAACTCGATGATATCCATGACTAGAGGAGCTATGATGGGGCATGATTATTTTCTTTGTTTGTTGTATGTAGTTAATCTCTTAGTAATGTATGTACTCGTCTAAAAATACGATCGAAAAAAGATCATGGAAGACGTACCGAGTCATGCATGAAAGGGGACAATCCTTGTCTGTTCTGCAAGAAATACTCAGGTCAACTTGGTTCATCATATCATGTTGCTTATATTAACTTGCTATATTAAAAATCCATGTAAGCAGCACTTAGGTCAACTTGAATCATTATGTCAAGTTGCTTGTATTTTCTTACAACAATTTAAAAGCTCAATGATGAAATCAAGAACTATTACTAGAAAGTATGTGAGGAATGGAAATATCATTTAAGTTAGATCATTTTAGATTAGCATTTCATTGTCAATTACATTATAAGCATTTCATTGTCAATTTCATCCCATTTCATTTGAGATCAACAGTCAAAATAAAGATTGAGTATATTTGGACAAACAAAACCAATTTACATTGATCATGTCATTTTAAGTTGCATTAGGTTGCATTCAATTATTTAGGTTTGCATGTTATCATATCATCTATCAGTCCATTCCACACTTGGCATCTTTGAAGCTACCAGTGCTTGTCTATGAGAAAATCATATGCAACCAAGAACAATGGGGTTAGGACACAATGAGACATAATTCATAAAGGTATAATCATTTTATTTTCTTTATTTCATGTTGTTTCATTGGTTGAAGCTTGAGTTTCTGTAGTTTTATATTTTCATAATGAACTTGTTGGATATCATTGGCATATGATGAGCCGACATGTTGATATGATGATAATATATTTTGTCATTGATGTCAATAAGTTCAAGCGAACCAGTATGCAGATTGAAAGAAGTTGGTAAACTGGTATAAAGAGACATGAATAGATGTAGTGAACTGGTGCCAGGGTCTCACTTAGTGTGACTACTAGTTGGTAGTCTCAGCTCTATGGTTATCGGTTTGGTGATCTAGTTTGTGCGATGAAACCAATGATACTTTGTGATGAGTTAGCTAAGAGATGTGAATGTGATCGAGGTGCCACATCAGCTTTGTTCACGTGAAGGATTTTCTTGATGATCTTGCATGAGAAGATCGACCATGTTTGAAGTCTACCTAGGGAATGATCATTCTTCTTAGTGGTATGAGAAGAAAGCATGATGGGTTACTGATTCCCATGAGCGGTGAAGAATGAATGATTCAGATTATCTTGTGATCTATTTGAGATTGTAATGCTCTATGCAATGTGTTTGGACGGTCAAGATTGGACCGCCTATTTTGTAAACCTAAGATGCTTAGGGTTTAAGGTTTATGCTACCAACCTATCTACTGTCTATAAGGTCAATGATGTTTGTTATTGTAAAGTTGTTGGAAAATGTTGTGTGTGTGTATCTGAGTGATGAGATACTTGATACTTGCTAGACCAGTAAGAGGGGAACTGTAGAGTGTGATTGTAGAATAGAGGAAATGAAAAGGATCTGCCTTGGCATGTAGTGTTGTTATCAGATCAGTAGTTTTTTCTACTGTCTTCTAATCATTTCAAGAGTTGGAAAATCCCTTTACCGGGTAGCTTTAACAGGATTATTGTAAAACCTATAACCAAGTGACTCAAGATCATTGAGTTATTTAAATCCTCTAGTGAGGTAATCTTTAACAGGGTTTCAACCTTTAACAGGGTATATAGCTATCCCTTAACCGAGTGATCTCTAACAGGATTGGTTCCTAGTAGCACCTTATTGTAAAATCTTTAACCGGACTAGGCTCCTAACAGGGCGAGCTTCAAAAGAGTTCAAAACAAGCTTGTGGGTATTCATCCCCACCATGGTTTCTCCCATTTGGGTTTCCACGTGAAAAATCTGTGTGTTAATCTGTTATGCATTTTTCATGTGATGTTTATGAAGTATTTGATTGAAAGATTATGCATGCAGGGTTAATAGGTTATGGTATTTCTAGTATACCACATGCATATGTTTAAGGGTGAAGTTGATGTCAAGTATTGATCCTATCTAAAGTGTTTGGACCTATCAATTTATGGTGTCTGGTGTCTTATTGTGTTTAACTGGTATTGCCATGGTTAAGTTTAGTAATGGTGATAACCAGTTGGTTTTGCTTTAGCTAGATAAGTTGTTAAGAAAGTTTTATCTGTACTAATTCAGCCCCCCCTCTCAATACCAATTGGGGTATCTATTGTTCATCATTATTCATCAATTGGTATTAGAGCACCTCTAGGTCCTCAGTGATATAAGCTTAACTACTTGAGGTAAAAGATCCTACTGTAATGATGAAGAGGGAAGGTCCTAAGTTCAATAGGGATAACTTTAAGATATGGAAGGATAGAATGAAGATTTACATCAAGAGTATGGGTGCTCAATACTGGAGCTATGTTGAAAATGCCTATGTTACTGCCACTGGCACTCTGACTGATGATTAGAAGAGAGAAATCCAGGAAAATGGGCAATTCATCGAAGCCCTTATCAACACCCTATCAGACATTGAGTTTATTGATGTATAAGACAAGGACACACCTAAGGATGTATGGGATGCACTGGAAAACATCTATGGTGGTGATGAGCATGTAAAGCAATCTAAGAAAGAAAGCCTTAGAGGAAAATTTGATGATATGAGGATGGTTGAAGGTGAGACCATTTAGTAGTATGGCATTAGGATTAAGACTATGGTTGGTGATATCAAAAGCACTAGTGGAACTATTGATGATACCACTGTTGTTAGTAAAGTCCTTAGATCATTGTTACCAATCTATGCAATCAGAGTTGCTACTATCTAGGAACTAAGGTTTATTGATAAGACCAAGGTATCCTTAGATTCTATCATTGCAAAGTTAGCTGCATATGAGTTGAATAGCTATGATGGTAGTGTTCAGAAGACTGAGTCGGCCTTTAAAGAATCTACTGTACTATCCAGAAAAGGAAAAGAAACTAGTACCAGTTATGAATCTACAAAATGCAGAGATATGGATGATGAAGAGATTCTAATGGAGTTTGAAGCTCTTCTTGCTAAAAGACTTCCAAAGGGAACCGGAAAATATAGAGGTAAACTTCCTTTGAAATGTTTTTCCTGCAACAAGATAGGACATATAGCTGTTAATTGTCCTAAAAATGACAATAAGGATAAACCAAAGAGGTTTAGAAAGTATAAAGGAGGAAACAGAAGAAATTATCTAGTTGTTGTGGATGAAGGTGTCACTAATGAAGAATCAGAAGATGAAGAAAATGAAGACATAGTATTTGTAGCAGTAAAGGAAGAAGTATATGACAAGAAAGCTCTTGTCTCTCGCATTAACAACTCTAATGAGTGGATAATTGATAGTGGTTGTTCTCACCATATGAGTGGTGACCGGAGAAAGTTTCTATCTCTAGAGGAATATGATGGAGGTGTTGTCAGATTTGGCAATGATGCACCACGCTTGGTGAACGGTAAAGGATCCATCTCACTAAATGGAAAGAGAAATGTAGATGATGTCTACTGGGTAGAAGGTCTTAAGCATAACCTATTGAGTGTTGCTCAGCTGAATGACAAAGGATTAGTTTTGGAATTCAAAGGTGGAATTTTTAGTATAATAGGGAAGAGTGGTGAAGTTATTGCGGCTAGTAAGCAGACCAGAGGTAACTTATTTCAATTGAATGCCAAGATAAGTCGGTGTCTAATGGCTAAGTTTGATGATAGTTGGATATGGCATAGGAGACTCAGTCATATGAACTTTAACAACATTGTTAAAGCTGGTAAGATCAAGGTGGTAAGAGGATTACCTTTGTTGAACAAACCTGAGAATTCTTGTGCAGAGAATGTCAACTTGGGAAGATGTCTTCCTCAACTTTTAAAGGTAAGTCATTCTCAACAAAAAAATTACTTGATCTTGTGCATACTGATTTGTGTGGTCCTATGAAAACTAGAAGTATTCAGGGAGATAGGTATTTTATTATTCTTACTGATGACTACTCAAGAATGATGTGGGTCACATTCTTGAAAGACAAGTGTGAAGCATTTGGAAAGTTCAAAGCTTTCAGAGCATTAGTAGAGAAAGAAAGTGGTTAAAAAATAAAATGCCTGAGAACTGGTCAAGGAGGAGAATTCACTTCTGATGAATTCAATAAGTACTGTGAAGGTAATGGTATCAAGAGGCAGTTATCTGCCCCAAGGACTCCACAATAGAATGACATAGCAGAAAGAAATAACATGACTGTAGTTGAATTGGCTAGAACAATGTTGATCCAAGGAAAGGTTTCTCACACGTTTTGGAGAGAAGCGGTGAGCACTACAGTCTATACTATGAATCGGGTACTCATCAAGAAAGGCAAAGATAAAAAACCTTATGAGTGTTGGACCGGGAAAACTCCCACTGTGAGTTACTTTAAAGTGTTTGGTAGTAAGTGCTATATCAAGAGAGGTGAGCATTTGAGAAAATTTGATGCAAAATGTGATGAAGGAATATTTCTGGGATATTCCACTAAGAGTAAAGATCTCAAGTGCTACAACAATAGAACTCAGAAAATTGTTGAAAGTATCAATGTTAGGGTTGATGAATCCCCCGAGGAACCCAAGGAAACCTGCAGTGAAGATGTGGAAGATGAACCAGGTATAGCCTTCTAGGAACCGGTTAAGAAAGAAACTTCTAAAGATCTTGGTGTTCCTGTATCGGTAGAAGCTGTAGTAAGAGAAGAAGAAGAAGTTAGCGAAGAAGAAGAAGAAAAGCTAGCAGATCAGGCTAGAATTATTCCTAGATATGTGAAGTTGCATCATGATCTGAAGCAAATCATAGGAGATAAAGATACAAGGATACTCACAAGAAGAAAAGTGAAGGAGAACTCTTGCATGACTTCTGAATTAGAACCCAAGACTTCCAAAGAAGCTCTTATAGATGTAGATTGGATAAAGTAATGGAAGAGGAGCTAGACCAAATAGAAAAGAATGTGACATGGTCTTTGGTGCCCAGACCAGAACATAAAAATGTCATAGGTACCAAATGGGTCTTTAGGAATAAGCTGAATGAAGAAGGCACAGTTGTCAGGAACAAGGCTAGGCTTGTATGCAAGGAATACACTCAGGAGGAGGGAGATGACTATGGAGAAACATTTTCTCCTATGGCTAGACTAGAAGGTGTTCGAATGCTACTTGCATTTGCAGCATTTAAGGGATTTAATGTTTATTAGATGGATGTAAAATCTGCTTTTCTGAATGGAATCCTAGAAGAGGAAGTGTATATAGAGAAACCAGAAGGGTTTGCCTTATCAGATTATAGAGAAATGGTGTGTAGATTACACAAAGCCCTATATGGACTAAAACAGGCACCTAGGGCATGGTATGAAAGACTACACTCTCATCTTGTGAAGATTGGATTTTAGAGAACAAGTGAAGATAGCAACATCTACTTGAAATTAGAAGGTGATCAGATTCTAATCTATGAAGTATTTGTGGATGACATAATCTTTGGAGGAGATGATAAAATGAGTCATGCATTTGCAGATGGAATGAAGAAAGAATTTGAGATGTCTTTAATAGGAGAGATAAAATTCTTCATTGGTTTATAGATTCAGAAAATGAAAGAGGGTATTTTTATTACCCAGTCCAAGTATGTCAAAGAGGTATTGAAAACTTTTGGCATGGAGGAAAGCAAACCGGTTGGTACACTGATGGTGATTGGCTGTAAACTGACTAAGGAAGATGATTCAATACTGGTGAATGAAAAAGAACTGTTGGCATTCTAATTACAAAGCGAGATTGTTGGCATTTCAATAAGGATATTGAGAAGGTTGTTGATGACTATGGATATAACTGATTAAGGATGTTCACTATCTTAACATTATTATTTTGTCATTGATGTCAAGAAATTGATTTTCTAATTTAGTATGATGTTGCCATATCATAAGCAATATGATTTGATGAGTATAAAGATGTCGGCGAGTGACACAGAAAGAATGTGATGAATAAGGGGAGAAAAAGGTTATTCAATGGGCAAGTATTATTGAGTTAGACAATGATGAGATCATGATGTTTAGATTGTTTTGATATTCTACATATGCTATTTTTTGTAAGGTTAATACTATACTATGTTACCGAGCAAAGAACCTAGTTGGTAAACCCTAAGGAACCTAGTCGGTAAACCCTAAGGAACCTAGTCGGTAAACCCTAAGGTTATTGCTATCAGTTAATGAAGATAGAAATGTCTATTGAGTAAAGTTTAGTATTTACCGATTTGCAACCGAGTAATAACAGAATGCATTAAATGATTAAATACGTTATTTAATGAAGGAAGCTGATGAGCTAGAGTTGATTAAATGATTGGTAATCTGTGCATGAAGTTTGTTAAAGAATCTATGGCAATGGAAGATCGGCAGGAAGATCTACAGCTCAGATTGAACCGCAATACCTTAGCACAAGTTCCAACGTGAGGTAAAATGTTTTCAGATCAAAGGATACATTGAACCTGGTCAAAGTTTGAAGATCTGATGGCTATGATTGATCATGGGAAATGTGATCAAGGAGATTAAGTGGTTGGAAAATTGTTTATAAATAAAGAACTGTTGATAAACAATGTATGCAGGCAAGTGTAAGCACAGGAATGCTACATAGTGATTACCGAGCATAGAAGCTTGAAGATCTATTTTGATAATAGAATATAGAGCCTAGCAAAGGGACAAGATAAGTCCTACGACTAAGATTGTATTGAGGAAATAAGAATCTGCTTTAGCATTTGTAGATGTGAAGTTGTAGATATATTTTATTATTGTTATTTTGTGAAGTGATAGAAAATCTCTTAACTGAGTGGACTTAACAGTCTTATTTGTAAAACCCTCTAGCAAGGTAACATTCAGATTAAGTGTTTGAAATCCTTTAACAAGGTCACCTCTAACAAGGTGAAGATCCTAACAGATCTGAGGGAAATCCCTTAACTGGGTCACATCTAGCAATGTGTTTGTAATCTTTAACAGGATTTGCTTTTAACCGAGCATACTCTAGAAGAGTATATTTCTTAGTGGGTTTGAAATCCCATAGTGGTTTTTCCCTATTTGGGTTTCCATGTTAAATCTAGTGTTATATGTTGTGTGATCTTATCTGTTTATGAGTCTGCATGCTTTACAGTTTTTCTGATAAGTTTGCCAAGGTTGAATCTATTGTATTTATGGAAGATTAAGTTTGTATGATTCACCCCCCCTCTCATCTTGTTAGCTTGGCATCTGTACTAAACATATTAGTATCAGAGCTATCAATTGGTATCAGAGCGTTGGACTCTGAGAGAAAATTTTTTAAAGTACTTGAGGAAAAGATCCAAAGATGTATAAGAGGGATGCACCGAAGCTGAACAAGTCTAGCTTCTCTACATGGTAGAAAAGGATGAAGCTGCACCTATCAGGAGTTGGAGAATATGATGTATATTATCTGGAGAATGACTACAGCGCACCTAACACCTATCCTTTGACAATGGAAGAGATAAAAACAAAGCAAGAACATATCCAAGAAATGATTGAAATAACATCTGCATTGACCAACTCAGAGTTTAATGACCTAGAAGGTTGCAATGATGCTAAGGCAATGTGGGATAATCTCATATCTATGTATGGTGGATATGAACATGTTCAAAGAGAAAAAGTGGATAGTCTAAGAGGACAACTTGAATCTATGACAATGAATGAAGGTGAGAACATAACCTAGTATAGTACAAGACTAAAGGAGATTGTCAATCAAATCAAAGGATGTAACAAGAAAGTTGTTAAGAACCCTTCTACCATCTTATGCAATCCGAGTATCTGCAATCAATGAATTGAGGACTGTACCCAATATGCTAGTTTCTCTCGATGCTACTATTGGTAAGCTACATGCATTTGAGTTAAGTAACTTTGATAACAGTGGGTCATCGATAAATAAAGTTGAGTCTGCATTTAGTTATTTCCATCTTGATGAATCTGAAAATTACAATGATAGAAAGTATAAGTATTCTGAAGGGAATCACAATGGAGCAAGTGAAATATTTCGCAAAAACATGGAGGAGGTACACAAACTATATGAGGAAATTAGAAAGCAAGAAGAGTTTGAAGCACTATTAGCCAGAAGGTTATCGAGAGGAAAAGGTAAGTACAAAGGAAAATTACCCTTGAAATGTTTTAACTGTGATAGAATTGGACATATGGCTTCTAACTGTCCTGACAAAGAATCTAGTGAAAAGAGAGATTACCGAGATGACAGATAGAAAGATAATCATTACAGAGGACACTGAGACTTCAGGAGAAGATATAAAAGGACATGCCTAATAGCTGATGAGGAATCTAATGATGATAAATCAGATGAAACTGATACAGAGGAAGTTGTTTATGTGGCTATCAAAGATGGATCAGATGAAGAAAGGTATGAAGAAAAAGATTTAATATCTCATATAAATACTAATGATTCTTGGATCATAGATAGTGGATGTTCACATCACATGATAGGTGATAAACACAAGTTTGTTATATTAGAAGATTATGATGGAGGCTATGTGAGATTTGGTAATGATGCACCTTGTCCAGTAAGAGGTAAAGGATCCATAACACTTCTTGACAATGCCAAATGTAATGGTGTTTATTGGGTTGAAGGTTTGAAATACAATTTGTTGATTGTAGCACAGCTAAACAACACAGGTTACCAAATAGAGTTTCAAAAAGGAATTGTCAAAGTTCATGACAAGCATGGAAAGTTAGCTTCTACCGGAACACAAACAAAAGGTAACACATTTCACCTTGACTCAACTTGAAATAAGTGTCTATATGTAAAGATAGATGATACCTGGTTATGGCATAAAAGGTTTTTTCATGTAAATTTTGACAATCTGATCAAAATCAGTAAGAAGCACCGAGTAACAGGGCTACCGAGTTTTGAAAAACCTGAGAATGCTATGTGCCGAGGATGCCAGATGGGAAAGATGACAAGATCAAGCTTTAAAAGTAATTCCTACACTTCTAAAGGAATTTTAGATCTTGTGCATACTGATCTTTGTGGTCCTATGAAAGTTCAGAGTTATTATGGTGATAAATATTTCATATTATTTGTGGATGATTACTCAAGGATGATGTCGGTAATGTTTTTAAAAGAAAAATCAGAAGCTTTTCAAATGTTTAAATGCTACAAGGCAAGATTTGAAAATGAGACAGGAATACAACTGAAATGTCTTAGATCAGACATAGGAGGAGAGTTCACATCTGATGAGTTCAACTTGTTCTGCAATGATCATGGTATTAAAAGGCAAGTCTCTGCACCAAGAACCCCATAGCAAAATGGAATAGCTAAGAGGAGAAACAGATCTATTGTTGATTGTGCCAGAACCCTGATGACTGAAAAGAAAGTGCCACAAACATTTTGGAGAGAAGCAATAAGCACAACAGTTTACACCCTGAACCAAGTACAACTGAAGAAAGGAACTTTGAAGACACCTTATGAAATCTAGTATGACAAGAAACCTAATGTAAGTTATTTTAAATCTTTGGAATTAGATGCTATGTACACAAAGATGATAGAAATGGTAAGTTTGATTAGAAAATTGAAGAAGGAACATTTCTAGGTTATTCTTCTAGAAGCAAAGCATATAAATGTCTGATCAAATCATATAACAAAATAGTAGAAAGTGCAAATGTGAAAATTGATGAATTTACAGATAGAAATGATGAAGGGAACTCCAAAGAACCAGAAGATTATGAAGGATTTGTCTATGTTCAACCAAGAAGTCCTACCGAGAAGACTGTTGAAGGAAATGAAGAGAATATCCAATTACCGAGTGATGAAGAAGAACATAAAGAGTCTACCGAGCCTATATTAGCCAAGTATGTCAAAAGGAATCATGCATCAAGTCAGATTATAGGAGATAAGGATGATCCAGTGATGACAAGGAACAAACTGAGACAAAACACATGTCTGATATCTGAATTTGAACCGAGAATAGTGAAAGAGGCATTTAACAATGAAGATTGGATAAATGCTATGATAGAAAAGATTGATCAAATCAAGAAGAATGAAAATTGGACATTGGTCCCAAGACCGAAGGAAAAAAATGTAATCAGTACAAAGTGGATTTTTAGAAACAAGCTAAATGAAAAAGGTGAGGTCATTCGAAATAAAGCAAGACTAGTTTGCAAAGGTTATGCTCAAGAAGAAGGAATTGATTATGGTGAAACTTTTGCACCTATGGCAAGACTTGAAGGAGTAAGAACATTGTTGGCATATGCTGCATTTAAAAATTTCAAGGCATATCAAATGGATGTCAAATCTGCATTTCTGAATGGTATATTAGAAGAAGAAGTTTTCATTGAACAACCTGATGGATTTGTTGAAGAAGAAAATAATGATCAGGTATGTAAATTTAATAAAGCTTTATATGGCTTAAAACAAGCACCTAGAGCATGGTATGAGATATTGCATTCATATTTGATCAAAATTGGTTTTATAAGAACAAGTGAAAACAACAATATGCACATGAAGAATGATGAGTATGGAATACTGATCTCAACCATATTTGTTGATGATATTATCTTTTGTGGAAATGACTCTCTATACAAAAACTTTGGAAATGAAATGAGCAAAGAATTTGAGATGTCATTATTCAGTGAGGTAAAGTATTTTATAGGTTTACAGATATTGCAAATGAAAGATGAAATTTTCATTACCCAATCCAAGTACATAAAGGGAATCTTGAAGAAATTTGGAATGGAGGATTCAAAACTAGTAAGTACTCCTATGACTACCAACTGTAAACTATCAAAGAATGATGAATCTGCATTTGTTGATGAGACACTTTACCGATCTATGATTGGAAAGTTGGAATATGTTGTTCATAGCAGGCCAAATATAGCACATGCAGTAGGAATAGTTGCAAGATTCTTTGCAGATCCCAAGGAAACACACATGACGGCAATCAAAAGAATTTTCAGATACTTGAAAGGCACTGAAGATTATGGCTTAGTATATCAGAAAGGAAATGTATTTGATTTAAAAGTTTATACTAATGCTGATTGGGAAGGCAAAATTGATGATAGGAAAAGCACAAGTGGAGGAGCTTTCTTTTTAGGAGAAAGACTAGTGAGTTGGCTTAGCAAGAAACAAGGATGTGTTTCATAGTCAACAACAGAAGCTAAATATGTTGCTGCAACATTAAATTGTACCAATATAGCATGAATCAAACAATTGTTGGAAGGCATAAATGAGCAAGTTACTGAGCCAGTAACCATATTCTGTGATAATACTAGGCCATAAACATTTCAAAGAATCCTGTAATGCACTCTAAGACAAAGCACATCTCTATCAAATATCATTATCTTAGAGAAAAAGTTCAAGAGAAGAAAGTGGTGTTGGAGTATGTTAGCACAAAGGAGAAAATAGCAAATATCTTCACCAAGCCACTACCAAGGGAGACTTTTGAATATCTCAGAAGTTAGTTAGGGATCCTACCCCTATCTTCCATTCACTGACCAAGTTCGGTGAAAGAATCAATTTGATGACTCTACAGAATATCTTTTAGGAGTTGATGCTGATTTACACACTTTAGGAAGTTTTCTAAAGGTGTGCAGGAAACAATAACAGGAATTGGAATTGAAGACATAATGCTCAGACCGAGACTAAGTAGATACATAACAACAAGGAATTCACTTCTTAGTGAAAGAAATTATGTTTTAGTTCTTTTCATTTTTGGCATTGTTGTCAAAGGGGGAGAAGACTAATGAATGGGGGAGAAGTCTACTGACCGAAGGAGAAGACTACATTTCAGAACTGGGGAGAAGACTAATGACCGAGGGAGAGCATTTCAGCATTTCAGAATTTCACCACAATCTAAATCTTTTAAGTCAAATCAATTGGTTTTGCCATCAATGCCAAAGGGGGAGATTCTTGGCATTCTAATTACAAAGCAAGATTGTTGACATTTCGATAAGGATATTGAGAAGGTTGTTGATGACTATGGATATAACTGATCAAGGATGTTCACTGTCTTAACATTATTATTTTGTCATTGATGTCAAGAAGTTGATTTTCTAATTTAGTATGATGTTGCCATATCATAAGCAGTATGATTTGATGAGTATAAAGATGTCGGTGAGTGACACATAAAGAATGTGATGAATAAGGGGAGAAATAAGTTATTCAATGGGCAACTATTACCGAGTTAGACAATGATGAGATCATGCTGTTTAGATTGTTTTGATATTCTACATATGCTATTTTTTGTAAGGTTAATACTATACTATGTTACCGAGCAAAGAACCTAGTCGGTAAACCCTAAGGAACCTAGTCGGTAAACCGTAAGGTTATCGCTATCGGTTAATGAAGGCAGAAATGTCTATGAGTAAAGTTTAGTATTTATCGTGTTGCAACCGAGTAATAACATAATGCATTAAATGATTAAATGCATTATTTAATGAAGGAAGCTAATGAGCTAGAGTTGATTAAATGATTGGTAATCCATGCATGAAGTTTGTTAAAGAATATATGGCAATGAAAGATCGGCAGGAAGATCTATAGCTCAGATTGAACCACAATACCATAGCACAAGTTCCAAGAAATGTATGCAAGTTCCAACGTGAGGTAAAACATTTTCAGATCAAAGGATACATAGAACCTAGTAGAAGTTTGAAGATCTCATGGCTATGATTGATCATGGGAAATGTGATCAAGGAGATTAAGCGGTTGGCAAATTGTTTATAAATAAAGAACTATTGATAAACAATGTATGCGGGCAAGTGTAAGCACGGGAATGCTACATAGTGATTACCGAGCACAGAAGCTTGAAGATCTGTTTTGATAACAGAGTATAGAGCCCACCAGAGGGACAACATAAGTCCTATGACTAAGATTGTATTGAGAAAATAAGAATCTGCTTTAGCATTTGTAGATGTGAAGTTGTAGATATATTTTATTACTGTTATTTTGTGAAGTGACAGAAAATCTCTTAACCGAGTGGACTTAACAGTCTTATTTGTAAAACCCTCTAGCAAGGTAACATTGAGATTGAGTGTTTGAAATCCTTTAACAAGGTCACCTCTAACAAGGTGAAGATCCTAACATATCTAAGGGAAATCCCTTAACTGGGTCACATCTAGCAATGTGCTTGTAATCTTTAACAAGATTTTCTTTTAACCGAGCATACTCTAGAAGAGTATATTTCTTACTGGGTCTGAAATCCCACAGTGGTTTTTCCCTATTTGGGTTTCCATGTTAAATCTGGTGTTATATGTTGTGTGATCTTATCTATTTATGAGTTTGCATGCTTTACAGTTTTTCTGATAAGTTTACTGAGGTTGAATCTATTGTTTTTATGGAAGTAAAAGTTTGTATGATTCACCCCCCCCTCTCATCTTGTTAGCTTGGCATCTGTACTAAACATATTAGTATCAGAGCTATCAAGAACACTAGTCATGATCATCATCCACTTCATCTTCTACTTCTTTGGTATCTTTTTCTTTGGTATCTTCTTCTTCCATCACATTATACTTTATCGGCCTTCCTCTTGGATCATGTCTAACAACAAATGACCAACCTGGTTTATGTGGAACCTCTGAGTAAAATACTTGCTCACATTGGCTTGGAAGAACATATGGCTTATCCCCAACTGGTTCAAATGACCTTGTATTTAGCATTATAAAACCATTAGCATGTTCAATAATAGTTCTATCAGGATCATTTTTATTCAATCGTAGCCTGTACCATTTGACGATGAACAAAACTAATTTGAAGGAATTAAAGTCACACTCAAGTATATCATCCAAAATGCCATAGCATCAATTTTGAGACTGTTGAGGATGAATGCCATTTCTTGATGAAGTATTTGTCACCTCAAAGACTACAGTGATGCCAGAATCACAAGTTTTCTTCGTGTCATCCAACTTTTTTATGCAAATTTTATGACCATTGCAGTACATAGCGTTGTGGTGTTTGACCTGCAATATGTCAAACATGTAAAATTTATTGCATTGTGAGTTGATAAACATATGGGTGATTAATAAATTTATACGTACTTGTTTATCTCTTAAACCATATGCTAAATCAATTTCCCTTTGCGTAACATTGGAATCTCCATTACGATGTGCTTCTTTAACCAATGAAGCCACACCTTCCCATGTTACCGTGCATCCAAAATGTTGACAACATTCAATCCATACCATCATCCAATCAAGATTGTTTGCAATATACAGATGTAGTGCATCCCACTCTCGACCAACTATACAAAAAATAAATAGACGTCTTACAATCAATTTATTTTGAAGATTAAGATTTAATTAACTACAATAACATCTTATAATTACCTCTCACTTTCCTCAATCTACCTTTCCCTGTCAAGTACTCCCCTTCGTATTTGTTAATGGTGTTGGGATCCCAAATGCGATACACATGGATCTTTGCTGCATACTTAGAAAGATATTTAGAAATGTACACCATAGTCTGGTATACCATATATCCCTCCACCATAGAACCCTCAGGATGTTCTCTTTGTCAAACCAAAGCCTTCAAAAATTTCAAGTGCCTCTCAACCATCCACATTGACCTAGTGTGTATAGGTCCACACAATTCAATCTCCTCAACTTGGTGTATGAGGTAGTGTTCTTGTGCATTAAAAAAAGCTGGAGGTAGACACTTTTGCATTTCACACATTAAATGAGGAATTTTTCTCTTCCAATATTTTATATCATCTTTATGGATTTCTTTACATGACAACCACCTACAAGGTATTCAAGACGCAAAAAAATATATTACATAAGAAGTAAAACAAATCACAAATATAATATCTATACAACGAACTAAACAAATATCACTACTTACCTCATATATTTTCCAAGATCATATATGACTTGCTTGACATTATTGTCAAAGTCATCTAGGAGAGATAGAGGTAGAACGTACTGCAACAATTATAAAATTATCTTTTCATTTTTTTGTAACATAATGAAAAGTACACGTACGCGCAGTACTTAAATACATACTAAAAACACAAGAACATGAATTACCTTAATGAAGGTATGCCAATCATGCATTTTCATCCCTGACCCAAATTCACTTTTCTTTGATATGAGATTGTTAATGTTCGCAACAAATCCTGTGGGAAATCAATTTTTTTTGTATGACTTCTTTTATAGCATTGCTTTGCTAGTCCGTTAATAACCAAGGAAGCTCACTTATATTAATCTAGTCTCCATGGCTATTTGATTGAATGACATTTATCATTGCATGATTGGAATTCTGAATGTCACTACATAGTTTGATAATTTTTTCTTTGTCACGCCTTCCATCCAATATTTTCCATACTGTCTTTGTTATATTCTTTCCAATATGCATACTATCAAACAAATGAACAATTTGTAACTTCTCGTAGTAGGGCGACCTACTAAATTGTCGGGGATAACTTTTTATTCCCTTAGGAAGGTGGTCATTTATGCCTTTACAACCTTCATGATCATCAATCACATCATCAATAAACAAAACAAAATAGAAAAGATGTTTTATGACAAACCAATAGATGGAATGACATTACCTTGATGATTAATTCTATTATATTCCAACTTCCACAGGTGAGGTGTCATTCTTCATGGCTTTGATGTATTCTCTTCTTTCCCATTGAAAAGATGTTTTTCAGTATTTCGATACTTATGATTTTTGTGGAGAAAGTGCCTATACTCATCAAACACCTGCTTTCCTAAACTTTTTGAATGATGAGATTTCATCTTTGGACCACAAACAGGACATGCAAATTTTCCCTTTGTTTGAAGACCTACAAGATAATGTATAAATGGATTAAATATGATAATTTTTTGAATTATAATGTTCATGCACAACTTAAACACTATAACATACCACAAAAATGTGTTAGCCCCAGGGCATCGTGTATTGTCCATAGAAGCATTGCATGGAATTGAAATTATCTTTGTCCTATTGGTTTAGAGACATCATACATAGTGACACCATTCCATAACTCCAGCAACTTGTTGATAAGAGGCCTAATATGTACATTCATATCTTTAACTTGGTACTTACCTAATCGAATGAACAAAAACATTACATAATTATTATGACCATTTTACTGATATATTTATAATTAAATTTAGATGACCTATATTTAAATGATAAAATACATGGAACAATCACTGCCAACATTATGTGCTCCCTCTTTATTGACATCCATGGAGGAATGTTATTGTTGATAACAAAAATAGGCCACACTGAGTAAACAGATCTCATCTCTCCAGATGGATTGACATCGTCCACTGCCAATGAAAGCCTGAGATTATGAGGTTCTTCTTTAAAGTGTGGGCACTTTTCCTCTATGTCCATTAATGTTGAACCATCCGTAGGCATTCGAATAATGTCATCTCAACTTCTATTGCGTGCATGGTGATCCATAAATTGTGCCAAGCTAGTGCACTTCAATAATCGTTGCATACATGGAATAATGAGAATATAGTGAAGAGCCTTGCGAGGAACCCTTTTTTTTATTTGATCTGTTCGATATCTACTGATATGACATTCAGGGCATTCAGTTCAAAATTCATGTTGTTTTTGATATATAATATGATTATTAGGACAAGCATCTATTGCTTGATACTCCATTCCAATATCTTTCATAACGACAGATAATTCTCGATATGAGTGAGGTAGAATATTTGATGGTGGTAACAAAAACTCACCTATCAATCTATAGCGAAAAATATAATTTGTTATAATAAGGAATATTAATGGTGCAACATGATTCATAGTTTATTATGACATATATGACATACCTTAACATACGTGACATTGTTATGTTGGATAAACCACTCATAACCTTCAAGCTCACCAAGAACAATACAACAGAGAGAAGAGTTGCCTGCGAGCCTTCGTAAAGGGCCTCAGATGCCTTCTCAAGTAGAGGGACATCAAGAAAAACATCAAGGTCATCTTCATCATCATGATCAGCTGCGTGAGTACTAAATGAGTCATGGATCAATGTATTTGTACCATCATCTTCAATTGTGTTTTCTAGCTCATGATCGTCATCTTCCATGGGATCATTATCTTCAGCTTCGATATTCACACCTCCATGTTCGTCCACTTCGAAAACCATATTCTCAAGGTTGTGATGATCCATACCATGTGCTCCGGGGTGCTCAAGCTATATAAAATTGATAAAGATAAATAAACCGTGATCATGATCTCATCATCACGTGATTTACTATGTATATAAATTGTCAAAATGATATAATGAAAAACTTACCAATGGATGATAATCATGTCCACCTTCAATGTGACCATGCAGCCTACAATGTTTCTTCGTTGTTTTGATTATAAGTCTTCTAGTCTTTAACCCCTTACAAATTTTGCACAGACAATAACATTTTCCATCACCTTTTCTTTTCAAGTTAGACCACAATCTAGCAATTGTCCCCTTATTTTGTTGTTCGTTGATATTGTCTGACATGGTCTTTCTTCACAGGCAAGAAAATAGAAATTATCATCATTGAACAAAGCATCTTATTGAATTTAGATTTCTAGTTTTCTTATGGTACATCACACAACATGGAAAATAAGAAATACTCAATAAATAACAGGATTCATTGATCAGTATTATCACAATCTACACTTGGCCTTCAATATTTTCTCCTCCTAACACTATTTATCCATTACCTGTCAAGTACAAAACTCTAAAACCCGTGGCTATTAAAATAAATAAGACAACATTGTAGCATCTTATAATCATTTGTTATAAAATCAAAGCACTTGGGAGTGATTCTTTTGTTTGTCACAGTCCTGGAAAACGGTGTCTACTGGAGCCTTGAATAACTGACTAGAAAGATTTTTAATTCCTTTTCTTTTTCCTTCTGATTTTTTCACTGTCACTTCCATCCTCTGAGTCAAATGCCCTCACTCTTTTCTTTCTTCTTGTTTTTTCATACTCATTGTCATGCTTTGAATTATTTTTCTTTCTTGGTGACTCCTTATTGCTCTCACTATCAGTTTCACTCTCAAAATCTGACGAACCTGATGAACTAGAAGAATCGTCATTAGAGGTAGATTCATCTAACTCAGGAATAGACTTTTACTGCTGCATTACAAGCCTTGGCATATTCTTCAAATACTCACGTAAACTCTCAATGATACCACCAAGACCAATAGAAGTAAAGAAATTGATAGAAAACCATGAATTTTTGGGATTATCCTTTGAAGAAATTGAATCAAAAGACTCCTACATTGTTGGATCATTCAACCTTTCATTAAGCAACAATATACCAAGCTACTTTGCTAGCTCCTGCAAGAGAATATTTATAAAAATACGGGAAGAGGAAGTAGTATCTTCCTCTGTCTCACGTATATAAGCAATACAATGCCATGGAAGAGCATCTGTGCCAAGTAAGTGGGCAAAAAACTTTGCAACATTATGCAGTTTATTTGTTTCGAGTCTATGTATCATAGAATACTGTTGTACAAAACACTTATCAAAAAATTCCTCATAAGTTTTATTGATCATACAGAATCTTTGCCCAAGAAGACCATAATAATGAAGGTATGTTCTCTCTTGACCAGGTTCAAGCTTGATCTTTAGTAGCTTATGACCAGCTTCCTCAAAATCAACACTTGACATGATTGTCAAATAAATTGTACGTCTTAAATTGACCAAGTTTGTCTATGTCTCATCCTGTATTCTGAGTGCTTCCTCACCTTCCTCCTCCTCATCATCATCATCATCATCATCATCATCATCATCATCATCATCATCATCATCATCATCATCATCATCACCATCTGAATCATCACCTGAATCATTCTCCCCTTCTGCTTCATCTAAAGAAGCATCTCCAAGGATATCTTTCTTTAGTTTTTCATAGTTTGCCTCATGCTCTAATAAATCAGGATCTAGCTTGAAAACATCCAAACCAACTTCTTGATAAAGTTCATCTTCTAGGAAAACTTCATGTGTTAACTGATCTGGATGCACAACTAGATGACCCTTGAACTTAGCTTTGTGAAATGCAAAAAGGCCTTCGATTAAAAACTGTACTTGTTTTTCAATTTCCTCCTCTTGGAGAATACCTCTAAATCTTTCGAAAAACCCATAGAGACCTTTGGGTGAAAGGTCTTGCAACAAAGAACCACATTCTTTCATGAACCCAACAACAACCTCTACACTATCATCTGTGGGGTTCTCTAGTAAAAGGGTGAGAAGTTCCAAGGCAATGATCTCATGTGCAACTTGTTGATTCACTAAATAAGCTATGAATTTGGTTGTTTCTATCAACATGTGCTTGTCATTCCATTTGTATGCCCTCTTAAGCTACAAAATAATTCTTCGCAAAAGCAGATTGCCAACTTTAGGAAATTTTGTATTTACCACAACAACCAACGCAACAAAACATCTGTAAATCCAGGGGATGCCATTTGGGATTTCATAGAAGACCTACAAAATAGACCCCTCCCACGGATGAGATTCTCTACAAACAACTCTGGAATGATGTTCTTGATGTTAGATGCATTTACCTTGTTTACTAACCCATTGATACTCTTCCGAAGGGCATCCCATGTCATGCACTAGTATTCCACACTGCTCTTGTCTTCCACATCTTTCATCATTTGAGCCAACTTAAATGGGGGAATGCAAAAACCCCCGCTTCTTCCAACACCCTTCTCAGCTCCTCTTACAACACCTTCGCCATTCCCATTCTGAGATGGAGCAGACACAACACCAGAAGTTTTCACTTCCACTGCCTCTCTGTCCCTCTTGTTTCCAAAAGCCCCTTTACCATTTAATTCGTTCTTATTTATGTACATAAACCCATCAAGAAGCATGAGTTTTTTCATATAAGCTCGCCCAAATATTTTATAGTTATTTTTCATCAAGATTCCCTCAAGAGCTGGCCGATCCTGCTTCCATACTTTAATTCTATTTTCTCAAAGGACAATCCTAAAAATCCATGCATTGCAAACAACTTTTTACACCTTTGTTGGTTGTGGTGGCATCACGAAGAGTTTACATCAATAAATGAAGAACTTGCCAATGCTTTTAATGCAGCAGTAGAAGTCTATCTCTTGTTCAATATCTCTAGTGAAAGCCCCATGATCTTTTGTTGGAGTAGAATTTGTTATATTCTAGAAAGGGTCTTGTCCTTTGTTGATGGGATATTCATCTACCTCAAGAAATAACTGTTCTTTTCTCCAACAAGAAGTGGAACTAAATGAAGATCTAGCACCATGAAATGAATCCTCAAAAGGATTACTATAGTTAGTTTTGGTAGATAATGATCTGGGTAAAATACTAATGTGGCTTTAGGAAATATTATGTACTAGCTTAGCATACTCTAATAGCTTAGGTGCAACATGCTACATCCAATTAAGTCTCCATCGGTATCTCTATTGTGTTTATGGATTGGGATTCAATGTACTCTTTTTATACATAGATTTTACTTTCAACTGAGGAGGTTTGTATGTACTTACTTATCTTTCGATTGTATCCCTATTTCAATAATTTCTTCTATCAACAAATCATTTGTTGTAAGTTGTACAAGTGGAAGCTTAAACATGTCTTCCATGCTAGCCTTGTTGATACGTTCAACACCATCTTGTGCAACAAATCTTTAGAACTCCACTATTTCATTGAAGAGTGAGTAGTAGGGACAATCTAGGACACTTACAGAGGTTTTGCAAGAGAGATAAATAGACCTAAATATTATGGCTTAATAATGATCAATAGGTAAATAGATAAGAAACCGTCAATATCAAAATGACTTTCTCAATTGTCTTTACTAGAAATGGATAGATCTGCTAATAATGGCTTTATGACTGTATGTCAACTTTAGACTCAATCCAAGAAGACCTAGAACTAATATGAGATATCTAGATTTATGATCTCTATAATATAACAATCTCATAATTATGTTTCCATGTATCTATACCACAACATAAACATCATGCTAGTGTTCAGCCATAGCAATTGATATCCTAATTATAGAATGTGAAATATGCAAATAACTATGAATAAAGATTAAGAAAAACAAAGAAAGATGCTTATTGCAAACATAAATGACTAATGGACAAGAATTGAATTCATTGTAGATAGTTTTGAATATCAAATTCACTTATTTGTGTGCATTTAGTAACTCATGTACTTGTGGCCAACCATTTATCTCTTTCATAAATTAAACACTTATTAATAACATTAAATGGCTGAGTAATTATGTTTTAGTTGAAATTGAAAATAAAATATTTTATTTCAGGACAGCTCACACTATTCCCTATCATATTTTAGACTCTCGGTTTTGTTAGTAGTGGTTTGATGTCTTTGGAGCTGATCATTGCATTTCTTTAGTTACGTTTGCCAACGTACTCCAGCTTGTGCCAAAATGGGAGCTTTGGAACAGGGTATGGACATCCATCAAAGCATAAAAGATAGAGGAATTTTGTCAGATGTAGTTGCAACTGCTCTGTTAGCATGTATGCAAAATGTGGAAGCATAGACAAGGCATGGGAACTGTTTGACGGATTGCCTCAAAGAAATGTGATTTCCTAGACTGCAATGATTGTTAGATATGCACAAAATAGATTTGTTGAGAAGGCTTTAGAAACTTTCAAGCAAATGCAATCAGCAGGTGTAAAGATAAATTCCACGACCATTGCTACTATCCTCCCTACCTGTGCCAAAATGGGAGATTTGGAACAGGGTATGGACATTCATCGAAGCATAAAGGATAGAGTAATTTTGTTAGATGTTGTAGTTGCAACTACCCTGGTAGACATGTATGCAAAATGTGGAAGCATAGACAAGGCACGTGAACTATTTGATAGAATGCCTGAAAGAAATGTTGTCTCATGGACTACAACGATTGCTGGATATGCACAAAATGGATTTGTTGAAAAGGCTTTAGACACTTTCAAGAAAATGAAATTGGAAGGCATAAAGCCAAATTCCACAACCTTTGCTAGCATCCTCCCTGCTTGTGCAAAAATGGGAGCTTTGGAACAGGGTATAGACATCCATCAAAGCATAACAGATAGAGGAATTTTGTTAGGTGTTGTACTTGCAAATGCCCTGCTTGACATGAATGCAAAATGTGGAAACATGGACAAGGCTCATGAATTGTTTGATACGATGCCGCAAAGAGATGTGATCTCATGTGAACAATCAACACATGCATAGATAGGAGGAAGGGATTGCTGCTACAAAATTGAACGCTCACTCCTCAATCATAGTTCTATGGTTTTATGAGATTAAACTAGGGCAATTAACCACCACATGTACATTTTTTGCAACATGAAATTAAAAACTAGGGCAATTTGAATCTACCTCCTGTGCAGGATTACAAGCAATGCCACAAATGCCTTCGACGCGGGTTTGATGTTCTTGGGGGTTGAAGTCACCATGGGTGCCTACACTAGAAATTTGCAATGCACAAATGAATTCCCCTCTTCTTTTTTTTAAGTAATGGCCATTGTCGTCGGAATTATGACGAACTCGAGCACTTTTTTGGAAAAAAGAAAATTCTCATTGCTAATGCCTTCTTCATCGAAACCAAATGGGAAATTTTCATTGGAATTATGACAAATGCAGGCATTTTTTCAAAAAAAAATCAAATTTGGCCACAATATACCTTCTCCGTCGGAAACCTCAGTCGGCAATTTAGTCCAAATGTATTAGTGAGAAGGTGAAGGAGTGGGATTTGCAATCATAGTGAAACCCAAGGAAGAAAAGGTAGAAAATAAAGTTGAGATACCATATGAGGTGTAGCAAATCCTTGATAACTTCAAGGAAATAATCAATGATGGTACACCTGCAGCCTTACCACCTCCTAGAGCCATTAGCCATCATATTGACTTCATACCTGGGGCCTCTTTACCCAATAAGGCAGCCTATAAGATGAACCCTAAACAAAATAAAGAGGTAGCAAGATAAATACAAGAACTCTTGGACCAAGGGCTGATTAGGAAGAGCATTAGTCCTTGTGCAGTACCTACAGTGTTGGCACCTAAGAAGCACCTATTCTAGCAGCAGAGGTTGCATATCCAGTTGCAGGGGATTCTGTTTATCTAGCCATGGAAGAGCTAGAAGCACCCTGTCCAGGTCGAGATCGAAACCAGATGGGAAATTTTCATTGGAATTACGACGAATGCAGGTATTTTTTCAAAAAAAATCAAATTTGGCCACAATATACCTTCTTCATCGAAAACCTCAGTCAAAAATTTAGTCCAAATGTATTAGTGAGAAGGTGAAGGAGTGGGATTTGCACTCATAGTGAAACCCAAGGAAGAAAAGGTAGAAAAGAAAGTTGAGATACCATATGAGGTGCAGGGAATCCTTGATAACTTCAAGGAAATAATCAGTGATGGTACACCTGCAGCCTTACCACCTCCTAGAGCCATTAGCCATTAGATTGACTTCATACCTGGAGCCTCTTTACCCAATAAGGCAGCCTATAAGATGAACCCTGAACAAAATAAAGAGGTACCAAGACAAATACAAGAACTCTTAGACCAAGGGCTGATTAGGAAGAGCATTAGTCCTTGTCCAGTACCTACAGTGTTGGCACCTAAGAAGGGTGGAACATGGAGACTTTGCACAGATTCCAGAGCCATAAACAAGATCATTGTCAGATACAAATTTCCCATACCCAGGATAGAGGATTGTTTGGGGGTGCACAATATTTCAGTAAGATTGACTTGAAGAGTGGTTACCATTAGATAAGAATCAAAGAGGAGGATGAATGGAAGACAACTTTCAAAACAAATGAGGGTCCTTATGAGTGGCTTGTCATGCCATTTGGACTCTCTAATGCTCTAGCACATTCATGAGACTCATGAATGAATTTTTACATGATTTCATTGGCAAGTTTGTTGTTGTGTATTTAGATGATATTCTTATTTTCAGTAAAACTAAGGAAGAGCATTTGCAGTATTTAGCTAATTTTTTGAGAAAGTTATCTAATGAACAACTAACCATTAATCTTGAAAAGTGTGATTTCTTGAAGCAAGAATTGGTCTATCTTGGTTTTGTTGTATCAGGAGGCAATCTGAAAATGGATCAATCTAAAGTTGCAGCAATAACTAGTTGGCCAACTCCTAAGATAGCCACTGATGTCAGAAGCTTCCATGGTTTGGCACAATTTTACAGAAAGTTCATCAAGGGATTCAATGAAATTTGTGCTTCAATGTTAGACACCATCAAAGGGGGTGTAAAGGTAAAATTTTAGTGGACAAATGCAGCCAATAAGGGGTTTGAATTATTGAAAACTAAAGTAGCTACTCAACCAATGCTCATTTTACCTTGTTTTGATAAGCTTTTTACTATTGAATGTGATGCTAGTAATATTGTTGTAGGAGCTATTTTAAGTCAAGACAATAGACCAGTTGCATTCTTTAGTGAGAAGTTGAATGATACAAAGAAAAAGTACTCTTCCTATGATTTAGAACTCTATGCATTAGTACAAGCACTTAGAAAATGGAGACACTATCTTCTTCCTAAGGAGTTTGTTGTATACACAGATAGATAATCAGGCACTAAGTTTCTTGAACTCACAGGATAAACTGAATCATAGGCATGTTAAATGGGTAGAATACTTACAAGCTTACACTTTTACTCTTAAGCATAAGAAGGGTCAGTTGAATAAAGTAGCAGATGCTTTGAGTAGAAGGTTGTTGACTATTCATGAGATTCAAGTTCAGAGCATTGGTATTGATAATTTCAAAAACATGTATCCTACTGTTGATGATTTTACTGAAGCTTGTAAAGTTTGTCAAGATTTTGAGAATAATTTCCATGGTGCATATGTTGATTTCACTTTACAGGATGGTTTTTTATTTAGGGGTGGATAGATGTGTGTTCCAAAAGGTTCTATGAGAGAGAACCTCATTCAAGAGAAGCACAATGGCTGCTTAAGTGGACATTTTGGTCTCAACAAGACCTTAGAGATGGTTCAAAGGTTTTATTATTGTCCTAAGATGCAGAGAGACATCAAGAGGTATGTTGAGAAGTGCTTGGTATGTCAGAAAACAAAAGGTAATTCCTCTAATGCTGGTTTATATCAGCCTCTTCCCATTCCACATAGGCCTTGGGATTGCATTAGTATGGATTTTGTGGTAGGATTACCTAGAACTCAAGTAGGATTTGATAGCATCTTTGTAGTAGTTGACAGATTTAGCAAAATGACTCATTTTATTCCTTGCAAGACAATGCATGATGCAAGTCACATTGCTTACTTGTTTTTCAAAGAAGTTGTTACGATTTATGGTTTTCCTACTAGCATTGTTTCAGATAGGGATGTTAAGTTTCTTGGTCATTTCTGGAAAACATTGTGGAAGAGATTGGGTACTATTATGTCTTTTGGTTCAGCTTATCATCCACAAACTAATGGCCAAACCGAAGTTGGGAATAGGTCTCTTGGCAACATGCTTAGGTTCTTGACAAAGGAATATGGACAGAGTTGGGATCAACTCATTCATCAAGCAACATATGCCTACAATGATAGTGTTAACCAGTCTACAAGTAAAAGTTCTTTTGAAGTTGTTTATGGTATGCATCCAAGGGGTATAATGGAGTTGAGGGATATCACTAATTTTTAGCATAAGAGTGGAACAACAAATGACATGGCACAATCCATGAAGGAGGTTCATGAGCAAGTGAGAAAAGCTCTTCAAGATACCTCCCAAAAGGTAAAGGCAAGAGTGGATGCTATAAAGAGAGATGTTCAATTTTCCATAAGTGATTATGTGATGGTTCATTTGAACAAGGCAAGTCTACAAAAGGGAGTTCCAAGAAGACTTCAAATGAGGAGGATAGGCCCTTGCAAGATCTTGGCTAAGTATGGGTCTAATGCTTACAAAGTTGATTTGCCTACTGATGTTTGTTTATCTCCCATTTTTAATGTTGCAGATCTGATTGCTTTCAAAGGGTAGCCACCTAAGGAGATTCAAAGAGTTTTAGATGCTGCACAATCCCTTTCTGATCTATCTCTCCCTTCTCCTTCTTTTCCCCAAGCAGAACAGGTTCTAGACTCTAGAATTCTCAAAAAGACAAGGAATCACACCTACATGGAGCATCTAATCAAATGGAAGGAATAGCCTATCCTAGAGGCCACATGGATGTATAAAGATGACTTTCAAAAATATTTAATACCTTCTTCTTTTCTACCTCAAGGAGTCACATGACTTCTTTATTTTTGAGGGAGTATGGTGCAGGAGCACCTAGTTGAGTCAAACTCTCTTTTTTGAGAATTTTATGATTCCATGTTTGTAATGTCTTGTTTCAAGTTGATAATGTTTTTTTAGGTTGTTATGTGTCTTGTTTTGTGGTTTTGATCTCATTTTGGGCTCAAGAGATCAAGTTTTGCCTTTCAGGCTTTGAGTTGACAATTTTTGGCAAAAATGTTCAAAATTGCCAAAAAGGTCTTCTAAAGCCTTGAAAAGCATTGAAACATGTTTTTTAAGTGTTTTTAAGCATTTCTAAGTTGTTTAGACAAGTTGGTAAGGTTAGAGTGTCAAAAATGTCTTTTGGAGCAAGAAATGTTGTCATTTGGGCTTGCAAAATTGTCAAAATTGTCATTTTCTTGCAAAGTGAAGTTATGGAAGCCTCATGTCCATACTAGGGCTTGATAACCAACTGGAAAAACTATAAAAGGCCTCATTTTTCCTTGGATAAAGTTTGATAATTTTATGAGCAAGAGCTTCTTAATAAAATCATGAAATTTTGGCTTTTATGACTGGTTTTTCCTTCCTTTGTGCAATAGTTTGTACTATAGCTTCTTAGTTCGTACTGCACCTTTGGGAAAGTGTGAAAAATATTTTTATAATTCTCTCTAAGTGATTGTAGTACTGGTTTCCATTGGCAATTAGTTTGTACAAATTTATTTTACTTTTGTGTGCTCACTGCCTTGTCAAGGGTTTGAAGTTCCAAAATGCCACCACTTGACTGATCTAGGTCTGGGATTCCATAAAATGGATTTAGTCAAGTTGTAATTCATGTATATACTATACATATTCTTTTCTTTATGCCAAAAGTGTGGTTGGAAGGACTTGAGTGAATACTAGGCAAGTATTGGTTATTTGGCTAGTAGCATGAACAAAAACTCAAGATTTGCACCCAAAAGTAATTTGGAGTGAACAAATGAATGAGGTAGAGGTATGGGCATGTGGCCAAGGATTTTTAGCATCATATTGAGGTGTTAGAGTAGCTTGTTCCATTTAATCATTCTCATTTTGTAAACAAAACAATGAGTTCACTATTTTTGTGAATTGTGTTACCAAAATGCTCAAGGAATGCTTCAAAGCATAATCCAAGCCTTGTAACTGAGAAGGCAATGTAATAAGAAGAATCTCTAGTGTTTTGCAGACCTCATTTAGGTATATTTACAATTCAAACTTTTCATTATGCAAGTCAAAAAGTGTAGCAACTGTGACTGGTAAAAGGGCAGCAAATTGACAGTGACAGTGGCAATTTTACTATTTTCTCACTTGTTTGCCAAGTGTTTGGCATTATGTTTGTAGGGAAGTAATAGGGGAAGGCTCTATTTGGTGTGTTAGAAGTTATAAGTCAGTTTGGAGACTTGATGAGTGGAGTTGGAAAGACTTCTCAATGTTCTTTGGTTTAAACCCTACCAAACCCTCCAAAAGTGCCTTAAATGGTGGACAGTCCTCATATTGCCATAACAATGGCCTAAACCATGAAAAGAAGTTATCATATACCTCTAAACCATCATCCAAACCAATTTTGTCAGAGTTTTTAACCATCGTTGAGCAGGATAAGCAAAAACAGTGGCAATTACCCCTCCACGGGCTAGTAGCCCTTTGACTGCATAACACACAATTGACTGTTTTTGTCAAAATGCTTAAACCCGATTATAAGGAGGAGTTTGGGGTTCTTGAGACCTTATGAGATCTCTCAAAAATAATGAAATAAGTAGCATATAGGCCCTTGGACAATGTGTAGTCCTTTTTGGAGGTTTTTGACCTTTGGTTGGTGTATTGAGTAAACTAAGGGCTATGAACCATAAACTAAGTTGGTTGTCAAACTTGAACAAAAGCTTGCTGCCCCTACATGACCATGTTGGAACTACCCAATGCACACTAAAAATAATAAGCTGAATGTCTAGTAAGCCAGGGATTGAGAAATATGTAGATGGGTGAAGTGAGGAGTTGGAGTAAGCTAGAGCAAGGGTTTGAGTTGATAACTCAATGATGAATGAATAGTACCAAACCAGTACTAAGAGGGGGGGTGAATCAGTACAGACAAAAATACAGTCCTAAACTAGTTTGACATTAGATACTTTAAATGATTGGCAAACAATGACACCGGTTTGAAACAGAGTGCAACCGGTAAAACCTAGAACAACTAAAACAATCATAAACCGGTTACTCACTTAGCTTTCCTCTTAGCTCAATACTATACTACCATTTCACCCTTATGCATGAATAGGTAATCTATCATTAGATCTTCACAATAGCTAGTTCAACATGTTTTATTGACAGGTATAAAACACAAAACCATCATATGCTTAATAGGCAATAACAAAGCATCAGAAGATAAAAGCATCACACACGACACACTAATTTTTCATGTGGAAACCCAACTGGGAAAACCCATAGTGGAGATGAATACCCACAAGCTTCTTTTTGAACTCTTTAGAAGTCCGTTCTGTTAAGAGTCTTGTCCGGTTAAAGACAGATACAATAGGTTCTGTTAGGAACCGATCCTGTTAGGGATCACTTGGCTAAGGGATGACTACAATACCCGGTTAAGGGTTAAACCCTGTTAGAGGTTACCTTGTTAGAGGATTTCAAGAACTCAATAGCTAAAGGATATCAATGACTCAGTAGCTTTGAGTTACCCTGTTAAAGGATTTTCAACAAGCCAGTTAAGGCTACCCTGTTAGGGGATTTCACAACTATTAAGGTGGTTAAAGATCAACAGGTATATCAATGACCTGATAATAGCACTCAATGCCAATGCAAATCCGCTTAAGCTCCTCTTCACCTTCTGTAGATATGGCTTCTCTCCTTTGGTTTGGCAAGAATAATGTATCTCTTCTCTTAGATACACACACACAACTTTTGCCAACAACCTCTGGAAGAATCACAACATCGACCTTATAGGACAATAGACAGGCCAGTAGCATAACCCCTAAACCCTAAACCTGTTAGGTTAATGAATTCAAATGGTTCAATCCTGACCATTGAACATACTGCATTAAATGCAACAGTCTTGATCCAATCTCAAGACATTCTCCATCATTCATTTTCTACCGATTTCATGGCGGTTGATAACCCATCACACGTTATCACCATTTATAGACTTCACACATTCTCGAGGTAGATAGAAACAATCTCCTTCATGCAAGATCCTTCATGTGCACAAGGCTTATGTGGCAACATGATCTGAGCTAAACCATCACACAAAGTCACCGATTGAGCCATACAGGCTTGAAGCACTTCAATCGGAACCCTAAAGTTGAGACCACCAACCGGTAGTAATACACTACTTCAATGTGCTGGTTCCCATAACCTTATGTCAGCTCATCTTTAAACAAACATGCCACTTCACTTTGGCACAAATGCCGATTCACAGTGAATGCCAATTCATCTCTTCTTCATCATATTGACATCAATGATAGCATACAATGTCATTATGTCCACATACCGGTTCTCATACCTGTTCACATAATGCCAACAATCTCCCCCTTTGGCATTGATGGCAATATACAAAGATATCTCTTTGCTTCACATCTTCTCCCCCAATTGTTGCAGATATCTTCTCCGCTTCACATCTTCTCCCCCTTTGACAACAATGCCAAAGTGGAGGCACAAGCTTCCATGTTCCATTATGTTGCTCCCCCTAAGGAGTAGCATCCTTCAACACATCAATCCAAAAAGAAATGACTATGCAATACCTGACTGATGTGGAGAAAATACTTTTAGTTCACCTCCTGAAGGGGTAGTACCCCTAATTCACCTCTTAAATACATAAATGTAGTCTTTGGGAGAGGCTTGGTGAATATGTCTGCTAACTGCTCCTTACTAGAAACATGTTCCAGTGTAATCTCTTTGTTCTGAACCTTTTCCCTCAAGAAATGATATTTAAGCTCAAAGTGCTTGGTTCTAGAATGTAAAACCGGATTCTTTGAAATATTGATAGCACTTGTGTTATCATAGAATATGCTTACCAGTTCAGATACAGGAACTTTGAAGCCATTTAATACATGCTTCATCCAAATTGTCTGAGTGCAGTTCATGAAAGCTACAACATACTCCACTTCTACTATAGACTGGGAGATACAGCTCTGCTTCTTAATCATCCATGAGACTAGTCTACCACCGAGAAAGAATGCACCACCGGTTGTGCTCTTTCAGTCATCCACATTACCTACCCAATCAGCATCTGTAAATACTTTCAATTTGAATTCATTGCTATATGGGTACCACAATCCATAGTCAATTGTTCCCTTTAGATACCTAAGAATCCTCTTGACTGCAACCAAGTGGGATTCTCTTGGACTCTTCTAGAACCTTGCAGTAATGCCAACTGCATGTGCAATATCTAGTCTGCTATGCACTACACAATGCAACTTACCAATCATTGATCAGTATTCCTTCTCATCAACCAATGTTGAGTCATCCTCTTTGGATAGTTTACAACCGGTCACCATCAGTGTACCAACCAGTTTTCTATCCTCCATGCCATAGGTCTTCAACACCTCTTTGACATACTTGGACTGAGTGATAAAGATTCCATCTTTCATCTACTGAATCTACAGTCTAATGAAGAACTTAATCTCCCCTATGAGTGACATCTCAAACTCCTTCTTCATCTCATCTACAAACTCATGACTCATCTTGTCATCTTCACCAAAGATAATGTCATCAACAAATACCTCACAGATTAGAATCTGATCTCATTTATTTTTCAGGTAGATATTACTATCTTCACTTGTTCTCTCAAATCCAATTTTCACAAGATGGGAGTGCAAACGGTCATACCATGCTTTAGGTGCCTGCTTTAGACCATATAAGGCTTAATGTAACCTACACACCATGCCACTATCTTCTAATAGGGCAAACCCATCTGGTCACTCTATATACACCTCCTCTTCAAGTACACCATTTAGGAATGCAGATTTTACATCCATTTGATATACTTTAAATCCTTTAAAGGCTGCATATGCAAGAAGCATACAAACTCCTTCCAATTTGGCTACAGGTGCAAACGTTTCTCCATAGTCTTCTCCTTCTTCTTGGGAATATCCTTTACACACCAGTCTGGCTTTTATTCTAATCACCATGCCATCCTCATTCAGCTTATTTCTGAAAACCCATTTGGTACCAGTGACATTTTTATGCTCCAGTCTGGGTACCAAGGACCATGTACCATTTTTCTCTATCTGGTCAAGTTCCTCTTCCATTGCCTTGATCCAATCTTCATTTTTATGTGCCTCTTTGAATGACTTAGGCTCAAATTCAGAGATCAAACATGAGCTTTCTCTGACCTTTCTTCTTGTAAGGATTCCAGCATCCTTATCTCCTATGATCTGGTTAGGATCATGATTCAGCCTAACATACCAAGGAATGGTCTTAATAGATTCCTCTTGCTTTTCTTCTTCATCCTCATCTCCATCAGTATCAACATCTACATCTGTCGGTGTAGGAACAATGTTATTAGTACTTGGTTGACTGACAACCAGTTCCCAGAAGGTTACAACCAGTTCATTTACTACTTGCACACTGCCGATTTCCTTAGTTTTCTCAGAGGTTTCATCTACTCTTACATTGATACTTTGCATAATTCTTTGAGTCCTATTGTTAAAACACTTGAGAGCTTTGCTCTTGGTAGAATACCCTAGAAATATTCCCTCATCACATTTTGCATCAAACTTACTCTGGTGTTCACTCCTCTTGATGTAACATTTGCTACCAAACACTCTAAAGTAGCTAACAACAGGTGTCTTACCAATCCAATACTCAAAAGACGTTTTATCCTTACCTTTCTTGATGAGTACCAGGTTCATTGTGTAGACTGCAGTGCTCACTGCTTCTCTCCAAAAGGTGTGAGCTACCTTTCCTTGAATCAACATGGTTTTAGCTGCTTCAACCATAGTTCGGTTATTCCTCTCTGCTAGGCCATTCTGTTGTGGAGTTTGGGGAGCAGATAGTTGCCTCTTGATGCCATGTTCTTCACAGTACTTGCTGAATTCACCAGAAGTGAATTCCCCTCCTTGATCAGTTCTCAAGCACTTGATCCTTTTGTCGCTTTCCTTCTCCAATAATGCTCTGAAGGCTTTGAACTTCCCAAAAGCTTCAGACTTATCTTTCAATAATGTGACCCACATCATTCTTGAGCAGTCATCAGTGAGAATCATGAAGTACCTATCACCCTGCACACTTCTAGTTTTCATAAGACCACACAAGTCAGTATGCACAAGATCAAGCAAATTGTCAGCAGTGAAAGGTTTACCTTTAAAGGTTGAGGAAGACATTTTCCCCAATTGACATTCTCTGCACAAGGTATTATCCGGTTTGCTTAGCACCGACAACCCTCTAACTACCTTGATCTTACTAGCCTTCACAATGTTACCAAAGTTTACATGACAGAGTCTCCTATGCCATATCCAGCTATCATCAAATTTAGCCATAAGACATGTACTTATATTTGCATTTTGTAGACGTCTAAAACTGGTCAACACTTGCAGAGTCATACTTTAACATTTGCGCATTACCTTATTTTTAGGGTTTTTGCGTCGCATTAACATTTCTTCTATGTTGCGCACTTGGTCTTTATCATTTGCAAGCATCAAGTCATTCTTATACATTCTTCATTTATCTCCTTCTCGAATTTGGTCTTGTCGACAACAATATTTGTCATGATTTTGGTCAATCTTATCTTGTCGCATTAATGTATCATTTTGGACATCGTCAATCTTAATTAGGATTTTGTCCTCTTATCAATCTTGTCATCATGCGATCGATTTGTCATCGATTGTTGTCATTTTCAATCTTATTATCTTGCGATCGATTTGTCATCGATCCTTGTCTTTTGATCAATTTGCCATGAATCTTGTTGTCTTGTGATCAATTTGTCATTGATCATTGACATTTTCAATCTTGTCATTTTGCAATCTATTTTGTCAATCGATCCTTTTCATCTTGTCAATTTTGTCATTTTGCGATCAATTTATCATCTATCATCCTCTTTCTCAATTATGTCAATTTGGATCAATTATTCATTGTTCCTCATCAATTGGTGCATTTATCAATCAAATCTCTTATCAACATTGGTCATTTATCAAGTCAGAATCATGATCAAATTGAATCGACATCAATTATCTTTTGTCAGGACCTAATTGTCATCCTTGCATTTCTAATTCATCTTTTAGGGTTTCATGATTTTATTCATTTAACCCTGTTTGTCATTTCCCCCTCTAGGATTAATAAATTATTTATTTATCCTAAGTCTTCGTGTCACAATTGAATGTTTATTTAATTGGCTAACTAATTATTCCTCTTTTTGTGAATTAATTAATAAATGACAAATTATTAATTGATTTACCTAATTTCTCCTAATTCTTAATTTCCTAATTTTCATCAATTTCTAATTCCTAATTTCCTAATTTCTATTTCATCTATTTTTCAATTCTCTCCTATTTTCCTCCTAATTTCATGGGAATGACATTTCAGTTTGTCGTAATTTGTCATAATTGACAATCAATCAATTTTGACATAGAAATTTGTCATAATTTGTCATAATTGACAATCAATCAATTTTGACATAGAAATTTGTCATAATTTTGTCATGAATTATCAATCAATTAATCTTGCATAGAAAGTGCAAATTTGTCATAATTGACATTCTTGATTTGCAATTTCCATTCAAATCTCTTCATGCTAATTTGATCTTTTCTCCAATTTGTCTATAAATTGGATGATTTTCTTCAATCAAGACCCCTACCTAGTCGAATCAATCATGCTTCGAGTATTCTTGCGCTACAATCTTGTCTACTTGCTTTCATATCATGGTTATGCACTAGTAGGTGAGATCCACAAACAAAGCTATTTGAAGGAGAAAGAAGGACAATGGAGCCACATGAAGGAGACATTCAAGTTTGCATTTGGTTTGCTTAGTTTTCAATCTTGAATGTCTTGTTTTCATGTCTTTATTGAGTGTGTTTAGGATTGATCATTGCATTTGAGCTTTCGTGATTGCACTAGATTACTAATACTACTTGCTTTGATGATTTCGGATTTCCTAGCTACATTAGTTGGTGAACCCGACGTGAACTAACCCCCTAGCCAAGCTTTTGAGTGCTTTTGAGTTGATTTGCAGGTGAAAAACCCAAGAAATAGGGTAATGCAGGGTTTTCTGAGAACTTCTGTGCCTGTGTGAGATAGTCTACACGCATGTCAAGCATTTTGTGCCTGTGTCAAGGACAATCTGTGCCTGTGTCAAGCATTTTTCACCTGTGTGAGACATTTTTGCGCCTGTGTAGGGCCAGAAATAGAGGTAAAAAGCAGTGTTTTTTACTTGCAAATTGTTTTGTTTTGCATTCTGTTTCTGCTTTTTTGGTTTTTTTGGTACTGATTCTCTATGCAGCACCTTGGCATACGCATGACAAAGACAACAAATGAAACTACTAACACATTGTATGCAGGTTCGCTAGTCAAAGACTAAGAAAATCAAACTTCTAACTTAGTGTTTTTGCAGGTTGCCTTGGACTCCAACTTAACTTGGTGTTTGTAATTCATAATTAGGCACCTAGTATGATTTCTAAATAGGATGGAATGAATGTATGTTTGCTTTGATTGTTGAGTTTGACATTGGAGTAGGAGAGTATGCACTCGTCCTTCTTAGGGTGATCAGAAATCCAGATCTTCGATACCATGCTCATGTTTTTGATTATGTGTCACCTTTAGAGGGCCTGCCTTCCTGACCATTTGCTTTTGCAAGCAAGTGACAATCGTGAGAAGGGAATGCCCCAAAGTGAGTATGGCTAGAATACCTTGGCATTCTAACTCACTATAAACAAATACCTGATGGGCGAAAGCTTTGAAGGAAGGGTTACGTGGGAATTGCAGTTACTTGGGAAGTGATGACCCTTGAACTATTTCCCATATCAACATCTAAGTAGGACCTCATGGTCTAAATCGTGCTTGCATGACTACATTTGTTTGGTATCTTGGTGGGTTTAATGTCTCAATCATGCTTGTGTGACACCAAGGAGTAACGCTTAACAGAAATCCTAACTAAACACCTTGTATATAGAGGCCAAAAATCCTTCTAGTTGCTTGAGAAGGACAAGTTCGGATACTTGGAAGAGATACTAAGTTCACCATGGGGAGATTTCCATGGGGACTGATGCTTGGCTGTCCTGAGAAGTGAGTGTCATGGAGGGGAGCCCGTGGGGTCAAGCATCTATGTATTCTCCTTGAATCCCATAACGAGTCTACCTCTCAAGTACCTACTATCCTTACCTACCATAAGAAATGTGTGAATGAGCATGATTGTCTTGAGTCTAAGTTAAAATATCTTGTCTTCTTTGCTTGTAAAAAGTTGAGTTGTGTCTCATTTCAAAAACAAGACAAATTGATTCAAAACAAGGTTAAACACAAGAGTATTTCATTCAACAAAGTTCAAAACACCTTCAAACATGGTTGTCAAACATTTTTCAAAATCTTGTCTCAACATTCATGTCACTTAGATTTAGGTTCATCCTAGGTTTGCATTTTGCAAGTTCATTGTCAACAACCAAGGTTAGGTTTCACCTAGGTCATACCCATTTGCATATCAATAAAGGTCATTCATTTGCATGTGTCCTCTTGCATTAAAGTAATACCATTTCATAATTCAAACTTAGGTTGACATTGTCATACATTTGCATTTGCATACCCTAGGTCTCTTCATTAAGCTTAGGTCATTATCATATCATATTAGGGTCGTTGGCATAGTAATTGTCCCTTTGCATATAGTGTCAAACTAGGTTTTGTCATACTTGAGTAATCCAAATCTTTGATAAACCCTAGGTCATTGTTAGGAAGTCTAAACCTTATCAAACTTTTGTCTTTTTGTCATCATTGTCATTTGGTCAAACCTAGTTAGTATCCAAGCATATAGGGGAGACATTGTCATTTTGTCCTTTGTCACTTGGTCCTTTTGTCCTTTGAGGTCTAGACATCATTTCAATTTCCTAAGGGTCTCTTTTAGATTTTCATTCCAAAAAGTTTGTCAAAATCTTGAAAAAGAACAAAAACATAGGTTGCATCCTTGCCATAGATTGCATTTTCGTCTATTTAGTTCGCATTTAGTTGCATATCATACATCATCCTTTTAAAATCAAAAATCCAAAAAACATTGCATAGTGACATGTCTATTGAAACAAGGTTCCAAGCACCAATGATGCAATAAAGTTTGACATATCAACTGACAATGCAATCACAATTCTATCCAACCCAACAACAAAGCAACATTGATCAAACTTTTTATGATGAAACAAGTCTCCAAATACAAAAAATAGAGGAGAAACTAGCTCAAGAAGAGGAGATATTGGAACAAAGAGTGAAAAACATTGAGAAGAATAGATCACAAATGTCCAAAATGTTTCAAAAATTTCCAGGTTGAAATCCAAAGATTGAGCCAATTGATGTAAGATCTCTTCTTGAATGATCAGACATACCAGCTCTCCTCTCCCAAATAGAGATGATGAAACAATTTCAAGAAAAGAGACAACATCAATTTCAACATTGTGTGCCTCCACAACAAGAACAAGAAGGTGTTTACTATCAATCAGATTTTCAACCAATACAACCAATGGTTCAACCAATTGTTTAACATATACAACCAATACAACCAATGGTCCAATTTCAACAATATGTCCAACCAACTATACAATGTCCACAAATGGTTCAACCAATGGTGGAATATCAATGTCAACAACCACAACCAAACATTCAAAAACAAAGGTTGTAGCACACACCAACCCAAGTTTCAAACATGTCAGAACAATTGAACCAGGTCCAATATCAAAACATGACATCAAATCAGAACCAACTCCTTGCCAAACAAGTTCAAATTCTAGATACAACTATGTCAAAACCTCGAAAGAAAGGTGGCTTTATTGCAATGATCTTAAGGAAATTACCAAGTGAGTTCTTTGAGGAAGATCAAAATAATACACTTATGTCTAGCAATGCCTCATCCCCTCGCAAGCAAATTGACTCTCCAGTGGCATTTATCCCTACACCTCTAGAAGTTTCACAAGAACCTTCCATATTGTCCTCATCAAACAATACACCGAAGGATGAAATTACCCAAGGGCTATCCATAATTGATTGCCACGATAATCCAATTCATGTTGCACATCCTTGTCATGTTTCAGAAATACAAGACCCAATGCCACCATGCACTTTATTGCCATTACCTATTTTAGAGGACCCCATTCAAAGTCCCTCTTCCTCATGTTCAAGCATTGATTCCTTGCCAAAATCCATCACAAATGTTCAAAGTGCATTTCCTTCGTGCCAAATCATTGATTCCTTGTCAGAATCCCCCATGTCAAGAGGATAATTTAGAGCATGAAGAAACGTTTCTTGAAACAAATCAAGATCAAGATCCCGAAACCTTATCAACCCATCCAATTGTTGACCAGGACCCCATGTTCCTAGACACTCATGATGATTCCCCTATTCTTGTCCATCCTATCCAAAGTCCTATTGACACTCCATTCCACGGGCAAGATCAAGATATCCCAGTCCATCCAGTCCCAAATGATCCCCTTCCATTTCATGAAAAAAATGTCCTTTCAAATCCCATTGACATTCCACTTCCTAAGAAAGATCAAGATATCCCTTCCATCCTTTCCGATGATCCCATTAAAAGTCAAGAGCAAAGCACCTTTAAAGAGGATTCCAATGATCTTACTCCTTTTCAAGATCAAATTATTCCTTCAAATCCTCCACAAGATTCACTTGTTCCTCCATCTTCACATCCTAATCCAACATATCCACTCCAAGATCACATTTCTTTTGATGATCCCATTATTTCTCCCATTCCATCTCTTGAAGAGCCTCACAATCCTAGTCTCCCTCATGATCCTAATCTCCCTCATGATTCTAACGTGTCAGTGCAAGATGTTCATGAGCCCTTGACATGCATAATGGGTTCTTCCACTTTGGTGCAATCCAATCCACTTCAAGATCTCATTATTTCTCTCATATCATATCCACCTCATAATGGACTCGCATCTTCTTCCCAAAGAAAAGAGTATCCTACAAGTCAAGATATTCATAAAGGCAAAGGAGTAGACCTTCATGAGAAAGAACCCCTCCATATCAAAGAAGATCTTAAGGGTCATGTCTACACAACTCACTCTCAAGACGTTGGTATCCCTCCATCAAAATCAAAACATATCCCTTCCCCATCATACCTTCCATCCATCTTAGGTCCTTATATCCCTTCATCCTTTATGCAAGGTCAGCAAAGGCACACATCCTTGAGTAAATTTCATCAATCCAAAATAATTCCACTTCATTCCTATCCATCCATGCATTCCTTTCCCCCTCCAAGCAATTTGGATGCCAAGTATAAAAGTCATAAGTCTAGAAATCCACATGTATTCAAGGATCAACATGTCCAATATAATCGACATGTCAAAACAAAGAACAATATGATCTATAAAGAAAAAAATATATCCAAAAGGCCACAAAGGCCCACTGAGAAAAATAAAGCAAAGTCAAAATATATATGGGTTCCTAAATCCCTTGTGCAAGCAATGCACTCCAAGGAACCACAAAAGCATGAAAAATAAAAAACCATGTGGATCCCTAAGCGGCTCCTTGAAGCACAAAATCCAAAAGAAATAATCAACTTGGCATCCAAAATTGCTATTCCTCCATCCAAACCTTCCAAGTCTATTCTTCCACCACCTTCTTCATCCGTTTTGGGCCTTTATGTCCCAAAATCCCAAGCTATTCCTCCATCCAAATCTCACAATCTGAGATCTATTTTTCCTCCATCAGTCCATCACCCCTCAAGGTGTGTGCCAATGTCAATCTTGCCAACATTTCTATCCACTCAATCACAGTTCTTCCAATACCCTATCCATTATCCAATGCATATTTTCCATCCTTCGATCCCTTTGATCCCATCCTTTGCATAAATCCTTGCCTTAGTTTCATCTTATTTTCCATGTCCTTATCCTACCAACGTCTTTGAGCATACTTTTAAAGGTCATGGTCCATTTTTTTTTCAAGGCTACTATCCAAACAAAAAGATGTTTGAGTCCTTCTTCCATCCCCTATCATGTGTCCATCTTCTATTGAAAAAGTCAAAATCCAAAAAGAAAAAAAAAAAAAAGAAAAAAAGCAAAAAAGCAAAAAAAAAGTAAAGCAAAAATAATTCGTCCACTAGTGAAAACCTGGCAAACAGGCGCCTTGGGCAAGTACCCTGATGAAAACCTGGCAAACAAGCGTCATGCGTAATTTATGAACTTCTTGCACACCACACTTGGGGACAGGTTTTATCCTATCATAGCCTTTTGTCCTTCATTGTTCCATTATCCTATCGAACCCCTGTCATTACCCTCCATTATCCTATTGTCCCTCATGTCCATTTCCTCTTTCCACCTTTGATCTTGACAAGGCCGAGGATCGTCATGAGTATCATGCATCTTGTTTGCAGCTTTTAGTCCATCATAGCTTTTGGTATTTATCCATTTGCTTATTATAACCTTTCATCCATATTCCCTAGCTTATTGCAACTTTCTGCCACTATCCCTTAGCCTACCCTGACCTTCAGTCCATGTCCCTTATCCATTCTTGGTCTTGCTTATCCTATCCATATCTTATTGAACTATCCATAGGCTCTTTCTGTCCCTTGATCTTGATCTGACATAAGGACGCAAAATTTAAACATGGATTCAAAAACCTCTTGACATGTCCCTCATGCCATGTCACTGCTTTATATTGCCATATCCAATATCTTGTCCCATTGTCTCCATAATAAAAGGCCTTTGTCTTCCCTCTATCCACCAACATTTCAGAAAGCCTATTTATTCACTTGTCATATTCCTTGCCTTGCTAGACACTGGAGGCAAAATCCCTAAAAAATCAAATAATGTCCTGAAATAATCCAAAAAAATCAAATAATGTCCTGAAATAATCCAAAAAACTTGAAAAATGTCCTGAAATAAATCCAAAAAAAAACTTGAAAAATGTCCTGAAATAATCATAAAAATTGAATAATGTCCTGAAAAAAAAATCCCTAAAAATCATAAAATGTCCTAAAAAAATCCAAAAAAATCAAATAAAGTCCTGAAAAAAAAAATGAACACAAAAAAAAAAAATTGTAAAAACTCGAAAAGCAAAACAAAACAATATCCCCTTTGTGCATAAGACAGATCACTGAGCATCCCTCCAACAACACGCAATCACACACTGCACTTTAATGAAATCATGCATAAATAGATGAACTTTTTCAATCAAACCAGACATTCAAACTTATCACAATTGTCTTCTCAATCGAACGTCAGCATCAATGTGATTTGTCCTTGTCACTACTATCATGGGTCTTATATAGGGTGTGGTATACTCAAAACCAGACTGTATCCTGTCTTAGACGGGGTACCGCATGTCCTGAAACCAGACAGCATGATCATCCTATCAACACTTTCAACTTTTGACAATGAAGATCAAGATGTTTGTTTGACTTGTTGGAATTAGCGAGTCTTATCATTTATTGATTTATCTTCGATCATGTTCCTATGTTGCTCGATGATGTCACTGAGTGATTTAGAGTGACCGGGATGGTTCATGGTCCCTTTCTTTTTTGTTGTGATTGCTGTTTGTCTGCAATGTGTCTGTATTTTGCAAAAAGGGTTGCATTTTAGCTCTGGCCTTCCATGCCATGATGCTACGCATCCATTTTGCTACATTAAATAAAGGTTCTCACCTACAAAGTGCATTACTGAAAGCAAGTTTTTTTCGTCGTCTCTAATTGTCCTTTGTCTCATTTCTTCTTACTAACATTTCTTCCGTTAGTTCGGATAGTCAATTCGGCCTAGTGCTCTGATTTCCCCAAACACATATGCTGCATGCTGCATCCATTCAGTTAGTACATTTGCATTACATCAAGCATAATATCAAGCATTTTATCCATTTCATATTATAAATGCATCGAAAACACATAAAAAAATATATCCATACATGTTCCATAATAATACATCAACAGTGCATAAGACATCCATACATGGAAAATAAACATAAGTCATAACACATTGCATCCCATCATATCGATGCATATCATATCATATATCAAAATAATATCAAAGTACAAAATTGGACTATTTGTCCTAAGTATGGTCCGCAGGCTGACTACAAAATGTCAAACTACATCTGTCTCTGTCCTAAGGAGCACGTGCCTCTGTCACTGGGTGCTCCCTCTATCCTCCTCATCCCTGCCATGTCTCAAGGATGATGTCCCTCCTATCCAAGGTCCTAGCTGTGGTGGTCTCATAGGTCCACTCACCCCCATGCTGCTCACTGACCTCCGAGAGCGTGCCCTGCTCTCTGTCCTCAATCGTGCCCGATATGATGTTGCTCTCTACTCTGGTGGAACTGCACTCTCATATAGTGTCCTCCAATGGCGTATCTCCTGTCCGGTCTCTACCAACATCTGTGCCAAGTCCTGCTAATATATCTCTATCCGTGCTCCTGAGTCTATGTCGTAACATGAAGCAGTCAGGTTGGTTCTCCTGCGTGATCAATGGATACTGTCGACTCTGCATCACAATTGGGGCACATTTTGTCAGTTTTAGGGTTTGCTCCTATGGGCTACATTTCCTTGTTTCGTGTCCAAATCAGGGTGTATCTACTCTATTTTGACCTATCCTATTCTTATCCCCCCTTTTCGGATCATTCGCATGTTGTTTTTGACCAAAATTAAGTTTTTAGGGCACAACTGTGCCTATGTGATAAGTCCTGCACCTATGTAGCAACAACCTGCACATGTGTACCCTACAAAAGTGTAGGATACCCTACACAAGCGCAGGATACGCTCACATAGGCGCAAAAGTCAGTTTCTGCATTCCCTGTGGGCCCTGCAATGTCCCTCAAGCCAGTCAAATTCATAAAATTGAAAATATGGGGTTTTGAGATACATACTGCTGCTCCTGCATCGTCTAGCCATCTATACGTGCATACACATTCTCTGAGGTGATCTGCCATTGGAATGTTTTCCATCTCTCTACAAGTGTCCTTTTCCAGAGCAACAAATTCTCCTCTTTGGCTAGTGCAAATGAGCAATTTTCACTCCCTTTGTCTCATTTATAGATCTTTGTCAGTGCATAGATGGACGTGCACCCTCTCCATCTCATGCTGGTCATGGTCTTTTGTACCTTTCATTTCTTGTCATTTGTGCATCTGATTCCCGATTTTCAGTCTGTTTGCTCCTATCATGTTCTATCATTCTTATCGATCAATTGGCCTCTTTTCTAGACATTTCTACCCAATTCCTCGAGGGGGCATCCATATGTCATTGTCATTGTCTGGGGCATTTTCATTATCATTCTTTGAAACAATGCTTAAAATCGCATTGTCTCAAAGAGGGGCAAAATGTAGACGTCTAAAAATGGTCAACGCTTGCGGAGTCATACTTTAACATCTGTGCATTGCCTTATTTTTAGGGTTTTTGCATCGCATTAACATTTCTTCTATGTTGCGCACTTGGTCTTTATCATTTGCGAGCATCAAGTCATTCTTCTGCATTCTTCATTTATCGCGCTCTCGAATTTGGTCTTGTCGACAACAATATTTGTCATGATTTTGGTCAATCTTATCCTATCGCATCAATGTGCGTATTCATTTGTCATCATTTTGGACATCGTCAATCCTAATTAGGGTTTTGTCCTCTTATCAATCTTGTCATCATGCGATCGATTTGTCATTGATCGTTGTCGTTTTCAATCTTATTATCTTGCGATCGATTTGTCATTGATCCTTGTCTTTTGGTCAATTTGTCATCAATCTTGTTGTCTTGTGATCGATTTGTCATCGATTGTTGACATTTTCAATCTTGTCATTTTGCAATCTATTTTGTCAATCAATCCTTGTCTTCTTGTCAATTTTGTCATTTTGCGATCAATTTGTCATCGATTGTCGTCTTTCTCAATTATGTCAATTTGGATCAATTAGTCATTGTTCCTCGTCAATTGGTGCATTTATCAATCAAATCTCTTATCAACATTGGTCATTATCAAGTCAGAATCATGATCAAATCAAATCAACGTCAATTATCTTTTGTCAGGACCTAATTGTCATCCTTGCATTTCTAATTCATCTTTTAGGGTTTCATGATTTTATTCATTTAACCCTGTTTGTCATTTCCCCCTCTAGGATTAATAAATTATTTATTTATCCTAAGTCTTCGTGTCACAATTAAATGTTTATTTAATTGGCTAACTAATTATTCCTCTTTTTGTGAATTAATTAATAAATGACAAATTATTAATTGATTTACCTAATTTCTCCTAATTCTTAATTTCCTAATTTTCATCAATTTCTAATTCCTAATTTCCTAATTTCTATTTCATCTATTTTTCAATTCTCTCCTATTTTCCTCCTAATTTCATGGGAATGACATTTCAATTTGTCATAATTTGTCATAATTGACAATCAATCAATTTTGACATAGAAATTTGTCATAATTTGTCATAATTGACAATCAATCAATTTTGACATAGAAATTTGTCATAATTTTGTCATGAATTATCAATCAATTAATCTTGCATAGAAAGTGCAAATTTGTCATTATTTGTCATAATTGACATTCTTGATTTGCAATTTCCATTCGAATCTCTTCATGCTAATTTGATCTTTTCTCCAATTTGTCTATAAATTGGATGATTTTCTTCAATCAAGACCCCTACCTGGTCGAATCAATCACGCTTCGAGTATTCTTGTGCTACAATCTTGTCTACTTGCTTTCATATCATGCTTATGCACTAGTAGGTGAGATCCACAAACAAAGCTATTTGAAGGAGAAAGAAGGACAATTGAGCCACATGAAGGAGACATTCAAGTCTGCATTTGGTTTGCTTAGTTTTCAATCTTGAATGTCTTGTTTTCATGTCTTTATTGAGTGTGTTTAGGATTGATCATTGCATTTGAGCTTTCGTGATTGAGCTAGATTACTAATACTACTTGCTTTGATGATTTCCGATTTCCTAGCTATACATTCAGCTAAAATAAGTTACCTTTGGTCTGCATGCCAGTGGCCACCAGTTTACCATTCTTTCCTTTGATTTTGCACACTCCATTCCTGAATTCCAGAGTAAGACCACTGTCATTCAGCTGGGCAACACTCAGAAGGTTGTGTCTGAGACCATCAACCCAATATACATTGTCAACACTACTCTTTCCATTCAGAGAGATGGACCCTCTGCCTTTGACCATGCATGGTGCATCATTTCCAAAGCGAACCACACCACCATCATATTCTCTCAAGGATAGAAACTTTCTCCGGTCACCAGTCATATGGTGAGAACAACCACTGTCAATGATCCACTCATTGGAATTATCAAACCGAGAGACAAGAGCCTTCTTAGCTGACACATCTTCCTTGAAAACAACAAACACAATGTCTTCATTTTCTTCATCCTCTGATTCCTCATCTATGACACCTTCATAAACTGCCACAAAGTAGTTTATCTGGTTTCCTCCTTTGAATTCCTTGAACCTTTCTAGTTTTTCCTTGTTATCACCATTAGGACAGTTAACAACAATGTGTCCTATCTGGTTGCAAGGAAAACATTTCAAAGGAAGCTTACCTATGTATTTACTGGTTCCTTTAGGAAGTTTCCTTGCAAGAAGAGCTTCGAACTCCATTAGAAATTCCTCATCATCCATTACTCTACCTTGTCTTGTTTTAGCACTAGTGCTTGCTTCTTTTCCTTTTTTGGATGGTGTAGCAGAAGCTTTAAAAGTTGATTCAGTCTTTTGAACACTACCATCAAAACTATTTAGCTCATAAGCTGTTAACTTTGTAATGATGGAGTCTAGGGATACCTTAGTCTTGTCTATTGATCTCAGCTCCTAAATAACAGCAACCCTTATTGCATAGACTGACAATAGGGATCTCAGGATTTTGCTTACCACAATGGAATCTTCCATTTTACCACCTACACTCTTGATATCTCCAACAACGGTTTTGATTCTTATACCATATTGTTGAATTGTCTCACCTTCAACCATCCACATGTCTTCAAACTTCCCTCTAAGGCTTTCTTCCTTAGCTTGTTTTACATGCTCATCATCGCCATAGATATTTTCAAGAGTATCCCATACCTCTTTGGGATTTACCTTATCTTGGACATCAATGAACTCAATGTCGGATAAACTACTAATTAGGGCTTCCATGACTTGCCCATTCTCCTATATTTCTCTCTTTTGATCATTGGTGAGAGTACTGGTAGGAGCAACATAGGCATTCTCAACATAGCTCCAGTGTTGAACACCCATGTTTCTGATGAATATCTTCATTCTGTCTTTCCATAAACTGAATTTTTCTCTGTTAAACTTTGGACCTTCCCTCTTCATCATTAGATTGTGATCTTTACCTCAAGCGGTTAAGCTTATAACACAGAGGACCTAGAGGACGCTCTAATACCAATTGATAACTCAATGATGAATGAATAGTACCAAACCAGTACTGAGAGGGGGGTGAATCAATACAGACAAAAATACAATCCTAAACCGGTTTAACAACAGATACTTTAAATGACTAGCAAACAGTGACACCGGTTTGAAATAGAGTGCAACTGGTAAAACCCAGAACAACTAAAACAATCATAAACTGGTTACTCACTTATCTTTCCTCTTAGCTCAATACTATACTACCATTTCACCCTTATGCATGAATAGGTAGTCTATCATCAAATCTTCACAACAGCTAGTTCAACATGTTTTATTGATAGGCATAAAACACAAAACCATCATATGCTTAACAAGCAATAACAAAGCATCACAAGATAAAAGCATCACACATGACACACTTATTTTTCACGTGGAAACCCAACTGGGAAAAACCACAGTACTTTTTCAACTCTTTAGAAGTCTGCTCTGTTAGGAGCCTTGTCAAGTTAAAGACAGATACAATAGGTTCTGTTAGGAACCAATCCTGTTAGGGATCACTCAGTTAAGGGATGGCTACAATACCCGGTGTATGTGGGAAAAGCAGGTCGATAGAACTTAAAATATGGAAAATGGAGCTCTATGGAGCCTTTCTCACACACCCACAAGACTTCTTGGTGCAAGCTATGGAGTTATGAAATATAACTCAGCTTCCCAAGGATGGTTCCATGGTTCTCTATCTTGCACGGTCCCTCAAACCAATGTTTTTGCTCTCAGATCACTGAGCAAAATGGTTTAGGGATGGAAAATGCAAGAACGAGGGATGCTTTTTGTTGATTTAATATGAGATGCATCCTAAGCTATGCATGATGCTACAAATCCAATAAACTAACTATAAGATGACAAGGTTAGTAAACAAAACTATCCCAGCATACTATACTAGTTCATGATTTAAGCTATATGATAAGGAACATACTCTAAATTAGCATTTTTAGATTAATTTCTAACTTAAAGAGAAGCTAAATGATGAGCATATAAAATATGAAAGCTTGAATGGATTTGAGTATAAGTGAGATGCTAAAGTCTTGGATCCTTTTTAAAATGGAGGAATGAGAGCTCTATTTATAGCAAAAATAGGGCAATGGATGGCTAGGATTGAAAGGTTTAATCAAGGGCCAAGTTTGAAAGTTGGGAATCCATGTTTGCAATTTGCACCAATGAAATGGTGACAAATGTCAACATAAGATTGGTTGAGAAAAGGGGTTGGAGACATTAAATGCTTGAGAAGACCTCATGGTTACCTTAGGGGGTAAGGGTTAAGGTTAAGTCAAGATTGCCCATTGGATTAAGCCTTTATCAAAGGATAAACTCTTGTGCAAATGATTAAGGGATAACCATGGTCAAAGCAATGAATGCTTGATGAGACCCTTGGGTTACATGGAGGTTGAGCTAAAAGAAATTCTTTAATCATGCTAGAGGGTTGAGTTAACCATTAATGGTTTGGAAGACTTTGGAAAATTAAGTGGTTGAAGCCTTTAAAGGTTTTCAAAGACTTTGAGGATTTGAGAAGTGACCTCCCCTTTGTTTAGGGATGTGACAATATTTAGGAGATGGATTAGGCTAATTGGAAGTGATTAGAAGAATCTAGAAGGGGTTAGAAATAGGGTATAGGAAGCAAGTGGGAGATGTAGGATTTTGCAAGTGGATGGAGGGATAATAGGATTTAATTGAATAAAATGAATTTCATTCAATTTGGTTGTAATTGGGGAAATTAAATAAATTAGATTTATTCAATTTAGGATAACTATTTAATTAAATTTGAATTTAATTAAAAATGGATAGAAGAGATTTAATTGAATAAAATGATTTATTCCATTAAATGGTAAAAGAGGTATAGTGAATTTAATTTAAATAAATTGAGTAATTTACTTAATTAAATAGAGGAATGTGGGTGATTTAATTAAACTGGATTTAATTAAATAGAGAAATGAACATAAAATATTCATTTGGGAATATGGTCATTTTTATACGTCTACATTTTGCCCCTCTTTGAAGTGACGTGTGTGCACATGTTATTTCAAAGAAAATGGTGTGTCGTTGTGATTTTATGATCGATGTCATTTTTATGATTTTTATGATTTTTAAGTCGTTCCCCAAATTTGATGCGTGATGCGCCAATTTTGATAATTGATGGTGATGCCCCCTTCGGGAGATGAATCAATATTTTGAAAATTTTGATTTGATTTGATGATTTGTGTTTGGTGTGTATGATTTTGGCTAGTTGAAACATTTAAATTGATTCATCTCCTGATAATTGATGCGCTTTAGGGTATAAGGGAGACCGCGAGCAAATTATATGCCCATTTCCCTAACCCTAATTTCATTTTTCTCCTATAAAAGGGGAAAAGTGCTTTGATTTGATTCATTTGTGTATTGTTGACTTTTGAGAAAGAAATTTTGGAGAGAAGTCAAAATGCCCATTCCTTATTCCAGGCATTGTTTTGAGCGCGTTTGGAGGTATCGGAGACCTGCCACATATGGACCACCAGTAAGTCAATGCTTTTGACCCATTTTTGATTTTTGATTTGATCATTTTTGGTCCGTTTTTCATTTTTAAAATTCGGTTTAATGGTTTAGCACATAGAGAGCGTAGTTTAGCGCATGCGATAAATTAGGTAGCGCATAGGGTATAAATTTAGGGTAGCATCCAAAATTTAATAGGGTAGCACATGAAATATGTAGGTTAGCACATGCTCTCAGGTTAGCACATGATGAATATAGGCTAGCGCGTCAGGCGAAAAGGGTAGCGCATAGGTTAAACCTAGCGCATAGGGTACACAGGAGGTCGCATAGGTAGGGGGATTTAGCACATAGGTTAGATCTAGCACATAGGGTCAAAAAGGGAGTGCTAACATGGGATAGGTTAGCGCATAAGTTAGTTTTAGTGCCTAGGGTAGGTTGGGTAGCGCATGGAGGGAAAAGAAGAGCGCGTAGAGTCAGTCTAGCGCATAGGGTAGACATACTAGTGCATGGAGAAAATAGAGTATCACATAGGTGCATTTTAGTGCACAACCGAGTTTTTGTAGCGCATGGAGGGGGATTTGCAAGAGTTAGTAATTTTTTTTTAAGGTGAAAAATTACATAGGATAAGGTCATTTCGCCTGGGGGATGGATTTTTGTTACTTGCTTGGATTTTTTATCATGTTTTTGAAAATGTGTCCAATATGAGTGTTGATATAACTTGTTTTAAGTTGTGATTTGTTTCAAGTTATTGATATAGATATCAATGTGTTGTTTTGATCGAAGCATGATTTGTTTTTGCACTGTGTTTCAAGTTCAATGTGTGGAGCCTAATTTGTGTTACAAGCTGACATGGGTTGGAAACTTGATTTGTTTTTCGAGCTGATATGGGTTGGAAACTTGAGTTGTTTTACAAGCTGATATGGGTGGGAAACTTGATTTGTTTTACAAGTTTATGTGATGTGGAGACTTGAGTTGTTTTACAAGTTTTGATATGGTTTTTGATAACTTGAGTTGTTTTACAAGTTGATATGGAATGATATGATGTTGAACTTGATGTAGATGAGCAAACTGTTTCATGCTTTTGATGTGATTTTAATTCTGATATCTTTGGTTTGATGTGGAAACTAATATTGAACTCATTTTGCATTTTGATAGGAGCAATTGGGAGTGTTGCAGTCGCGGGAGTGGTTTCCCAGACCTTGGGCACTAATACCATGGTTGGCACAGGCTGACCTAGATGTTATTGACAGATGTGGTCTATCATTCTTGCTAGACATGTCGCAGTTCACTGTGAACCAGGGTTTATTGACAACGCTTGCTGAGAGGTGGCATAGTGACACGAACACCTTTCACTTTGCTACAGGCGAGATGATAGTCACTCCAGAGGACTGTTATAGGATCTTACGAATTCCAGTAGTAGGTGATTTATTTCCCTATGAGCAGACAGAGGAGGGTGGTACTGAAGCGTTGTGGTGCATTTTCCATGATGAGATGGTATGTGGGTATGAGATCCCATGGTAGAAGTTCTTGGATTTAGATTATACCCCCCTCCTGTCAGTACTAGCAGGGTTTATCGGTGGATTCCTTTGTCCTGATCGTAGGTCAAAGGTATTCTCTGTGGGTTGGGGATTGGTTCTAGAGGAGATGGTGATCCATAGCCACAGGTTCGCTTGGGGATCAGCCATGTTAGCCCACCTATGCAGGGACCTGCATGAGGTGGTGTATCTAGGTTACGGCAATTTGTCGGTTGGCATGACACTCCTACAGGTATGGTGCTGGGAGCACATTCTAGCAGTGAGACCATTGGTAGATAGGGACAGGCTTGCTGGGCGAGCATATGCTTATGGTTATAGGGGTCTAGTTGTCCAGCATAAGCTGGGCAAACTGGAGCATTGGAGGAGGGTCTTGGATGACATAGATATGGTTGTCTGGCGACCGTATACAAGCTGTGAGGTCTGGACAGAGGATGGGCTGGAGATGCCATTCGTATTTATGAGCTGGTTCCTGATAGGGCAGACACCCTTTGTGATAGAGAGATTTCAGGTGGGTAGGGTGCTGAGGCAGTATGGTCAGCAGCAGGGTATATCGCAGGGGACCTATTTGTATGCACGATGCAGACAAGATGTATCTAATTGGGGTCCAACTATTGATAGTGGGGCCATTGTAGAGGAGTTTGTGAGCCTAGCAGCTCAGATATGGGACTATGCTCCCGAGGTACTAGACATAGGGATGACCCATGAGTTTGTGGGTTTGTTCACAACGCGTGTTGTTGCCAGGATATTAGATCCTGAGGAGATGTGACCAGCTTTTGACGATGATGAGGAGGAGATTGGGGGAGATGGCGATGATGGGGATGATGGAGGTAGTGGTGGATGACAGGGAAGAGGATATCTAGGGAGGAGAGGAGATAGGGGTAAGGATGAGAGAGGTTGAGTGGAGAGAGCAGTTCGGCAAGCTGTGATGGACAGGGGGAGAGGAGGGCTGGCCATAGGAGCAGGGGAGAGGTGATAGCAGTGGTGGGAGGGACAGAGGAGTGGAGGCAGTCGACATAGAGGAGGAGGACTGATGAGTTACCTCCCGCAACACCTAGGACAGGCAGAGGGATAGGGGGTACCCCTTCACAGGTGCCCCTATGGGTCCAAGTCCCAACGCATGTGGAGGATGTGCAGATCAAGACCCTGTAATTAACAGTCCAATAGCTATAGGCATAGGTATTGGTGCAACAACATCAGATTGGCCAGCTGACGTTAGAGAGAGATACAGAGATGCAGCGGTGTGGTTGAGGAGAGGAGCTGGTATCGAGCATTCAGAGAGTGGCAGCAGGGGCTCGATGCGGGATATCATGAGGGAGCTGTCCTTGAGAGTGAGGGAGGCGAAGTATTATAGATGCCATTATGAGGATGCCATGCCCAGAGAGCGCAGAGTATAGAGCTTTACACAGGTGAGATCGAGCAGATCTTGAGAGATTTGGACGCAGTCAGAGAGCAGAGGCGTGACGAGGCCGCTGAGACAGGATCCTCCTGGAGATCCAGGAGCTGGTACATCAACTGTGAGACCATCCCCCTCAAGAGATAGTCATACTTGAGAGATGATGTCTCTATTGTTTTTTTTTAGATCATTGTTTTGCTTGTATTGGGCACAGACATGACATATTTTGTACATTTTGATCATTTTTGAGATATATATATGGCACCATTTTCTTTGATCATGTGATGTGTTATATGGATGCATGTTCTATGTGCTCTTTCTTTACTTTATGATGATGCAATGCTTAGATAGATGATATGATGCATGATGTATGATGTATGCTTTGATATGTTGTAAGATGTATCTTGAAAATGACATGTATGATAATGATATGCTGTGAGATGTATTTTAAAAATGAGATGTATGATAATGAGATGTAACTACTTGAAAAATGATAATGCAACTTATGTTAAAATGATATACAACTATTTTTAAAATGATATGCAACTATGTTTTTGGAGCATCCTCATTCTGCATTTTCCATCCTGATATAACCATATGTTATTTGCTTTCGAGATAAGTATCATCATTGAGCATTGATTTGTTTGGGATATGTTGAAAATTTATACAAGCATAATGGTATAATTGAACCATAATGACCTGAGAAAAATTTACATGATGTTTGATTTTGCAAGATAGCACAAGCGTCAAGGTATAATTGAACCAAGATGACCAGAGTGCGTATTGCATATAAACAGACAAGATTAAACCATTTGCATGCGTAAAGTGGAATCATGTCTTCAGTGATATTCGATGTATCACGTCTCAAGACAAGTTTTTACACAGTACAAATGATCGCCTCCCAGACAGAAGACTAAGAAAATATTGGAGTTGCCCCATGATCTCTAGCTTTGAAGCCTTTAGTGAGAAAATGCAGAGAATCCAATAATTTAAAAAGTTCAAAATGCAAAAATAGTCAAGATTTTATGCTATAATGCAACATTTAGTACTTCAGAAAATCATCCATCTTTGGTATTTCTGTGATGCTTTGTTTTGTTTTTGCAATGAAGTTTAACTTTGGTCATTGGATGTGGTGTTTTTGAGTTTTGCAAATAGTTTTGATGTCTTGAATGTGTTGCAAGTTTTGACGATTTATTGGCCCTAGCTGAGTGTGCCTCTTGATGTGAATATGTACAGTGATTTCCAAGCAATGGTGGAATGTGGTAAGAGGATATATATGGATAGACCAGGATAGTGACTACGCTAAGTATGTCTTGAATGGATATTTTCTAAGTGTCGGGCGATGGCCGATAGTGCTTTACTGCGAAGATAAGGATGTGGATATAGATAGAGGAGTTGTCCTCTCACAATGGCACCTGTTACCAAGTTTTCACCAGTTGTTTTTATTGTACCTTTTTATTTGCTTTTTCTAGATTTTTTTGATTTTTTTGCTTGTTTTTGCTTTTTCCGTGCATTATAATACTTAAGTGTAGTATTTTTTTAGATGAATGTTGTTAGTTGGTTCTTCGAGCACATCTCCTTCTGAGGTTGTGAGCTGATAGACACCTGATCCATAGACTGATATGATGACATAGGGACCCAACCAGTTAGGTTCAAACTTCCCTTTCTTTTCTCGATCTTGTTGATTTCTTGGATTTTCTTTGAGGACTAGGTCACCAATTTTGAAGTTGCGAGGGATGACCTTGTTATTGTAGCACCTGCACATGCGTTGCTGATATGCTTTGAGATGAGTGTAAGCATGCTGACATCTTTCATCTAATAGTTCCAGTTCTTGCAGTCGGTTGACCCGATACTCTTCATCTGGGATTAAGCCTTTTAGAGAGACTCTGAGAGATGAAATTTCTACCTCCAGTGGTAAAATAGCTTCGGATCCATAGACCAATGAGAAAGGTGTTGCTCCTGTAGGTGTACGAATGCTAGTTCTATATGCCCAAACCATTGGGTTGAGTTGGATATGCCAATCTTTGTCTGCATCGTTTACTGTTTTCTTGAGAATCTTCAGTATGGTTTTGTTGGATGCTTTTGCTTGACCATTCCCCTGTGGGTAGTATGGTGTAGAGAACCAATGTTGTATTTTGAATTGTTCACATAGTTCTCAGACATCTTGGTTTTTGAATGGGTGTCCATTATCAGTGATGATGGAACTTGGAATACCATATCTACAGATCAGATAGTTTAGGATAAAAGACGCAATTTGCTTTCCAGTTACTATGGTCATTGGGACTGCTTCTATCCACTTGGTAAAGTATTCTATTGCAGTTATAATGAACTTGTGTCCATTTGAAGATGAAGGATGAATTTTGCCAACCAAGTCTATCCCCCACTAACAAAAGGGCCAGGATGTTGTAAATGGTTGTAATTCCTATGCTGGTGCATGTATCAGATTGCCATGGATCTAGCATTTAGGACACTTCTTGGCGAAGTGGTAAGAATCTTTCTCCATTGTAGGCCAATAGTATCCCATCCTTAGAAGCTTTTTAGCAAGAGTAGTACCACTTGAATGTGTTCCATAGATACCTTCGTGAAGCTCGTGTAAAGCAGAGTCAGATTTGTTACGATCAAGGCAACGGAGAATAGTACCATCTAGACCTCAACGGTACAAAGTATTAGCAGTAAGGGTATACCAAGCGGCTTGTCAGATAAAATTATATTTTTGGTTACAAGATTGGTCAATGGGTAAGATGTTGTTCTTTAGATAATCATATATTGGTCCATACAAAGGAGAATCCGAACTAGTTAAGGCATAGACGACATGGGATTCAGAGTGATCATAGGCTGGGGAGAACAGTTGCTCTACCAGGAACTCGTAATGACTCTGTTGCTCTAGAATTTGTAGTAATGAAGTGATAGTAGGCATGGCATCGGCTGCTTTGTTGTTCAACCTTGGTATCTGCTCGAAGGTGATGTGTACAAAATACTATTTGAAGTCATCCACCATTTGTTTGTAGGGTAGTAGCTTGTCATCCTTTGTTTAATAGTCGTTGTTGATCTAATTGACGACTAGTTGTGAATCTCCATAGACCATTAACTCTATGATTTTTCATTCCACGTCCATTTTGATGTCTATAACCAATGCCTCATATTCAGCCACATTATTCATGCATGGGAACATAAGTCTATATGATCTTGGTATAGTGTGTCCTTCAGGAGTGATGAATAGAATGCCAGCACCTGAGCCATGTTGAGTGTAGGATCCATCAAAGTATAGAGTCCATTGCGTGGTAGAAATAGCAAGAATGTCCCTGTCCGGAAATTCAATCTCCATAGTTTGTTTTCCTGGTAGCGGTGCTTCAGCTAGTTGATCTGCAATTGCTTGTCCTTTGATGGCTCTTATTTCTGTGTATTGGATGTCGAATTCACTGAGAATCATGACCCATTTAGCCAATTGTCTGGTAAGAGCTGCTTTGCTGAGTAGGTATTTGAGAGGATCAATTTTTGATACTAGCTTAATTATGTGTGCTAGCATATAATGTCGGAACTTCTGAGATGCGAAGACCATTGTTAGACAAGCCTTCTCAATGAATGTGTAGTTGAGTTCATAGCCATTCAATGTCCTGCTGATGTAGTATATGGCTCGTTCCTTTCCTTGTTGATCTTCTTGTGCCAATAGTGCCCCTAGTGATATATCTGTTGTTGAGATATATAGAATAAGGGGATTTCCTATGACTGGTGGTACTAGAACTCGTGGATTCATCAAATACTATTTGATTTGATAAAAATATTTGGCACACTTGGTCTCCCATCTGAAAGGTACATTCTTATGGAGCAAATGATTGAATGGTAGAATTTTATCAGCTAATTGAGCGATGAATCACCTGATTGATTGAAGTCATCCTTGTAGAGATCTGAGTTGACTAATATTCTTTGGTGGTGGCATTTCCATAATGGCTTGTACCTTTGCTGGATCTACTTCAATACCTTTAGCTGAGACAATGTAGCCTAGTAACTTTCCTAATGTAACCCCAAAGACACACTTCTTAGGGTTGAGCCTGACTTGGAATTTCTCCAATCGATCAAAGATCTTTGTTAGGATGCCGAGATGTTCTGCTCTAGTGAAGGATTTAGCTAGTAAATCATCTACATAGTCTTCCATGAATGTGTGCATCATGTCATGAAAGATTGTTGTCATTGCTCTTTGATAAGTAGCCCCTGCATTCTTTAACCCAAAAGCCATAACATTCCAACAGTATGTTCCCCAAGGACAGGTGAACATTGTTTTATCTTGATCTTCTGGGGCTATTTTGATCTAATTATAGCCTGAGAAACCATCCATTAGTGAGAACATTGCATAGCCCACTATGAGGTCTACAATTATGTCGATACTGGATAGAGGAAAGTTGTCTTTTGGACAAGCTTTGTTGACATCTCTGAAATCAGTGCAGATTCTGATACTACCATTGGGTTTTGATACTGGTACTATATTGGAAATCCATTTTGCATAGTCAATGGGTCAGATGAATCTGACATCTAATAACTTCTTGAGTTTAGCTTTGACCATGAGTGCCACCTATGGATTCATATTTCATAGCTTTTGTTTGACTGGCTTAACTCCTAGAGAGATAGACAAGTGATGCATGATTAAGTGTGGATCTACTTCGGGCATATCAGCATATGACCAAGCAAAGTTAATTTGCTTTTCTTTAAAGAAAATGATAAACGTCGATCTTTCCTCCTCTGTCAGAGATTCTGCAAGGTATATGTTTCTGACTGCTTCTGTGGTACCAATGTTGATTGATTGAGTGGGCTCAATCAATATGGGTGATCTCTCATGAAAGTGTTCTAGAAGAGTGTCAAGTCTCTCATCTTTACGTGCCTTGAAAAGGTTTTCACCCTCAGATGCATCCTTTATTTTTACTTTTTTGTGATCTAGAGCTACCATTGACTGGTTTTCAGTATTAGATCTTTTACTTGGTTCATTTTTGTGACTGAGAGACTTGGCACTCCCTGATTTGCAGATATCGTTATTTTGTTCGCTGGTAGAGCCTGTTTCTGGATTAATTGTACATAGGTAATGGATAATAGATTCATCATCTGGGAAAATTGGTATATCATGTATTTTGGGTTCATCCCAGTCAATGAGGTCAGGAAAGACAAGTGGTAAGGAATCATTTGGTGGATCAAGTTCTGCTGCTGTAAGTGTCAAGATAGAGGTTTCATCGTGATTGGTCTTGGTTTTAAAGAAGTCAAGGATTTTGTCAAGGTCTTTGATGGTATTATCTTCCATATAGACTTGTTCATAATGCTTTTGTTCGCTTTCCTTGGCATCATAGATATTTTGCAGTCCAAATTCAAGAGGTCTATCTTTTGCATTATGCTCTTCTTAAGAAAGGGGTATGGCACCAGTATTATTAGGGATATCTGTAGTAGCATTTGAGCAGGTACCCCATTCATATTCATTGGAATCAGTCTCTGAGGCATCATTCCAAATTCTATCAGTGCTATGAACAGGTATGTTCTATGGTGAAAATAGATCTTTGATGATGGATACCATTTTGATAGTTTTTGTCAATTCGGTGTCAGATCCTACTTCTACTTTTTGTATTTGTTCATAGACTATGCCTCCTCGGGGAGGAACAATGGTATCAGGAGATGATATATTTAGTTCTTGAGATATTGGTGTTTGGATATGAGCTACTGCTGCAGATATGGCCTTCTTGTGGCTTAGAAGCTTTTCCTGATGTAACTTTTGTTCTTGACGTTCACGTGCCTTGCGGATTGTTTCTACTGACTCAAATAGTGCTTCCTACCAGGATTCTTCTTTGTACTTCTTCTTTGCTTTCCATTGAGGTTTTGTAGTTATGCGTGGTGTCTTTCTTAATAGGAAAGTGAGTTTACAGCCTAATCCTATTTTGTCTCTACTAGGCTATGAAGGAAGATCTATGGGTTCAGTGACTCCTTCTTTGCATTTTCCAATAAGTCATTTACCATCATATCCCATCTGCTACATGATTAAGTATCCTTTTCCATATAGGTGTGTTGGTAGAACGATCTAGAGCAGCTGCTCTGTTATCTTCTTCCTCATCTTTGTATAACCAGCTAAGAATGTCCTTATCTTCTGATTCATGTGCTAGAGTCCCCAGTTGGATGAAGGTACCATCAAATTTGGTGATGGGTTGAGTTACCAGATGCGTTGACGTAGTAGGCAATCCATGAGATCTAGGTGATGTTGGCAATTTGGCCAAACACAGGGGTTCCAAAGAGTATTCTTCCATACCTTGGTCTTTGATTTGCATTTACTGCTTGAAATCTCCAGATAATGATTCAAGCTTTGCTGTCTGTAGATCTGATGTTGAGGATCTCTGCTTTTCTCTATTATGAGGAACTAAACTATCCTGGGCTGCCCCCATTGCATTACAATGTTGAAATGGATTGTGATCAGCAGATATGGAGATCTCTTGTCTGTTATAGGGAAATGTGACACACTGGTGATACGTAGAAGGCACTGCTTGCATTTCATGTATCCAGGGTCGACCTAACAAAATATTGTAGGTGAGATCTATATCTAAGACCTGACACATAGTATCTTTTTGCACTGGTCCAACTTGAATGGGTAACATCACGGTTCCTTTAGATGACCTTTCCTCATCATCATATTCCTTTATGGTAATCTTCTTACGGGGATCAATAGACTCTTCTGAGAATCCTAATGCACGGATAAGCTTCAAAGTACATATATTAAGTCCAGCTCCTCCATCTATTAAGACTCTTTTTACTTGGTGTTTACAAATGATGACTTCAATATGGAGAGGAGTGTTATGCGGATGACTCAAGGAAGTATTATCATGCTCTGAGAAGATGAGATTATGAGATCTTGTCATATGGGCAACCATGGCTTGAAATCTATCTGCATCCAGATCCTGAGGTACATTGGTTTCCAATAGCGCTTGTTCCAATATGTTTTTGTGTTTGGGTGACAGTTTCGACAATTCTAGTATAGATATCTGAGCTGGAGTTTTGTGTAGTCGGCTGACCAAATCATATTGGATCTTTGGTGGAGTAGTTGTAGGTGCGGTATGTCCTTTCAAGACATATTTCTGAGTTCGGGTCATTACATTGACAGATTCATGATCATGTTGATCTCGGATGGTGATGATATTTACCTGATGATCTTTAGCTGATATGTGATTGATGGTGTTATTGTAGATATGTTTGATATGAGCTCCACATGTATTGTTTGAGGTTGAAGCTCCATCTTTGTTGTAATTTGGAAGAGGATTTTTAAAAGCTCCGTGGTCACCATTTGTTTTGAGACCATCTACCGTTAAGTCACCTCAATCAATCATGTCTTGAACAATGTTTTTCAATCTCATGCAATCGTTCGTCCAATGACCCTTGTTACGATGGAAACCATAATAGTGTGAATCATTCCACCAAGCTGATTTGATTTGGGGTTCATAGTTGCTAATTGAAGGCAAAGAGAGAATCTTGTTTGCCAGAAGTTCTTTGAATGCTGATTCTAGTGATTGCCCCAATGGTGTGAAGACACGCTTTTGAAAATTGTTCGTGTTGTCACGTGAATTGTTGTTAGGTCCTAGATTTGTGGTTTTGTTTTGAGTATCGTTGGTGTTGTTTGTGTTGAGTTGTCCTTGATTGGTTTTTGGTGCATATGTGTTAGCGTTTGGATTAGCACCTTTAGGATTTTTTGTAGCCTGAGGATTTCTGGATAATGTGAGCACTGGTTGCTTAGATTTTGGATCATGCGATTCGTTGTTGCCTTTGTTTTTGTTTCGAGTCCAGAATTGAGACTTATCCAAGTTGTTGTTGTTCTGGTTATTGTAGTTTGATGAGTTTGTTCCTTCTTTGAAGAATTTGAGTGTTCCCTTTTTGACACACGCTTCCTCTACTTGAATGCCATTTTCAATCAATTTAGCGAAAGATGATATGCATTGGAGTTTGAGCCTATAACTCATTTCACCATTCAAGTTGTCAATGAAGATTTCCATTTTCTCCTTTTCAGGAATATCTCGAGGATATCGTGATACCATACGTCGCCAGTGTTGAAGGAATATCATGAATGTTTCATTGTTCTTTTGTTTGGTGTTGCAGACATCTAGCATGGTTATAGCGTGTTAAATGTTATAGAAGTATTGTGTTATGAACTTGGTAACCAATTCATCAAACTATCTGACAGGTGGCATAATTTTGGATAACCATTCCATTGTTTGCCCTCCCAAGCTTCTTGGGAATAACCTCATCAGATAGGTGTCATCATGAGAAAACTCAAGACTCACGGTATAGAATTCTCTGACATGATCACATGGATCACTTTTTCCATCGTACTTGTCAAATTTAGGCATGTCTGAGTTTGGAGGAAAAGGGATCATGTGCAATCTCCTGTCAAAAGGATAAGGACAGATTTCGTTTAAAGAGTACCGTACTATTGTCCCTTGTTGCATGTCTTGCATTTGTCTTTGTAACATTTGCATTTGTTGAGTAAGGGCAACCAAAGGCACATTGTTTTGCCAAGGGAAAGGTTCTTCCCTTGTATTGATCCTGGGTTGAAACGGTGTATGGAACGATATGTTTTGCTCGGGAAGGTATTGTCTTGGTGTATGTTGCTCTGGTATGTTTTGATCCGGGATGTTTTGTCTTGGTGTATGTTGCCTTGGTATGTTTTGATCAGGGATATCTTGTTCAAGATCACGTGCTTCTCTTTCCTATTGTCATTCTTGATATTCGTAATGCCAAGGTTGCGTTCTAAACACATCTGCGTCAAGGTTTTTCAAGGAGTTTTACTCCTTTACTTGTGAGCATGAGCAAATATTTTTCTTTGTCATTTTCCATGAGCCTTTCTACAAGCTTTTGGAATGAAGCGCTTTCCTAACATTCCTGAAGAAGCTCTTCAGAAATTTCAGTATCCTCTAGGTGTGGACCTTCAAAAGGATTTGACAACCTTTGATTCATACTAGACTCTGCGTGTGTCTCGCTTTGTTGGTTTTGTTGAGAGCGAGTAATAGGAATTTTAGTAGAAACTTTTAGTGACGAAGGGGACAAAATCCTCTTTGATATGTTGCTCAGGGGTTGGTGGTTCAGGCTGGGGTGTGTTATAAGTGATACACTTGTCGGGTAAGAATGGCAGATTAATCCTTCCTCCATGGTTTATGATTTGATTAAAAGCGGATTTTTGACAATATGCCCTAGTCATTAAAGGCTCTTTGTCAAATTCGTTGGATTTGTTTTGGATATAATGTTTGACATGATGAGGAATACTTGATGAGAATTGAAGAGTTAACGATTGATGTATAAAAATTTGTTTCTCTTGATGAATTTGGAAAAACTAGGTTGCTGTTTCTTCAACGTGATGTTACAATAAAGATTCTTTCTTCTCAGAATATGGGGATTAGTCATGCATAAGTGATCAATGGTTTCCTTTGATTTGTTTGGATTCAGTTGATCTTGTTTTGAAAATTCAAGTTTTACTCCATCAAAGTGAAGGTTTAGATGCCCCTTCACGACAAAGCATGTCAAATGATATGGATAAAAGCCTCCTGATATGGAGACTTGATTTGACAACCTGAAATTTTTAAACAAGTGTTTTTGAGATGAAATCCGTGAGATGGTAAAGGATTCTTTTGATACTTATGATGAGGTTTCCGGATTATGATAGGATAGATATGTTTTACCATGCGATCAGTTTCAGATTTTTACAACATTCATTTTGACACAAACTTTGCTCAAGAAATAGCTTTTAAAGTTTTGTTTTCACTACTCTACTTTGATGAAAAAAATGATGCTGATGGAAAAAGGCTTCTAAAGACGTTTTCAAAATTTTTAAAATTCCTCATTGTTTTTCCCCCTATCTTTTTGCTTTTGGTCACGCGCTAAAACGGAGACAAGATGCACTACCAAATTTACTTTACATGCTAAAAGAATGACCACACGCGCTAGGCTACCCCCAGCCACACGCTAAAGTTTTGACTGTTTAAAATTTTGTTTTCTGTCTGTTTTGAAAGGCTATGCGCTAGTATGGGTTTGTGATGCGCTAACTATTAAACCCTAAGCAATAAAGTTTGGTTTTCACGCACTAAGCTGATGCTTCAACGCGCTAGACTATTTTCCCGATGCACTAATTGTTTAACACTGTTTTGGAATTTGGATAAAACGCTATTGTTTTGAACAGATGCACTAACTTGATGCTTGGATGCGCTAATAGAAATACCCTATGCGCTAAGGAGTTGTTCCCATGCGCCAATCTACCCTAATTTTTCCTTTGGTTAGTTTTTCTGCAATTTTTGGATTTGATTGTGAGTTTTTTAGCTTTGATGGATGATTTTTTGAAGTAGTAAATACAAGCACAACACAAAGAAGACAACCATTTTTGCCTAATCTAATAAAAAGTGTATGTTCTGTAAGGATGTGTTCAAATCCTCAATGTTTTAATAGGTTTGGATACGAAAAATACACTTCAGAAAGACTCTTTATTCAAAGGTCATAGATAACATCATAGCCCACTAGTCTTGATACTCCGTCAGCTTAAACAGTCGTGTCACCCCCTAGAGGGCGCCCATTTTTTTGCCTTTTGCCAGAAATTAACTCAAAGTGAATTGCTTCACAATTGAGTAGTTATCTTGGGAGATATATGGTGAGTAATCTTGGGGGCGGATTCTTCCCCACCCTTGCACTATGATGTTATAAATGTCTAGTTACTGACTCGGTTCAAAGTTTCTATTTCTATGGCTCTTAATCAGGCTTCCTGTTTGACCATCACTGATAAACTCCCTCAGGAGGCTTCCCAACCTTTAGAACAAAGGCTTTACGTATCTTGAGGATATTGGGGGAAGGCTAATCGCTACGCATAATCATTGAAAAGGACTTTCGTCACTTTCCACTTTTGATTATAGTGGGTTGGAACACTTGGCATCAAAGTCATTTCCCACTTAGGTCGTTCCCTTCACACCAGCCATAAATGGCTTTAAGAGTTGATTCCAACTCCTCGGGAAGGCAGGCCTACTAAAGGATTTACTGCTTGAAGTAAAGAAAGCTTTTAAAAGTGGCCTAGATTTTTGATCACCCAGTTAAGGGGAGAGCATATTCCTTCCACTTTCGAGACAAGGCAAACAATTTTTCTTTTTAGCCTTTCAAGATAAATGATTTGCTAACCTCTATTGGGAGATGTTGCTCCAAAAAAGCATGGTGTTAATTTTACTTCCCCAAATCAGTGATTTTTTTAATCTAAGAAAATAACCGAGTCAACAAAGTAAAAGGTTCGATTTGGTCAACAAAAGAAAAATCAGTAAACAAAAAGGGAATAAATTCCCTCTTTGATTGCAACAAAAAAAATTTAGGTGAGGTTTGTTTCCTTTGCACAAAAATTGAAAATGAATCCTTTTATACACCAAAGGATGGTGAGGTTCTTTTTATAGCTATTTTTGCAAAAAAAATGAATGTTTGTCTTGTTCTTTTTAGAGCCCAAAAATAGGTTTTCTCCAATGAAAGCAAGAAATGTTCGGTATAGTGATTCTTTTTATAGCCCAAAGGAAATAAGTGAGTTCAATTTTTTTTAAGAATAGAAGAAGTTTAAAAATTTAAACTAACTTAACTAAGTTATTGAAAATCGTAACTATCTTAAATTTTTAAAATTTAAGCTCCCATCTGCAACATATTTGTTAGTATCCTGCAAGAAGACAAGTTAAAAATGTTAGATGGTTGGTGGACTTCAACAAGTCTATTTTCTTATTCCCGGTTACAGATTTTGAAACTTTGATTTCTGTCTATTTTTTATGTGCTATAGAACAGACTTTACGCACTACACAATGGCTGTGATGCGCTAAAAGAAAGTGGTGACAGGCTACACTGTTGTCGAGATGCGCTACTCTGTGTGCCAAAAGCACTGCTCTGTTTTTATCCCGCGCTGAGACCTACAAGAAAAATTTAATATTCTTATGCACTAATAAATGAACTTTACGCGCTAGGTGATGGACCCCATGTCCTTAACAGTGAATTGGATGTGCTAGGCTGTTAACCAGATGCGCCAGGGAATGATTCCCATGCGCTGATTCTTGTTTTCCGTGGACCTGCAAAAGTGGATATATTTCAAAACCGATTAGATATATGGGGTAATGCTCCACGGTGGGCGCCAGAAATGTATGCAGAAAAAGCGAGTTGATAGAACTCAAAATGTGGAAAACGAAGCTCTATGGAGCCTTGCTCACACACCCACAGGACTTCTTGGTGCAAGCTATGGAGTTATGAAGTATAACTCAGCTTCCCAAGGATGGTTCCATGGTTCTCTATCTTGCACGGTCCCTCAAACCACTGTTTTTGCTCTCAGATCACTGAGCAAAATGGTTTAGGGATGGCAAATGCAAGAAGGAGGGATGTTTTTTGTTGATTTAATATGAGATGCATCCTAAGCTATGCATGATGCTACAAATGCAATAAACTAACTATAAGATGACAAGGTTAGTAAACAAAACTATCCTAGCATCCTATACTAGTTCATGATTTAAGCTATATGATAAGGAACATACTCTAAATTAGCATATTTAGATTAATTCCTGACTTAAAGAGAAGCTAAATGATGAGAATATAAAATATGAAAGCTTGAATGGATTTGAGTATAAGTAAGATGCTAAAGTCTTGGATCCTTTTTAAAATGGAGGAATGAGAGCTCTATTTATAGCAAAAATAGGGCAATGGATGGCTAGGATTGAAAGGTTTAATCAAGGGCCAAGTTTGAAAGTTGGGAATCCATGTTTGCAATTTGCACCAATGAAATGGTGACAAATGTCAACATAATATTGGTTGAGAAAAGGGATTGGAGACATTAAATGCCTGAGAAGACCTCATGGTTACCTTAGGGGGTAAGGGTTAAGGTTAAGTCAAGATTACCCATTGGATTAAGCCTTTATCAAAGGATAAACTCTTGTGCAAATGATTAAGGGATAACCATGGTCAAAGCAATGAATGCTTGATGAGACCCTTGGGTTACATGGAGGTTGAGTTAAAAGAAATTCTTTAATCATGCTAGAGGGTTGAGTTAACCATTAATGGTTTGGAAGACTTTGGAAAATTAAGTGGTTGAAGCCTTTAAAGGTTTTCAAAGACTTTGAGGATTTGAGAAGTGACCTCCCCTTTGTTTAGGGATGTGACAATATTTAGGAGATGGGTTAGGCTAATTGGAAGTGATTAGAAGAATCTAGAAGGGGTTAGAAATAGGGTTTAGGAAGCAAGTGGGAGATGTAGGATTTTGCAAGTGGATGGAGGGATAATAGGATTTAATTGAATAAAATGAATTTCATTCAATTTGGTTGTAATTGGGGAAATTAAATAAATTAGATTTATTCAATTTAGGATAACTATTTCATTAAATTTGAATTTAATTAAAAATGGATAGAAGGGATTTAATTGAATAAAATGATTTATTCCATTAAATGGTAAAAGAGGTATAGTGAATTTAATTTAAATAAGTTGAGTAATTTACTTAATTAAATAGAGGAATGTGGGTGATTTAATTAAACTGGATTTAATTAAATAGAGAAATGAACATAAAATATTCATTTGGGAATGTGGTCATTTTTATACGTCTACACCCGTTTAAGGGTTAAACCCTGTTAGAGATTACCTTGTTAGAGGATTTCAAGAACTCAATAGCTAAAGGATATCAATGACTTAGTAGCTTCGAGTTACCCTGTTAAAGGATTTTCAATAAGCCAGTTAAGGCTACCCTGTTAGGGGATTTCACAAATGTTGAGGTGGTTAAAGATCAACAGGTATATCAATGACCTAATAATAGCACTCAATGCCAATTCAGTTCTGCTTAAGCTCCTCTTCACCTTCTACAGATATGACTTATCTCCTTTGGTCTGACAAGAATCACGTATCTCTTCTCTTAGATACACACACACAAATTTTGCCAACAACCTCTTGAAGAATCACAACATCGACCTTATAGGACAACAGACAGGTCGATAGCATAACCCCTAAACCCTAAACCTGCTAGGTTAAGGAATTCAAAGGGTTCAATCCTGACTGTTGAGCATACTGCATTAAATGCAATAGTCTTGATCCAATCTCAAGACATTCTCCATCATTCATTTTCCACCAATTTCATGGTGACTGATAACCCATCACACATTATCACCGTTTACAGACTTCGCACATTCTCGAGGTAGATAGGAACAATCTCCTTCATGCAAGATCCTTCACGTGCACAAGGCTTATGTGGCAACATGATCTGAGCTAACCCATCACACAAAGTCACTGATTGAGCCATATAGGCTTGAAGCACTTCAATCAGAACCTTGAAGTTTAGACCACCAACCGATAGTCATACACTGCTTCAATGTGTCGGTTCCCATAACCTTATGCCGGTTCACAGTGAATGTCGGTTCATAGTGAATGTCGATTCATCTCTTCTTCATCATATTGACATCAATGACAACATACAATGTCATTATGTCCACATACCGGTTCTCATACCGGTTCACATAATGCCAACATGAGTTTCCACCGAGAAGGCAAGTTGATGGTGAAGACTTGTAGAGAGACCTATCATGTGTAACTAAAATTGTTATTGCAAACATCAGGAGCAGACACAAACAATACCTCTTGTTTCCCTTTATGGCCTTTTGACTCAAATTGGCTTCTTTGAGCACTTACCTAGCAACCTCCCTATCAAAAGGGTTCTTAGATATCTGAAAGGAACAGTTGATTACAAATTGTGGTATCCATATAGTGGTGACTATAATCTCAAGGTATAGCTGATGTCAATTGGGGAGGTAATGTGGATGACCAGAAAAGCACAACTAGTGGAGCGTTCTTTCTTGGAGGAAGATTAGTATCATGGACAAGTAAGAAACAGAGCCGTATATCCCAATCTACAACTGAAGCAGAATATGTGGTAGCATTTATGAACTACACTCAAGCAATTTCGACGAATCATGCATTGGAAGGTTGCAAGGTACCTATATCTGAACTGGTGAATATATTTTGTGATAACACAAAGGCAATAAATATTTCCAAGAATCCAGTATTTCATGCTAGAGCTAAGCACATTGAGCTTAAATATCACTTTTTGAGAGAAAAAGTTCAGAATAAGGAGGTTGTACTACAACATGTTTCCAGTAAGGAGCAGCTAGCGAATATATTCACTAAGCCCTTACCGAAGACTACATTTACCTATTTGAGAGGTAAATTAGGGGTTCTTCCCCTTCATGAAGTCAACTAAAAGATGTGTGCTCCGCATCAGTCAAGTACTACACTAACAAATCTTTCAAGATTTATGTGTTGAAGGATGCTACTCTTTAGGGGGAGCAACATACTAGATTTTGGAAGCTTGTGCCTCCACTTTGGCATTGTTGTCAAAGGGGGAGAAGATATCTGATGTATGGGGAGAAGATATTTGATGATGCAGATACACTGGTCTATGATGTTTTCAGTTGCAATGCTACACTAAGTATTGCCATCAATACCAAAGGGGGAGATTGTTGGATATCATTAGCATATCATGAACCGACATGTTGATATGATGATAATGTATGTTGTCATTGATGTCAATAAGTTCAAGCAAACCAGTATGAAGATTGAAAGAAGTTGGTGAACCAATATGAAGAGGCATGAAGAGATGTAGTGAACTGGTGTCAAGGTTTCACTTAGTGTGACTACCGGTTGGTAGTCTCAGCTCTATGGTTATTGGTTTGGTGATCCAGCTTATGTGATGCAACTGATGATACTTTGTGATTCAAGTTAGCTAAGAGACGTGAATGAGATCAAGGTGCCACGTCAACTTTGTGCATGTGAAGGATTTTCTTGAGGATCTTGCATAAGAAGATCAACCACGTTTCAAGTCTACCTCAAGAATGATCATTCTTCTTAGTGGTATGAGAAGAAAGTGTGATGGGTTACTGATTCCCATGAGTGGTGAAGAATGGACAATGCAGATTGTCTTGTGACTTGTTTGAGATTGTAATGCTCTATGCAATGTGTTTGGATGGACAGGATTAGACTGCCTGTGTTGTAAACCTAAGATGCTTAGGGTTTATGGTGCTGACCCATCTGTTGTCTATAAGGTTGATGTTTTTTATTGTAAATTTGTTGGCAAATTTTGTGTGTGTGTAGATCTGAGTGATGACATACTTGATACTTGCTAGACCAGTAAAAGGGGAACTACATAGTGTGATTGCAAAATAGAGGAAATGAAAAGGATTTGCCTTGGCATGTAGTGTTGTTATCAAACCAGTAGTTTTTCCTATTGTCTTCTAATCATTTCAATAGTTGGAAAATCCCTTTACCAGGTAGCTTTAACAGGCTTATTGTAAAACTTGTAACCAAGTGACTCAAGATCATTGAGTTCTTTAAACCCTCTAGCAAGGTAACCTTTTGCAGGGTTTCAACCTTTAATAGGGTATATAGCCATCCCTTAACCGGGTGATCTCTAACAAGATCAGTTCCTAGCAAAACCTTATTGTAAAGTCTTTAACCGAACTAGGCTCCTAACAGGGCGAGCTTCAAAAGAGTTCAAAAGAATCTTGTGGGTATTCATCCCCGCCATGGTTTTTCCCATTTAGGTTTCCATGTGAAAAATCTGTGTGTTATGTGTTATGCATTTTTCATGTGATGTTTATGAAGTATTTGTTTGAAAGATTATGTATGCAGGGTTAATAGGTTATGGTATTTCTAGTATACCACATGCATATGTTTATGGGTGAAGTTGATGTCAAGTATTGATCATATCTGAAGTGTTCAAACCTATCAGTTTATGGTGTCTGGTGTCTTATTGTGTTTAACTAGTATTGCCATGGTTAAGTTCAGTAATGGTGATAACTAGTTGGTTTTTTTTTAGCTAGATAAGTTGTTAAGAAAGTTTTATCTGTACTGATTCACCCTCCCTCTCAATACTAGTTGGGATATCTGCTATTCATCATTATTCATCAGAACTAACAAGTTGCATGTTACTTTTGAGGTGAAAACTTAAGTTGATACAGTAAAAATTATGCTTAATTGTGATAGATAGCTTGGCTTCTCTTGGTATGGATTTTTACCTTTATGTAGTGGCATGATGGAGGATGAGATAATTCATACAGTTTGGGATGGTGGCCATATTGTCTCTTGTTATACTTGTGTAGTGTCATGAAATTGCGACCCTTGCAATTGTCGACCACATTAGGGTCCTCACACACGCGATTCAAATCCCTAAGCTAGATAGGAGACGAGAGACTTTCTCGACACCTGAGAACTGCACCTTGTTTGCCCTCCACTGCCCCTTTCCCCTGCCCCATTTTGGGGCACCACCCTTTTTAAATGTTCTTTGGAGGCTGTACATTGAGTAGAAAAACTCCCCTAGTGTCCTCCTACGACGGAAAATCAATCAATTAGCCCCAATTGACAAGTATTTAAGTCATATTTCCCCTTCCATTTTGGCATATAACACATATACATGAGATCACACATTCAAGCATTCTTTTCCAGCATTTAGCATTATCAAGTATCCTTTCAAGGCTAGATGTTGCATTCAAGTCAAGGATTCAACCATTAAAGAAGAGATTTATTCCAATATTCAATTCCACACAAGCAAATCTACATACATTCTATCTACAACCTCCCTTGAGGTGACTTACAATCCAGTATTTCATTTACATTTACTTGCAAGTACTTTCTTTAATCATTTGGTTAATTCCAAAACTGGGGTTTGACCTAAAGCCAAACCCCCAATCCCAACACCTTTCCCTCTCTTTTTTGTGTGTAGGTTGCAGGTGCGCAGCTATACTTTCGGATTTGGGCTCCATTGGTAGAGGCAGAAAAACCTTTTTCATTTCGCGGATTTTTCGAAGGACTATGTACATTCCTGCCATGGTCTAGGCAAATTTTTCCCAAATTCGCAGGGCGGCTTCGTCTCAAAATTTTATTGCCAAATCGAGGTGCACAACTTCACCCTATACTTCTAACTTGAGTTATAATAAGATCTTTGTCACTTTTACACTTGATAAGTACAAAATTTAATTCAATTCAAATATCAATCTCAAAAGAGGGGATTAACTGGCCATCACTCAAAATTCAATCTCTTTCTCTAGAGGTTGAATCTAGTGTATCTCCACCCTCTTCTAATGTAATGCGTGAAAAGTGTTTGAAGGATAATCTGAAGTGAAAGTTTCATCTCTCCTCAGAGGGAAAAAATGTTTTCCTCTAGATCTCCATCATTCACCTTTTTCCAGAATTACATTTTGATGAACTTGACATCTTACATGCTTTATTATGAAAATCATTGCATATTTTTCATTTGCAAGTTTCATTTTTATTGAAACTTAGTGGTTGCTTCATTCAAAACCCTAGTTTTTAAAATTGAAATTGAACTTGTGTTTTGCAAAAATTGCTTGTTATTGTCTTAGATCTGAAAATTGCTTTGTTCATCAAATTCATTTTCTTTACTGCCTTGTTCATGTTGCAAATCAAATTCACAAATTTAAGAGGTTAATTGTCAAAACCCTAATTTAACAATTATCTTGAACTTGTGCAAAAATTGAATTTCCATTTAATTTTCAGATTTGTGACTATTTTTAGACTTGTCTTCTATCCTACAATTCAATTTTTTAATTTCCCTCCTTTTTCAAAATTCAAAATTTCAAAAATTAAGTGGTTAGGTCCTAAAACCCTAATTTTCAAAATTAACTGGATTTTATGCAAATTTTAATAAATTTCATTCAACTTTAGATTTCTAAAATATTCTCCATGATGTCTTACTTTCCCATTCAAACCTTCATTTTGCCTATCTAGAAATTGTAAAATCCACCAATTTTTTGTAATTAGCTTTAAAATCATAGTAATATGCATCCCTCAAAATTTTGAAAAACGTTGGTCAGACCATGTGCGTTCCCGCCATGGTCCTCGACTTTTTTCTTGAAATTTTGGGAGACTGTTATGACTATATTTAATAGCCTAAATCCAGAAGATTGGCCAATTTTGTCATTTTTTGATCCCTCTAACATCAAAAATACCTCCAAAATTCAACATTTTAAATTCCAAGAAATTTTTTAAAATTAAGAGGTTAATTCTAATCTTCCCTGATTTTAAAAATTCCAATTTTAAAATTAAGTGGTATTTACTTGGCCCTAATTTTAAAATTCCAATTTCCTTTCATTTTTGGAAATTGTGTCATCCTTTTCTTCCAACAAAGTTCAAATTGTTTAATCAGTATTTTCTTAAATTTGCATTAATCAATTTTGTAAGCTTTGTTCCACATTCAAAATTTCAAATATCCCTCTAGTGCATGAGTTTCACCACTATTAGTCCTACCTACACTATCCCTATTAGATGAAGCATTATTATTAAGGCTTCCCAAGGTTTAATTACTAAGGAGATGGAGCATAATTTGGGTGACTTCTTTAATGAGGATAATGCTAATTCTTCACATCCTACTCATGTCCCTATCTATCCAATTGATGTATCCCATGATGAAGAAGAAGCTTTGACTAGAGTTTCCATAGAGCAACTTTCAAAATTGGACAATCAATTTGATAACTTTCAACAATGGATGTCCCAAGAATACTCTAATAGTGAATCTCTTCCATTAATTGAAGGCCTTAAATGCATGATTCAAAGTGATAAGAATGGAATTGATATATTGTGTGGCATTGCTCATATTGTTCATTCTAATGTCATCCCTATCAAGAGTTGTGTTAAGAACTTAGGTTATTCACAACCTTTAAATCAAATAAATTCTTCAATTCCTTTGACCACTCCAATGGCTAGTATTCCTACTTTCACTTCAAACATCATGACTACATCAACTCAAAATGTCATTCCTACAGCCATTGGTCATGGGGGTAATCCGTCTTCCTCATTTAATCCTCCATCTTTACCTATGTCTTCCATAAGTATTCCTATTATCCCTCAACCAATCAATGTGACACGAGGGGGCACTCCATTCAACAATTTTGTTCCTCCTTTAAGTGTCATGTTTCCTACTCAATCATCACCTATGCCTACTTATCATAATGTCCCACCACCTTATTCTCAATCTATGCCTTCCTTCAATAACATCACACCACCTTCTCCATCAGCCATGTCTAACATCAATTCTTCTACCAAAGTAACCATTAACACTCTTGCTCAAACCAGGTCTTCCTTACAACAACAAATTGCTTCTATGAGTCAATCCAAGTTTAGTGTGCCCACCTTTGATGTTGTGAGCCCACTTTCTCTTGATATTGTTAGAGTCATGCCACCTAAACATGTTGAGGTCCCTCAATTGGAACTCTATAATAGAAAAGGTGATCCTCTTACGCATGTCAAAACATTTCAAACCTTGTGTACCGATTTTTCTTATGATCAAAGATTGCTTGCAAAACTGTTTACAAGAACATTAAGAGATAAGGCTTTACAATGGTATTGCTCTTTGCCTTCTTATTCCATCAGTTCTTTTCAACAACTAGAAAATGCTTTCATTCAACAATTTCAACATAACATTGGTCCTAAAATCACTTTGATTGATTTAATGCATTGTAAACAAGGTGTTAAAGAAAAAGTGATTGATTTCATTGGTAGATATAAGCATTTGTGTGCTAAATTTTTTTTTCATGTACCTGATAATGATATTCAATGAATTTTCATTTCTAATTTGGAAAAAAGATATTAGGGAAAAGCTTCTTTTGTCTGAGTTTACTTCCTTTCCGCAGTTGTGCACAACACTCCACAATTACCAATTGGCTATGAGTTAAATGGAGTAATCTACTCCTATGGATCTGATTGATAAGGGGGAGAGTGTTCAACAACCATTTATGAAGTTCAAACCAACAAAAATATTCATCAAGTTCAATGATACTATCAACAACAACAATGTGAATGCTACAACAGGTGTGCCTTCTATTTCTAAATTTTTCAAAAGAGAAAGACAATTTACTCGTTTGAATGAATCTTTACATAGTATTATGCCTCAATTGTTTCAAAGAAATGTTATCAAACTTCCTCCTATAAAATAAGTTGATCCTTCTAAACTTGCATCCCCTTATTTTGATAACAATTCCTTTTGTTGATTTCATCATTAGCCTAGTCATGATACTAAGAAATGTTTTGCATTAAAAAATAAGATTCAAGAATTGATTGATAATAATACTATATCTGTGGCAGGTGTGAATTATAAAGGGAATAAATTAGTAGCTCCTCCTAATCAAAATCTTAAAATTTTTACTGATCCTTTTCCTTCTCATACCTCTAACATGATTGAGACTGAGTATACTTCTTTCTCCTTTGAGGAATTCAGTTCTATGGCTCCGAACCTAGTAAATATGGTAGAGAAAAAAGATACACCTAAGGATCCTTATATTACATTTGACCCTAGTGAGACCATTAGAGCACCCGATGGCCCTTTATACATAGTTGCAAAGGTTAAGGGCATACCTTGTCGTGGTGCTCTTGTTGATCCCTCTTGCATGGCTAATGTCTATTGGTATTTTTGCTATGTTGATATGGTTTTGTCATTGATGTCAACACCTATTAACACTTATCAACTCTGACACTTTGGAGAATTGGAAATGTTCATCGACAAGCAAGTGACTTATGCATAGTCACTGGTATCTGGTTCACCGGCACTTGTAATACATGGAGAATACTTGGTTATGTCGAAGAAATCATTTGGATACTTTGTCTTGGAGATTTGTTCATTGGTATATTCATGATTGCATATTTGCTATTGCCGACAAATAGGTCTAGGTTAAGCACCGACAAACTCATCTATTCCAGATCAGCACGACACGCTATGGAGATGATTCATTATTGTTGTAAATGCATTAAGTTGACATGTTGAATCGGTTATTGCATCGATTATTGTTTTATTTGTAAATTAATTTTATTGTAATACCTTCTAGAGCCAACCTACTCAAAATTGGTCTTAGGTTATGGTATAAATGTAAGATCTTATTTGTAAGATCAAGATGCGAATGTGAGAAGTATTGTAATTCGGTATATGCGAAAATAAGCAGAGCTATACACATAGACATCTCTTGAAGGTTGAAGGAAGGTTTTATGAAGGCATATCAGAACTGAACCGGTACTGTATCCAACATATGGAGATGCTATTTTGAGCACTACATCATTATTGGATTTAACCATCCAATTGTAGTCAGTGTGACTCCCATTTGTGATTGAGCAGTGAGGTCTAGGTGCTTGGCCTTTCTGCATGTGCAGACCCCATTTGTATATACATACTATCTACAATAGTACCATCTGATTATGGGTAAGGTAATTGCCCACCATGGTTTTTCCCCCTACAAGGTTTCCACGTACAAATATTGGTGTTATGTATTGTGGATGTCTTTGTCTTTCTGTTTTCATGCATTAATCTTTACTGGTACTGCAATTAACTAATAAACTGTTTACCGGCATTAAGTTTTGGTTTACCGGTACTAAACATTAAGGTTGGATAAGAAGTTTTGTTTTCAATTTATTTGACAACTAATTCACCCCCCCTCTCAGTTGTCTCTGGGACCTAACAATTGGTATCAGAGCCTAGTCCTCTTTTTGTAGAAGCTTAACAACTTGAGGAGATCCAATGTCTTCTAACTATTTCAGAAAGGACAACCCTAAACTTGATGGAACCAATTATGGGATATGGAAGATCAGGATGGAGACACATCTGAATTGCATTGGAAAGGATATCTAGGAAGTTACAAAGAATGGCTATACTACTCCTACTCAAGGTCAACCTAATCCACCAAATCTGGCTAAAGATGAAGAAAATGATTGCAAGGCAAGAGAAGCACTTTTGAGTGCATTATCAGATTAGCAAATCATGGGCTTATCAGATAGATCTACTGCTAAAGCTATTTGGGACCATCTAGAAACATTGAATGAAGGACATTCCACAGTCAAAATTGCAAAACTTGAAAGCTTTCGGGTCAGGTATGAAAATCTGAAAATGGAAGAAGATGAAAGAATTTTTGCTTTTATGGAAAGAGTTAATGAAATTGTTCTAGGTATTAAATGTTGTGGAGGAACCTTAAGTGAAAATGAAATTGTTTCAAAAATTTTAAGAGGATTGCCACCAGCATACAAAATGAAAGTTACTGCTATAAATGAACTAAGAACAATGCCTAATACATCAGTAACTAGGGACACATTAATTGGAAAACTTTCAGCCTTTGAAATTGAGGAATTTGATCATGTTGCTACTATAAAGACAGATTTAGCTTTTAAGGTATCAACATCATCTGCATCATCATTTGATAAATCTAATTGGAAAGCCTTTTATGCAAGAGAATTTGAAGAAAGCAGGAGAGAAAATGAAGAACTTGAAGAACTCGAAGCACTATTTGCAAGGAAAATGCCTAAAGGTCTAATTGGAAGTAAGTATAAAGGTAAAGCATCCTTTAAATGTTTTAACTATAATAATATTGGTCATATGGCTTCAAGATGCCCTGATAGACATGCAAGATTGAAAGAAGAAGCTAGAAGAACATACAAGCCTAACCCTGAATATCAGAGATACAGATTTAAGAAAAATAAAGACAAATCTTGGTATCTTGCTAATGAAGGAGTCACTGATGATTCTGATGAGGATCCGATAGACAACGGATGGGTCTTTGTTGCTATAACGGAAGATCAACCGACACCTACTATTCAACCGGTAGAGCAGGCCCTAGTAGCTAAAATAGAAGTTAAGGATGAATGGATCATTGATTCGGGATGTTCACATCATATGACTGGTGATAAAAGTAAATTCTTGACTTTTCAAGAATATCATGGAGGTCTAGTAAGATTTGGAGATGATAAAGCATGTTTGATCAAAGGAAAAGGTACAATATCCCTTGATGGTAAACATAATACTGATAATGTTTACTATGTTGAAGGTTTAAAGCATAATCTTTTGAGTGTTGGTCAATTAGTTGAAAAAGGTTTTTAGTTACAATTCAAAAATGGTAAATGCAAAATTATGAGCAGATCTAGTTTGGAAATTGCAACCGGTAGTCACACTAGAGGTAATATCTTTCATTTGAACAACAATGAAAAGACATGCTTAATTGCACACATTGATGAGAGTTGGCTATGGCATAAGAGACACTATCATGTAAATTTTGATTGCATTGTGAAAATTAGTACAACCAAGGTAGTAAGAGATTTGCCTAAGATTGTTAAGCCTCACAATCTGGTATGTAAGGAATGTCAATTTGGGAAACAAGTGAGAACATCTTTTAAAAGTATTCCAGAAAAATCCAATAATGCTCTTGACTTAATTCATACTAATTTATGTGGTCCAGCTAGAACTAAAAGCTTACAAGGTGATAGATATTTCATGCTAATCATTGATGACTATTCTAGAATGTGTTGGGTTACTTTTCTCAGAGAAAAATCAGAAGCACTTGGGAAATTCAAGTTGTTCAAGGCAATGGTAGAGAATGAAACCAGTAACAAAATCAAATGTCTGAGATCAGATCAAGGAGACGAATTCACATCTAAATAATTTAATACATTATGTGAAGTAAATTGAATTAGAAGACAACTATTAGCACCCCGAACACCACAACAGAATGGAGTTGTAGAAAGGAAAAACAGAACCATCTTGGATGCAACAAGAAATATGTTATCAGAACAAAATTTGCCACATGTATATTGGAGAGAGGCAGTAAGCACAACAGTCTACACATTCAACAAAGTTCACATCAAAGGTGAAACTGGTAAGACCCCTCATGAGCTATGGTTTGGTATTACTCATACTCTTAAATATTTCAAAATTTTTGGAAGTAAATGCTATATTAGAAGAGATGGGTATATTGGCAAATTTGATCCTAGAAGTGATGAAGGAATATTTCTTGGTTATTCATCTAAGAGCAAAGCATATAGATGTTTTAACAAAAGCTTGCAGAAAATTATTGAAAGTACAAATGTGAAGATTGGTGAACAATTTAGAGGAACTTCAAGGTACATAGACTCTGAACTGGGAATAGAGATACTGACAAATGAACCTACACTAAACACACTGGTACAGAATGAAGATCCAGTTACACCTGTATCATCTGAAAATTCCACTGTAACTGAAGAACAACAGCAAACAAAGACACCTCGATATGTAAGATTGAATCACTCTGAAGATCAAATAATTTAGAGCAACTATCAAGGAGTTACAACAAGAGAAAGACTAGAAAATGAAGAGGTATGTCTTATTTCTCAAATTGAACCAGCATCAATTAATAAGGCATATGAAGATAAACACTAGATTAAAGCTATGGAAGAAGAATTAGAACAAATTAAGAAAAATAGCACATGGACATTAGTTCCCCGACCTAAAGACAAAAATGTAATTGGAACTAAATGGGTATTCAGAAACAAACTAAATAAAGATGGTAAGGTAATAAAAAACAAAGCAATACTAGTGTGTAAGGGATATTCACATAAAGAAGGGATTGATTATAATGAAACCTTTGCACCGGTAGCTAGAATTGACGCAGATAGATTATTCCTGGGTTTTGTAGCACACAAGAACTATAAAGTATATCAAATGGATGTCAAATGTGCATTTTTGAATGGAGATCTTGAAGAAGAAGTTTACATTGAGCAACTTGATGGATTTTCTTTGACATATAACAAAGATATGGTTTGCAAATTAAGGAAAGCTTTGTATGGGTTGAAGCAAGCTCCAAGAGCTTGGTATGCTAGATTGGATAAATATCTTTTGAAGATTGGTTTTTCTAAAGGTAATGCTGAAAATAACTTATACTATAAAGTGACTAATGATGACATATTGGTTATAGAAGTTTTTTTTGATGACATAATCTTTGGAGGAGAAGATGGATTATGTAAAGACTTTTCTATTGAAATTCAACAAGAATTTGAAATGTCTATGATTGGAGAAATAAAATTCTTTTTAGGAATGCAGATTTCACAGACTGATAAAGCTATATTCTTAAGCCAATCCAAGTACTTGAAGGAGATATTAAATAAATTTGGCATGGAGAACTCTAAACCGGTAAGGACACCTATGACTACAAATGACAAATTATCACTAAGGGATGAATCAACACCTGTTAATCTGACTGGATACAAATATATGATAGGAGGGCTACTGTATTTGACACAAACAAGACCTGATATCATGAATGCAGTATGTATTATTTCAATATTTCAAAGTAATCCTAAAGAAAATCATGAATCAACAGTAAAAAGGATTTTTCGGTACCTATAAGGCACTACAAATCTTGGTTTATGGTATCTTAGAGATGAAAACTTTGAATTATGTGCATACACAAATACAAATTAGGCAGGAGATGTAGATGACAGAAAAAGCACCACCGGCGGAGCATTTTTTCTTGGTAGCAGATTAATTTCTTGGGTGAGTAAGAAACAAAGTTACACATCTTTATCAACAGTAGAATCAGAATATGTTGCAGTAGAAACTAACTATACACAGGGATTATGGCTTAAACAAATGTTGAAGGACATAACGGTAAAATGCAAGGAACCTATAACTATCTATTGTGATAATACAACAACAATTAATATATCTAAGAATCTGGTACTACATTCTAATACTAAACATGTTTCCATCAAATTGAATATTCTAAAAGAGAATGTTCAAGAAAAAGAAGTAAAACTAGTTTATGTGAATACTAAAGAGCAGATTGCAGATATTTTCACTAAACCTTTGCCTAAGGAGACTTTTGAATATCTCAGAGATCAGCTTGTGGTCATACCCTCACTGGTAGATACTTAGACAGCTGATGTTTGTCATCAACCGATAGAACTAACAGAGAAATCTTTTACTTAGGCTTCGATGAGGAGAGCTACTTCTCAGGGGGAGTAGTTGGTATACTAAATAAGTTGGTATTTTGTATTTGAACCTAGTTTTTGTATTGCTTTGGCATTTGATGTCAAAGGGGGAGAGATATCTATGGAAAAACACATTATCTTTTGGGGAGAGATTTTTCATTGGGGGAGAGATTGTTACTCTTTGTATCTATATTTTGATTTCTGGTTATGATCTCTTTTTGGGAGATTGTTGGTTTTTGGTATTTGGCATTTCTATTTTGGCACCTTGATGGTTTTTCCATCTTGTGTTGCCATCAATGCCAAAGGGGGATATTGTTAGTATTTTTTCTATGTTGATATGGTTTTGTCATTGATGTCAACACCTATTAACACTTATCAACTCTGGCACTTTGGAGAATTAGAAATGTTCACCAGCAAGCAAGTGACTTATGCACAGTCACTGGTATCTGGTTCACTGGCAGGAAATATTGTTCACCAGCACTTATAATACATGGAGAATACTTGGTTATGTCGAAGACATCGTTTGGACACTTTGTCTTGGAGATTTGTTCATTGGTATATTCGTGATCTCATATTTGTTGTTACTGACAAATAGGTCCAGGTTAAGCACCAGCAGACTCCTCTATTCCAGATCAGCACAACACGCTATGGAGATGATTTATTATTGTTTTAAATGCATTAAGCCGACATGTTGAATCGGTTATTGCATCGATTATTGTTTTATTTGTAAATTAATTTTATTGTAATATCTTCTAGAGATGACCTACTAAAAATTGGTCTTAGGTTATGGTATAAATGTAAGATCTTAATTGTAAGATCAAGATGTGGATGTGACAAGGATTGTAATTCAGTATATGTGAAAATAAGAAGAGCTATACATGCAGACATCTCTTGAAGGTTGAAGGAAGGTTTTATGAAGGCATATCATAACTGAACCGGTACTGTATCCAGCATATGGAGATGCTATTTTGAGTAGTACATCATTATTGGATTTAACCATCCAATTATAGTCAATGTGACTCCCATTTGTGATTGAGCAGTGAGCTCTAGGCCCTTGGCCTTTCTGCATGTGCAGACCCCATTTGTATATACATACTATCTCCAGTAGTACCATCTGATTGTGGGTAAGGTTTCCCACCATGGTTTTTCCCCTTACAGGGTTTCCACGTACAAATATTGGTGTTATGTGTTGTGGATGTCTTTGTCTTTCTGTTTCATGCATTAATCTTTACTGGTACTGCAATTAACTAATAAACTATTTACTAGCATTAAGCTTTGGTTTACTAGTACTAAGCATTAAGGTTGGATAAGAAGTTTTGTTTTCAATTTATTTGACAACTGATTCACCCCCCCCCCTCTCAGTTGTCTCCGGGACCTAAAAATGTCATCACTAAGGAGTATCTTTTCACTTTACGATTGCATAAACCCATATATGATGCCTCTAATATAGTGGTGAAGTTATTTGATAAATTCTCTTATCCTACCATTGGCTCTATCACCCTTCTTGTTGAAGTTCATACTAAATCTATAGATGTTGAAATTGTTATCATACCCTCTTTTGAGCACTTCCATGTGAAGTTGGGCTATCCTCTTCTATATTCCATGAAGGCTATTGCTTCTCCTACTCATAAGTGTTTGAAATTTCCTCACAATGGAGAAATAATAACTGTGAACCATAGCTTATTTCGTCCATCCGAAAGAAGCCCTAGTGTTCCTATTGATTTCTTTTGGCCTAAGCAATTTCAATCTCTTCCATCAAGGAGCAATGTTCTTTTTCAATCTTATAAAAAATGGAAGAAAGATATTATCTTATCCTTGAGTCAACCTATATCCCCAACACTTGACATTCCTATCATACTTGAAGATGAATTTTTTCCCCTCACAGGTAGAACTAATCTCCCTCCCAAGGAAGATCTTCAATCTATTCCTATGGATGTGACTATGCCTTCTCCTAAGAAGAGAAACACTATTCCTCCTAAGGCTAGACCTATACCTCCTCCTCATGATGGACCTGGTCTCCTTCCTACACCTAACATTCCTCCTTTGAATGGAACATTTCCACCTCCTTCCTCTTATAGAGAGAAGAGGTCTGCTCCTCCTCTTGTCCAACCTAAAATACCTCAACTTAAACCATCAACTATCAAAGAGAAAAATATTCCTACTTTGTCAAATTATTCCTCCTCCTTTTCAGCCTTCCACTAAGACTCAACAAAATCATTGTGCAAGAGAACACCGACAAAGACACCATGTTCAAGCTCATGAAGTTGTTCCTCAAAATATTCAATCTCTGAAATCTCCAACAGTTGACATGATTCCCTTTTCTCCTAAGCTAGATGTTCAACCTACATCTCCAAATCATAAGTTGCACAAAAAATGTGTTGGTTTTACTCCTATTCATGTTCGCGCTCCTCTTTCTCTAAATTTTGATGAGGAAATGAGTGAAATTATTATTCATGATGTAAATACAACTCCAAATGCTTTTGATAGTGAGTATGAATATGTTGATGTGGACAAGTATTTATCAACTAAATTTTCATAAACCCTAATCCTAGCTCCTAGAATTAAACAAAGTGACTTACCACATGAGCATAGTCCTTGTTTGGATCTTGTGATAGCTCCATCGTCTATGCTCGATGTCACTCCTCTAGCATGTTTCTTGCCTTCCCGAAATAGTGATCAACAAGATCGGGAGGTGGATGTCGTTCTAGATTGGCAATATTAGCACTATAGATCTTCTCTCTATCTCCTTTCTTTCTCTTTTGTGACCATTATTCTATGTGTATCCTTGTTCTTCTATTTATTCTTCAATGTCTACTTGAGGATGATGCAAAGCATTGGGATCTTTTCTTGGTCTCTTTCATGTTGACTAAAAAGACATCTTCTCTTCCCTTTCTTCTAAGGTAGTTTCCTTTCTTTGGGGAATGACGATTATTCTATGCACATATACATATATGATATACACGAGTTATCATACAGCATACTGGCCTCAAGGAAAGCAAAACTACCTCATGTTTTGTTTTCATTATCCTTGGGTTTATTTCTCACTTGGGGGCTAAATCCTTGCAATAACATGCTCCCTCTCTTCTCTCTCTTGGGTGTATCCTACCTTAAAGCAACTGCTCCTAATAAGATGCGCGTGATCACTTTAACGTAGGGGCATACACTCCGCTCATATTTTCCTTTTCGATAATTAGAATTATTTAGTGAACTTGGCTTTGCTTCATAATCTTGGCATCTTTTTCGTGACTCATAGTGAGGGGAAATTTGCTACTTCCAGTCATGGTTTTCCCTTCTCGATCTTCCCTTTTAATTTTTCAATCAATGTCATAAGATCCTTAGTTCACTGGGGGCTTGGTGCATCTTTCCTCCTTGATGTGGTAGAAGTCTTTCAATATTGTTTCCTTGTACTTTACCGATAGTATTGGCATACGCTTATACTCCCACTAAAGTGGGGGCTAAATATAGTGTCATGAAATTGTGACCCTTACAATTGTCAGCCACATTAGGGTCCTCACGCACGTGATTAGAATCTTAAGCCAAATCGGAGACCGGAGACTTGTTCAACACCTGAGAGCTGCACCTTGCTTTTTTGCACATCCTGAACTACATCCTATCCTGTGAAAAAGGGTAGGATAGGGGTAGGGTGCCCCTATCCCCTACCCTATTTTGGGGCAAGACCCTTTTCAAATGTGCTTTGGAGGTTGCATATTGAGTAGGAAAACTCCCCTAGGGTCGGCCTGCAATGGAAAATTAGTCAGTTAGCCCTAATTGACAACTATTTAAGTTGCATTTCCCCTTCCATTTTTCCATATAACACAGATACATGAGATCACGCATTCAAACATTCGAGAGAATTCAAGCATTCTTTTCCAGTATTGAGCATTCTCAAGTCTCCTTTCAAGGCTAGGTGTTGCATTCAAGTCAAGGATTCAACCATTGAAGAGGAGATGCATTCCAAGATTCAACTCCACACAATAAAATCTACATACATTCTATCTACAACCTCCCTTGAGGTGACTTACAGTTCAGTCTTTCATTTACATTTACTTGCAAGTACTTTCTTTCATCATTTAGTTAATTCCAAAACTAGGGTTTGACCTGAAGGAAAACCCCCAATCCCAATACCTTTCCCTCTCTTTTCTATGTGTAGGTTGTAGGTGCACAACTATACATTCAAGTTCATGCTCCATTTGCAGAGGCGAAAAAACCCTTTTCCTTTCACGGATTTTTTGGAGGACTGTGTACATTCCCACCACAATCTGGGTAACTTTTTCCCAAATTTGTAGGGCAACTTCGTCTCAATAGATTATTGCCAGATCAAGGTGCACAGCTTCATCCTATGCTTTTATCTTGAGTTATAATCAGATCTTTTTTACTTTTACACTTGATCCTAACTACACAATTCAATTCAATTCAAATCTCAATCTCAGAAGAAGGGATTAACTGACCATCACTCAGAATTCAATCTCTTTCTCTAGAGGTTGAATCTAGTATATCTCCCCCCCCCTTATAATGTAATGCATGAAAAGTGTTTGAAGGATAATCCAAAGTGAAACTTTCATCTCTCCTCGGAGGGAAGAAAGGCTTTCCTCTAGATCTCCGTCATTCACCTTTTTCTAACATTACAACTTGTATCTTGATCAAGCACATGTAGTAGTACATTGATTCCTCGATGGTATATGTGGCTATAAGGATTGTTCCCTTTATTCATGTTTGAGGTTACTTTTTACCCTTTATACAATGTATAGAACAAATGAGAGAAAGTAATTTTGTGTTGTGCACTTTGTATAATATTTATGATGTTTGATTTATTATTATATGTGCACCTAGGGGGTCCTTGAAGTATGTGCATCACAAGGAGTTAACATTATTAGGGTCACTTTATATTTTGTATGTAACATTGGAAAATATACTTAATGTGGGGTCTAACATTGGGAAGTTGTATTAAATTTAATATTGGGGAAATATTAATTAAGTGAAAAAATTAGTACCAGATACTAAATGAGGGGTCAATAGTTTTGTAATCTCATGCTTTTAGTAACATGGTTTATGTAATACCACTTGGTGGTTTTGTGTGAACTCGTTTCTATAAAAGATTAAAAAAAAAAGCATAGTTATCTATGGTTGGGTAGTTGGAGTTTCGAGTCTCCTTATAAAGAGTGCATATGTAGAGCATTACATGGGATGTGTCATGGGGGCTTCACTAGCTAGGCTATATTATATCACGTGCATTCATATTGGGGGGTTTAATATCCCAAAATTGAGGGTACAATATATTTTCTATTAGTGAAAATAGGAGGTTTTCTAATTCATGCTATGAAAAAATACAATATTTGGTTAAAATAGTGTAATAACCCACTACACTTAACTCAACAAAATTTTGACCCTTTTTTTTTTTGATTTAAGCATTTGTGTTTGTTTCAATCACATACTCTGGGAATCTATCCATTTGGATTAGGCATTCATCCATCCAGAATGAGCATCTAACCATACGAGTTAGGCATCTGTCCATATGGGGCAAAAGGTTTCATCTATCTAATACGAGATAGACATCTACCCATACGGGGTAGGCATCTATCCAACTTGGGATAGGAGGTGCTCTGGCCAGAGACTTAGACTTGTCAGGACCATTTGGGTCCTGAGTCACTCACTAAGTACTACACTCCTCTAATAGGAGTGCACTGAGGCTGCTGTCCTTAGGAAAAATCAAAATAACATAATGCAAGCTTGAATTCCGCCTCGGAATTTGGCTTAAAGCCTTGAGAAGTCAAGCAAATCCATATGGGATTCCTTCCGAGTATGCATTGAATTACTTTTTCTTTTATTACACTTATTTTTCAATTAGGATTCTTCGCTATCCTTCTTCTTACCAAATCCTAGACCCCATCCACGAACTCCTGAGTACTAGGGACAACTTCATCCCTAGACATCCTACATACCCATTTTGGCACGGGATCAAGGCATAAAGTATGTAGTTCTATTTTCTAATCTATGGTTTAATGTAAACTGTTTGGTGGGTATGCAACCCTTTCTAGGGTCAATGTCCCAAACAGTTTCTCTGCAATTGCTACCGATGATGGTAGCTCTTAAGAAAAGGCTCAAGATGGCCTATTTCTTGTGGCCTAAAACAAATAGATCCTAATACCTATCATAAGCGTCACCCTTGACCCAATTGTCAATCGTCAACAACTCTTTCGAGATTAAGTCAAATTTATAAAAGCATTTCACTCAATCAACCCTAAAGGGGTTTACTATGGTTTAACATAGCGGGTGTAAAATCATTTAAGGATTATCTTATTAGATTATCGATCCAAGGGGGATTACCCACCCCTTGGATTTTAACTTCCAAGTGTCCCTTATTACTCCCCAACGATTTATAGGGACGATGCCACAGATGTTGTTGATGCAGCTTTATTAGTCGTTAAGTGCAGTAGTTCAACACGATGGCATTACCCGTAAGCATGACCTAGAGGCATCATAAATACCGAACGCTGCTAGGTTTTTGTTTTTCCAACTCCCTTTGTTTAGTTTTCTAACTAAGAGGCTATGAAAACTTTTAATTAGCATCATGCTTGAAATGATTATGAAATGAATGTGCACATTTAGACATTGCAAAGCTTAATTAATTGAAATAACTACTTCTATGGGATTCATGAACCACTTGAAAAAAATACCATCCTTCTACAACTACATTATTTAATATTCAAAACTTGAAATATAACTTGTACAATAATGACAATTATGAAACTTGCATATTGATAATTAATGTGTAACTTGCATGAAGATGATGAAAATGTAACTTGCTCATCAATAAATGCAAATAATGTATAAGTAATTCACATGATGCAAGAATAGTGTAATTTACATGCAAGATTAATCAATGTTTATTTCTATCGTGAGAATAATTAATTATAGAGTCACTAGTTCAAAATAAGCAAATAGTTTAGACATTAGACAAATTTTGAATCAAATCATAATAATATAAATTAATTGTTTTTTAATGAATCTAAAATACCAACTAAGTAACCCAATAAATCACAAATAAATTGAAAGAATCCAATTATAAAATTAGGTATACTTTAATTTACAATTATAAATTTACTAAACAATGATCCAAATTATTTATAAATTTTTCTAAGTTTAACTTTACTAAACTAAAATTTAAATTAAAGAAAATATTAGCAAATTCCAATTTGCAAATTAATATGTAAAAAAAAATATAAATAAAAAAAAATGATACGAAAATAAGCTTTCATTGTCAAGTGGGGAGTGGGGGCCACAGGTCCCATCACCACTGCGGACCTACGGGTGCAAGACCGCAATGATGAGGGGACACCCATAGGCCCCTCCACCCCCCCTGCGGCCACTGCTGTAACAGTGACTGCAGGGGTAGTGGAGAGTACCACTCCCCGACGGTTTTATTAACTCCACCTCCCCCCTACGTTGACCGTTTAGTTTATTTAATGCAAAAAAATATTTTTTGAAAACTACTTTTTTTTATTTTATATTCTTTTTTTTATTGCACAAATTAAATATTGCAATAGATATATAGTTTTATTCCAGTTCTATTAACAATTTAAGAGGGGTATATATAAAAATGTTATTATAAAAATAAAAATAAGAATCTACTCACATGAATGAAAGTTAATAGAGGAATTTGTTTCAGATGATTTCACAGGAGCCCAAAAAAGGTACATTGTGCTTGAAATTGAGGCAAGCAATACAACAGAGAACTAAATTACCTCAGAGATAGATAAATGTATAAATTTCGATTTCACAGTGATCATATTCAACAAATTTGCCTTATGTTGAGATAAACATAAATATTTATGATGAGTTTGTCAGGAAATTAATATTCACGGAGGAAGAGAGATTTCTAAAAAAAAATAAAATAACAAAGATAATAATTTCATAGGGAGTTTATACAACAATATTGAGAAGAAAAAAATCATATTTGAATTACTATTTCACTTAGCAAGATTTCTCATTACAAATGATTATATGCACAGAGAAAGAAACTATTTACAGAGATAAAAGAATTTTGAGTTTTTCAAAAAAAAAAGTAGAGATGTTGAAAAGCACGATTTTTCCAGATTCAAGATTTTCTCTAGATTTCAAAAAGCAGAAAAAAGTAGAAGTCTAATTCCTTTCTTTTCTCTAAACAGATTAACAAATAAAAAAAAAATCTGCATTTGCATGTTTGAAAAGTACTTTTGTCAATGCATTTCTTTAATGAAAAATAGATTTTCCTTTCTAATTAATCTATCTAACAATTAAGAAATAATTTCCTTTAGAAAATTATATTCAAATAAAAGAATCTAAGAGGAGATATTTCCTTTTGAAAATATAAAATTTACATAAGCAATTAGCAAATGCAAAAAGGGAGGGAACCTGGAGAAGCCTTTTGATGTTGAATTCTCTCCAAATCTTCAAGCTAGCCTTCCTTGATCCTTCCTTGCAAGCTTGGAAAAATTTCTTCAAAATAAACTATTGTACAAATGAAAAATGTGACTATGAGAAAAAAAAACTACTTGAGAAAACTTTTCTTCAAAAAAATAATCAACTCCCTCTTTTTGAAAATTGCATACAATATATTGGAAAAACCCCCTTAACTCCACTATCTAGAAAAATTAATTGAAAATGAGATTCTTTTTCCAATATTGGATCCACGCAAAATTGATTAATATCCTAGTGGGGGAGTTACATGCAAGGGAATTAAAGAATGAAGATTCCTCTAGAAGCTTCTAATTTCTCCTACAACATGTGCCATAATTGGGAATGGGAAAAAAATAATAATAAATAATGCCTATTTAAATTATATTCTCCAAGTGTGTATGTGGGTCCATTATTTAACCTTTTATAATATTTATTCAACCATATTCAATAGCTCAACCACAAAAAGATATAATAGAAATTGTATCAAATCAAAAGTGATAAAGGAGGGTTGTGACCTTCATGACCTTTTGGGGATATTTTGGAAGAAGTGTTAAAAAATTATGACCTTCATGACGAAAAAGCATGGATCAATGGGGATTTCCCTTGAAGATTCCTAAAAAGATTTTTTTTTTCTTTTTTTAATGTCAATCTATGAGGCAATTAAGTAGAGCTTTGATTCTCATGATATTAGTCATTGAAAAAATACAATGGGAAGGTATGGGGATCTCCTTGGTTTGCAAGTTATAGAGCACTACATGTAGGTCCTCTATGCCATTGACTTCCTCTTACATCATATCTAACACCCATTTCTCTAAAGGGATTTGGTTGCTCGTATGCTTGCAACCATAACACATGAGGAAAACAAAAATGGTACCGATAAAGTATTCCTAAAAGAAATTGAAGAAATTGGGGAAAATATGCTCATGACACATATTCATTACATATATGTCACTACCATAGAAATAGTGTCCTTGTGGCTTTTAAGAGGGTTTCTTTGGTCAAATTTCAACATATGGTCTATCTATTTTGTAAACTTTATTATTAATAATACATATATTTAGGCTTAGTGCCCTTTATCAAAAAAAATTCATCATAATTTTATTATTTTTAAGTTACCCTAAAATACTTTCTAATATTTATGAGGATGCATGGAAATTGTAGTAAGATTTTGAGAAAGGTTTTGTTGGTCATGTTCTTCTATCTTATTTTTTTCATACATTTGATTAGGTGAAGTATGGTTTTGAGGTGTATGAAGGTTTTTATTGCCTAAAAAAGAATTTGGCAAATAAAAAATAATAGAATTTATCTAGCTTACCTCTTGCATGTTGGGGACCATTGTTAAAAAGATAGAGATGGCTTAAATTAATCTTATAAACATGGTGCTCCCATTCCTTATTCACATTTTGTTTCAAATTAAAAAATAGAATGAGATAGGGAAGCTTGTGGTTGATATTTATTTTTTATTTAATGATAGGAGTATGTTTAGTTTTATATTAATTAAGCTTAAATGTGGTCCCATTTTCAATGGGCTCACATTATAACATGAGAATACCATATTTTAAATGGTATGAATCTATTATTTTTATTTTATCTCCAAAATAATTTTTTATCTCAATTTTTTTTCCACATAACCAAAACTCTATGCAATAGCTTTGATTTATAGAAAATTTCAAAATAAGAAATGACTAAATGAAATCCATAAATAAAGATTCAAAACCATGAGTCATACAAAAAAATCCAATTTCCCTATAGTTGTGTTCATATAACCTAAGATAACAACTAACTCTATTACACATCTTCTAGACTATATAATAATAGTCAAATCAATCAAGTTTTCTCAAATTCAAGTGATCTATGAGAGCATTATATATTTCGGTCATAACCACTATTCAAATTGAGAAGATGCCCTATAGCTCTCAATTTTGACATTTTCAACATAATCTCCCTATTCAATGTCTTTTTGCAAACTATTGATATTTTCAATATAATCTTCTATTCAATGTCTTCTTATAAAATATCTCGAGTATCTTGATAAATAACTAATAATAAATAATATCCCTACCTTCACACTTGTGTCCCATTTTATCTACTCAATAATGTTTAGACAACATACATTGTATATCATCTAAATAATTAAATACAATTTTAAGGCTTAGGATTTCCAAGATGAATGGTATACCTATTCCAAACAATCCATAACTAGGTTACTCATGTAGCTCCATCTAAATTAAGCTTGAAGAATACATCAAAGGAGAATACATTTTATTTTCTTTTGTCTTTTTTTCTTATATTAAATATCTCATTAATGAAAATCTGAATAGTTTTTTCAATTATGGAACACAACATCTTTCCAATTAATGATGGAAAAATAGACAAATATATATATATATATATATATATATATATAATTTTTTTTTTTCCTAAATAATTTTATTAAACATGACTATTTAATAAATCATTGTTTTGTTTAAACAATGACCTAAGATAAAATTTGATTAAATTAGAAAAAAACACAAGACACTATTTATTTGAATAAGACGGAGCTCCAAATATCTCTATCATATTCATAATGGACATAGAAATTATTCCCTCTTCTCCCTTTTTACATTAACAATAGTAGGATAAGTCTTAGAAGTCTCTTTTTGATAGCTTGTCCTAACTAAAAATCTTATTTTGACCTAGAAGTGAAGATTTTCTTTGAATCATTTTTGTTAGTCAAACACCCAAAAGAATATTCCCTTCACCAAACAATAAATAGCCTTCACATTGCATTTTCTTAGATATTTTTTTAGCCATATATCCACTATTGAAGGATTTTAGATCCTTTCCTTCTTGCTTCACAAGAATTTGTAAGGCCCCCTTCAATAATTTTAGAAGGAAAATCATTGAAATAATTTACCAACAATCTCTAGCGAGGAGAAATTTCTTAATATATATCACTTTCAAATTTCAATTGTCTCAAACAAAATCTAATGTCATCAAGTTATTATTTTCACAATTGTAAAGTTATAGTTCAAATAAATATCTACCTAACATATTAAATTTACTTGAAAATAAATTCCATTTACCAAATATAACTTATAATACTTTAAAATTCAAATTTATCAAAGATAAAATATTTTAAACTTCTAATTAATTTTAATTTTAAATTATATTGAAAATTTAAATTTATTTAAAAATAATATTTATGATACTTGATTTTAAAACAATTATAATAATAATTCTAATGTAATTAAGAAATTAATTTTGGGTATATTTTTTGTCAAATTCATTTCAAGCATGATCTCAGCTTTACACTCAGCAAAACTTGATTTCTAGTGGATTCATTCAGAACTATTCAATTTCACCTATAGACCAAATACCCATTAACAAAATTCAAAATTTTAAAAAATAAATCTGAAAAAATAATTTCTTTCAAAATTACTTGGAGTTATCAAAGAATGCATAATGTCCTAGATAGAAAGAATATCTCACCAGTTCTATTCACTGCTGTTCCTTTCGAATACTTACTAGGATGTTCAGAAAGGAGAAGGTAACTTGAAAAGCACCCATAATTTATTTTCTTGATATCCATCTATTCTATTGATTCCATTTCATATTTGTATCATTTTCAATTTGTCACCTCGCTTTCAATTGTGTGACAACTATATTTTTCTACCTTACAGAAAATTCAGTTTAAGGGTGACGGTTATATGATGTATCATCAGGATTTGGTAGTACAGTTCTTAAACCTAAAAACTATTAATACACTGAAAACGCCACCTAAATGAAAATAGTGACATTTATTAGATAATATATTTTTATACAAATTAGCAATGAATTGCTTGTGAATCGAAATAACAGACAATATAGAGATCAAATCACTTTCAAATTATGTATATTGATCAATCCCATTTTTCTTTTCTTCTTTACCAAACTTAATCGTTGAGGCTCAAGGCTGTTCAAATTTATGCACGGTTTTGTTATAGTGGTAAATGTCTATTTTGCTCTCCCTATGGTTTTTTGTTGGTATGGTTCTGACCTTAAACGTGTGTTTTTCTAGGGTTCTAATTTAGCTATTAGAGGCATTCACATTTTCATTCAGATTCACAACTTTTGTTTAGATTACTACTCTGGCTGTTTGAGATAAATTATCTAAATTTTAAAATTCTAAAGGTTAAAAGTATATCATATGGATGATAAACCCAGCGAAGACACAATGGTTCAGCAGTCATGAAGTATTTTAACTGAGACACTACATGTCCAAAAACTTATTCTTTTCTTATCGTTTTATTCTGTAATTATAAATTTTTAAAAAAATAGTTTTCTCTATCTTTTTCTTATACTTGTTTTTTTTGGTTCTCATGTCATCTTTATCCCTTCCTCTTACCAGTTTATGGAGCGCAGAACTGTCATTCTTTAATGGGTTCTGTCCCTTCGATCCAGTTGTTCCTTCCTATCTTCAAATACTGAGAAGTATCGTACTATCGATCAGGATTTAATTTCTGAGGTTCTTACTGTATCATATAATACATCTGTAAATTTGAATTCCTGGATGAGGGAAAACATGGGTTAATTTTCAAATAATCCATTTAGCAGCCAAGCCCGTTTGATTGTCTATAAGTAGAATCGGGTCTGAAGCCCAAGACTTTGGGTGAAACAATTTCTACAAGTCCAAATAGAACCATTTCTAGAGAACAACCTGCAACTGTGAAGCGCCAATGAAAGGAAATTTGTACTCTACATCAAAGAGAATCTTCAAGGTGAAATCATTCGAAATCGGTATGGGGTTTCATTTTTTTTTTATAGTTCTATCTTATCTTAATGATGAATCTTGAAATATAATATGGAATATTGGTGTTAAAAAATGTTATATAGTTAAACTTAAAAGTCTATGCATGTTGATCACAATTTTTGTTCTTTAAAAGAATAATATAAAATATGACACCACAAAAAATGGAACTGCAGAATTCTCATTTGTCCAAGTTTAAACAGTAATTCATTTATCTATATATATATAAATAAAAGACTCTCAACAACCATCCTATAAACCTGTTAAAGAGTTTGACAACAAAGACGAATTATTAACAACAAACTGAACAGCTAACTGAAATAAATTTATACAATTGTTAATAACTCTCTTTCATTAGCTACATATGTTCTTTCCTTCTACCTCTTGTAATCTGCCACACTTGCTTTAAGCCTCTTCTTATTTATGACACTAGAGTATGAATATAACATTTGAAGTACGTAGAAATAGAATCTCTGATCTACACCCATACTACATCTTTCCAAATAAGGCAACTCATAGAACGACTCTTGTAGAGATTGAGTGGGTAAACAAGACAATTTCATGAGCTATTGAACAAAGGATTGATTCGAGAGATTTTGAATTCATGTATGGTACTATAGTACCAGCACCAAAGAAAAATGGAGAATGGAGAATGTGTACAAACTCTTGACTTATAACAAGATTATAATTAAAAATAAATTTCCTCTACCAAGGATAGATGATCTTATGGATTTTTTTTTTAGTGGAGCCAAATAATTCATGAAGATTGACATAAAAATCAAGGTAGACTGCAATGTTATTAGTAATGCCTTAAGAGCTATTTGAGTTAAGAAGGTAAGCCTATTGCCTATTTTAGTGAGAAGCTTAATGATGTCAAGAAAATGTATTATGTTTATGATCAAGACTTTTATGCTATAGTTTAGGCTTTGAAGAAACAAATTAATTACTTGTTGTTGAAAGAGTTTATTTTATATACTAATCATGTTTATTTTATATACTAATCATCAGTCTTTGTAGTATGTTATTAGTTAAGGAAAATTATATTAGAGTCACTTAAAATGGGTCGAGTTTTTGTAGATTTATACCTTTTCTCTTAAGCACAAAAGTGGGAGGTAAAATAAAGTTGTAGATGCCTTAATAAGAAGGAAAACCTTGTTGATGAAGATGAATATAGAAGTTGTTGGGTTTGATGAGCTCAATATTTTGTATCCCAGATATTCAAACATTACAAAGGCTTACAGAGCTTGCTTGTAACCTACTACTTTGGACAAAAAAATGGTTGTATTTATGAATCCAATATAGGATGTTGTTTAGAGGGATCTAGTTGTGCATTCCAAGGAGTTGTATGAGAGAGAACCTAAATTAGGAGAAGCATAGTGGAGGATTGGTTGGTCACTTTGGGTGAGATAACACCATTGCTCTTCTTAGTGAGAATTATTATTAACCATTCTTACAATGAGATGTGAAGAATTTTGTACAGAATTGTAAAGTATGGCAAATGACTAAAGGAGTATGTCAAAACACTAGTCTATATCATCTATTGCCTATACTAGAGAGATCATGGGAAGATGCAAGCATGGATTTTTTTCTTGGTCTACTAAGGACATAAAGAGGATATGAATCAATATTTGTGGTGGTTGAAATATTTTTGAAAAAGGAACATTTCATTCTATTTCAAAAGACTAATGATGTTGTTCAAATTCTAAAGTTATTTTTTAGAGAGGTGCTAAGACTACATGGTCTATCAAAGAGTATAGTTTTAGATAGAGATACAAAATTTGTTGGGTACTTCTAGAGAACCTTATAGAAGAGATTGAAGACATATTTAAAGTTTAGTGTTGCACACCATCCATTGAGCAATAGACAAACAAAGGCGGTGAGTACAATTTTTGGTAACCTACTGAAATTCTTAGCAGAAGAGAAGCCCAAGGGATGGGATTTCACTATACTACAGTCAAAAAAAATTGTTACAAAAATATTTTCAACATGAGTATTGGTAACTCTTGACTGTAGATTTTATATGGGAGTAGTATGAGGAATTCTTCTGAGTTGAGGAAGATAGATAAAGGAGAAAAGAGTTGTGCATACATGCCAAGGACTTTGTAGAGGACACAAAGAACTTGCATGAAGTAGTAAGAAAGGAAATTAGTAAGATAAATTTTTAATACAAGAAAAAGGAAGATCAAAAGTGAAAGTTAAAATAATTCAATGTTGGTGATGAAGTTATGGTTCACCTAAGGAAAGAAAGGTTCGATATGGGAACATATAATAAGTAAAAATTGAAGAACCTTGGATTGTGCAAGATTGTAAAGAAACGCGATTCAATAAATTCATATGAGGCTTGGAATTACCAAATAAAATTAACATATCACCTATGTTCAACATTATTGATTTGACAAAGTATCATGGAGGAGGCATTGAAGACAAACTAACAAAAACATAGTGGATTATTTTGGAATCCTCCTATGAAGGAAGATATAGAATAAATATTGGGTAATCATGTGGGTATAAGTACAAGAAATAGGAAGTATGAAGAATATTAGGGTAAGCAAAAAATAAGGTCTATTGAAGACTCATCATGGTTGTATATGGTAGAGGTTGATTGTCTTGGATTTCCTCTAAGATCAAAGATGTGACAAGGTCACTTCTCAAATTACATTGGGTGTCTAAAGCAAGAGCATCCAGTAGTGTATGGGAAATCTTGCATCACCCTAAAAAAATGTATTTTCCTTTTCTTTTCATAGGTTTCCTTAGCTTTTTTTGAGCCCGTGATGATACTTTAAAGGTGTAGGATAGTCGAAACTCTCAAAAGGCCGAAAATTATTGCATGCTACTTTTAGTAAGTTGAATTATATAGATATTTATGGACATAAAAACTTACTCCAAGGAGTAAAATTAAAAAATGAATTGAATGGTGAAAGAATCATCTTGATATCCTATTTTGTTGGGGAGATATTAAAGTTTTTATCTCAAAATATTTTTCCTATGATGTTTCAAACTCACATTTGAATCCCTTAGAAGCCTTGTAAAAGCTTGAAAAGTGCACAAAATGATCTTAGCATTGTAGATCTCTTCATGAGATTCCAACAATATATTATAATAGTCAATTCAACACCCGAATCAAAATTTATGGCGCCCAAAAGTTGTGCTACTAAAATTCAAATTTCAAATGAAAAATCTTGTTGAGTAGAAAAATCAATGGTTGGATCTCTAGGCTCTCAAAGAGAGGAGTTACACTTTCTAGAACATTCTAAGATGTTTATTGGTGCCAGATTAAGAGGGAAACCAATGTTACCAAAGATGGCTCCATTAGTGTAGATTGTGGCTCTGAATTGTAGATTTTTCTTAGAGTGTTGATTTTCTTTGTAATGAGTTAAGCCCATGTGGTTGTCACATTGAAATTTTTTAATCTAGTATTCCATTTTATTGAGTGAATTTAAATTGGTTTATTTTCCTTCTTGCATTTTGTGTATCAATATTTGTTGTTGTGCTATGTATGAGTGTTGGGTGGAGTATCCCTTCATCAAATTTAGTGTCCACATTACGTGTTATGCAAGAATTAACATATCATCTATGACTTATCAAATTCAAAAATAAAAATCCAATAATATAATTCCAACTTTTATATTCATTTCTTTAAACTATTCTAGAACCAAGTACATGTGGGATTGACCCGCAATTTCTTAAGTTATTAATAAACAAGAGCTCAAGTTAATGGTCCTCCAACTAGCTAGTGCCCACAAACTCAAGGATGAAGTATTCAAATTTAGATGCTAGTGTATTCTATAAAAGAATAAAGTCCTTGTCCATGTTTTACCATACATTATCTCTTATGTGTTATCACATTAGAGAGCATTGCATTAACATTTAGCACCATAAGGATACACATAGGCATTTAAATTTCTATTTGGCATGTCTTTAAGTCTAATATAAATTATTGAATTGATTGAAAGAGTAGACTAAAACACATGGTGGAAAGCTAGTTGACTTCCACTCCTTAACATATCAAGTTAAAATTGACACTCCTAAGTACTACATCTCTCAAATATTAGAGGTATAAAGTATTAGGCTTAGTAATATTATCAAAATTGTAGAAGTAAATTTCAAAACTTTAAGTACATGATTGAACAATAATAGAAAGAAAATAATTTTGTAATCTACAATAACTTCATAGTTATAAGACAGATAACTAAAATAAGAAATAGAACATAAACATAAGCTACAACTAAATAATCCTATCCATCTTTATCAAATTAATATATATTTATATAAATATCTAAATGTTAATTCAAAATTAAACACTTTTATTCATATTAATTCAATATATTTTAATAATTTAAATTAATTAATTAAAAAGAAATCTTGTGTTTCTATCCCCTACTAACAATTTAATAGTCCATTTATCAAATTTGATTTGTTAAGTAATTGAAACTTCAATGTTCAATCATATTTAATTTTTTATTAAATTTTTGACAAGTTTTTACTTGACTTTTTTCCCTTATTTGTTGATAATAATGATAACAAATAGAACCATTAAATACATTGCCACTTCTCACTGGCTCTCAGCATTAATGAGCAAGGAAGAAATAAACTGCTTTTGATTAGTTTTGAATGAAATACTACTGAACTCCAAGAGGGAAATATTCCAATAAAACCCTTCAATACAGTCTAGAATATTATGACAAAATCCTTACAATCATCAGCACAAAAAGTGATCAAGATATAGAGATTATCTGATCTTTTCAAGATAAAGAATGCTACATAGATATGGTCAGATCCAGTTTAATATCATTTTCAGGTTGATACTGATCATCAAAAGGTGACAAGTAGTACTGCTCCAATGGAATACTTTTTATTTGTTTGGAATTAAGTCCTAGAGATTTGTTGTTGCCAATTATATCACATTGCTTTTCATTCTCCTCCGAAAGGCTTAGATTTCCACTTTCTAGACCTAGTTTTTGAATCAACTGTAACTCACAGGAGGCACTCAAAATTAATGGCTTCTTCATCTTCTTGATTTGATAAGAACAAACCAACAAGACGCTCAACTTCTTTGGCCTACCATTGGAAAACAATAGATTGGGCTGCCATCAGATGACTTGAAATTTATTTAGATATGACTTTATACAGGTAACAACTTATTTATGTAAATTCCAGAGATAAAAACTTTAGTAGCACACAATAAAAGTTTTCTGTAGAAAGGATGGATTTGAGCCCGCCCTTCATAACTTTTCTGGGATTTATAGTCCGGACTGAAACAATTAGTTGTAGAAGATTCTTCTGTGATTATATGATCTGAAGGCATAAAAAAGTTTTCTCTTCTTCTCCCATGCATCTTCTATAAGTTCATTTAAGTCATTTTCTTCATGGTACTTGAGAAGACGGATATCATATCGGTTCAGAACTGAACTACCTATGAATTTTTCACCCTGTATTGAATTTCCATAGCTTCCACTTATACTTGTGTTGTGAAGAGATTTTTTCCGGACATTTTGGATTTGTTTCACTCGACATAGCAAAGTATTTGTTGGTATGTTAATTATGTTCGTAGAAAGAATTGGGTCTATCTTTATATAATGGAGTAATTGCAATGTTTTAAGTATTAAGTTTTAAGTATAAGTTGGTGAATGTTGTAACATGTTGGGTTTGTGTATTTGTAATAATTTGTAATAAAGATAAATTGGAGAAACATTTGTTGAAGCATTCTCATAAATATATGCATTTGAAGTTAATATATTCTAGGTCAGAGTAATTTATGTGAACAGTCTAAGCTTATGTGGTTTGAGTTAGTGTTCATATACTTCTAACCTCCATCAAAGTGGTATTTGTATAGAAAGATTGGGGAAGAGCTAAAGTTGGAGAAGTGATGTGCTATAAGAGGATCATGGTAGTTTTAAATTTTGCAAAGAAATATTTAGAAAAGGTTGTGGAAAAGAGGATCACTATATAGAGACAAGTCCTAGCCATCAAAAAGATTATAATATTTTATTATTAATCACAACAAAAAGAAACAAGTTATAGTCCTAGGTGAAGGCAACATCACAACCAAAATGAGGAGAGAATGGATGAAAGAAAAAGTAGATTGTAGAACTTGTTTGAGCTACCTTTTCTTGAATCTAGGCTAAAAGTTGCTACTAGAAGTAGTGGAAATTTGTATTAGGCTGCTTCCAATGTAAAAAAGTTGATTCATAGTTTTGTATGTAAATAGCATATCTCCTTTTGAAAAGATTTCATAAGTGGTAAATTTGCTAGCGATAATAGAAGGAAAAGGGAGAACTGTTGAGTTAACCAAAAGAAAAATATTTTCTAGTCTCAATAAGCTACCTAGTAATAGAAGATGAGAGTTCTTTTTGAGAAGTGCATTTATAAGAAGATAAAAGAAATACACTACAAAGAAAAATTGAAAAAAAAAAAATTATACAATCTATCAAAAAGAGTAGATCATAGGATATTAAAATCTGAATTCAATACTTTGGAAGAAGATCGTCAAATGAGAAATATTAACTTTACATGCAGCAATTAAGTTTCAAACCTAGGACCTTCCATTTTCTATTGAAGTTCTCTAATAGTGACGTGTTGGGCCTTTTATAGCCAATCCATCTTTGGTCTGAGTGTGTCTTTCTTTCAACACCTCCCTTCACCCACTCTATAGATGCTTGGGGCTCCTAGATTTGTTTGGCTTTGATACCATATTGAGATTTACATGGACCAACTAAGACTCAAACCGAGGGCATTTTCTTTCCCATTTGAATGCTCTACCACTTAGCTATTGACCCCTTCGTGACCAATCCATTTTTGTTCCAATTGTTAATTATTTTCAACAAGAAAAGGTAGATCAAATGTTGGTTTGAGACACTACTGAAGAAAGGAGAATTGTGAACAAATACCATTTTATTTAATTTTGAATCTAGATAAGAACATGAAAGCTGCAGAAAAATAAAAGATACATCATAGTAAAACATAAATAAAAGTTCATAAAAAAAAGCATGTCATGAATCTAGGTCAATATTTGATAAATCTATATGATCACATCTTCTAATAATTGAGTCAAAGAATAATGCTAGCAATAAGAGCACATGCTATAATTTTATTGACCAAAGGAGATAAAAAAGGGCCATAGTCACAAAACAAGATTGAAAAAGGAAGTGAATATTTCAACTAGCAAAGAATCAAAACCATCACCATTCTAGCCATTTTATAATATTATTGACAACAACCAAGGCGAAAAAATTATAAGAATATAATGAAAGATATTTCAAGATAATAAAGTTCTTAGTGCATAAACAGGAGTGTAGTATGTAAAAATTCACAATCTCAAGAGAATCTTGAAAGTTGTAAAAGAAGATTAATTAGTTGTCAAATTAAATTAAAATAAATTTGTAGATAAGAGAAGCAAATGTATTGCAAATTTACTAGAAAGTGTTTGTACCATTTGATGCATTTTTTAATATTTGTTAAAGCCCAAGTAAGTTTTAAGATATGCAATGTCAACGGTATATCATTTCAAATTTGAAAGAATGTAGACATGTAAATCTATGGTACAATTGTGGTATTTGAAAGGAAAGACCCAAATCACAGTAGCTAATCAAATCATTGGACAAGTGCAACACTATATATATTCAAGTGAATAAGGAAATTATTTATTTCAATGAGAAGATTGGTAAGAGTGAAAAAAGAAAAAGAAAAATTTAATATCTAAAAAATATAATTGAAAGGATTAGTGAAAGATAAAAAGAGTAATGAAGAATAGAAAAAAATATAAAACACTCAGCAAGGGATATTATGAAAATTTATGTAGAAATTATATTTTGAAACAAATAGTGAAAGTTAAAAATAAAAATGAAGAATTAGAAAAGGAAAATAGTTCACAAAATGATGAAATATTAAATTTGAAAGAGAAAAATTATCAATTAAATCAATTAATTGTAGCATATTGAAGGGTAAATGAATGTTTAAAGCCAAAGTATTCACTATGTGATATCCCATACAATATTAATGATTTAGAATGAATATTTTGGTAGATGTGATATAGCTAAAGCTTCTTTAGATAAAAAGTGTAAGACTAGAGATAACAATGTGTCTGAATCTACAAATATTTCTAGTTGTGATAAAAATAAGAAAGGATGTTTTTAATATTATGAAAAAAATGGGTTATGGTAGAAAAGGATTGGAAAAGTATGCTAACTAATTAGAGAGCCCATTGAATCAAGAGTGAGGTAAAAAAAATAAAAGCCTTGCATATGTTAGAGGTAAAGAAAATATAAATGATGTTCCAAATAATAAAATTAGTTCAAGACATGCAATATTCACATTGTAGTAGGAAAGGACATAAAAAATAATGTGATGGCTCTTCATCGTTATGCTATTTATGAATTGAAGAATCAATATAAAAATGTGTTGGAATACAAGTAGAAAAAAATAATGTATGGAAAAATATATATGTAGATGAATTATGCATGGATTAATGTATCTAATTAAAAAATGGTTACAAATATGTTTAAAAGGTTATACATGAAAAAAAAAATTGCATGTCAAAAAAAAGGTGATCAAGTAAGATTTGAATGTGTGAGAAAAATGATTTAATAAACAATGGAGACTATTTTTAATATTGCAAATCTATAGATAGTTAACAAAGAAGAGTTGGTATATTCATAAAGGAATCAGTTAAGGAGTTTTGGCCCCTAAGATAGAATTTGGGTGTTGTAAATACTAAAGTTTTCAATGATAGTAATTAAAAGGGAGTGTTGGATATGATATTTCTCCTCCTTTGAACTCTCATCCTGATGATGAATCATGGAGTGTGATTCGAAATGTTGATGAAAAATTTGCACACAATCGAATCTAGAAGCATCAAAAGATTTATAACATGGATTGTGGAAATCTAATATCATTAATATGTTATTTCTCTTAACTAAATATAGTAAATAGTTTGTTTTAAAGAAATTCCAAGATAGGAAAATATTTACTATTGTTAGTAGGTTGTTATTACTGGCATGTTAGCCATATTTCCTCAAAGATTATTGTAATGTTTTAAGTAACATGTGATCAGATCATCATATAATTAAATGATCAAATGATCAATGAGTAGAAATTATTTATAATATTGTAGCATTATGTGCATGTGTATTGATAATCATATATAATCAAGTTGGATTGAAGAAATATTTGTTCAATAATCCTAGCATATATTTGTATTCTCAGTTACAATTTTTTGAGTTTGAGAAATATAAGTTTGTTTGTTTTGAGATGTTAATTTACATCTAACCTCCATTAGTAATATTTGTAAATGCATGCCTAAATTTTTTATTATAAGTGTATATATTATATTTTAGTTTATTGGAGAGATAATATATTATAAGGTTTTAATGCATACTAATGTACTATTGGTTGAAATTAACATTTTATTTCTATTGTATTTATTTCTTAAATTTTTTAGGATAGTATTATCCAAGGAAAATGTGAAATATATTGTGGTCTACAAGTCCCTCAATATCAACCTAAAAATTAGAATGTAAAGGGGGTCAAAATGGAGGTTAGAGGATTGACTAGGAGATTGGAAGACCATTCCTTTCTCAGTTTAGCTATTCATTTTGAGAAAGGGTAAAATGCTTCAATAGCATTTTTGGTAAGATGGTTTTCTTTTCAATTTAGTGATATGTATTCTAATTTAGAATTGTAGTGCTTTTTAATGCTCAACTCTGGTTTCCTTTTGAGCTTTAATATAGAGCAATGATCTAGTGTAGTCATGCTTCTACCTCAAAGGGAGATAGGTCTTCATGTTCAATTAGGAAGTCGTTTTATACCTCTATTAGGTGTTGCCTATGTAAAATAAGCATAGACAAAGTGGATTCATTTAGCATGTAGTCTAATAGTTGGCCATCAATTTAGAATGCACTTGAGAGCTATGGGTACAAAGAATCATGAGGACAATTGACATTCTAGATGAGTAATGAAGAAAATTATTTATATTACATGTGGTATAGACAATCAAGAGAATGTGCTGATTGAGGAATTCTAGTATGGTTATACTAGGTAATGTTAAGAAGAGGAAATGATCTTTAAATTGTAGAAGGTAGTGATACACGACACTAAATGTATAAAAGGGGGGCTTATGGGTGTTAACACTAGGTGAGGTTGTTATTATTGGCATGTTAGCCACATTTCTTGAAAGATTATTGTAATGGTTTAAGTAACTTGTGATCAGATCATCATATAATTAAATGATCAATGAGTAGAAATTATTTATAATATTGTAGCATTATGTGTATGTGTATTGATAATCATATATAATCAAGTTGGATTGAAGAAATATTTGTTCAGTAATCCTAGCATATATTTGTATTCTTAGTTACAATTTTTTGAGTTTGAGAAATATAAGTTTTTTTTTTTTGAGATGTTAATTTACATCTAACCTCCATTAGTAATATTTGTAAATGCATGCCTAAATTTTTTATTATAAGTATATATATTCTATTTTAGTTTATTGGAGAGATAATGTATTATAAGGTTTTAATGCATACTGATGTACTATTGGTTGAAATTAACATTTTATTTCTATTGTATTTATTTCTTAAATTTTTTAGGATAGTATTATCCAAGGAAAATGTGAAATATATTGTGGTCTACAAGTCCCTCAATATCAACCTAAAAATTAGAATGTAAAGGGGGTCAAAATGGAGGTTAGAGGATTGACTAGGAGATTGGAGGACCATTCCTTTCTCAGTTTAGCTATTCATTTTGAGAAAGGGTAAAATGCTTCAATAGCATTTTTGGTAAGATGGTTTCTTTTCAATTTAGTGGATATGTATTTTGATTTAGAATTGTAGTATTTTTTAATGCTCAACTTTGGTTTCCTTTTGAGCATTAATATTGAGCAACGATCTAGTGTAGTCATGCTTCTACCTCAAAGGGAGATAGGTCTTCATGTTCAATTAGGAAGTCGTTTTATACCTCTATTAGGTGTTGCCTATGTCAAATAAGCATAGACAAAGTGGATTCATTTAGCATGTAGTCTAATAGTTGGCCATCAATTTAGAATGCCCTTGAGAGCTATCATGAGGACAATTGACATTCTAAATGAGTAATGAAGAAAATTATTTACACTACATGTGGTATAGACAATCAAGAGCATGCTGATTGAGGAATTTTAGTATGGTTATACTAGGTAGTGTTAAGAAGAGGAAATGATCTTTAAATTATAGAAGGTAGTGGTACACGACACTAAATGTATAGGTGTTAACAATAGGTGATCAACACCAAGATATGGTAGATTGAGTTTACCAAATTATATTTTAGTTGCCTTTAGATCAAGGGAGGGCTTGCTAAGCTTATAATCCATACAATTAATCTATAATTACTTAATAATGCTAACATAATACTTTATAGTTTGTGTTGAGTAGGGAATAGTTAAATTCTAAGAAAGAAGTAATCATAAAAGTTAAAAGAATAAAGACATTTAAAAGTCATTGAATAATGTAACTAATATTGGAAAACTATACAGCTTATGCTTATATATTTATTTTATATCATTTTTTTTTACAAACTGTAATGCTGAAGCTCTGAGAGACAAGAAAAAGTCCAATATTTAATGTCTACCTTTTCTGTGAGAGTTGAAGTTCAGCATTTTCCATGGAATAGTGTTCTTGGGAGCTCAGAATCTGCTCCTGTTGAAGACTTTTCTGGTCACATTCTCCTGTATATTGACACCCAAAACGATTTTTAGTGCCCCTGGCCTGAACGACTGATGTATGAATCAGAAGTTGTATTGGTGAATCACATTAACGTCCATATCAGCAGAGACTAAAAGTGATTAAATACCATAGTTTTGTTTTCCCCCTTTGGCACATCGGTACACCTGGAGAAAATTAGGTAAAACCCAATTAGACAGAGTTAGTTATCCTCAATGCTCAAATGAAATTTTGCATAACTTTCAGAAAAAATAAATATTCAATGAAAGCAAACTAATAAACCTGAAGGTGGCTTTTAACATGAGAGATTGTAAGTACGCTAACATTCATCAAGTCAAGAACCTGCTTTGGAGTTGCCTCTGAAAAATATGAATTTATATTTTGTTTTTTAAAGGTTAGTAAAAATAAAATATATCAACGTTTTCATAAACTAAAAGGAAAAAGAAAATCTACAAATAGTTAAATTTAATATCATCATACTTACTGTCTGGGCCCCCAAGGTCCTGTATTGCATTCACAAAGCAGTGATGGAGATGAGGAGACCAGTGAAAGTGAGGCAACTTACAACGCATATTCTGTCTTACACTCCCTCTTCTTTCACAGTTCGCCATATTGTTTTTCTCGCCAAAATGCTCATGAAAAGACCTAATTAATAAATGATCTCCTCCTCTATGTGCAGACAAATTAGTCCCTAATTATACCTAAATTTTGACACAATAATCTAGATCTGCTGCCTCAAATTTGGCAGCATATTTTACTTTACATTCACAGCATAATTTTGTGGGACCCAAAAGTCTAATCTGTTTCACAAACCCTTAATCAAAACATATAACACATTGAAAATTAATCTGTGAAATCTGACTATTTTCTACTAGTAAAATCTAGAAGAACTTTAAAGTGATGGTATAATGATATTAGTAATAATAATAAAAGAACGAAAATCTAGGCCTGCCGACATAAATTGTCTTATACGAACACAAGAAACCAGAGAAAAATCACTGCATACAATTATATGCCAATTGCGACTTTTCTTCTTTCATACAGCCAATTCTTTCTGTCAAAATCAGACATTCGCCTAAAAGCAAAACTTTGGTATGTCCAAATGCTTCCAAAACATTGTACAGTTTCAATGAATTTGTGAAAGAATTTCGTAAGCATTTGAAAATCGTCTTTGAATTTATAGGAGATGGGCATTTTCAACAACAAAAAGTACACAGAACGGAAGAAAAGTAAACTGAAATATAAAGATCATCCATGCTATTCAAAGGTAGTTATCATTGCAGAGGGAATCCTGTAAATGCTGCAGGTCAAGATTTTATCACCTCTAATGTCTTCCTATACAACAAAAAATCTCATTTCACCAACCACTCACATGCATTCCTCAAAATTGGAACATTCCTGTGACCAATTTCATTTTTCAAATATTCTAAACCCCTTTCAGACTGATAAACCAGCAATAACACTGATGATTTTCTTTGTTTTTGTTTATTTACTATGTGCTTACAGTGCATTTTTCAAATGTGAAGACTATGCAAAAGAATCTTAGGCATATAGTTCTAAACAAAGCACAGTAAAAGTCGTGTATAAGCATGTGCTCATCTCAACTTCTCGTTAGCAGAAAAGCCTCTATTAGAGAGAAATCACATGATACGTTTTTAAAATTTAGTTCAGAAAAGTAAGATAATGATTTAGTATTGATTGTTTGATTTTTTCTTTGAAAAAAAAATTAAAATTTATTAATCAATAGAGCTAAAGAAAATACAAGAATGCTTTCAGACAGTCATAGTTATCACAGCAACAAATCTGTGAATTTCTAGAATATAACCCCCTAGCAAAAATTAAGAAAGAAGTACAAATATTAGTCCACATCATTCTGAATCAGATATCAAAACTAAGTAACCTGATCAAGAGAAAGAGAACCCTAATCATAAACATTTCATCCTCATGGAGTGTTTGAAACCCATTTACCTTGAGAATCAGAATCCACATTCCTTTCTGAGGGGGATATGAACAAAAGAAATGGAGTTGAAGTATTGAGATAAATCAGGAATTTGAGCATGAGAGAAGTCATATGCCAAGAAGAACTCTCAAAATTCTTGTTATTCAAACTAAAAGTAAAATTATAGAATCCATCTCACAGATGACATGTTTTTAACCCAAATCGCAAGATTTTTTTTTAAAAAAGTAACAAGAAGGGCACGAGCTTCTATTTGATTATTAGTACCAACTCCAGTAGCCACAAAAAAAAATAGAACTACATAGAACCAGAACTATCATAACCAACCCCTCAAATCTCAGCTAGGCCAAGGTTACCCCTAGAGGAACCATCAGCGGAATTTTTGAAAACAATGTTAGGAGTTCAATGGCCATCTTTGTTAACTTTTTGAGAACAAACTTGAGGAGAAGGATGATTCTGAGACATAGAAATGGAAGAAACAATAAAATTGATGAGCACTTTTAGATGTTAAGAGCGGGGGGTGAATCAACATATATCAAAACTTAACTAATTTAACCACTCATTTATCATTCATTCCATTTACCATTCGTGAAGAAATAAAGAACTAAAAAATAAAAAGGCAACCACACATGAACACCAATATTTTTTGTGGAAAACCAAATGACGGAAAAACCACAATGAGAACTATCTCACTATATGAAGAGCATGTTAGAATGTTTAGGCTTAAGGCAAGGAGCTCACTACCCTTGATGTGAATTTGAAAACTAAGGTGCACAACCTCAGGGCAAGATACAGAAATACTTGTGGACATTAAAGATCACTTCTTCAAGGCAAAATACATTACATATGAAAGAGATACATCAATATGATTGAACTATAGGCATCTGCATCCACTGATATACCGATTATAATTCACTATTAAAACAAATCTAAAACCACCTTCTTACTACTTCACTAAACTTGCAAGACTTTTCACAACTTCACAAACACTTTGCACAATACACACACAACTTATTCCTACATCTCTAAAAAGATTTCATCCCTTATATACCATTCTTAATCAAAGTAAAAGATCAATTAGGTTGGCCTAAAATGATGTAACATGTAGGATCATAACAGTCAGCCCAAAACCAATCTTTAATGCATTATGAAAGACAAAGTGAAATGTGTGAGGCATCACACCATGTTGGCACACCTTCTTGTCCATACCAAATCATTGTCTATAGATTTGCACACTACTGCACTGACCAAATTATGAAAGGTTGGCTCCAAATGATAAAGTGATTAAGACACGCCAACACAACTTACCCAAATTACAATGCGGACAATAAAAAACACTTGTAGATGCACAACATAGAATCACTTGATATCTATTATAAGGTGAGGAAAATAGGATTCACAAGTCTATACACACAAACAAGAAATCTATTTTCCAACCTACCAATCACATTGGAAGGAGAATGATCCACTAGGCTCAAGAGGTTTGAACACAAATTGAATGCAATGGTCCTTTATTGTGGGGGAATATGACTATGTAAATTGTAATCGAAGAATGTAAGAAGTAGATCCAAATAGGTTGAAATGATAGTTTTCAACATGCATAGGAAGATAGTAAACGGGTAGACCAATTCCAAAAAAAAATCCAATAGAGTAGACTATAACTAACTTGCAATCTAAATTTCAAGCAGATATGGAGGGAGCAAGGTGCCCAACTTGACCGCCTCCTAGGACTAAGGTACCCTACCTGACCTACTCCTAATAGTTTTAGTTTCGACAAATTATAGACTGTAGCCCTCCTTTGGTTTGCTTTGTCCCTATTTTTGTAGGTCCATCACCTGTTCTTGCACACAAAAAAGAGAGAAAATGTTGGCTAGAAAGGGGTTTGCCTAAGCCAAACCCCTGTTTTAGGAATTAACCTTGAAATTGAATTGAATTTCACTTGATTTGAAAGTGTAGTTAGGTAGCATCTAGGCTGGAACTGAAAATAGAACGTTTATACCTTTATAAACCTTCTTGATATCAAAATGCTCATGAAGATGTTGATGTTGAATTGAATGAGTTGACTTTTGGAATGGAAGATCATGGATTCCATCACAAATACATAAATTTTCAAATTAGTCCATATCTTCAATGCCTTCACAAATACATAAATCTACAAATTACAGATTGTAGCCCTCCTCTAGCTTGCTTTGTACCTATTTTTGTAATCTCGTCACCTGTTACTACACACAAAAAGGAGAGAAAATATTGGGTAGAAAGGGGTTTGCCTAAGTCAAACCCCAGTTTTAGGAATTAACCATGAAATTGAATTGAATTTCACTTGAATTGAAATCATGATGTTAGGTAGTAGAGGCTAGAAATGAAAATGGAATGTTTATACCTTCATAACCCTTCTTGATATCAAAATGTTCATGAAGATGTTGATTTTGACTTGAATGATTTGACTTTAGGAATAGAAGATCATGGATGCCATCACAAATACATAAATCTGTAAATTACTCCTAACCTTTAATGCCTTGATGCTTGATCTCTTTCTCTTGACTTGATTTGTCTCCTTTTGTGTCTATATCATCGAGTCAATTCACGCTCTCCCAAAATGAGGGAGGATATCTTTCTTATATACTTCTCCCAAGAATTTTAGGGCACAAAACTTACAAAAGACTGACACAAGAAAATATTTCCCTCTCAACCATGTTGATCATTAAGTTGTTCAAGTTTGGGGCCAAACATGGGGGATCAAGGCATCCTGATTAGCCCACTCCCAGGAGTGAGTCTCCCTAGGTTCTTTGATCCCTCCAATGTGGCCTCAAATTGGGACTTGAGGTCCAAAATGGGAAGGGAAAGCTAAAATGAAATGATAAATAAGGTTAAATCAAGCATTTCAAATGCAAACGGCCAAGAATGCTAAAACAGGGCCTAGATAAGCAAGAAATTGCATAGGGATGCAATTTACAAAGCTACATTTATCCCCCACTTTAATGAGAGTATGAATCTGAGTTCAAACTCATGGTAAAGTACATCAAACCATAAGAAACTATCATCAAGTTAAAAGAAACAAGAATCACCAAGCCCCCAGGTGACTTTAGGACCTCATCTATCCAAAACCAAGACAAAAGAAGCAAAACATGAAGAGAAAGAGAGAGCCTTACTACACTAGCCTAGTAAGGTTAAACTTGCTATGAGTCATGTAAAGTGGTGCAAAGGAGAACTAAAATAGTCTAGCATGTTATGTTGTGCTAGCCAGTTCACCCCAAGGATAACCATGTGAAGCATTGTACACTTGTAAATCTGCCAAAGGAATATTGTAAAAGATAAGCATATAAATCATTGTATCTAAGGAAATCAACCAAAAGGTAGGACTACAAAGAAAAAGGCATAGTTTGCTAGGTAAACTGAAAAAAAGTGGCTGCAAAAATTGATTGGTGGTGTGTATGTCCACACGTTAAAGTGATTGCATACACCTTACTGGGAGAAATAGCTTTAAGGTAGCATACATGCATCCAAAAGGAAAGCATTTTTCCATTATGATATGCCCCTAAGCAAGGAAAAAATCAAGGGAAATAGAGCACATTTCAAAAAAAGCACATAAGGCATCCACTAACTCTGGGGTCAATATATGTGTATGATAAATCATGTATATCAAGTATAATTGCATTGATTTGATGTCATCCCCTAAAGGTAGTGAAACTACAAACACAATGGAAGAAAAGAAGATAAGATAACAAACAAATGTCTTTTTGGGTCAACATGGAAGAGACCAAAAATACATATCAATGCCTTGCATCCTCACCGAGTAAACAACACAAAGGCACATTAAAAATAATAACACATGTACAACATAACATTGATATGATAATTAGAAGAGTTGAGATACAAATAGAGGAATGTCACAATGGATTGGTCCCTCTATTGCCTTATTTTAATAGAGGAATAAGGGTCATCCAAAGAGATCCTAATATAACACAAAGACATATCAAGCAGCATAACACGATGGAAGCACATTACGAACAAGCAAACACATAAAAGAGAATCCAAGACATGAATGAAGCTAGTCAATCAAATCATCCTTCCCCCCAATCTTGCTTAACATCATTTAGGGATGGTGGGCAAGATGCAAGAGGAGCAACATTGAGCACAATAGATGAAGCTACTACAAGTTCCAAACAAGGACCATTCTCTAATGATGGATCACTTTGTTTGTCACTAGGAGCTAGGGTTAATGCTTTGGAAAATCTTGAAGATAATTCATGATTAATTTTAATAACCTCATACATATCATCAAAATCACTAGATTCAATAGTATTATTTGCATCAACATTGTCAGCGTCATAAACATTATCATCCATATCATCATCTAAATTAATATCACAATAGGATCTTTAATGCGAAAAGAAAAATTATCATGCTTAGACATTTTGATTTTCTTAAGATTTTCTTCTTCCTTTGGACTGGTCATAGTTTGGTCAAATGGGATCAAAGTATTAGTAGATTGTTTAGGGGAGGAAATGGTTTGGGAAGCAAGCTCACGGGCCTTAGCACGATGTCTTTGGTGACGGTCTCAAGCTCTACAATTTCTTTTGGTTCAGATTAGAATTTTAGTAGATTTGGGATCAATCAATATTGGCTCATTTTCTTCTTTTTTAGGAGTAATGGAAGTCCAACCTCGCTAGGTTGAGAGATAGATGATGTTGGATGTTTGTATGATATATAGGAGGTGGAAGTGAAGCATAAATAGGAGACATTAAAGGTGTGGGAAGGACTCTAGGTCTTGGATGAGGAGGAGGGACATCCTTTGGTTTTATCAACTTGGAAATCATTTCATATTTATATTTTTGGTAAGATAAGAATAAAAATGTCTTGAGGAGGTTGTAATGGTTGAGGTGTTTGAGGCCAAAAGAAGTCAAGGTAAAAATTTTCATGATTCGCTAAAGGCTTATATAGAGACTATGGTTGATCATAATAATTTCTCTATTATTGGGAAAATTCAAACACTTACTGATAGGAGAAACAATAACTTTCATGGAAGTAAGCCAAGGAATTCCTAGTCTTACTTGGAATTTGTTAGAGGTTGGGGATAATGGAAATGATGAATCCTAAGAATTTCTTACCAAGTTCAACATGAAGAATAATAGATCCATAAGTAGGACAAGAAAAACCATTATAAGTCTTAATCATCACATCAGATTTGTCATAAATTTCTTAATGAAATTGTCTTGTAAAAAGATGTTCTTCAGTTATGACATTCACCATACACATAGGATCAACAAGCACTCTCTGAGAGAACCTACCATTAATCATGACTAAAATGTATAAGAGTCCATCAAGTGCCTTGATAATATCCTTAGGATCAAAGGTAATGCAAGGTTCAGGCTTAGTTTTTGGTTTGGGTTTAGGTTGGTCAATAAGATTGACAACATTGTTGGCCTCAACACAAGTATTATCAATATTCATGATAGTAGGGTTACTAGGCACAACAATATTGGTAGAAGAGGAAGGTAATAAGTTGGTACACTCAATGGATTTGGTAGAATGCGAAGGCAAAGGATTGGTATAGATTTGCAAATTTTGGTTAGGGAGGTGCAACTAATTTATTTTCTTTATCATTAACACTTGAAATGGTTATTGTATTGGAATCAATGAGATCTTGGACAAGATGTTTCAACCTATAACACTTCTCAATATCATGGTCAGGTTGATGGTGATATTAACAAAAGGCTTGGAATGGTCATGCGTTTTGATAGGAGGAAGTTTCAAAACATTAGCATTAATCAATCGCTACATAACATTGTGCAAAGATTCAGAAAGAGGTGTAAAATTACTATATGGTTTAAAAATGGATGATAAAGGAGTCACACCTGGTGTTGTAGCTACCACTTGTGTATCAACATTGTTTGAGAAATTATTACTACTAATGAATCCTTTGTTTGATTTTTGAAACTTGTGGAAATCTTGTAGTGTGGCATCATTCTTATCAACCAGATTCATTTGAGTGCATGACTCAAATTGGCTCACTTAAAACTAACAATTATGAAGCACTGCACACAATTGGTTAAAAAAAAACTAAACTCAAAGAGTAATAATTTATCTCTTTTGCCTTTTTGCAAATTAAAAATGGAAAATAGTGGAGAGAGAGAGAGAGAGATTTTAGTTTTTTATAAAACATCATCTTTTATGTTCTTCTAAATGCAATCACATTTTGTGAAATATGAAATAAATCATATTTCATGTTCCAAAAAATAAACTTGCATTATGTAGAGCACATTTTATGCAACATAAAACACACTCAAAATTTTTGTTCCACAAAATGCCATGAAACACACTCAAATTTTGTGTTCCACAAAATGCGACTGCATTTTTTAGTCAAATAATTGCTTTCCTTTTTGAAAAACAAAGGTTTCTATAATGATGGTAAATGCATGGTACTATTTATTTGCTTCCATTTCATATATTTTTAACCTTCATTCTCATTTATCAACTTCCATGTCATTAGGTTTACATATCGTATAACAGTATTTAATAAAATTACCACCAAAAATCACACATCTTTTTACCTTTCTAATCATATATATATATATATATATATATAATGAAATACATTAGTATTGTAACATCATAAATTGTACGCACTTGCTAAAGCAGTACAATTTCACACCTAGTTTAGCACCCGCCTTGGCGCAGTTGCATTTTGCATTGCATTTCCCCTTTAGCACTTAATTAATCAAATTAATTAGGTCTAAAGGTTCTATTTCATCATCTTCCACATCATAAAGTCGGGCCCTTTCATTAAAGCGTGCCCCTTTCATTTTATTCCTCCAATACATCATCTAATCAAAAACCCTAATTAGGCCCTATTCTGAGCTTGGGGGCTTGATTTCGGGGGTCAAAACATCTCGAAATCACCTGTAACTTCGGTATTCTCTCTAAAATCATCATATCTGATGGCCCTCAAAATTTGGTGAAAAGTTGTCGGGACCATGGCGCCCGGAGTGCACACGGTCCCGGACATTTTTCCCGAAATTTTAGGAGCACAATCCAATCATAAAATAAAGCTTAACCCCAAGAAATTGGCGGGATATTCAATCTCTAGGTCGGCCAAAAGTTGGAATTAAGACCTAGGGTTTCATACATAAGAGCTCTCTTTCTTCATTTGAAGGGATCGGAATTTTGTTTTCAGGAACCTCATATGCAGCGAAAGAGCAGATCTTGGAAGACTTCAACAACATTCAACATCCCTCTATCAAGCATTTATCAATTCCATTCATCCACTTAGGGCTTGGAAGACATTGAAGAACAATAGGAGATTACCGACTGAAGATTGGCTTGTACCCCTCCCTTGGGGGTTGGGTATGATTTCATGTTGTTTTCATGTCTTTGCATAAGCTTCAATATCTCATTTATTCATGCTTTAGATCACTTTGTATCTTGATTTAGAGCATTTACATTATCATTCACAAGCAATTAAGGTCTACTTTCTAGGTTGCTCTAGTTTGCTTGCTTGCATTTTAGATCTTGCACACACACAAGGTCTGCACACACATTACTTTTACAATACAACTTGGCTATTCGTGGAGGTGGAAATCACCGAAGCGGGGGTTTGACTAAGGCAAAACCCTATATAGCCGCCCAAACACCTTTTTCAGATACAAGTGCAAGTTTCGGGACTCGAACGACGCCGCAGGTTGCAGATCCGGGAAAAGCAGGTCGAGACAGCACCCCACACCAAATTGCAAAGCAAAAGACCAGGACAGGGGCGTGGGGCGCCCTGGTCCTGCCAGGACAGGGGCGCTGGGCGCCCTGGTCCCTGGGACAGAGGTGCTGGGCGCCCTGGTCCTCCTGACAGACAGCATTTCAGACAGTTTTCCAGAGTGCAAAACAGCAGTTTCAGGTGCAGTTCCGGGACAGAATCAGGATAGTGGCACCCGCGCCCCCGTCCCGAACATTTTCAGTCAAATTTTGACTCCGGGTACGCATTTGCATTCTTGTTTTATCCTTGTGTTTACAACTTTCCATTGTTTAAGTTCCTTGTTGTTAGCTCATACTTGCATTTTAGGGTTAGGAATTGAACTTGCATAATCTTACCTTTCAATTACAACAAAGGAATAGAAACCCTAATAGGTAGCCCGTGGCTCTCTCTTTCACAAAAAGAAGTAGCCAATTGTGTGATACCTCTAGGCTCTTTCGTATTCCGTAATGTGTGTCAAAAGGTAGGATTAGGGCATGATAACCTAGTCTCGCTTTTTCCCCCACACATTTTGGTGAACCCAACGTGAAACTATCATTGCTTCCTCTTGCATTGCATTTGTTAGATCTAGATCTAGATTTAGTGTGTTTTCATTTCATTTTCATTAAAAAAAAAAAAAAAAAAAAAAAGTGTGTTTCTTTGCATTGTGTGTTTAAATTTCATGCAACTTTTATTTGCAAAATGTTCATGCTTATGATAATTATTATGAGTATAGCCAAGATGAATTAGATGAAGCTTTAGATGAGTTTTTGAACCCTAAAGAGGCCAAACCTTCATTTTACCAAAAACTCATAAACCTTGTTACTATGCCATTTCATTGTGATGAGAAAGATAAGTTGAATGATTCCTCTCAAGGGTACATTCCTATCAACTCTTCCACTAAATCTAGTAATATGGTTGTTTTCAATAATCCCCTCTATGAGGAGATGTCTCCTTTTGAATCAAAAGATAAACCTTTTAATAGATATGATCATGCTTTGTTGGATGATGCTCTTGATGACTTTGTGGCTTTATCGAAATCTCTAAACAAGAACAAGACTTCTAAATTGGTTAACATGATAAACTTGAATGAGCATAAAAAGCCTCTCTTTGAAGTCCAAGGTGCTTATCCATCTCCCACCTTTCAAGTTCCTAAATCACCTCTCCTTACTGTCCAAGGAGGGTATGATCATGATTCCTTTATTACTCCAAATAAACCTATCATCACTGTGCAAGGAAGAAAACCTATAAGTCCTTATAGTTATGCCAAGCAAATAACTAGAGAGAGTTATCATGTGGTTGCCCACACCTATCATACCAGAAATAATAGGCAGCCTAGTCCTCCTCCTGTTATTCCAGTTTCTCTTCCGAATCCTCAACCAATTCTTCCGCAAGCTCCACGTATTTCACAAGTTCTTAGTAAGGAATATGATCTCATAGAACAACTTAAAGTTACCCCTGCTAAGATATCCCTTTGGGATTTGATTCAAACTTCTTCCGCTCATCATGGAATGTTGCAAGATGCCTTGAAAGATTTGAATGTTCCTCCACCGAATACATCTAGTAACATAGCATCTTTGGTTAACTCTGTGATGAATCCTAAAGCTCAAATTGTGTTTACCCAAGATGAGTTGCCTACTAGTGAAATTCAACATCAATATGATCCCTTGATGATTGTGGTTATCATGAAAGACATTGCTATAAGACAAACACTAGTAGATAATGGCTCCGGTCTTAATGTGTGTAGCATTAATCTTTTGCATAAGATGAATGTGGATACATCCCTAATTGAGCCGGACTCTCATCCTATTCGAGGCTTTGATAATGTGGCTAAAACTTCATTAGGTACTATCACCTTACCCATCATAGTGGGGCCTGTTACTTTGCCTACTCCTATCCATGTTATGTCGGGAAATCTAACATATAACTTGCTATTAGGGAGACCTTGGATTCACAGTATGCAAGCTGTCCCCTCTACATTGCATAGACAAGTTAAATTTATCTATAACAATAAGACATATACCTTGATAGGTGATACTAATTTCCAAGCTTGTTTACAAACATCTACTTCCAAAGGGGGTTCTTCTAAGCCGTCCTCGTCTAGTGATGACTCTTTAAACAAGATACCTATCGATGAATCCTCGCTCTCTGATAATCAAAATTCTTTGGATGAGTCTGGAGCTCCTGAAGAAGACTCTTCTCGACTTGAAACTACACATAAGAAGGATTTTGATCCTGAGAAGGTTCTCGCAGAAGACGATTGGGGATCTCTTGATTTTAATCCCACCTTTGTAGGTGAATATAAAGTTCCTTCTAGAGAGCTTAAAGCTGAAAAGAAGGAAGAAGCTAAAAATCAATCAACATTACCTGAGCCTATGAGTAATAACTTCGTGGCCGCTTCTCAAACTTCTTCTCCTCACACCTCTAATTCTGAAGAGTTTGACTCTTTGTCTTATGAAAAACCACCTTCTCTTTCTGAAATGGCTGATCATTATGGTCGTGGTTTTCGCATTTTTGCTAAGCATGGGTATCATGGAAATGGTTGTGGCGCTCACGAACAAGGGATAAAAGTTCCTCTAGAGAATAATCTTCACAATTATGCCTTTGGACTTGGCTATAATCCCTGCAAGCGCACTAAAGCTTCTAGAAGACCATGTATTAGTGTTAATACTATTTCTACATCTCTATCAATGCAACACCCCAAGTATATTGACGAAGATCCTTCGTGTGCCTGTGCTTTGGATGTTTTTCCTACCGATGATGCTTTAGCTGAGTTTTTAGGAGCATATGATACTCTTCCTCGTTATCATCACAATAGGGGACTTCCTTATTGTTTGAACACTGAAGCCTATTTTGGAAAAGAGATTGATAATGATGAGATTGTGAAAGAATTCCCTCAGTTAAAGGATACTCCTCAACAAAGCAATCTTCTCATAAGTGACACCACTAATGTTAAGATGGATCCTTGCAATGAAGAAAAAGTTATTAAAATTGGAAAATGTTTGGATGAAGAGGAACAAAAACAATATGAAGATTTATTGCGTGAATTCCCTGAGATCTTTGCTTGGACATACTCTGACATGCCTAGTATAGATCCTAAGATTGTTACTCATAACATTGTCTTAGTTCCTAATGCTAAGCCCATGAAACAAAAGATTCAAAAAATGAATCCTAAGGTGGCTCTGCTTGTTAAGGCTGAGATTGAAAAGTTATTGGAGGCTGGATTTATCCGCCCTATTGATTATTCCCCGTGGATTTCAAATATTGTCACTGTGGCTAAACCAGATAATAAAATAAGAATGTGTACCGATTTCCGAGATTTAAATAAGGCTTCTTTAAAAGATGATTTCCCTCTTCCAAACATTGACATGATAGTTGATTCTACGGCAGGACATGCCTTGTTATCCTTCATGGATGGTTTTTCAGGGTACAATCAAATTTACATTAACCCTCAAGATCAATTCAAAACTGCTTTCACCACTCCTTGGGGTACGTTTTGTTGGATAATGATGCCTTTTGGACTTAAAAATGCTGGTGCAACTTATCAACGAGTGATGACCCTTATCTTTCATGATTATATGCATAAGATTTTAGAGGATTATGTTGATGATATTTTGGCCAAATCCATTCTTTGCATAGATCATATTAAAATCCTTCATCAAATCTTTGAAAGGATTCGTAAATATCACATGCGCTTGAATCCCCGAAAATGTGTTTTTGGTGTGGATAGTGGAAAACTATTAGGATTCATAGTTTCGCATCGTGGGATTGAGGTGGATACTAAGAAAATAGATGCTATTGTCAACATGCCACCTCCTAGAAATGTGTCTGAACTCAAAAGCTTACAAGGAAAGATTCAAGCTATTCGTAGGTTTGTATCTCAACTTGCGGATCGTACTTTTCCTTTCACTCAACTTCTTAAAAAGAATATCACTTTTCAATGGAATGAAGATTGTCAGCAAGCATTTGAAGATTTAAAAGTGTATCTGGCTAATCCTCCTATCCTTTGACCAGCCGAACCTTCTCAACCCTTCCTTCTTTATACAGCTGCTTCCTCTCATGCTCTTGCAGCATTATTGGCACAACATGATAAAGACGGTAAGGAGTGTCCGGTTTATTATATAAGTCATACCTTACTCGATTATGAGACTCGATATTCTGTGATAGAAAGACAATGCTTGGCCTTGGTGTTTGCGACTCAGAAATTGAGACATTATCTCTTAAATTCAGAAGTCCACGTCATGGTAAAGTTTGATCCTCTGAAGCATCTTTTCTCTAAAACTGATTTATCAGGACGCCTAGCTAAGTGGGTTATGATGTTAACTGAATTTGACCTTAAATTTGTTTCACAAAGAGCAATCAAAGGGCAAGCGTTGACCGATCACCTAGCTGAGGCCCCTTCACCTTTCTCCTTCCCTAACCCTGAGTCTTTTCCTGACGACTTCATTCTTTGTACAGAGAAAGATGAAACTTGGGAGTTATACTTTGATGGCTCTAAGTGTCGTACAGGATCGGGGGCAGGGGTTGTTTTGATTTCTCCTACAAAGAAGTCTATTCCCTTGTCTTATCGTCTCAATTTCCTATGTACCAATAACATCGCTAGTATGAGGCTCTTATAGCAGGAATAAAGGCAGCCTTAGCTCTGAATATAAAACACATACATATTTTTGGAGATTCTCAACTGATTATAAGACAAGTAACAGGACTATATCAAGCAAAACAAGACAAATTATCACAATATAAAGACCTTGCTATCTCTTTGTTACAAAAATTTGATTCTTACACCATGGAACCTGTTCCTCGAAAAGATAATCGACATGCAGACGCAATGGCATGTGTGGCTTCTTTGATATCTTTAGAGGACCCTGTGGTTGATCTTAAATTTGTTATTCACAACCTTATTTCTCCAGCTATTGTAGATGATTCCAGCCTAGTGACATGTTGCGACTTTATAGACTCAGATGAATGGTACTCGCATATCATAAGATACTTGACTGATAGTACCTTTCCTGATTCCGCTAATAGGAACACCAGGGCTAGAGTTCGCAAGCTGTCTGCTAGATATATCATTCTTTCTAATGTTCTTTACCGAAGGGGTTATAACGGTCTTCTCCTTCGTTGTCTTAACAAATTGGAAATCCCTATTGCCCTTGAAGAGGCGCATTCAGGTGCCTGTGGGGGGCATTTTGGAGGCAAATCCTTGGTTCAAAGGTTGCTCCGTATGGGATATTATTGGCAAACTATGCAGCAGGATTCTTTTTCATTTGTTAAGAAATGTCATCAATGTCAACAACACGATAATTTGATTCATGCTCCTGCCCAAGAACTTCGTTCTCATGTCGCTTCTCGGCCTTTCTCTGCATGGGGGCTAGATCTTATTGGTAAAATCTCCCCTCCTTCATCTCAAGGACATACTTTCATTATAACCGCAATAGATTACTTTACAAAGTGGGTAGAAGCTATTCCTCTTCGCTCTACCACTGCTGAAGTGATTTGTCGATTTCTTCTAGAAAACATTATTTCTCGATTTGGGATACCTTCCACTATAATCTCTGATAATGGGACATCATTTAAGAACAAGGATGTGAAGAAATTCCTCAAGAAATATCATATCAAACATCGATTTTCTACACCATACTATCCTCAATCAAATGGTCAAGCCGAATCATCCAATAAGATAATTGAACAAATTCTTCGTAAAACCGTGAATAAGCATGGTAAGGATTGGAGTACTCAGCTAATCTATGCTCTTTGGGCCTACCGAACGAGTGTACGAATTGCTACAGGCACTACTCCTTATAATCTTGTTTATGGTGCTGATGCTATTATGCCTTTAGAATTAGAGATTCCATCACTTAGAGTTTCTCTCAAAGGTATAGTAGATGATGACGCTTATAGAGAACAAAGACTTCAACAGCTTGAGATGCTTGATGAACAGCGTATAAATGCTCTTGAGCATATTCAAGCGTATCACAAAACTCTACAACGAAGCTATAATGATAAGGTTATTCAACGTTCCTTCTCAGTGGGTGACTTAGTGCTCTATGAGAATCATCGCAATGTGAATGCCTTACCTGAAGAAAAGGGAAAATTTAGTCCTAATTGGCTTGGACCGTATATCGTTATTGAAGATTATGGATCAGGTGCTTACAAAATAGCGGGTGTAGATGGTACGTCTCTTAAAGACCCTATAAATGCTATGCACTTGCGTAGATACTATGCTTAATTCCTCATTCCTTATTATTCATCTATTTCCTTTCTCACTTCTTCAAAATTGGATAATATGTTAGCATATCTTTGTTAGAGCAAATGGAATTAAATGATGTTTTGTTTAATCTATATTGCTTCGTTCTTGACAAGCGTGTTTCTTTACTTTATGGTTTGTCTTGAATTCATTTTATGTAAATTGCAAAAGATTTGCATTTTTCATTATGTTGACATATTATACAATATCTTTATGTGTTAAGTTGAATCGTGTCATGTTGTGTTTAAATTCAAATTAAATCACATTAGTTATATGATTCTTAGGCTTAACACATATTTTTCTTCCCTATCATCAATGAAGTACTTGATTAAATATTTTAAATTAAGTCACACATGTATCAATTTAATCATGGAGCATTGAGAAATCAATCACATGGAAATTAAATTCAGAATGTACATGTACATCTACCAAATGTATTAACTTTAATCACAATACACATTGTTTAGGCATTAAAGATAACACGTTTGAGACAAAGAAGCATGTATATATATATATATATGTGGATCAATATACAAAGGTAGGTCACTACACATCCAAAATGTGACCTCCCCTACATCATAAGATCATCTCCTATCCCTAGGGCTGGTGGCTGGAGAGTGATGACTAGATGCTCCCTCCTGATCCGGCCGTGCAAGTGGACCCATGGGGGTATACCGTGATATAGATCGTGAATGGCTCCGAGAGGAACTCCTACGATCCCTATCCATAAGGATAGCGCGATACGAGGTAGCCTCGGCCTGAGCTGCTACTAGATCACGCTGTGCCCGCTGAAGTTCCTCTGATAGAGCTTGCTCTCTCTCCCTCCATATCTCTACCTGTACTCTAAATGGGGAAAACAAATCATCATGCCGACCCGCGTTCCCTTGAGGTCTATAAGCAACCTGTGAGGAACTAGGGATCTGCGCCGTCGTAGAGATATCTGTCACTGCTTGCTGAATCAAGGAACGCCACTCTTGCACATTAGCTGTAGCAGTAGAACAGATTTTGTGTTAGTACCATTTTATATCATCAAAACATCAATCAATCAAATTTAAACTTACTATACCTGGATCTCCCTCACGCCAGTAGGGATCATGATATGGTAGCATCTGTGACTGGGAACTACTAGGCTCCCCACGCTCGAATGATCTATGCGCGATAGGTACAGGTCTCCGTATCGCCTCGTGTTCCCCCTTTTGGGGAATAACGGGAGGATCTAAGGCTACGGTATCATCCCCTGAATGATGGGGAGCTGCATCTGACTCCTCCTCATCATCTCTATCCTCATCTGCATCCTCATCCTCATCTGCATCCTCGTTCTCCTCATCATCATCTCTCTCCTCCTCGTCGTCATCCTCGTCCTCCTCCTCCTCGACACTAGGTTGATCTCCTATGGGTGGATCAGGCTCTCCTGCCTCCTCATGACCCTCTCCCTCCTCTAGCTCCTCCGACCTGGATCCCTGATCCTCATCTCGGTCTCCATGTCTCCATGGGCCTGGATGGCCTGTCAGGTGATCTGGTGGAAAGATAGGCCCTGGGTATGATTTCATAAACCATGAGAGATACCTGCGCTGTGCCCCGGGGTCTGCAGCATAATCAGTGACCACATCCTGATCGGACCCCTCTATATCTATGATCTCGATATCATCTATCGTGGGTCTCGCTACTGCTCTGGGTCTGGGAAGGACTCGTGAGTGTCGAGTGTAGATGGGCACATTGGCTGGAACACACTGCTCTAGCCCAAACTGCCTCCGTACTCGGTCAAAGTAGAATGGGACTATGATGTGTGGATATTACCCTCTTAGTAGGCGGTTCCTCTGTAGGCATGCTAACTGTCTCTCCATCCCATCCCATCTGTGCATCCGCAGATATGGTCTCCACACAGCCACCTCAGCTGTCAATCTGTCAAATGTCACTCTCTAATACAATAGATCTCCAAATCTCCACTCGCTGGTAAGTGGATAAGAAAATACCCTAGGTCGCTCGCTAGTCGTACTCATCGGATAGCCGACAGGCCTGGTGCATGTAAAGTGCTCAAATATCCACACCTGCAGAAGTGTGCATGTCATCAAGCTGCAACCCTGTCCGAAAACATACTCCTCAAGGTCGTGATAGAGATGTGCAAGCATACTCCGACCCCAGGCATATACTCTCCTGTGTCTCTCCATAGCCCTGATGCACCATGTGAGACCCCCATGCATGTGTGTACCTCGCCCATTAGGGCAGACAGCTAGCGCAATGACAGCTATCATAAGATGTCTCACGAGGGGCACCTCTCCTGTAGGATGTAAGAGCCAGCTGACCATGATACGATCTCTCATCTCACTCGGCATGACTCTCCCTATGCAATATACCTGCTCCCTCTGATGATCCTCTACTGACCAATCGGTCGCATATGTCACGGTAGCTCCTCTGATCGGTAGGCGAAGAATGCGGTACACATCCTCAAGTGTCACCGTCATCTCCCCTACTGGAAGCTGGAACGTGCATGTGTCAGGATCCCATCGCTCCATGAGTGCCATCAGCATCGCGGGATGAAATCGAATGGCCGGCATAAGAATCATAGACCATAAACCTACTATCGACAATGTGTCTCTCTCTGCCTGAGTAAGTCAGGGAATCTGATCACGCAAACTGCGAAGAATCTGCCCCGCCATGTGCTCTCTCATGTACGGGAGACCCTACATCACAAAAACATAACTATAATCAGTACTCAATCATCAAAATCATTCATGTAAACTGTCGAACATCGTATGCTAACCCTGGTATCTATCGCCAAGTCCTGATTGGGACCATGGCGCCCTGTCAGGGACCATGGCGCCCTGAAGGGACCATGGCGCCCTGAAGGGACCATGGCACCCTGAGGGGACCATGGCGCCCCATAGGGACCATGGCACCCTGAAGGGACCATGGCGCCCCACAGGGACCATGGCGCCCTGTGTGGGACCCACGGTCAGGTTCTAGGGCCCGCAAACGATCACAAAAAGTCAAATGCAAAAAATCAAAAGTCAAAGTTCAGTCAACTCACCTCGTCTAGTGGCTCGTCGTCGATCACGGCCTGTCGCAGGATCTCAATCCTCGTGGGACGCTCCGGTCATCGTGAAGGCATGATGATAGCTATGTGGGCTCCGCTGCAATGAACAGTACTCAGAATCAACAAAGTGACAAACGCAAATGTCACTTTCAAGGTATATACTTTCATTCCTTTACCTTTGCTCTCAAAACCCTAATTTTCCTCTATCACTCATTTCATCATAACTTGAGTTTGGGAGATGTGATTTTCGAACCGTTTGTTGCGTAGGAATTGTATTTTCGCTCCCCTACTCTCGGGATGTTCCAAAAAGTGCTCTGATGAAGCCTTTTCAGTGAACATCCCTCATCAATACTCTCTTACACAATTTGTCGTAAGTAAACATGTTAGCCTGTTTCACCTCCCTAATAAGCAAGCCGAAACAGGGGGGGGCATATAGCTACTCACAAATTTCATCACTTTCCTTAGTAAGCATTAGGTGATTTTGTGATCTAACGTGTGTTTTGTAGGGTGCGGTTCCTAACTGTGTACTACAGATACCGCTGGGGGCTTCGTCCGACAACTTATGGATATATCCTTTTTCAAATGATGTTTACTTTTTGTACTTTAGCTTGCATATGCACGTAGTACTCATATGACCGCTAAAGTGGGGGCTAAATGTAACATCATAAATTGTATGCACTTGCTAAAGCAATACAATTTCACACCTAGTTTAGCACCCGCCTTGGCGCAGTTGTATTTTGCATTGCATTTCCCCTTTAGCACTTAATTAATCAAATTAATTAGGTCTAAAGGTTCTATTTCATCATCTTCCACATCATAAAGTCGGGCCCTTTCATTAAAGCGTGCCCCTTTCATTTTATTCCTCCAATACATCATCTAATCAAAAACCCTAATTAGGCCCTATTTTGAGCTTGGGGGCTTGATTTCGGGGGTCAAAACATCTCGAAATCACCTGTAACTTCAGGATTCTCTCTAAAATCATCATATCTGACGGCCCTCAAAATTTGGTGAAAAGTTCCCGAGACCATGGCGCCCGGAGTGCACACGGTCCCGAACATTTTTCTCGAAATTTTAGGAGCACGATCCAATCATAAAATAAAGCTTAAATCCAAGAAATTGGTGGGATATTCAATCTCTAGGTCGGCCAAAAGTTGGAATTAAGACCTAGGGTTTCATACATAAGAGCTCTCTTTCTTCATTTGAAGGGATCGGAATTTTGTTTTCAGGAACCTCATATGTAGTGAAAGAGCAGATCTTGGAAGACTTCAACAACATTCAACATCCCTCTATCAAGCATTTATCAATTCCATTCATCCACTTAGGGCTTGGAAGACATTGAAGAACAATAGGAGATTACCGACTGAAGATTGGCTTGTACCCCTCCCTTGGGGGTTGGGTATGATTTCATGTTGTTTTCATGTCTTTGCATAAGCTTCAATATCTCATTTATTCATGCTTTAGATCACTTTGCATCTTGATTTAGAGCATTTACATTATCATTCACAAGCAATTAGGGTTTACTTTCTAGGTTGCTCTAGTTTCCTTACTTGCATTTTAGATCTTGCACACACACAAGGTCTGCACACACATTACTTTTACAATACAACTTGGCTATTCGTGGAGGTGGAAATCACCGAAGCGGGGGTTTGACTAAGGCAAAACCCTATATAGCCGCCCAAACACCTTTTTCAGATACAAGTGTAGGTTTCGGGACTCGGACGACGCCGCAGGTTGCAGATCCGGGAAAAGCAGGTCGAGACAGCACCCCACACCAAATTGCAGAGAAAAAGACCAGGACAGGGGCGTGGGGTGCCCTGGTCCTGCCAGGACAGGGGCGCTGGGCGCCCTGGTCCCTGGGACAGAGGCGCTGGGCGCCCTGGTCCTCCTGACAGACAGCATTTCAGACAGTTTTCCAGAGTGCAAAACAGCAGTTTCAGGTGCAGTTCCGGGACAGAATCAGGACAGTGGCGCCCGCGCCCCCGTCCCGAACATTTTCAGTCAAATTTTGACTCCGAGTACGCATCTGCATTCTCATTTTATCCTTGTGTTTACAGCTTTCCATTGTTTAAGTTCCTTGTTGTTAGCTCATACTTGCATTTTAGGGTTAGGAATTGAACTTGCATAATCTTACCTTTCAATTACAACAAAGGAATAGAAACCCTAATAGGTAGCCCGTGGCTCTCTCTTTCACAAAAAGAAGTAGCCAATTGTGTGATACCTCTAGGCTCTTTCGTATTCCGTAATGTGTGTCAAAAGGTAGGATTAGGGCATGATAACCTAGTCTCGCTTTTTCCCCCACACAAGTATATTTATTTATTTATTTATTACCAATGTTTCTATATTCTTCAAATACATATATGTTCAATTTTTAGAGCTTTTGATCTACTTGTCAGAATTTGAAAAAAAAATTATAGGATTGTTCTACACTTCACTCTTTACTCTTGAAAAAAGATAACATTTTCGATTATTTTAGTGCAAGTTATGTCACACACACACACACACAATCAATTATGTAGTTTTTAGGGTGCATCCATTTTGAAAAATATTAAATAAGAAATTACATAAAAATATAAAACTTATAGTATACACTCTTAACTATATTTCTACCAATGGGTTTTCAAAATACTAAACGCAACAAAAAAATAGAGGGGTGCACACTAGACACTATGTTATATTTTATCAAAAAAATAGGAACACTTTGTATGCTTTTAAAATTTTATCCTCTTAATATAAATGATTTTTAAGAAACGTTAGTAATTTAGAAACTAGATTCCAAGTACTAAATTTTTTGTTCTTTTTGTATCTTCAAATTTTGAGTGTGTGAATCTCAAATGACTCATCCATGTTTAGGTTTAAATGATTAAAAAAAAAGTGACCACTTTTGACCCCCTTTTTGTATATTATTTCCATGCACTTACCCTTGGAAGAATTTTATTTTTTCTTCAACTGAATTAGGGAGGTCAATAGGTATAACTATATTTTTATTCCACTTGGCGTCAACTTGGTTTTTCAAGTTGTTTCACCAACTATCAAGGATATTAATGATACATTATAGGATTGGTTTGTTGGCCTATTTTTTGTTTTTGACATGCAATGACAAGCTTCATATTGAGGCTTTATTCACTCTTTGAAATATAATTAAAAGTTAATGTATATGATAAGGATGCATTTATTACAACTAAGTGAAGGAGTTAGCTTCAAGTTGAGGGAAGTTGTTACATTAATAGGATGCTCTTCAATAAAAGAAAATGGCTTAATGATGATGTAATAGGTTGATTGATGACTTTATTTGTGTTTTCATTGATGACAACCATATTTTGTTAGTCATCTAAGTCATTTAGACCAACCAATAGAGTAAAACTGCTAACTTGTTGTCAATCGGTAAATAGGAACATTGTGATGATCAAGCAACCGGTATGGAATCTTGGAGAAGAGTTAGATGTTCTGGTTTGGAAAATATGTTTATGACACTGGTATGAGTCTTTCACTAAAACCGCATCAGTAGATTCAGAGTATTGAGAAAGTTATGATCGAAAGAACAGTTACAATCAGGAAGAACATAGAACCGGTAAAGCAGAGACAGTTTGATCTGTCACCAGTAGAGTTTATGTTATATTTTTGAGTTATGTTTTGTGTGACCGACATAAGTAAAGTGTAATGAGCAGGAAAATGAATAAGGTGACTAGATCCAATGAATCTAGGGAATTATTCCAAGGTTCTTAGCTGACTTAACAAAGTCTTTATAAGGAGATGTAAATGATTTGATTTCATGGATCAAGAGTGAGAATTTGATCATGCGGTGGAAGGAGTTAGATTTTGATGTTTAGTCGGTGGTAGAAGCATAGAAGAAGCAGATCTAATCAGGCACATAGGTGCTAACAGCAGATCAGTGAAACTTGTTGTTCCCTAATAGTTGCAGTAAGAAAATCCTCTCACAAGGTCACTCATAACAGGGTGCGATAGGATCCTAACAGGTCCGAAGGTTAAAATCCTCTAACAAGGTGACACGTTAGATTTTGTTTTTAAATCCCTTAGTCGAATAGCTCCTAACAAGGCTAGGTCCTAACAAGCCTTATTGTAATAGCTCTTAACCGAGCTAAAGAACTCTTAACAAGGTGTCACTCCTAACAGGGTGTTGTATGACCTTAACCGGTCATATCTCTATTCTGCAGATAGTTGATCTTTGTGGGTATTAATTCCACTATGGTTTTTCCCATTTGGGTTTCCACGTGAAAATCATTGTGTTATGATTTGCATGCTTTATTGGGTGTTTGCTTATGTGGTTTTATTTCTTGCATGCATATTGGTTTTTAGATTGGTAAAAGGTGTAATCAGATTTATTAAGTTTTTGCTTGCATTGATTCACCCCCCCCCCCCCCCCTCTCAGTGTCTTATAAGTTTATCAATTGGTATCAAAGCCTAATTCCCTTAAGGCTTAACCGCTTGGGAAGAATCCCTAAGGATAACATGGGGGAAAGTTCAATGAGTTACAGAGAGATTTCAAACAGGCTTGCAGAATCTAAAGAAGGCTATAATGAACTAAAGGTCAAGTACAAAGCTTCATTGGCTAAGAGAAAAGAGTTGGCTCAGCAATTGATGGAAATTAGTGAAAACAATTCATTTGAGGAAGCAAACATTGATGCCTTGGTTACTGAGGTTGAAAAGCTGAATGATGATAAGTCAAATCTGAGAAGAGAGTTGGAAGCCCTTACCATTAGGATGAGCCAAGAGTTGGAAGCCAGGAGGATAGTTGAAGACAAAATAAGAGATAAGGAGCATGAGATCGTTAAGCTGAACCGGGATATTAGTAACCTGCATGTACATCTTCAAGAGGAAATAGAAGAAAAACAAGAAATACAAGTTGATCTAGACATGGATATGTCTCTTGGAGAAAGTCTTACAAAGAAGAATGAAGAGATTACCAAGGAGTTGGCTGATGCTAATGAGTTATTAGCTAAATTCAACAAGAGCACTGGTATGCTTGATGAGTAGATCCAGTCACAAAGGCAAAACTGAGATACAAATGGCTTGGGATACACTACCTTTGAACAAGGAGAGCCATCCGGTACCAAGGACATCATGCATGAAGGAAAATCTACACCTAAGACCAAGAAGATCACTGGTAAGAGAACCTACAAACCAGTATGTTTTAACTGTCATAAGGTAGGTCATACTGCTAATGTTTGTAGAAGTAGATCTAGTACTTTTGATGGATATAGACATAATGAATATGAAGGTTATAAGCCTAGTAATTTTAATGGACATTGCTTCAATTGCAATAAGTATGGGCATAGATCTATTGAGTGCAGGTCTAGAGTGAACAATTAGAGATCTTACATGAATAAGAGGTCTAATGGTGAATGGCAGAGATCTTACAATGACCAGAGAAACCCTACTTGGTAGAGACCTTATGTGAACCAATCTAATCCATATAAAAGAGAGAATAGATGGAATGTGGCATGTTCAATCTGTCACAACTATGGTCATGTTGCTATGAATTACCAAAGAAGAACTAGAAGAGGTAATGCTAGACCTTGGAGAGCATCTAGAATGACATGTTTCAATTGTCAAAAACTAGGACACCTTGCAAAGTTTTGTAGAGAAGGAATGAACCAACTAGTTAATTAGTCTGTTGACTGGAAAGGAAAGAAGAAGGAAGATGTGGAAGAAACCAGAAGTCAGATGAATAAGATATGGAGAAAGAAAAGTGAGGAGAAACCATCGGAAGACTCCAATTCTTCACCTAGTGTAGAGAATCCCTCACCAGAAAACTAAGCTATGTATGAAGCTTAGGGAGAGCATATTGTCAGATCCATTTCCGGACCCCCTAAATGGTGTGCGGTAAGTCAAATCTGCATATTGTGATGCATTATGTTGTTATGAAGTGATTTTGTTATCAAACCGGTAGATTGAATGTGATTTATGAGCTAGTAACAAGTTTTAGGGTTGAACGGTGATTAGGGTATGTTCAACCGGTATTGCATTAAATGCAGTTGAATAAAGAGGTGTTTTATAGTTTCATTTCTCACCTAGCATTTTTGAGAGCATATTTGGAGAGCCACAGAAACAAAGAAGAGCATTTGATTGCTACATTGGTGAATTTGATAGTTGATTCTAGAGATTTGAGAAGAAATGAATGCACAAATGGATGATGTGCAAATCACTAAGCCATCGGTGAATGAAGAAGAGAAGCAGAAAGAAGAAGACCAAGAGACGAAAGTGTCCTACCGATCACTTACTTCTAAGAAGATTGTTGATGATGATGAAGATGATGACACTAGATCTATTCAAGGACCGATAATCATGGATATGTTGAGTCCCACAGAATTGACGGAGATTGCATTTGCTATGCAATCTAAGGCCAAGAAGAAGATGTTAAGAGCACAAAGGAGAGAAGCACAGACTATACAAACTGTTGCTGAGATATTTTCAAGTCTGTTACCAGAGACTGAAACTGATAGTCTCTCAACCCCTATTGAGAAACTGGACCACTTGGTTGCACCTGCTGCTTTATATAATGTTGAGAAAGAATATGAGAAGTAAAGAATTGAGCAATTGATTAAGGCAATTTATAGAGACAGAGTAGGTCTTACTATTAACATGGACCAGATCAAGGAAGCATTACAGACCAAAGGTAAAATTTTGTCTACTATTTGCCACTTTTTCATTTTTTTTTGATGATATTGATAAGAAGAAGAAGGCAGACCAACAAGAGCTGAAAGTTTTGAGTGAATCATTTGACTCCTTAAATGATTCAACAACCATTTTTGGTAGATCAGTTATAAGTATATAGAAGAAGCTTAAAGCATATGAATCTGAACAGGTAAAGAGGACTGCATCACTATAGAAGTTACAGACTCACCTAGTCCCTAAGTTTCAAATTTTGCAGAGAGGATATAAGGAGACAAAAGCAATTTTGGCTACACCTGAGATGAGTACCCTTGATTCTATGGAAGAACTTGCATACCAGATCAGAACACACATTGAGATTACAACTACTCTTTTGGAGACTTGGGGAAATGATTTGAAAGTCTTGAAGACTAATTTTGCTGATGTTTTTCTCAAGATGTAATATTGTAAATTTTTGAACTCTTACATTTGGTAATGCAAATTTTGATATATTGTATTCATATGTATTTGCTTACCTTTGTCATTATTGTCAAAGGGGGAGTAGTAGGCCGGGTCAAAATTTTGTAATAGCATGTAATTGCTAAGGGGGAGTTTTGTATTTGAGTTGAGTTAGTTGAGTCATAATTGTTGTAATGTGACACTTAGACAAAAAATTTCTGAAGTGTTGCCATCAATGCCAAAGGGGGATATTGTTGGCTTGATGATGATATAATAGGTTGATTGGTGAATTTATTTGTGTTTTCATTGATGGCAACCATGTTTTGTCAGTCATCTGTCATTTAGACAAACTGGTAGAGAAAAACTACTAAGTTGTTGTCAACCAGTAAACAAGAATAGTGTGATGATCAAGAAACTGATATGGAAGATTGGAGATGATATAGACGTTACGGTTTGGAACATATGTTTATGACATTGGTATGAGTCTTTGACTAAAACTGCATCAGCATATTCAGAGTATTGAGCAAGTTATTATCAGAAGAATAGTCACAGTTGGGAAGAACAGAGAACCAATAAAGTAGAGAAAGTTTGATTAGTCACCGATAGAGTTTATGTTATATTTTTTAGTTATATTTTGTGTCGCTGACATACGTAAAGTGTAATGAGAGGAAAAATGAATAATGTGACCAGATTCAATGAACCTAGGGAATTGTTCCAAGGTTCTTACCGACTGAACAAAGTCTTTATAAGGACTGTAAATTGTATGATTTCATGGATCAAGAGTGAGAATTTGATCGTGCGGTGGAAGGAGTTAGTTTTTTATTTTTAGTCGGTGGTAGAAGTATAAAAGAAGTGGATCTAATCAAGCACAGAGGTGCTAACAGTAGAATAGTCAAACTTGCTATTCCCTAATAGTTGTAGCAAGAAAATCCTCTCACAAGGTCACTCCTAACAGGGTGTGGTAGGATCCTAACAAGTTTGAAGGTTAAAATCCTCTCTAACAAGGTGACACATTAGCTTGTGTTTTGAAATCCCTTAGTCGGGTAGCTCCTTACAGGGCTGGGTCCTAACAGGCCTTATTGTAATAGCTCTTAACCAAGCTAAAGCACTCTTAACTAGGTGTTGTATGACCTTAACTGATCAGATCTCTATTCTGCAGATAGTTGATCTTTGTGGGCATTAATTCCCGCCATGGTTTTTCCCATTTGGGTTTCCACGTGAAAATCATTGTGTTATGGTTTGCATGCTTTATTGGGTGTTTGTTTATGTGGTTTTATTTCTTGCGTGCATATTGGTTTTCAAATTGGTAAAAGGTGTAATCAGATTTATTAAGTTTTTGCTTGCACTGATTCACCCCCCCTCTCAATGCCTTATAATTTTATCAGATTCATCCATCTTCAATAGTATCGACCTGCACTTTGTTAAAAGTTTGATTCATAAATCTCTTTTCTTTTTATCTACATGTTGTAATGGTAATTAATTGTGAGTGTTGTTATGTACATCTTCTTGTTATTTTTAGTGTGTTAGTGTCATGTAAAACTTTATGTTTCATTTAGTCAAAAAAAATTGTTTTATTTTGTCAAATTTTGTGGTCTACAGCTACAGAGTCTCATGGATTCTTGTTATGCCTACATGAGGCACACATCCCCAACTAAAGCCATTGTTGGGACTCAAATTTGTATTTTCTTTTGGTTCTTGAGTATCATTCATCTATTTTCTCTTTTTCTCTTGGCCCATCAATTATAACCAATTTGAGAGATCTTAAATGGGCTTATCAGTTAAGGTGTTTCTATGTTTTATGCCTATTTCCTCTCATACATGGGCTATTTACAAAAAAAATTAAAATTACAAAGATGTAAAAGATTTCTTGTGCATCCAAGTAAAAAATAATAGGAATTTTGCAAGTTGTAAACCTCCCTAAATCCCCAAAAAGATCAAGTGAAGATCCAAGTAGAGAAATTCACCAAGTTTTCCAATTTGTGAACTTGGTAAAATGTTGACAAAATTTGTAATAACATAAGGTTCATGAGCTCACTAACATGGTAAATATGCAACGCAAAGGAAGGATAAATGTAAAGAAACAAATAAATATCACAAAGCTCACTAGTTCACAGCTCTACAAAAATTTGACAAATGTCTTAAGGTTTGCAAGTTCAGGTTAAATAATGAAAAAGAGTGATGAAGAAGGAAAGATAGAATGGTTCAAATGTCACAAATTTTCCTATTCATACACCTTGATAAAGTGTGATGTGCCAAAGAGAAAAAATAAAGGATAGGGAAAGAGAATATTTTAAATGTTGGCAGGTTCACAAGTTTGCAAACTTACCAAAATTATGACATGGTTTTTGTGTTCTTAGAAGGGTTGGCAGAGCAAAAATAAAGAATGATGCAACAACGTAAAGCTAAATCCAAATAAAGTTGTTTCCTATTTCAAATGTAAGACACCAAATAGAATGGTATAATTTACTCATCTACCTGCATTTACTCTCTTACTTGCCATAACTACAAATCAATTCTCTCAGCTAACAACATTAAATTCATCAAATCTGTTTTCATTTTGGGTGCCCATTTTGAGTTGAAATGATTTTATTAGTTGCTATAGTGCACTGTTTAGGGTTGGATGCGTAGTAATTATTAAAAGAGGTTTGTGTCATTTTGAAGGGGAGCTTGGTTGTCTAGATGGTTGCAAGATGCTAAGGAATTGTCAGTATGATGTAAGGTAGCCATGGAATGCTAGTTCAATTTATTGGGTGAAGTATAAACCTAGGTCCATCAAAGTAGATTAGTATTGTAAATGGTTTGTGTTGTAGAATGTCTCCATGGCATTATTTCTAGGAGTATCTTTAAATCATAACCAAGATTCTCATTTGCCACATTTGCTGACATGAATGTAATGTTGGGTGAGAGGAATACAATAGTATTCTAAAAATATAACAAGCCTTGTAATGATCTTTCTCAATTTATATGTGTGTATACGCAATTATGTTATGGATTTAGAAGAATGCTTTGTCACAAATTCTACAATATTTTTTGTATGCAAATGCATAGCTCAATAATGTTTTGGTTTTAGTTTGTTCTCTTCGTAATGAACTATGACTCTATTGCCTAGGCGTAGCCATCGATTTAGAACCATTTTACTATTCTCACATCACTAAATAAAAATATTAATCCATAGTTTAAAGTTTATAAAAATCTATTGGGCATTCATGATCTTGTATTACAACCAAGGAATAAATCTTGAGAGATCCATGAATGGATTTTTTTCATGTGGGTTATGTGTGTACAATCATATTAGCTATATGGAGTTTATTGGAACTAGTATTTCTTGATCTAATAGCAGTATTTGGGATCAAAAATATGGTTGAGTTTAGTTGTGGCTATTTATAGTTTTCCAATTTGTTAAATTCAATATCTATTTAGTTATACCTCTAAGAACACCCCCTCAGTCTAATCTCATCTTTAAGCATAGGAAAGATAACTTGTTTTCATAGAGTCAAACTTTAAACCTCCATGTACTATGGAACCCTAGCCTTGAAAGTGAGATATTAATCCAAGAAGTGGAGTAGTAATTTTGAGACCCAACACACACAATTCTTTTTTTTTTTCTCAGCTTCTCCTTCTATGTGAAGTGATAGGACTCCTCCATCACAAAGAAAAACTATTGAGCCTTCTAGTTAGCCCTCTCTAGCTTGGGGTGGTGTTGAGATTGATACTTGCATGATGTTTCCATCACCTACTCAGGAGAAAAGAATGTGCATATTCCTCTTGTTGTCCATGACACTCATATTTGGCAGTGATTTCTAATCCCCACTTTGGCAAACCCTTATAGTAAAATAATCTCTATCTTTGAGATGATCCACCTCCTTCCTTGATACAATTGCATATGTTTAATATGATGACATCTTTTAATTTCTAAACCTTTTTAATAATATTTATCGAATTTTTGTTTTATTATAAACCTTCGTATATATACTTAACATATTGCATATTTCAAACCAATGTAATTATGAAGATTTAATTAAAAACATATAAAAAATTCTTCACCCGATGTTAGATACCTACTATAATATCCTTAAGAATCATAAGCACAAACATTAACAAGAATCATAAGCACATACATTAACAAAATATACAGACACGACCTTTTCAACATAACTCATACTAAACAATACCATTAGTTTCATGGAGAGACAATTGTGTTGTGTGAATGGGACTCGTTCAAATAGACATGGTAAGATCTAGTTTCATAGTACATTCAGGTCGAAAGTTAGTATGAAATGGCGGCAGACAATTGATATCCATTGGAGTGGTTGTGATTTTCTTGGTATTAATGCTTAGAGATGGATAACCATCCATCATTTCACACTGCTTCTCATTCTCTTTCCAGACTGCTGATTTTCCACTCTCTTGACTTAGTCTTTGAATCAATTGTAACTCACAATGGGCCCTCGAAAGTAATGGCTGCTGCATGCAAGTCTGTTCACATTGTTGACTTGATAAGAATAAATCAACAAGTTGCTTCATCTCATTGGCCTGTCAAAATAAAAAATTAAAACAAATTGGAATACTTGTCAGCAGGCTTGGATGACTCTAGAAGCATAAGTATTTGAATTTTCCTAGGTGTCAAATAGAAGAGAGTTTGAGCCTCACCTTTAATCTTTTCTGGGATGTACAGTTTGAGCTAGAAATTCTGGTTGCATGAAATTCTTCTCTGGCCATATAATCTGAAAACACAGAAAATTGCCTCTTCATGTGCCATGGATCGTTAATAAATTTATTAATGCCACTTTCTGCATAAAACTTTTGATAAATATCACATTGGTTCAGAACTGAACAATCTGTGGAGTTTTCACCTTGTATGTGAGCTCCATAGCTTCTGCTCATATCTGAGCGTTCTGAAGAAATTTCTTGTAGGCTTGTTGAATGTGTTCCATCCGCCATGGCAGAGGAGTCTTCCTGCCATAACCTGCAATAGCAAACCCAATGAAAATAGGTTTTAATTATTTAAGAGTCATACAACAAGAGCTTATAATTTAAAGGCGTTGTGTTCCAAATAAATGATTCATGTTCCACTAATTGCTTACATAAAAGGATTGCAAAACTGAAATAAAAAAACCTGAAACCCCCTAAAAATACACAAGCCTGACAATAATGTTTACCTTTTAAGTGAAAGCTGAGTGTCAACCTTGTCTGTAGAACAAAGCTCTTGGGAGCTCAGCATCTGCTGCTGTAGAAAGGATTTGGGTTTACATTCTGCTGTATATCAACACCCAAAATGGGTTTTAGTACTCCTAACCTGACTGATTAGTGTAGTACCGAATGAACCTTCTTATTCTCCAATTTAGCACAGACAAAAAAAAAAGTGATTAGGTAATTACCATGCCTTTCAGTTTCATTCTCCACCTTGTTAGATCGGTACATCTTGATAAAAATGGACAAAGACCAAATTAGATGGGGTTTTTCCTTTTTTAACCAAAAAAAAAAAGAAAGAGATCTAGCCAGTACACAACATAATAAAATAATAAAAACAAATGTTCAATAAATGCCAACAAATAAACCTGAAGATGGCTTTTAACTTGGGAGATTGTAAGTCCTTTAATATTCATCAGCTCAAGGACCAGTTTCGGAGTCGCCTCTGTAAAATATGGAATCATGTTCTTATTTCCCAAATCAGAAAATATCAGATATGACCAGGTTGCTATGAAACTGGTAACATAAAAGCCCAAAACAAAAAGGCAAATCTATCACTGGTCAATATAAAACAGAAGACTTACTTTCTCGCCCTCCCAGAAAGCCCAAAACAAAAGTTAAATCTATAACTGATCAATATAAATCAGAAAACTTACTTTCTCGCCCTCCCAGATGTTGCACTGCCTTCACAAAGCTGTGATGGAGATGAGGAGACCAGCGAAGGCGAGGCACCTTAGAGCGTAAGTATCGTCTTACTTCTCCTCTTCTTTCACAGCTCCCCATATTCTTCTTTCTTTTTCCTAGTTTTAGTTTAGACTGAGCATTAAATTTTCAGAAAAATTATTGATTATGATCCAAAATGTCGAATGAAAAATACACAACACCTAAATCCTCCAACTTCTATAAGTCTTCAAGTCCTAAATCAGAATGGCCAGATACTCTACCAATTGCATCACCAATTTACCATTTCTTCCTCGTCTTTACCTAACATTTCGACCTTCACATCCAGTTAATATCAGATGCCCTGAATAGAATTGGAAGTACACTTTATTTGCGTCCACAACTTCATTTTGGGGGACCCAACAGTACAATCTGCTTCAGAAACATCTAGGGAAAAGTCAGACGTGGAAGTTAGAATTTGATTCATTTTGTTAATTTCTTTTAAAGATAACCCACTGCAGATAGAATTTCCCAAGTTCAAAATCCATTTGAATTTTTCTTCATTCCTTCCAAATGCAATTGAAACTCTCTAGTACATCTATCCTATTAAATGAAATTCAGCTTAGCCATGATGACTTGAAATGTTTTTTGTCACATGCAAAATCAACAATTATTAGGATTGTTTTAGAACGGACGCATCTATTCTGGTTTCAAAATGGTAGTACGGATTGGGTCACGCGTTTTACATCGTTGATTTTGCAATTAACGACTGTGACTAACTAACCTGTCCCTAACAGACTGTAGGAAAAGTCTGTTTTGGAACCAGAATAGCTTTGACCTTTTAGAACTAGATGATCCTGTTATGAATGTTCATTTAAATTAGAGTTCAAACCTACGATCACTGTTCATATGTCTTCAATGGCTACATCCAGTCTATCTCAAAAAGTCAAGATTTGAAATGTTAAAATTGTCAATCTAAATCAATTTCCCCCCTGCCATGTTTTAAGGCTTCATACCTGACATGTTTACTTTACATTAGCAAAATACTACCGAAGTTCCAGTGAAATACTAAACCTTATAAAAAGTCAAAACCCTAAATTATATAATTACATATTTTGTAGAAGTCATCAAAGTGCAAAGAGAAAGTTATATTATATTTAAATATTGAGTTATAATTATTTTATTTAAAAATTATTAAACAACAAAATATACTGTCTCAGATGTGAAAGTAATTTCTGCTATAAAATTTTGACTGTTAACTTTTCCAACACGAACTGTTGATGTAATCAACTTGACATAAAACACATGCAGAATTACTTATTGAATTAGCATTCTAAGTTTTTTGTCATTTATAGAACAAAGACTACAGGGTTCTTCAAATAGTTTCTAGAAGTTAAACTATACACGCAAAGAGATTATTGAAAAACTTACAGGAGTTGTTAAAGTTATACAGTCTATAGTCTAGATTCTAGAAATATAATTAAATGATCTTAACGTATCCAATAAAAAATGTTGACATATCAAATGATGGTAAACTGGCCGGCATAAAAAGTCACAATCAAGCATTAAACCCAGACAACAATTACTGAATAAAAAAACTGAAAAGTCTCTGCAATTGTAACTTTTTCCTGCATAACTTTGACGATCTGCAGAATACTTTTAATTTAACTCCAATTCTTTCGCTGTCAAATCACACATTCTCCTAAAAACAGAACCGTGGAATGTACTTATGCTTTAAAGAATTTGAGGAAGAATTCCATGAACGTATTTCACAAGTCTCTTTGAATTTAAACGGGAGATGTCCATTTTCAATGAGAAAAAGTGCACGGCACGGTGCACCCCAGATAGACAGACAAATAATAAATGTATATGTGTCGTCATGATCACGTTGATATTGATTATTGTTATTGAATTTCAAAAAATGGATTTAAGTTCCACTGAATTTGACAAATAATAGATAAATAATATCAAGTTTCCATATTCTATAATAAATTATTGCACTTGTTTTTGGATTCAATTCTGTTAGAGAGTTTTTTCATACTCCGCCATCCGTTGTCAGGAATAATCTTGATGATGGATCATGAGTGTGATCGGAAACGTTGATGAAAAAAACTCTTTAACACAATTAAATCTAGAAACAACAGCAAGAATAATGGATAGTTCCGCTGATGTATGAAACAAATTGGATGATGGAGACCTACCTCCTCCTTCTAGAACTCTTGCTCTTATCCCACAGTGGTATGTTTTAATTTTGTTTTGTTTCTTTGAATTTTTTGGGCGTGACACTTTCCACCCATCTTTTATAACTGAATATATGTAAATCAATTTTATAAATGACAATATAAACACTTATGGTGAATAGTTTGATATCAACTATGTGAGCTTATTTCCTTGACATTTCGAATTAAATTTAGAAAATAGCAAAAGAAGAAAAAGGACAATTCTTACTTCTTGAAGTTTGATCCGATTTCTGTTGAAAATCATGTCTTCAATATAAACACTTATTCATAAAGAAATTCCAATAATCTTCACGTTTTGTGCTCCATATACCCATTCATCAAGATGTATTGAGAAGATTTTGGGGGATAGAATTGTATTTATTTCTGAAACTGAGGATGAACTTATTTGGACAAAGAATATTTCTGGTAAGTACACTGTTAAAGATGGTTACAACTCTCTTATGGTTGCTAAAGATTTATCATCATGACCTTATAAGTTGTTTTGGCATTCGGCTTGTCTTCCTCGAGGTGGAGCCTTTGCTTGGTTGGCAATTCAGGATAGAGTCCTTACAGGTATGAGATTGGACAGGCTTGGTATTACTGATGTTTTCCCTTGTGTCTTTTGTAACAAAAATTTGGAATCTTCTTCACACATGTTCCTACATTGTAATTATGCTTATGAATGTTGGCAGTGGTTGTTTCAGAAGTTAAATATATCCTTTGTAATTGGTAAGGATCTCATTTCCCATTTTAGATCTTGGCCCTTTATGTTTGCCTCATTTTTTTATGCATGCCTTTGGATCATATCTCCATCTATTGTGATTTGGAATGTTTGGCTAGATCGAAACAACATGATATTTAAGAAAACAAGTTCTTCTATGTCTGAGGTTCTATTAAAAATTGAGTCTTCAATCTCTAAGGTTGCTTTGTCATTTATTTATAAGAATTTGAAAAATCTTACTTATTTTTTGCACTGGGATAGTAGAGTTACTAGAGTTTGGAAGATGTTGTCATTTTTACCCTCTCATGGTTCAATTTTAAAAAAGAATGATGTAATAGGTAAGAGATGCTCTGCTAGATGGAAACCTCCTCCATGGGGGCACTTTAAACTGAATTTTGATGGGGCATCGTGTGGTAACCCTGGGTCGGCTGGGGTAGGCATGGTAATTATGATCACAATGCAAATTTTATTCAAGCTAAGTGTCATGCTATTGGTTTTAAAACTAACAATTATGCGGAATTCCATGCTTTGTCTTTTGGATTGGATATGACAATCTCTTTGGGAATTAAGGACTTAATAATTGAAGGTGATTCTATGGTGATTATTCAATGTGTTATGAAAAAAAATTGAATTGTTGGAATTTGCAGTAAATACTTGATCTCATTTTACAAAAATTAGAATTATTTGAATCTTTCTTGTTATTTTATTGTTATAGAGAAGTTAATAAGATTGCGGATTATTTGGCAAATTTAGCCATTGATAACAATGCTAATCAGTGAGAGGTGGGTTTTGAGGAAATTCCTTCTAGTGTATGGGAAGGTTTGCAGCAATATTTATGTGATTTTCTTGAGTAATGTTGATGTAAAATTTTATGATGATAATTATTCTCGCTTTCCCCTTTCATTTCAATTATTCATGTTCGTTGTCTGAAGGAGAGTTCAAGCTCATGGTATTTGATGCAACACTGTTTTTCCAAATGTTTTTTGATACTTTCTTTTTTGGCATGAAGGTTTTTGGCTTATGGCACAGGGCTTTGGAAAATTTTGTCTTCTTCCATTGATAGCAATGGTGGAGTCTACATTTGAAAATTATCCGATGGACTCTATGTAAAACTGATATTATATGTGTTGTGACCGCATTTTGTATGTGGTTTTGGGCGGGGTGTATAAACTGATCTGTTAGATACTATAGGTTTATTTTATGAACTATGACCGGAGGTTTTCTTCGTTCTTCCAGTGTACTCTTTGAATTCTGTATAAAAAATAAAAAATATTAATAAAAAAGTTCAGTAAATATTAATAAAAAAGTTCAGTAGAATAATCCACTTTTATTAAAAGAAAAAAAAAAAAATTCCAATATAACCCATACTACTAATTTCTGATGAAAGCATACGTACATAGCGATAGACTTGCTCAATTACTGTAACAGTTTTTTTTTCTCTATCTTACAACTTCCTCGTGCTTTCTTCAAACGTAAGGACAACGGAACGTGAAACATTTACCAGAAGCTTTTAGTTTTTTCTTGAATTCATAGAACTTTACACAAAATTTGCAGTACTTCGAGACTCCTCCGGTGATTTTGCTTTCAATATAATGTTTGATTTGACACACGGTATTAAAAAAAAATGTTTCTTTTTCCAGATTGTCAAACCTACCGATGAGAAAATGAGCGTTGATAGATATTTCCAAATTATTCTGTGGGCTTAATGTACAATACACAGGACTAGCAACATCACCATTATGAACCTGCCTACTTACTACCACTTAGGGGAGAGTTGGTAAGATGTCACTTTTTTAGATCTATTATTATTGCAATGGTATAATTGATATGTATGTTAAATTTTTATTTTGGTTGGTGTTTATTTTTATGGAATGTCTCAATACGTTTATATAATGACATGTGGTATGTATTTGTTTTAAGTTTGATTTCTTCTTTGTTTGTCATTTATTTTTGTTTGTTTGTTCTCACATACATGCATTTATTTATACTTTGACCTTTCCTAATCTTATGTATACCTATTCACACACATTCACAGACCTTTGATTTTCTATACCTAATCCCTATCCTGAAATTTCGTATTGCAAGCCATATGCATGGTGAAAGGGAGTGATTTTATATTCAACACAAAATTAACTCTGAATACAAAATTAATTCAAATTGGCAAACCTTACCATTTTGTACTAAGTATTGAGAAACAATTTGGTACACGTCTTTGTGATTATTCATTATGTATTGGTATTTAAAGATATTCATTTGATCATTTAAAGAGATCCAAGAATCATCCTAAGTCATTTGAATATAATAAACAATTATAAACAGCATTCAAGTGAATATTTGAATTTGAAACATTAAAAAGAACCAATAAGAAATCACATCTAGGTCATTGCATAATTTCTTGTTGTCTACCAACACTTGTCTAGGGGGAGAATTGGTAAGATATTACTTTTAGATATATTATTGAAATGATATATTTTATATATTTGTGTTAATTTTTGTTTAGGTTGGTGTTTATTCTCATGAAATGTGTTAAAATGTTTATTTAATGACATGTGGTATGTCATTAGTTTGAGTTTGATTTCTTCTTTGAGTTTCATTTATTCTTGTTTGTTCTCATATACATGCATTTATGTAGATTTTGACCATTCCTAATCCTATGTATACCTATTCACACACATTCACCTCAGCTTGAATTTCCATGCACCTAATTGCTACCTTGAATATTTAAATCCCTATCTCAAATCATATGCATGGTGACTGGGAGTGATCCTATATGACACAAAACTAACTCTAAATTGAAACTTTTAAAATTTAAATTGGTGACTCTACCCTTTTTACCAAGTATTGAGAGACAATTTGGTACACATTTATGTGATTATTCATTATGTATTGGTATTTAAAGATATTCATTTAATCATTTAAAGAGATCCAAGAATCATCTTAAGTCATTTGAACATACTAAAAGTTTTAAGGAGTATTCAAAGGAACATTTGAATTTGAAACATTAAAAAAACTAGTATTTTCTTTAGAATCACATCTAGGCCATTGCATAATTGCTTGTTGTCTACTAACACTTGTCTAGGGTCATCAAGTAGGCCTTTCATGTTAGTTGATTGAGGAAAACTTGACCCTTATAATTTAGCAACTTCTTTCATGTATTTTTAAATACTACTAATCCTTACTCATCAACAAATTATAGGAATCACAATGAACTAGATTGCAAAATTCTCCATTTGATCAAACTAGAGCTATGATTTAGAGATCAAATCTATCTTGTGTGACACTAGTCCCAAAATGTAGGATCAATCCACAAAAGAATCTTATATTTACATAGAGTTCAAGATAGTTGGCACATCAAGAACATATTAGCTTTCTATACTATGATAGATAATTCAAAAAATATCTTATATCCATATTTAATCATTAGTTTAAAGATTTAAATACCTCTAATATTTGATTTAAAAAATAATGCTTTCTTTTTTAAAAAAGTAGTTTATATTTCATTATTAAATTTAATTAAATAAAATTAATCTTAAAAATAATTTTTATTTATTTAAATAATATTAATAATAAAGTGGAAATGAATATTAATTAACCAGGATGGTTAAAAAAGATACTAAATCTAATTTGTTAATTATGAATAGTATTGCATATTATATATAACATACTAGTTATCTTCTATTAGAAATACTTCATAGAATTTGAAGAATTGATGCTTATCTTTTGTAAGTTATATTTAAGTTCTAATATATTTTATTAAATAAAATTTCATTATACAATTTAAATGTGTAATATTATATTTTATAAAGGTTAAATGAAAACTATGAAAATTAAAATAGTTAATTTTTATGTGACTTCACATTTTAATAATGTTGGAATGATTGATATTATATATTCAATTATAGTAAACCTCGGTGATCTTGTTTGTAGCTTTTTAAAACACTATGAAAAATTTAATGATAAAAATATTTAAGGTTCAATGTGTGTTTGGATGGCATCATGTGTAGTCAATCCAAACTACCTTACAAATCTAACAATGCATGGGTGGCATTTTGGTTGAAGATATTATGAATCTTGAGAGAATTATCCAGTGTACCACAAAATATGAAACAAGAGTTAACATTATGTAGACCATGAAGATATGTTTGATTCACTAGCATTCTAGATCTTATATATTCAAACATATCAAGTTAAAATTTAATGATTTTAATACTGCATTGCATATATGTTTTCACTTGTAGAAGATTTTCAAATATTAAAATTTTTATGAGTTATTTTTGAAAGAAATTCATAGAATAGGAATTAATTATGACACATAAATTAATTTGAAAAGTAGTGATTTTTCATCAATATGAAAAATCTTGTGTATGTGTATGTGTATATATATGATGGTTTATTGCATTCAATTATGCATCTTTAGGAACAATCTTCATTGAGTGAATAAGGCGGCAAAAATATCACCCATTGACCCCACCTACTCACTAACCATTGTTAAGAAGAAAATTTCATCTGTCATGGTATTTTTTAAAAGAGTTGTTATGGTATGACAATATTTATAATAATTCAAAAGAACCACTTCCTTGAATATATAAGAAATTCTACAAACCTTTAAAAGATATTTTTTTAGTTTATGATTTATTATGACTTTTTCTAATAATCAAAAGATACTCAACTTTGAATCCTCCTATGATTAACTATTAGTAACCGGTAGAAACTACAATATTCTAACCCTCAAGTTTGTTGTTTGTTATAATAACTATGTAGAAAAACATACATTCAAATTTCTCATAAACTTAATCTATTCAACACCATTCGTATCTTAGAAGAATCAACTCTAAAATCGCTCACATTCCTATAACAAAGTCACATTCAATCTTCGTCTAATACCATGACAAAGATGTCAATAACTACTATTCACTACTTTCACCATAGAGATTACAAATTCTTAACCAGTTCCTATAATCTCAATATCTAACTTTGACACCCAACTAATATTAATCCTTTATCTATTAACTGCTTTCACCTATTTAGTGATTACAAATTCATAACCAATTCCTATAATCTCAAAATCTAACTTGACACCTTACTATATTAATCCTTATTGAGAGCAGTAAAACTAACTCTTAGATACTTTCTTTGTTATTTAAAATAGCATTTCATTTGAAGAGAGGTTTAATAAATTGCGTTGATGTCCCCATAGATATTTGAGTAATTACGTGGTACATTCAGAATCTGACTATATCATCATCTATGTATCTTTCCATTGAAGGGCAGTTCGAATTTAGTCAATCGCTGATGACACACTATTTGCTTTGATGTTTTGTTTTAACTTACAGAGAAATTCTGTATCTTGTATTAGCGTGTAGGGCCAACGATAGCGAACTCGGTCTTTGAAAATTTCTTTTTAAAAGTGTGTTAATATCGTGTATAGGGTCGAGAATCATTCTTCAAGAGAGTTTGACGTGCATTCTCAATAGCTTGGCGTGCACGTACATTGTTTCGACAGCAGTTATTTGAGCATGTTAAAATCATTTCTAAAACATTTGAGATGCATTGTAGTGCATTAAAATTGTCCTGCATAGCAGTTTTTAGGGTTTTTTGTTAACTGGTTACAACAACCAGTCAAACTCTATCGGTAGGTGCACACCGGCCGTTCTGTGATGTGTGAGATTAGAGACCCGGAGATATAATGAATTTCACATAATTCTCTAAGAACAAGATAAGACTCTTGTGAAGGGATATAACCCCATAACTCTTTGTCCAATCCATTACGAACTTTTCTAGAGGGTAGAGTAAATAAGAAAGAAAAAGAAATGGTTTTCAAGGGTGGAAATGATAAGAAAAGAAACTGTGATAAGAAAAAATCAAAGTAAATCAACCTTTCAAAGTTATGCATTGCATAATGAAGACAGCAATCTCATTCTACGAAGGTTTAAGGGAGCTCGTAGTACAATTCAAATATATAATTTATAAATCTCCTTCTCCAACTTAAGGAACATAGTGATAGCTTCATTTCGTATACGTTATCTTGGAATACCTTAGATCCCTTCACCAAGATCCTAGTGGCCACTTGGACAAGTTCTTTAATGACCATGAAATTCAAACACTTCATAAAAACCTACATTTTATTCCATCGCTTAGTGAATTTAATGGAAGTGACCATGTCATGGCCATTGAGCTTATGCATAAGATGGATAGTAACACCCTTTTCTATAATCGTCCATACTTTAATATTAGCATCGATTTTATTGCAATCAATTAGTTCAATCTCATGTCTTTTGTCCCCCCCACATTCTTCCACATTTAATATTCTCTATGCCCCACCCAATCTTCTTTCCCAACTCATCCACCAAGCGAACCCACCAAATGTGACTGGAAATGTGTGTGTGTGTGTGTGTGTGTGTGCATGAGAGAGAGAGAGAGAGAGAAACAAAAAATATGAATCCCCAAGCGTTCCCATTCCTAGTAATGATTAATGTGTTCTAAAGAGGCATCATAAGAATGCAAAAAACATATTGGATCTGACTCCTTCATATTCTAATCCCAATTATTAAATATGTTGATTGTTGATGGCATCCACTTCAAATAAGGTCATTAATGCCTTAGTAATTTATCATCTTTGAAATGTCATTGAGTGATACCACTAGTTGATGCGCCTCAATTTTTCATATAGTCGGCCGTTACATTGGCTTCCCTATACACATGGGAAAAAGTCAGATGCAAACTCCCAAAAATATTATTAGCACCAATAATCATAATCTCCCTAGTCAAATTAGGCTTTGATTTTTCCTTTAGGCATTTGATTGTTTCTTTTTATCTTTGTCAACTAGGAGGATTTAGTCAAGATTCTCACAAAAGGCCAGTGGACCTATGGTAGCAACTTTCAAAATTTCATTTCCTTATGTAAATGGAAACTAGGGTTGGACCCTAGAAAGGATCTCAGAGAAGCGTCTCCTAGGGCTCCCTCTAGAGTTTTGGACCTCTGATGTCTTTAGAGGAATTATTGAATCATTTGGTAAACTTTTGGTGGTAGACAGAATAACCCAAAATAAATCAAGTCTTATTTTTGCTAGTATTTGTGTGAACGTGGTTGTCAATTATGTCCTTCCCACCCAAGTAACCCTCCATTCAAGATTTGGTTCTTAGGTTTAGCCTATTGAATATGAAAATGCTACAACTTACTGTCAAGTCTATAAAAAATATGGATAATTTATTAATGAATGTAAGAAACAACCTATTAGGAAGTGGTAGACTTCTAACAATGTTGCTCTAGTTTCTTCTTCTTTGAATATTGATTTAGCTAAGTGTGTTGTGTTACCTTCAACTAATGAGATTGGTCATGATATTCTATTGATGATTAAGGTGGAGAAAAGTCACAAAGAAAATAAAAAGAAACAAATGGATAACCTGACTACGTCAACATCCAAGCTGGATCAACTTTTACAGCAACACTCTGAGGAACAACTAAGTGTTGAGGGTGACTTTGGTCTACCTCAAATTGAAAAGCTTAAGGCAACCATCAAGGGAATGGATTAAGACCCATGTGAAAAAAAGAAAAGGATGAGTTAACAAGCTAATGATAGTATTGGTAAAAAGGATAACCAAGTAGTGGTGGATCTAAGTATCTCTGATAATAGGTTAGCACAATCTGATAACAAGAGTTTGGAGACTGAAGGTAATCACCTGGACCCTAAACCTGATGTTCAAAGTGCCAAAAGCCTGAATGAATCTATCCCTTTGAAGACCATGAAGGATGTTGTGAGTCAAAACGATGTTTTCTAGTCTTAGTAATAAGGAGAATGTGAACCCTATTAGATTATTAAGTGATGAAACAAAAAAAATGGCTTTGGGTTCTAAGAATCTAAAAGATAAGCTAAGCCTCTTAGGATTCTCTTATAAACCTCCTCCTATTAAATCTAAGAATATTTTGGATGAGGAATATTAAAAAATGGAGTAGAAATAGGTTGGTGCTAAACAAAAAGAAAAAAGAAAAAGAAGGCAAATGTGGGAAGTGGTGCCAAGCTTCACAAACTTTCTCAGAGGGACACAAGAAGTAGGGAGGTGGCTAGTGGGAAGTAGAGGACTCTTGATGGTCTCTAGGAGTCAAAAAAGAAAACGAAATGATTGGGTGGGCTCTCCTCAGGTGAGGAAACCTTATGGCTTCTCAAGGATGAGTAGTCTTTCTTTTTTGTTGTTTAGATGAAGATTTTGTCCTAGAATATGAGAAGCTTAAATAGCCTTGTTAAGAAACATATGCTCAATTTTATGTTTCTAGAGAAGAGGGTTGGCATTCTTCTCTTACAAGAAACCAAAATGAAAAAGCAAGTGTTCCAAAATATTGTCAAACATATTTGGCCTTTTGTCGATTTCTATGTTTGTGATGTTGAGGATTCTTCAGGTGGTATTGCCACTCTGTGGAATCCAGCCTCCTTCTCTATGATTTTGTGCCAAGTCCAAGAATTTTCTAGTTGTTAGGATGCAAAATATGAAGACTGGTCAAAGGTGGAGTCTTATTAATATCTATGCTCTAAATATTAGATCTCCCAAAGTTTCTCTTTGGAGCTCCCTTGCCTCCTTTATTCTGAGTTGTCCAACTGATTTATGGATGTTGGGTGGAAACTTCAATTCTCCCTTATACCCTTCAGAAAAATTGGAAGGTTCACCAGATATACAACTTAACAACAAAAACAAATCCCATAAACTGCAGCAACAACAAAGATAAGTAGATAAACAACACAACACACAACACCAATATTTTGACGTGGAAAACCCGGTTAAGGGAAAAACAACAGTGGGAACCTACCCACAATAAGATGATACTCTATAGTAGTATGTGAAAATATTACAATGGGGAATGTACATGCATTCAGGCACACTGCCTAGAGCTCACTTCTCAAAAGATAATGACCCAGAAGGCTACAACCCTCAAGTAAGTCTCACCGACTTACAACAAGACTTGAGCTACAATCTAGAAGGAATGAACTAAAAGAATAGCATCTCCAAATGCCTGATCAAAGTTCTAGTTAAGAACAATTGTTTTCTCTGCAACACCAATCTCTACTCAATACATCATACTAAAAGATGAATCCTTATTCGCACATATACCACTCTCTGATAATGCAAACACAACCTCTATATCTAAATTACATGACAATGTCACCTATTTATACAATTCATCAACCTTGACAGCAAGGTCGGCTAAACACTTAACTCACAATTACAAAATTACATCACACGATACAAAGATCGACCACTGGACCAATATAATTATTCACATGACATAAAATGGACCTAATTCAAATATCCAAATGCTCAACTCCACCGGTAATCATGCCAAGATCAACCGCAACACACCACACCACCAGAAAAACTGCATAATACAAAGAACATCACCAGTTCAACAAAATTATCAAGAACATGCACAACGATCAATGCGGATCATCAAAAGAAATAGGACATAATTAGGAAACACCAGCAAGCACTCTAGAAACATCAGCAACAGCTACACCAACACCACTTATCAAATCTTCATCAATCAACATCTGAAACTCAAGAACACATACAACAACAACTGTCATGAAGAAAAGATAACTTGTGGAGCACCAAATCACGAACCATCTAAATAGAAGATACACAATACCATCCCAAACAATATCCCAAAATCTCAGATCAAGATCAAATCACATCAGAATATACCAGAGGAAATATTGAACTCTGCAAAGCACTGATACAATAAACAAACTGCAAAACTGGATCATTGGATATGATCAATTAAGCTTCCTGGATCACCAAAACCAATACAAAATAATATAATGATACTATAAATAATCCATACACCAAATCATGATCCCAATAAACCAATCTACAATCACCGAAGTAGGAATATGTTGACATCAATGACAACAACATATCTTAGCAGCAACAATGTCCAACAATCTCCCCCTTTGGCATTGATGGAAATATATGAATGTGAAAAACAATCAATGCAAAGAAAGAAGACATCTTTAACAAACTCCCCCTAAGATCAAGCAGATAAAAAAAAATTTCACACACATCTCTCCCCCTTTGACAACAATGCCAAAGATCTCAAAATAGAAAGCATGAATCTCTCCCCCTAAAACACATAACTAGACTACTCCACCAGAGGAGAAGCACCAACTCATCAATCCAGGATAAAGAGATAAGATTGTGAAGTCCACCGGATTGATTCAACTCAATGCTTCTAGTTCCCATCAGGAGGGGTGGATACCCCTAACTTGTCTCTCAAATAGAGAAATGTATCTGTAGGTAAAGGATTAGTGAAAATATCAACAATTTGTTCTTTTGTAGATACATATTCCAACTTCACTTCCTCTTTACTGACTTTTTATCTCAAGTAATGATATTTGATTGACACATGTTTAGTCTTTGAACGTTGCATTGGATTCTTTGACATGTTAATAGCACTGGAATTATCATAGTATATAACAGTAGGCTCGTCATAGATAACTCTAATATCTTTCAACATTTGCTTCATCCAAACCACCTGAGTGCAGTTACTGGCAATAGCAATGTACTCAGCTTCAACAGTAGATAAGGACACCGAATCTTGTTTCTTGCTAGCCCATAAAACCAATTTATTTCCCAAAAATAATGCTTCACCAATGGTACTCTTCCTATCATCAACATCACTAGCCCAATCAGCATCAGTGTAAGCACATAACATGAAATCATCATTCTTCGGATACCACAAACTATAATCCATTGTTCCCTTCAAGTATCTGAATATCCTCTTAATAGAAGTGACATGACTCTCATTCAGATCAGCTTGATATCTAGAAGCCATGCACATGGCATGCATAATATCAGGCCTAGTTTGAGTAAGATATAGCAGTCCACCAACCATAGATCTGTACAAACTCTGACTAGCTTTCAGAGATTCATCATTTTTAGATAATTTGCAACCAGTCACCATAGGAGTTCCAACCAGTTTGGAGTCATCTAACCCAAAATTCTTTAGCAATTCCTTCACATATTTAGTTTGGGATATAAAAATACCTTTTCCAGTCTATGAAATTTGCAAACCTAAGAAAAATTTCATTTCTCCTATCATAGACATCTCAAATTCTTTCTGCATACCACTAGGAAACTTCATGCTCAGGTTATCATCACCTCCAAAGATAATATCAACAACAAATAGTTAAACAATCAATATTTTATCATTCTCAATCTTAAAGTACACATTACTATCAGCAATACCTTTATTAAATCCCAATTTTAGCAAGTACTTATCCAATCTAGCATACTAGGCTCTAGGAGCTTGTTTCAATCCATAAAGAGCTTTCTTCAGTTTACATACCATGTCTCCATCATTTGATAATGAAAATCCATTAGGTTGCTCAATGTAGACTTCTTCCTCAAGTACCATTCAAAAAGGCAGATTTGACATCCATTTGATATACCTTGAAATCTTTATAAGCGGCATATGCAAGCAACAGTCTAACAACTTCAAGTCTAGCTACCTGAGAAAAATTCTCCTCATAATCAATTCCCTCTTTCTGTGAATATCCTTTATATACTAGTCTTGCTTTATTTATGACAACTTCACCTGCTTCATTCAATTTATTCCTGAACACTCATTTAGTACTAATAATATTCGTATCCTTAGGTCTAGGCAGAAGCTCCCATGTGTTATTCTTTTCAATATGATCTAATTCTTCTTCCATAGCTCTCATCCAATTTTCATATTTGCAAGCCTCAACAACATCTTTAGGTTCAACTTTAGAAATCAAACATACCTCTTCAGCAACTAGCCTTCTTCTAGGCATCACACCTTTATTTTTATCACCAATAATCTGGTTTTTTGAATAATTCAATCTTACATACCTCAGAGTCTTCTGATTATTTTGATTTTTAGGTTCCTGCATCTCTCCACCAACAACAGCAACATCCAGATTAATTGTCTCTACCAGATCATTCTGCTTTGATTCTTCAGTCTAAATAGTTGTTATAACAACATGTTGACCATCATCATATCTGCAAGCTCTGATCTCTTTTCCAAGGTTCATATATCAACCTTCACATTTGCACTTTCTACTATCTTCCTTAGTCTCTTGTTGTATCACCAATAGACTTTTCTCTTTGTTGAATATCCCAAGAAAATTCCTTCATCACTTCTTGTATCAAACTTTCCTATGTCATCATCTCTCTTGATATAACATTTGCTGCCAAATATTCTGAAGTATCTCACAATAGGAACTTGACCAAACCATAACTCATAATGAGTCTTGTTGGTATCACCTTTAATATGAATTCGGTTGAACGTGTAAACATGAGTACTAACAGCTTCTCTCCAATAGATCTTCGAAACGTTCCCTTCAATCAGCATAGTCCTTGCAACATCCAAAATAGCCATGTTCTTCCTTTCAATAACTCCATTCTGTTGAGTGGTTCTAGGAGCAGATAATTGTCTTCTAATCCCATCTTTCTCATAGAATGAATCAAACTCACCGGAACAGAATTCTCCATCTCTGTCAGATCTTAGACATTTCACCTTCAATCATGACTCAGTCTCAACCTTTGCTTTGAATATCTTGAACTTGTCTAATGCTTCAAATCTCTCCTTCAAAAACACAACCCACATCATCCTAGAATAATCATCAATTAGCAACATAAAATATCTATCACCTTGCACACTTCTAACATTTGTAGGTCCACATAGGTCATTATGTACAATATCTAGCAATCCATCAGATGTATATTGTTTGCTCTTGAAAGAAATTCTTGTTTGCTTACCCAATTGGCATTCCTTACATACCGGATTAGCAGGCTTAACAATCTTAGGCAGATCTCTAACAGCTTGTGTAGAACTAATCTTAATCATTGAATCAAAATTAACATGACACACTCTCCTATGCCACAACCAACTTTCATCAATATAAGAAATCAAACAACTTTTCTCACCAGCATTCAAATGAAAAATATTACCTTCAATCTTAGTTCTAGATGCAATCTCTATACCAGAGGCATTTAGGATCTTGCATTTACCATTCTTGAATTGCAGATCATAACCTTTGTCAACCATGTGTCCAACACTCAAAAGATTATGTTTCAAACTTTCAACATACAAGACATCATCAGTGTTATGCTTACCATCAAAGGAAATAGAACCTCTACCACGGATCACACAGGCTTTGTCATCTCCAAATCTCACTATTCCACCATCATACCTTTACATACTCACAAATTTTCTTTTATCACCGGTCATATGATGTGAACAACCACTGTCAATTACCCATTCATATTTTTCTTCAACTTTAGCAGCCAAATATTTCTGCTCAATAGTACAGCTAGTGGAATTAACTAGTATTGGTCCATCTTCTTTGATAGCAATAAATAAAACTTCATCTCCTTCTAATTCTTCATCTGTAACACCTTCATCAACAACATAATAGTAGTTATTCTGATGCTTATACTTCCGGTTATACTTGTAAGGCTTATCATACTTCTCATATCTATCATTCCTATCATGCTTAGCCATTCTCTTCGGGCATCTAGAAGCAAAATGTCCTACCTTATTGCAAGAGAAACATTGTCGAAGGCAATTTTCCATCATGTACTTACCGCCTCCCTTAGGCAGTCTCCGGGCAATTAATGCTTCAATCTCATCTAGTTCTCTTTCTTTCTCTTCCATCTCTCTTCTTTCTCTTTCATATCTAGATATTTGGATTCTTCAAGATCATAGTTTTTATTTCCGGATACAAATGCTCTAAATGTTATCTCAGACTTTCCATGTGATTCACCAAATTCGCTCATCTCAAATGCAGCAATCTTTCCAACCAACATATCTCTTGTCATTGTATTCACACTTCGGATCTCATCAATATAGCTACCTTATGTTTGTATTCAAGAGGCAAAGATCTCAACACCTTTGCAATAATTTATCTTCTTCAAGAGTTCCACTAGAACATCTAATACCTAGGACAAGATCATTCACCTTAGTGATGAAAGTGTTTATGTTCCCATCTTCTCCCGTCTTTAGCATATCCTACTTTCCTTTCAAGCTCTACAACTTAGCAACTTTTCACTTGTTTATCTCCTTCATACAGGGTCTCAAGCTTCTCCCAGATCTCATGTGTAGTCTAAAGTCCCATTACATTAGTCATCTTTGAATCAGTCAGGGAACTCAGCAATGCTTCCTTCGCTCTAATGTTATTTTCAACTTCCTTGATCTCATCAGCAGTAACCAGTCCATTCTGAGGAACAACATAAACATTCTTTGTAATTTTCCAATAATCTTCTCCAAGACATCTCAAGTGCACTTCCATCTAGTTCTTCCATATAACATAGTTACTACCATCAAATCTCAAACTCTCCTTCTTAAATATAACACTTCCACTTCCAGTTTCCATCCTGAATCTCCTCAAGCGGTTAAGCTTCTTCCAAAGGATCTATCTCTGATACCAATTGTTGGCAACAACAATGAAGGAAAATTGAGAGGTGGGGTGAATCATTTTTCACCAGATCTAAAACTTAACCACAAAAACATATTCGATAAACTGCAGCAGCAACAAAGATAAGCAAATAAATAGCACACAACACAACACCAAGATTTTGACATGGAAAACTCAGTTAAGGGAAAAACCATGGTGGGAACCTACCCACAATAAGATGATACTCTATAGTAGTATGTGAAAATATTACAATGGGGAATGCACATGCATTCAAGCACACTGCCTAGAGCTCACTACTCAAAAGATAATGACCCAGAAGGATACAACCCTCAGGGAAGTCTCACTGACTTACAACAAGATTCAGACTACAATCCAAAAGGAATGAATTGAAAGAATAGCATCTCAAAATGCCTGATCACAGTTCTAGTTAAGAACAATTGTTTTCTCTAAAACACCAATCTCTTCTCAATACATCATACTAAAATATGAATCTTATTCACACATATACCACTCTCTAATAATGTAGACATAACCTCTATATCTAAATTACATGACAATGTCACCTATTTATACAATTCATCAACCTTGATAGCAAGGTCGGCTAAACCCTTAACTCACAATTACAAAATTACATCACACGATACAAAGATAGACCACTGGACCAATATAATGGTTTTCATGACATAACATGGACCTAATTCAAATATTCAAGTGCTCAACTCCATCGGTAATCACGCCAAGATCAACCGCAACACGCTACACCACCAGAAAAATTGCATAAAACAAAGAACATCACTGGTTCAACAAAATCATCAAGAAAATGCACAACGATCAATACGGATCATCAAAACAAATAGGATATACTTAGGAAACACCACCAAGAACTCTAGAAACATCAGCAATAACTACACCAACACCACTTATCAAATCTTCATCGATCAACATCTGAAACTCAAGAACACACATAGCAGGAACTGTCACAAAGAAAAGATAACTTGTGGAGCACTAGATCATGAACCATGTGAACTAAACATACACAAGACCATCCCAAACAATATCCCAAAATCTCAGATCAAGATCTTATCACACTAGAATATACCGAAGGAAATACTGAACTCTGCAAAGCACTAATCAGATAAACAAACTGCAAAACTGGATCATCTGATATGATCAATGAAGATTCTCAGTTCATCAAAACTAATACAAAAGAGTATAATAATACTAGAAATACTCCATACACCAAACCATGATCCCAATAAACCAATCTGCAATCACTGGAGCGGGAATATGTTGACATCAATGACAACAACATATCCTAGCAGCAGCAATGTCCAAGAGGTCTACTCCTTACCTCGAAATGCCCTCCTAAAAAATTTTGGAACAACCTTATTGAAAGGTTCTAGAAAAAATGTACATGATGGAAAGGAAAATTATTGAGCCTTGCAAGCAAATTTCAATAAGTGGAATCTTGTTTGCAGAACATTCTAGTGTATTATCTCTCTCTCTTCAAAATCCCTGGTGTTATAGCTGATAAAATTTTAAAAATTAGAGGAAGTTTCTTTTGGGACTAAAGAAAGGTTACATATTGCCTTGGTTGCCTAGGATAGAGTGTGCAAGCCTAAAATGTATGGAAAACTCGGGATCCAAAAAAACAGACATTTTAACAAGGCTCATATGTCCAAAATTGGATGGCACGTTATTGAAGGGGATGAGGATTAGTTACAAATAATCAAAGCTAAATACCTCAATAATGTCCCATGTGATAATCTTCTATATGATATTGGCCTGACCTCGAGATCTCATATTTGGAATAATATATTGAATATAAAAAATGTGTTGAAAAAGGTGGTAAAAAGATTGTTGGAGATTAATAGGGTTGAGGAGGCTTTGGCGGTTATGGGTATTGAGACTAGTGGTATTAGGTGTTGGAGGAACATAAATTGCATCCCACCACATGTCATAACTCTTCTACAGGGAGATAGTAAAGCCAATAATTCTTTGAATGGAGTTTAAAAATTCTTGGTTATGGACTACCCTATTCGACATATTATTTTTTATTGAATGGGGACTATTTTGGTAACGACTCAAATGGGCAAAGGTGGGAAAATGATGGTTTGAGTAGGAATAGAAGGTGGCAAGGGCCTAGGGTAGGGTATGATTATGTGGAGGGGTCCCCATGCAATATGTTGAGGTGGATAACTTGGAAACACATAGACCATGTGAATATATTGAAAGGTGCCAATGATGAGTTGGCATCATGATGGGATGAAAAAGGTGAAATTTAAAAGCATTTCAAATTTAGAAAATACAAGGAAAGATTTGGCGATTTGGGCCACATTGATTACTCATAAAAGAAAGTGTTGTCTGCATGAGCAGTATTTTATGAGGACGGAGAGTGTGGCAGATGGTGTTAGCATGAATTTTAATGATTATAATTATGGCAAATTATATGGGCATTTTTACTACTATGATTGAGTGTGACATAATGGGTGGGGACAGAGTTCGAATACCACCAGGAAAACAAGATCGAGTAAAAAAATGATGCCACGGTATGGCACATTTGTTATGAGGGTGGTGTGTCTCATTTTTTTGAGAGTATTAACAGCTACGATGAGGGCCTCTTTGTTCAGTTTTCTACTTGGGAAGATAGAAAGGTTTCAATGGGGGGAATTTCCTTTGATGTTAATTAATAGGTCATCGCCGAGGGTATGGGATTGCCAGCTACGGGTAGGAAATGGAAAAAACCAATCCATGTCTCTAACAACGAGAGACTCAACCAGTTTTTTAGAGGAAACAGGGGCCCAATTAAGCTGCATGGTGAGTTTGATAGAGAGAAACTATCGCTCCCCTAGAACTAGGTATGTCTCATGATCATGAAGTATTTTACCTTGGAAGGGTGATTTAAAACCTTTTACTTTTATCACTTGTCATTGGGAATCATAGCCTCATTTCATTTCCTTTTTTCCTTCTCAATTTTGTGGAATGTTCAGAGAATGAGGTTGTTGAGAGTGATAAGAGTTAGGGAAAGAAGCCTATATTTCCCCATCAAGGCTTGATTTTTTGCCTTTACCATTTTCATCTGACTTTGTGCCCCCCCAGGAAAATTGTTGTGCAAGAAGTTCTTCACCCTTCTATTCTACCCTAGGCTAACAACATTGATATACCTTTCCCTAATTCAAAAAAATGCATCAGTGTCCCAAGTGCTAGCAAAATTGTGTCCCAACTTGGGTCTCCAAAATCTCCCTTGGTAACTAAGACAGTTTAGAAAGACCCTAAAGGCAAAGCCTTGGCCTCTGCTACTAGTAACAAAAAAAGTAAAAAGCCTCCCCCCTCCCGGACTAAAAACCTCAACATGTCTATCGAAGAAGTGAGTGAGGAGGAGGAAGGGTGGAGACTTGAGTAAAAGTGAAGATACCCCTAGATGGTCATTTAGGCTAGCCATCTGCTCTACTAAAAATGGAAAGCCAAAAAACATTGTGGATTACAAAACTGATGAGGAGGCAAAACTAGGTAGAGAAGAGGGGAAGGAAAGGAAGAGTATTGAAATTGACAAAGGAGGGAATAAAAATGAGGATAGGTAAATCTCTACAAATGATGATAGCTCCACCCATATTTCAGAGAGCCCTGTTGACCTCATAGAGGATATGATGCCTGATATAATGGAGATAAACAAACTAAAAGTAGAAGGGACTTGTAACTCTCAACGGGAAGGGACATGTTCTGGATGTAATTCAAATGCCATGGAGCTAGAGAAGGTTATTAAAGCTAAGGTCTTTGACCTTGAAAGGAAAATGGGGAGTTTTCCTTGGTTTAGTCTGAGGGTTATGCATAGCTCAGCCTCAGAAGATCTTGGGAGTAGATGAAGAAGAGGAGGGAAACTATAAGGATATTTTTAAGTTCCTTACTGAGGATTGGTCCAATGTTCTCCACCAGGATGGCTACAAGTTATAGGGATGGTATCTAGGGGTATTTTTTTTCTTTAAATTTGATTATCTATGCTATTAATGCTAGTTTTGGTCATAGAAGGCCCTGTGTTAAGACTGTTTTGTATTTTGATATTGTTTACGTTTATGGCCATGGGTGGCTTGGTATTAAGACTCTTATTAGGACTGCTAAAGATAAATTATCTTTGTTATATATTGTTGATAGTTTTTTTTTTATATTAGTTAGCTATTAATGTGCTACTAATGCTTCTTATGTTAAACTTATGCCCATTGGTCTATTGCTATGGGACAACACCCTTGTTTTGCTTCTTTTTAATATAAAAAACACAATGAAATATGATTTAAGGATGTGACCCTCTCTACTACTAACTATTTCAATTTGGTAAAATACTTCTTAATCTAAAATAATGGGACATTGTTGCATAATTACCTCAGTTGGCAAGATAATTATGGGGTGTGGAAAATTTTTAGGAATTAGCTAAAAGAGGCCAAGGGTATTTTTGCCTCTGATCTTAAGAAAATGGAAGATGAAGCTACTCTTTTGCAATCTTATCTTGGCGATAGCTCCTTTTTCTCAACAAGGAGAAAGGATATCTGTATTTGGAGACATCAACCCTCAGGGGTGTTCTTGGTCAAATCTTCCTATTGGACTATGGAAGACTTTGACATAGAAAATTTTAATTGGAACAATGTTTGGGTGGTCAATCTCATTCCCAAAATTAATTGCTTATGGTGGGTTGCGGCACACTGTATCATTTGACCATAGATAATCTGAATAAAAGGGGATTTGTGTTTTCTAATAGATGTCCCCTTTGTCTTATGAACTCTTAGAATATTGATCATAGTTTTTGCATTGTCCCTATTCCAGAGAGGTTTACTATGTGGTTTTAGTTGCCCTGATGATTTCTTAGCCCCTCCCCAACCATATGAGTAGTTTAATAGAGCAATGGTGTGATTTCCTTTTCAAACATCCTATTATCCAAAGTCTATGGTCTCAAATCCCTCCCTTTGTGGTGTGTAATATTTGGAAGGAGTGAAACAATAGAATCTTGAGGGAAACTTCAAGAAATAGGAATATGCTATTCCAAGTAATCAAATATAAAATTTAGTAAAATATGAATGCTACTTCTTTTGGGTTTTCCCAACCTTCAAGAACTCAAAGTTAAATAGATTTGGGAGATCAACCAAAATCTGATGAAGATAAACTAGAATGACTTGATCCTTATAAAGGAGAGCAAGTGGTCTCCTTCAAAGGAAAGGTGGGTGAAATGTAATATTTATGGCTATTCTAAAGGAAATCTGGGGATCTCTAGAGTTGGGAGTGTTCACAGAGATGGCAAGGGATTCCTCATTGAAGGGTACAACGTGAATCTTGGCAAATGGTCTAATAATTGGGCAAAAGCTTATTCTACTTCGCAAGGTCTCGGAAGACTTAGGGAGAAGAATTATCATAATATTATCCTCTAAGAGGACTCCAAATTGATTGTGGATTTCTTAAATGGCAAAGAGGGATGCCCATGGGAAATTAGAAGCTTAATAGAAGACAACAAGGATTTGATTAAAATCTTCCCTCAATCTAAAGTTTAGCATATTTTTAGGGAAGGTAATAGGGTTGTTGACGATATGGCTAATCACAGCCTTAAGTATGATGGAAGGACCTTCCTATCGTTCCCCTAGTGTACTCCTAGTATAAAAGATATTCTCTCTTCAAAAAGGGGATATATTTACCTAAAGGATGCTAATTATTTTGTTAATAGTACTTATCATGGTAATCAAAATGGATATTAGACAAAGGAGGTGGAAAGACTTATATTTTTCAAATTCAAATTTGGATGAAGAGTGTTATGTTGATGTGGCATCTTGATTGTGGTTGAGGCTAGATGATAATTATGATTCTTCTTGGCATGGGGGATTTTAATGCTTTTAAATATTTTAATGTTATGAATAGGTCATTCTTTTATTTTGCTATCATTATTACAAGTGGTGAAAGGATTTTTGAGGATGATAGCACCTTGCATTTGTATTCCCATATGGCTAGCTATTTATGGAAGGGTCACTTCACATGTGTGAGATAGACCATTTTTTTAGCCACTCATACTCTTAATTATTTGTATTTTTTCCCTTTTTGACTGTAGAATTATTTGTGGGCCTAAATTTCCCTCTACCTACTTGTATCTTCCAATGATTGATGGGTTTAAAATTGTAATGGAAGGTGCTTTGAAATACTCAAAACCTAAGAACTCTAATGAGTTCAAACAAAATGATGAAGTCTGGGATCTCTTTGAAAAGGTAGTGATGACCTTTTATTTATTTTCCATGACAAGTTATAGTAGGGCTTTGTCAACTAAATTGTGCAACTCTTGGCAAAAGTGGGTGGTTACCCTTGGCAACATAAATTTTATTGTTACCCCTGAGCTCATTGCAAAAGCCATTGGTTTGAAATGTGAAGTATAGAAAATGGAAAAGAAAATTTTGGGGGCCTACAAAGGATCTCTCAATAAATTCTTTCTAAAGGGTGAAAAGTCGTAGGTGTTGTAGCATGGCTATGATCACTCCATCCTACTGGCCCCATATGCTATGGTGAGCTTCCATATTATGAAATATTTTACCTTGGAGGGGCATTATTCTACTATTCAAGGCTATCATTTTTTGATTGTAAATCATATTCATCATGGGGAAAAAAATGACATGTCATTCTATCTATTCACATCTTTCTCTACTAGTATCTGTAAAGGGACCTCTCCCCCTTTACATCAAGGGTTAATTTATGTCCTTTATCAATTTTCCTTTGATCGTTTCCCTCATCGTATTCGCTTGTTAACCTATCTTGGAAACCCTAGTGAAATTGAGGAAGGCCCTCGCAGCTCAATTTGTATTGAGCTTATTGAATCTGAGCTGCTGCCTCCTAAAAGTAGCATTCCTAAACCTAACCCTAGAGGTAAAAAGATAACAAAATCCCCCTGTTAATGAAGCTCTAGAGGTTGTGCTTCTTAAACTACCCTAGAAAAAAAGAAAGCCTCTACTCTGAAGACCAGCCCTTCCAAGGCTAGGAAAACTGACAAAGGACCCATGAAAAAAAGCAGCATAATTTACATGTGTCGTAAGAATCTTTTGTAAACAGATCGTCGAACGAGAGGCAATTTACATGTGTAAAACTTGAGGGTTTCTTTTTTAAATTACCTTGAGTGTATGATGCCAAAGCATACATGGTATATGTATTCAATTTAATATCTTGGAAGATAGGCTTTGAATTAGATGACAATGTTGGATATTGGTTGATATGTTGTCATTATTGTCAACATAGGTGGAGATTGTTGATAAGCAGATTGTTGGAAAGTTTTGTTAACATATTCTTATGTGTATTCCAGTATTGTAGTTTGATTGGATGAGTTGGTTTAGCCTGTGTGTTGAATCTGAGTAGATGTGGTTTAAAGAGGTTCTAGTATGTTGTATGTAGATGGTTCATTCCCATTTGTAGAGGTCTGCATGATGTTATAATCCAGTTATGAGATCTGGTATTAGGGATGTTATGCAATTGTTCATGTTATTGGGTATTCTGGTTTGTGCTCTGTATTGCTCCAAAATTGCTATATCTTTAGTTGTGAATGTGTGGGATGTGTTCTGGAGTGTCCTCAATTTGATTGGTTCATGATTTGGAAATCCACAAGCAAATCTTTCAGGTTGACAATTAGCTATGTTGATGTTCTTGAGCTCCAATAGAGAGATGATGATGATTTAGGTAATCTGAGTTGTTGTGGTTGTTGTGATGCAATTCATATTGCTTGTGAATGTCTCTAGATCATGTTCTATGCGTATTGGTGGTCCACATTGATTATTGTGCATGTTATTGAATATTTTCCTTCTCCGGTGATGTTCTTCGTGTTATGCGACATTCTTGGTGGTTGTAGCGTGTTGCAGATGATCGAGGCGTAATTGTTGGAGGTGTTGTGTGTTTACGGTATTGATTTGGGTCCAAACTATGTATGACATTGTTTTGGTCCACATGCATTGTTATAGCGTGTGAGGATATTATTTTGTAACTTGTATTGAGGGTTAGCCAACCTTGAAATTGAGGTTGAGGGTTTGTATAAATAAATGTAATAATCATGCAATATGTATGTCTGCGAGTGTCTACATTGTATCTGTGAGTGTATGATCGATTTGCATGTGAGAACAAGTGATTTGATCTTTCGAAAGTGTGAAGGAGAAGAGAAGTGTTGTAGAGTAGACTGTGTGCTTAACTGGCACTGTACTCAAGCATATGTAGATTCTATTTTCACATTTCATGTGATTTAGATTGTAGCCGGAATATTTTTGTAAGTCAATGAGACTTCCTATAAGGCAGTGAGCCTTCCCTTAAGGTTGTAGACTTTCTGGGTTTCTTATTTTGAGCAGTGAGCTCTAGGCAGTGTGCCTGAATGCATGTGCATTCCCCATTATAATATTCACATCCACTCCTAGCAGGGTATTATCTCATCAATGGGTAGGTTCCCACCGTGGTTTTTCCCATAACTAGGTTTTCCACATCAAAAAGCTTGGTGTTATGTGTGTTATTTCATGCTTTAACTACTAATTATCAGATCTATTTTGTGGTTTAAGTTGCAGTAAGTTTTTGTGCAAACTGATTCACCCCTCCCGTCTGAGTTTGTTGTATTGTTGCCAAAAATTGGTATCAAAGCTAGATCCTCCGGAAAAATCTTGACCACTTGAGGAGATCCAGAATGGCAACCTTTGCTTTCAAGAAGGATAGTCTGAAATTTGATGGAATAAACTACACTCTCTAGAAGATCCAGATGCAATGTCATTTGAGATGCATTGGAGAATAGTACTGGATGATTACTAAGAATGTATATATTGTTCTGCAGAATGGTCTTGTGTGCAGGAAATGTGGGAGGCATAAACATAAAAGTCAATATCAAAGTGTCCACACACCAATGGGACTCTTGGTGCAAGTTATAGGATCTATATTGAATAACTCAACTTCCCAAGGGGTGTTCCATTGTTCTCTATCTCACAGGATCCCTGAAGTCAATGTCTTTTCTCTCAGATCACTGAGCAAAGTGACTTAGGATTGACAACTCCAAGAATGAGTGATGTTTGGTTATAAGTATGAATGCATTCCTACAACATGCATAATATTGAAACTAGAATGATTTAAACTAGTATAAATATGATGCTATGATAAATATTAGTAATCTTATCCTAACAATATATACTAGTCTAACATGGATATGATATGATATTAATATGTTTCTAAATTTTTAATGTGTTTTTAAGAAAGAGAGGCTTGATTCTTAGTAAAATGACTATAAGTTAAATGCATGAAACTTGGATATCTGAAAATGAGAGAATGAGAGCTCTATTTATAGAGAAAATAGGGCAATGGATGGTCAAGATTGGATAATCTTAGCAAGGGCCAGGATTGAAAGTTATCAATCCATGTTTACAATTCTCACCAATGAAATGGTGACAATTTTCAACAAGAGGTTGCTTGAGAGGAGATGAAAAAAGCATTTAATGCTTGAGGAGACATGAAGGTTACCTTAGGAGGTAAGGGTTAAGGTTAGGTTCGGGTTATCCATTGGATAAAGCTTTTATCCAAATGATAAACTATTGTGCAAGGGTTAAAGAGATAACCAAGGTTAAACCCATCAATGCTTGATGAGACCCTTGGGTTAGATGAGGGTTGAGTTAGAGAGAAATTATCTAATCATGCAAGAAGGTTGAGTTTAACCATTAATGGTTATGTAAGAGTCTTTAATGGTTTGGAAGACTTTGAGGGTTTGAGAAGTGAATTCCCTTTGCTTAGGGATGTGAGAATATTTGGAAGATGGATTAGGCAAATTTAGAAGTGATTAGAAGAATCTAGAAGGGGTTTAGGAGGCAAGTGGGAGATGTAGGAAAATGCAAGTGGAGGGAAAATGAATTTAATTAAAATAAAATTACTTTATTTCAATCAAATAGATTCAACTTGCATGAATACAAGTGGGGGATTTAAATAAATAGATTAGGTTTATTTATTTGCAAGGATTAATTTAATTAAATGTAAATTTAATTAAAAGGGGAGAAAGGGGAATTAATTAAATAAAGTGATTTATTTAATTAAAGGCTAGAAAAAGGCGTAGGTGAACTTAATTAAATAAATCGAGTAATTCATTTAATCAAAGAGATGAATGTGAAGAAATTAATTAAATAGAATTTAATTAATAAGGGGAATGAGGTTAAAATGAATATTAAATATTCACATAGGAAAGTGGTCAGATTTATACATCTACAGGTCTTACTACTCCGGATGAGATAAAGGAAGCAGAATTCAATATCAGAGCCAAGGAAGCATTGTTGAGTGCCTTGTTAGATTCAAAAATGACTAATGTGATGGGCTTAGAGACTGCTCATGAGATCTAGGTAAAATTGGAGACCTTGCATGAAGGTGATAGTCATGTGAAGATTGCCAAGTTGCAACGCCTGAAGGGTAAATATGAGAACCTGAAGACGAGTGAAGGTGAGAACATTACAGGTCTTTTATGCAAAAATTTAATGAGATTGTGTGTATAATTAGATGTGCTAGTGGAATTTTGGAAGAGTCTAAGATTGTTGCTAAAGTGTTGAGATCCTTGTCTCCTTCTTACAAACATAAAGTTGTTGCTATTGATGAGATCCGGACTGTGACAAATGTGACAAGAGACATGGTGATTGGTAAACATGTTGCTTTTGAGTTGAGTGAGTTTGGAGACTCTCTTCCTAAGACTGAATCTGCATTCAAAGCTACTGTTTCCAGGAAGCGGAGATATGATCCAGGAAAATGTTATACAAGAATATCTAGATATGAGAAAGAGATGAAAGAGAGAAGATAAAGAAAGAGAGATTGATGAGCTTGAAGCACTTATTGCTAGAAGATTGCCTAAAGGTGTTGGTAAGTATGAAGGGAAGTTACCTCTTAAATGTTTTTCATGTAATAAGATAGGACATTTTGCATCAAGGTGTTCAGAAAGAGATAAAAATCCTAAGAAGCCATTTAAGCCATATAAGTCTAAATATCAGAAGAAGTGTTATTATGATGTTGATGAAGGTGTGACAGATGATGAATCAGACAAGGGTAATTCAGGAGATTAATTTGTGTTTGAATTGCTATCAAGGAAGATGATCCTATAACTACAAATTCTACAAGTTGCACTAATGAAGAGAAAGCTTTAGCTGCTAAAGTTGAGGAGAAAGATGAATGGGTAATTGAAATTGGTTTCTCTCATCATATGATAGGTGATAAGAGTAAATTTGTAAACTTGGAAATGTATGATGATGGTAGAGTAAGATTTGGTGATAACAAAGCTTCTATAATCCATGGTAGAGGTTCTATTTCTCTTGATGGTAAGCATAATACTGATGATGTGTTGTATGTTGAAGGTTTAAAGCATAATATTTTAATTGTTGGCCATATGGTTGATAAGGGATATAACTCGCAATTCAAGAATGGCAAATGTGAGATCTTGAGTAGCTCCAGAACCGAGATTGCATCAGGGACAAAGACTAAAGGTAATATCTTTCACTTGAATGCTAGTGGTAAAAGTTTTTTGATTGCTAAAATTGATGAAAGTTGGTTATGACATAAAAGGATGTGTCATGTAAATTTTGATTGCATGGTTAAGATAAGTTCTACTCAAGCAGTGAGAGATCTACTGAAGTTAATAAAGCCTTCTGATCTAGTATGTAAGGAATGTCAATTAGGGAAATAGACAAGAGTTACTTATAAGATAAAATAGTATAATTCTAATGGATTGTTAGATCGTGTGCATACTGATCTGTGTGGTCCTTCTAGAGTGAGAAGCTTGTAGGGTGACAAGTATTTAATATTGTTGATTGATGACTATTCAAGGATGATGTGGGTTACCTTCTTAAGGGAGAAGTCTGAAGCATTGGAGAAGTTCAATATTTTAAAAGATAGAGTTGAAACGGAGACTAGATTGAAGCCGAAGTGTCTAAGATCTGATAGAGGTGGAGAATTCACTGTCGGTGAATTTAATGCATACTATGAAGAGCATGAAGTTAAGAGACAATTGTCTGCTCCTAAGACACCACAATAGAATGGTGTTCTAGAGAGAAAGAATAGAATAGTTCAAGAATATGCTAGAACCATTTGAAGTAAATGTTCCACATGTATTTTGGAGAGAAGTTGTGAGTACTATAGTAGACACTCTTGGGTAAGTGCACAAAGATGGTGGTCAAAAAGGGGGGTATAAGTGGACACTTTTTTTTTGAAATCAAGTGAACCTGAACTTGGAGGCAAAATTTGAAATTCATCCACTTAAGATATGAAGATAATCAAACAACAAATATTGTAGTACTCTGAATCTAGTTTCCAAACTACTAAACTTTTTCAAAATTGGATAAGATTAAGGGGGTCAAATCCTTCACACATGAAAAACTAACCCTGATTTTTTCTAAAAAACATAACATAGTGTGTAATGTGCACATCAAAAAAGTCATAGTTAGATTTAGTATTTTGACAAATCCTTTGGCAGAAAGATAGGTAAGAGTTAGCACTAGAAGATGTGTATTTTTTTGTAATTTTTTGTTGAGTATTTTATTTTTAGTATTTTTCCAATTGAGCACATCTTGAAAATTAGGTACATGTTCGTGCGTGAAGCATAAGTTGTTTAGGATTTGAGAAATACAAATCCACAGAACCCAAAAGAAACCTGCATGCAAGAAACCTGTCACAGAGAAAGAGAGAGAACAAATACAAGGGTTTTGGCTCTGACAAAGAGAAAAGATGTATTATCAGAGAAAAAATGAATCAAGAATATGAATAATACAAGAGATCAATCCTTATAAAGGAGATCAACACCAAAAGAAAAACCTAACCCTAAGGTGTGAGCATTTAATAATTAAATATTAAATATTAAATGACTAATGTATGCATAAAGAGAAATCTTAAGAGGAGAGAAAAGTTAATTAATTACTTTACTCTAACACCCCCCCTTAAGATGAGCTACAATGCAAAAGAGGGTCCCGGCAACAAGGCCTGATGAGGTACCCGAATACAAGAAAATCTCTATAAAGCGGAGTAAAGGAGAAAACCCAGTGGGAAAAAACTCCTCTCCAAAAAGAGATAAAGAATCATGCTGAAAAGAAAACATGAAGGAAGGAAGGAAGGCCTCACTGAGACCCCCCAAGGACAACTTCCTTCACCCCAAGCATTGAGCGCAACTGAAGATAGCGCGGAGATGCCAAAGGTTTAGTGAAGATGTCAGCAACCTGCTCCTCTGTAGGAATATACTCCAAGATGAGAGAACCATCCTGAATCAACTGCCTGATGAAGTGCATGTGGATTTCAATATGCTTTGTCCGCTGATGCTCCACTGGGTTGCGAGAAATGTAAATGGCACTCTGGTTGTCACACCAAAGAATAGTGGGACAATCTGGAGGAAACCCAAACTCTGTCATCGACTGCCGAAGCCATAAAACCTCCTGACTGGCTAACACTGCTGCTCGGTACTCAGCCTCTGTAGATGATAATGCAATAGCAGACTGCTTCTTGCAAGACCATGTAATAGGACCAGAACCAAGGCAAAAAACGAAGCCAGAAGTAGACTTCCGATCATTGACATCACCAGCCCAATCGGAGTCAGTGAAGCCAATGATATGAGGGGATCCTGAAGAGTAGTGAATGCCATAATGTGTGGTGCCCCGAATATATCTCAAAATACATTTGGCTGCTTGCCAATGGCTCTCATGAGGATCATGGGAGAACCAAGAGACAAGGCCAACCGCAAAGGAAAGATCAGGACGAGAATGGGTCAGGTACAACAGACTGCCAACCAACTGCCTATATAAAGTGGGGTCTACTGAAGGAGTAGAGCAAGTTGAAGACAAAACAACATCTGACTGAAATGGAGTGGGGGCAGACTTGCAATCAAGCATGCCAAATCGCTGAAGCATATCAAGAGCATACTTCTCCTGAAAAATGGAAATCCCATCCGAAGACTGAATAACCTATAGACCCAGAAAGAAGTGCAAGAGACCAAGATCTTTCATCTCAAACTGCTCCATCAAAGCTCTTTGAACACTCTGAATCATGGAGGATGAGCTACCTGTAATGATGAGATCATCTACATATAGCACTAGAATCAAAAGATCACCCTCCTGACGCTGAATATAGACTGTGTGATCAGAATGACAGCGTGTGAAGTGCGAGGAAAGCAAGAAGGAGTCCATCTTCTCATACCAAGCCCTGGGGGCTTGTTTGAGACCATATAATGAACGTCGAAGTCTGCAAACCAAAGAAGTGTCCTGCAAAAAACCCTGAGGCTGCTCCATATAGATCTCCTCATATAGGTCTCCATGCAAGAAGGCACTCTTCACATCCATCTAAAACACGGTCCAGCCCTGTGAAGCTGCAAGTGAAAGTACCAGGCGTATAGAATTCATCTTGGTGACAGGAGCAAAGGTCTCAGAGTAGTCAATACCCTCTACCTGAGAAAACCCCTTCACAACAAGACGAGTCTTATACTTATCAATAGAACCATCTGCAGCATACTTGGTACGATACATCCACTTGCACCGAACCAACTTTCTTCCCTTAGGAAGAGGACAAAGATCCCAAGTATGATTCTTCATCAAAGAAGAATACTCCTCATCCATGGCCCTATCCCACTCTGGGTGTCCTGTCACCTCTGAAAACTTTTGAGGATCATCTGAAAGGGTATGACTCAAAAGACTAGAACCAGATGTCTGAGCACGAGTGCGACGAGTATCTGAAGGATCACTTGCCAAAGAACCAGCTGCATCAACAGTATCACGGGCCCACTTCGGCAAAGACGAAGCAACTGGTGGTGGTGGAGATGGTGGATCATGATCTACATCATCCTTAAGAGATAAGTAATCCTCAAGAGATGAAGAGGAAGGAGTAGGCAATGAGGGAGAAGTTGGTGATGGAGAATCCATCTGAGGATAGCACTCATCAAACTAGACATCCCGCAGAAACAAGACCTCTCTGGAATCAGGATCAAACAACCTGTATGCCTTAACATCCTCACAGTAGCCAACAAATATGAGTGGTCGGCTCTTCCTCTCCATAGCTATCCGCTGAGCATCAGGAATAAATGCCCAAGCCTCACTACCAAAAACTCAGAATGTAGAAACATCAGGCTTGACATGGGTCCAAGCCTCCTCAGGAGTCATATGTCGTAATGCCTTATGAGGCATCCGATTCTGAATATAATTGGCACAATTGACTGCCTCAGCCCAAAATGAAGAACTCATAGCTCGAGACTGTATCATACAATTTGCCATCTCCCGTAAGGTTCTGTTCTTTCTCTGAGCAACACCATTCTGTTGAGGGGTATAAGGAACTATAAACTGATGCTGTAAACCATGCTCAGTGCAAAAATCTCTAAAAGCCTGATTTACATACTCCCCCCCATTATCGGTGCGTATCCTCCTGATAGAAAGTCCAGATTGCTTCTCCACAAATGTCTTAAACTTCCTGAAAGAGTCAAAGACATCAGACTTGTACTTAAGAAAGTACACCCATGTACATCTGGAGAAGTCATCAATAAAAGTGAGTACATAACGGGCCCCTGAAAAAGAAGGAGTCGGAAAGGACATAAGATCACTGTGTACCAACTCTAGGGCTGCCCTAGCACGAGAGGCTCGACCCTTAGGAAAAGGATCTCGATGATGTTTGCCAAGGACACAACCACGACATACACCATCCGTACAAGAAATCTGTGGAAGCCTAATCACAAGTGCCTATGTACTCATCTGCTGTAGATATCTGTAATTGACATGACCAAAACGCTCATGCCAAAGCCTGCTCACTGAATCTGCATGTGCTATAAGAGAGGAACCAACAGTGTCTGAACTCTCAAAGCCATCAAAACTATATAAGTGAGATGCAGAATCCACACTCCCAGTAGCCACAACCAAGTCAGGATCATGAAGATCTCGAATAACCACATCATGAGGAGAGAACTCAACTGTCTTACCAGAGCCAAAGTGGCAAATCTGATAAACGGATAGAAGGTTTGTCGAAATGTTAGTAACCAAAAGCACATCCTAAAGACAACCACCATCCAATGAAATAGTACCAGAACCCTGAACGGAAAGTTGTGCTAAGTCACCAACTGCAATATGTCTAGTGCTTGTAGGAGCAAGAGCGGTGACCAAATCCTGTGTATGTGTCATATGGTGAGAGGCACCAGAATCTAGAATCCAAGTGGACGCTGAGGACAATGCTCGTGTAGAAAGAGCATGACCTTTCCCTGTGGGCTGCGAATGAGGCTGTGGTGCACTGATATTATGCTGCTGCATGGCTTCCTCCAAAGCCTCTAAACGTTTCCAACACCTGGAAACGGGATGTCCTTCCTTGCCACAAAAACTGCAAGGATCACCTGTTTTCTTCTTAGTCTTGGAGGAAGACTCACCAGACTTTGAAGATTTGCCCTGTTTAGAATTGAATTGTGGTTTTGAATCAGACTTAGGTGGTGGCTTGGAGGGATTCTCACTAGCCTCTGAATCTTTCTTAGGCTTCGGTTTTTGCTTCTGTTTTCCTTTGGAGGACTGGGCTACCAATGCTTGGTTCTATGAACCTGAAAGTGAATCCAACTGCTTAAGCTTAGCTTGCTCATGAGTCAGACGATCACAAAAGACCTCAAAAGAAGGCATGACATGTCGAGCACCCAAGGCATCCATGGTGGAATAGAAGGTCAAAGAAAAGATCTGAAATGGACCCCGAAGCTTGGAGAGAATCAGAAAAATGCACTCTGTATCAGTCTTAGTCTTACCACAACCCTGCAAGATTGATCTTTGTTGTTTGAACTTCATCAGAAAGTCCTCAATAGAAGGAAACGAATCAGGTACCAAGGAAGTTAACTCTGCCTCAAGCTGCAAAGCTCTGAACTCGTTGACAGTACCAAAAATTCCTTCAAACTTGATCCAAATGGCTCGAGGAGTGAGACAACCCTCAAGATGAAACTGAAGACTGTCGGAAATGTATAAAGCCATCAATCCCATAGCCTGATCCATATTGTTCCGGTGCTGCATAATCTCAAAAGGACGTGTCAACTGAGGCTGAACCTCATCCAAATAGGACCATAACCCTTTTGACTGGAGAAGAGTCATCATGCGACCCTTCCAAGTGTGGTAATTATGCGGTGTGAGAGATTCAATAGGTTTGTCTGCCATCCTGTGAACTGTGCCTCAACTGCTCTGAATTTTTAATTATTATTAAGTGGTCTTTCAGAACTAGACAGAAGATGCAGAAGGGGGTTTGATTTTTTTTGTATTGGTGTTTGTAAATTCTGGTTTTCTAATGTAAATAACAGAAAGCAAGAGAAAACACCCCCCCCACAATGCAAAAAACTAATCCCCAGTATAAACTAAAAGCCAGAAAATGATAGAAAGCAATAATGGGTTGAGACAAAATTTGGAGCACCTAAATAATTTTCTAATGAAATAGACTGTAGATCTGGAAAGAGCACAGAACCACCTTTCCGACGCCTATTCGCTTTCGAAAAACGGAGTCCGTATGCAAAAGATATGGCTCCTGGAGTGCAAAAAACTTGTTTTGACTTTGACTGGCAAAAAACACTGCAAAACGGCAAAATCAGAGAAAAAGACCTTCATCTATTAGATCGGGCTTGGAACCAGCTTTCCAACACCTATTTGTTTTCGAAAAATGGAGATCGAACGCCCAAGTTATGCTCGATTTTGTAAAACTGCTCCTAAAGGGCCCAAATAGGCCCTTATAGCCCTGAAGGGCTAAAAAAAATAGGCCCCTGGTCCGCTGGGCTACCAGGGGCTAGCGCAGGGGCTGGTGGCGCGGTGGCGGTGCAGGGGGCGGTGCAGAGGTGGCAGCGGCGCATGGGGTGGGCGCAGGCGGCGGGTGGGCTGGGGCCGGGCGGCGCTCGAGCGAAGGGCTGCGCCGGCGGCACGACCGAGGTTATCGCCGGCGGCGGCGGTGGCCGAGCGGGGGACCGCCTGGAAGCAGCGGCGCGCTGGTAACAGACTGGCTACGCGTTTTGTGAATAAAGACCCTGCATTTTTTTTATTTTTATTTTTATTTTTTTTTATTTTTTGCCTCGGTTTTCGTGCCCTAGGGCCGTATGGCCTTGGGGCCAAAAAAAAATTTGCCTCCTGGTGCAACTGTGTCCAAATCGGACGAATTTTATATGGAAATAGGGGTTTTTGGGCACTACAAGCTCAACGGTGAGGTCCGTTTGGGCTCAAAGTGCACCGAAAAAATACCCCTATTCCAAAATAAAAAACAGAAGACAAACACAGATCTGATGCAACCAAAACCTGGATCTCAAAATCTTTCAAAAATCTGAAGAAGCTGTAGCAGATCCAGCTCTGATACCATGTAGGATTTGAGAAATACAAATCCACAGAACCCAAAAGAAACCTGCATGCAAGAAACCTGTCACAGAGAAAGAGAGAGAACGAATACAAGGGTTTTGGCTCTGACAAAAAGAAAAGATGTATTATCAGAGAAAAAATGAATCAAGAATATGAATAATACAAGAGATCAATCCTTATAAAGGAGATCAACACCAAAAGGAAAACCTAACCCTAAGGTGTGAGCATTTAATAATTAAATATTAATTATTAAATGACTAATGTATGCATAAAGAGAAATCTTAAGAGGAGAGCAAAGTTAATTAATTACTTTACTCTAACAAGTTGCACTAAACAAATTGAAAATACAATTTTATTTTTTTTAAATTGTAAAGAATCAAGTGCACTACAATAATATATAATTTTTTTAAAATTTGGATAAGTATCTCAAAAGTTATTCAAAAAATGGTGCACCTATGTTTGTGAGAACTATGGAGACACTCATAAAAGAAATTCAATAATAATATGTTATTGTTGTTCAAATTGAAAAAAAATTATATGGTTAGAAAGCTCAGAAGATGGGTGAAAATATGGTGGAAATTTTTAAAATACCCACTTGATGAAGTGTAAACCTGATGATGACAAAGTCGATAAGCCAAGTTGATAAAATAAAACACGTCAAAAATGAGAGAAATGGAGGGAAATCAAACTTCCAAACCGTAGCTTTGTCATATAGGCCTATTTCTAAGCCTAAATAGTCAAAAGCACATACGAGGTACTACAAGTTTAAAAAGTGCGTACGAGGTACTTATGGTGTAAGCAGCGCGTATACACTTGTTTTCCTATAAACAGCACGTACATGCTCTTTTTACTATAAACAGCGCATCGCGCTATTGTATAATATGATATTATATATATAATATGTGTATATAGATATAATATATAATATATTAAACATATATATAAACATGTAAGTGTATTGTCTCCCCCTCTCAAATGCATACAAGGTCTCTCTCTCTCTCTCTTTCTCTCTCTCCCTTCCTCCATACCCCATCCCTCTCTCTCTCCCTCGCTCTCTCCCCTTCTCCCTTCCTCCATACCCCATCCCTCCCTCTCTCCCCTTATCCCTTCCTCCATACCCCATCCCTCTCTCTCTCACTCTCTCACTCTCTCCCCTTCTCCCTTCCTCCATACCCCATCCCTCTTTCTCTTCTTCTCTCCCTCCCTCCCTCCATACCCCACTACAATTGTGTCTGCACTTCTATAGAAGTAAGTGAATTTATTTCTTGTCTACAACTTCCTCTTTGTTTTTTATCATGTATGCTCTCCTAAGAAAATTGACTGATGGATTTGTGTGTGTATATTGGATAGAAGGAATAGGGTTTTAAATTGAACCATGGGAGTAGTACCGTGACAAACAAGGAAACCTGTAGCAATATTCTTCTTGAATGTGTTTTTAATGAGCGGAGCAGATGTGGATAATAGTGTCAACAAAGCAACATGATGAGTCAGAGTACCTGTAATATGTTTTTTAGAAGGAAACAACAAGTAGGAAGAGAAAGAGGGAGAGTAATACAGATGATGTCCTATAGAATGATAGTGGTGGGTATGCGAGAGTTCCCATGTTGTTACACAACGCATGTCACCTAAAGAAATTAAAATTTGTTGTATGCATGGTAGTGGTAGTATATGATGATCGTCACTTGTCAAACAACTTGGAATAGTACATACCCATGAAAGAAATCAAGTGTGTAATTCCTATAGTCACAATCAAGATCAGTCTTATAACCTTGCAAATTTAATAGCATCATATGTTTTAGAACTTAGGCAGTAGTTTTAGGGTTAGGTCAAGCTCTTACACTTGCTTTTTAGTGAAGCCTCGTTATTTGTTCACTTGGAGTCTCATTGTATGATGTTCTATTCATAACTTTAAATTTAATATTTCATTTTATAAGCCCACCATATGACCCTTTAGGTGTCATTAGAGGTCGTATTGTTTCCTAAGAGGTCATATGGTGTTTTGTGACCCCTTAAGACCCCTCGGGACACCAATGACCCATAACAACACCATATGGTGTTCTAAAGGATCCTACAGTGTTCTATGACCCCTTAGGACACCATTTAGTGTCGTTATAGGTCTTATGGTGTGCTATAGGGATAATATAGGGATAATATAGTGTCATATAGTGTCATATTGTGTCCCGAATTTGACATCTCTTCCTCTCCCTTTGTCCCCCCTCCTTCTTCTCTCCCTATCTCCCTCTCTCTCTCTCCCCTTCTCCCTTCCTCCATACCCCATCCCTCTCTCTCTCGCTCTCTCCCCTTCTCCCTTCATCCATACCCCATCCCTCTTTCTCTTCTTCTCTCCCTCCCTCTTTATCTTCTTTTGTAATTCCTATAGTCAAAATTGAGAACAGTCATATGGTGTCCTATCTCCTTTCTCTCTCCCTCTCCCTCCTTCCCTCCCCCCTTTTTCCTCCCTCTCTCCCTCCCTCTACCTCTCTCTCTCTCTACCTTCCTCCCCCCTCTCTCTCACCTCTCTCTCTCCCTCTCCCTCCTTCCCTCTCTCTCTCCATCTCCCTCTCTCTCCCTCTCCCTCCTTCCCTCCCCCCTCTTCTCTCCCTCTCTCCCTCCCTCTACCTCTCCCCCCCTCTCCCCCCCTCTCCCTCTCTCACTCTCTCTCTCCCTCTCTTCCTCCATACCCCTTCTTCTCTCCCACCCCCCTCTTCTCTCCCTTTATCCCTCCCTCTACCTCTCTCCCCTCTCTCTACCTTCCCCCCCTCTCTCTCTCCTCCCTCTCTCTCCCTCTCCCTCCTTCCCTCTCTCTCTCCCTCTCCCTCTCTCTCCCCTCTCTCTCTCTCTCTCTCTCTCCGCTCTCTCTCTCTCTCTCATGCGTGCTCTCTCTCTCCTCTCTCTCTTCCTTCATACCCCTTCTTCTCTCCCACCCCCCTCTTCTCTCCCTCTCTACCTTCCGTCCCCCTCCCTCTCTCTCTCCCTCTCTCTCCCTCTCCCTCCCTTCCCTCTCTCTCTCTCTCCCTCTCCCTCTCTCTCCCCTCTCCCTCCTTCCCCTCCCCTCTCTTCTCTCCCTCTCTCCCCTTCCTCTACCTCTCCCCCCTCTATGTCTCTCTCTCTCTCCCTCTCTTCCTCTATACCCCTTCTTCTCTCCCACCCTCCCCCCTCTTCTCTCCCCTCTACCTCTCTACCTCTCTCCCTCTCAGTACCTTCCCTCCCCCCCCTCTCTCTCTCTCTCACTCTCTCGTCCTCTCTCTCTCTCTTCTCTCTCTCTCTCTCTCTCTCTCTCTCTCTCTCTCCCTCTGTCTCCCTCTTCCCTCTCCTCTCCCTCCCTCCCCCTACTCTCCCTCTCCCTTCCTCCACACCCCTTCTTCTCTCCCACCTCCCTCCCTCCTTCCTTTCCACCCCCCTCCCCCCTCCTCTCCCTCTCCCTCTCTCTCTCTCTCTCCTCTCTCTCTCTCTCTCTCTCTCTCTCTCTCTCTCTTTCTCTCTCTCTCTCTATCATCTCTCTCTCTTCTCTCTCTCTCTCCTCTCTCTCTCTCTTTCTCTCCCTTCCTCCATACCCCTTCTTCTCTCCCACCCTTTCCCCTCTTCTCTCCCTCTCTCCCTCCCTCTACCTCTCTCTACCTTCTCTCTCTCTCTCTCTCTCTCTCTCTCTCTCTCTCTCTCTCTCTCTCTCTCTCTCTCTCTCCTTCCCTCCCTCTCCCTCCTTCCCTCCCCCCCTTTTCTCCCTCTCTCTCCCTCCCCCTACTCTCCCTCTCCCTTCCTCCATACCCCTTCTTCTCTCCCACCCATCCCTCCCCCCTTCCCTTTCCGCCCCCCCTCCTCCCTCCCTCCCCCCTACTCTCTCTCTCTCTCTCTCTCTCTCTCTCTCTCTCTCTCTCTCTCTCTCTCTCTCTCTCTCTCTCTCTCTCTCTCTCTCTCTCTCCCTCCCTTCCTCCATACCTCTTCTTCTCCCCCTCTCTCCCTCCCCCCCCTCTCTCTCCCTCTCCCCTCTCTCTCCCTCTCCCTCCTTTCCTCGCTCTCCCTCTCCCTCCTTCCCTCCCCCCCTCTTCTCTCTCTCTCTCTCTCTCTCTCTCTCTCTCTCTCTCTCTCTCTCTCTCTCTCTCTCTCTCTCTCTCTCTTCCTCCATACCCCTTATTCTCTCCCACCCCCCTCTCCTCTCCCTCTCTCCCTCCCTCTACCTCTCTACCTTCCCTCCCCTCTCTCTCTCTCCCTCTCCCTCCTTCCCTCTCTCTCCCTCTCCCTCCTTCCCTCCCCCCCTCTTCTCTCCCTCTCTCCCTCCCTCTACCTCTCTCCCTCTCTCTACCTTCCCTCCCCCCTCTCTCTCTCTCCCTCTCCCCTCTCCTCTCCCTCCCTCCCCCCTACTCTCCCTCTCCCTCCCCCCCTCTCTCTCTCCCTCTCCCCTCTCCTCTCCCTCCCTCCCCCTACTCTCCCTCTCCCTTCCTCCATACCCCTTATTCTCTCCCACCCTCCCCCCTCTTCTCTCCCTCTCTCCCTCCCTCTTTCCCTTTCGCCCCCCTCCTCTCTCCCTCCACCCTACTCTCCTCTCTCTCTCTCTCTCTCTCTCTCTCTCTCTCTCTCTCTCCTCTCTCTCTCTCTCTCTCTCCCTTTACATTCACATCTTTTCTACTACCAATAGCGCGTACGGGGTACTGAAACTATTAGTTCACTGCCCAACCATAACTTTTTTAAGGCAAAGGAGCGCATACATTGTACATATTACTTTTACAGAGCCCATTATTCGTTACCATATGATAACATTTTTTAGGCTTAGGAGCACGTACGCGCTACTTATTAGTCCAAAATGGGGAAAAAAGAATACTATTGGGCTTGTCAACATTTTATGGACTAACAACGGTACGCGGTTTATAGACATAGTTTTAGTTGCCCCAATAGCCTCAATGGCCTCAAAAGAATTTTTTGAGGTCGTTGAAGGCCCCACTAGAATCATGTCTACACTATTATCACTGTTTTATACATAGAAGTAAGTGAATTTTTTGTTTTTTTTCATGATTTCAAATGATTGAATTGTTGTTCTTATTAGTTTTTGTCAACAATATTGTGATTGTTTAATAGTTTGATTCTAAAAAATAGTGATAAGATGTATATTTATGGTTATTTATTTGTTTATGAACTTTTGTTTACATATATATGTAATATGATTCTATTTAGGACAACCGATATCAACCATGGGAAAGAACAAGTGAGGAACGATGGAACAACGAGAGGCTCAAAAGGAAAGACAAAGGCAGCGTATGAAGAAATTGCATGACATAAGAATAATGGGAGAAGAAGGTATGTCATCCTCAACATCTCAATTCGATTTACCAAATGAATATAATGCACCTAATGCAATTGAATAAGAGACATGTGATTTACCGTTTGAACCTAATACAATTGAAGAAGATAGCGCATTGAATAATCAATTAAATGATGAACATATTACACCTTCTCTACTTGATGAATTGAATGTACATAATGCACCGATGTTAACACCTCCTAGAATCATTTGTAGGAAACCAAAGTATCTAATTGACATTGATGAGAATATATTGAATTCAATGCCCAATAAAATTAAGGAATGAACTTGTAAGAGAATGGTTAAAAGAATATGGCAAATTTATTTTGATAACTTAAATCAAACTGCAAGATGTCAATTAATTGTTCAAATGATTAAAAATTTGAATTTTAGAGAGACAATGAAAATTCTAGGCCTAAGATCATCTGAAAGTAACAGTGAAAGAACTATTGTGAGAAATCTATTTGATGCATATCAAACTATTGGTTCAAAATCACGTACTAAAGATTCTAATGCTACTCGACATGTCATTACATCAACCATAATGAACAAGAAAATAAAAAAAGATCGTTTGATAAGCAAAACAAGTAAGTCATTAAAAGTTAGTAGAACAACATTAAGTAAAACATTGAAGAGACGGGGAAAAATAGAGGAACCTAACAATAATTCTCTTTGGTCATTCTCGGGTAGACTACCATGCAAAGACAAGGTTGTTGTTGATGCACTAAAAACATTAATTGAAAGATTTTGGGATGACAACACAAGAGTTTTGCCCAACCAAAGAGATGTTGTTAGAAGGGGAATTGGGTCTACAAATCATGAGCCACATGCCAAACACTATTTGGATATGACTCAAACTAAATTTTATGAAAGATTCCTTCAAAACTTTCCTCAAATAAGAATTTCTCAAAGATTTTTTGAAATGGCAAAACCTTTTTATATTAAGATTAATCATGTACGCACCACGTGTTGTTGCAGGATGCATATTGAATTTTCCATGCATTATGATATTTTTTGTCATATTTGTTCTACTTTGCACACTAACAATATTTTGTAGGAATGTAATATACAAGCACCTCCTAAGTTGGTAAGAGAATTTATTTCAAGTGTGCTATGTAATAGACATGATGGTTGCATTTATTATAAGATGTCTTGTTTGGAAGGTTCTTGTGCTATATGTGGTGGTTTGCAACATTTACCAAGATACGTACATTTGGAGAGCACACATGAAATTGGTACGAAACTAGTTTCTTTCAGAAAATACAAGACAGTCACATATGGAGTTAAAGATGGAAAAGATTTGAAGAGATGTGAGCTAGTGAAAAATGATATATGTGTAGCTCAATTTATGAAAATGTTTCAAGAGAAACTAGTTTATGAGTACATAATGCATACACATAGAGCTCGATGGTTAGATGATAAATTCAAGTTATGTAAGGACACATTTCCTCTTGGCACCATTGTCTCTATCATTGATTTCACTGAAAATTATACACTACAACCTCAAAATGAAGTGCAATCCATGTATTATCACTCTACACAAGTTTCTTTTTTTATACACATAGCATGCATGCATGCAGATGATAGCACAGAGGAGGATAGAAAGGTTGTAAGAGATTATCACTTCTACATAAGTGATGATCGTACTCATTCATCGGAATTTATACAAGGATGCTTTAAAGTTTTCTATGATATTTTAAGGGAAAGGAACATACGATACAACCGACACTTAATATGGTCAGATAATTACACCGCACAATTCAAGAATGCAAGGATGTTTTATTGGTTGACAAGGATGCATATGACAAGCAGTGTACAACATTTTTGGAATTTCACTGAGACTGAACATGGTAAGGGAGAGCACGATGGTACAGGAGGATGTGTGAAAAGAGCCCTAGCTAGGGAAGAATTGAAGTACAAAGGTGGTGTTGAGTTGATAGATGTAGAAACAATTGTGTGATGGTGTAAGTCTACGATGGGTCCAGGTAATCTAGGTACGTCAATGGTTCGTAGATATTTTTGGTTGATCATTAAATATAACATTGAAAACTATCTAGATTGTTGTACACTTGTAGGATCAAGTGACATGCACTCATTTATGAGTTCAAATTCAAATTCACTAGTAATTTATACGAGACAGATGGTATGTTTTTTCTCTTCATGCATGTATTGTTTGTGGGAAGAATGTGAATCACAAGAGTGGGTTGACAAATGGTCTTGTAGACCGTTGGTTCCCATTTATTCATATCAAATTCCCAAAGCACTACAATTGAGCCAGATGGAGACATCAGTGGATTTTGACCATGTATCCGACCTAGTGGATTCGGGTGATTTTTTGAGTTAAGTTTTTTGCAAGTATTCTTTTTGGTTCATTTTGTTGTACATCATACTTTATTTTTGGTATTAATTAACACTTTATAAAATGCAGGTCATGTGTATGCAGTTGTTGCAGAACAGAACAATGAAGAAGGAACAAATTACTATTTGTGTTGTTGTGTTGAGCATAAAAGAAAATTGACAACCACAATCATTTACAAAGATGGTATTGAGTACCCAATAGGGTCTGTTGTCATGACAAGAACATGGCTTCAGAGATATGCTATCAAGAATTCTGATGTTTGGTTGTTCAAGGACTTTGAAACACACAGACATATTCTTCATTTCTCTAACCTTGTTGTTGCAACAAATATTCATTTGATGAAGTATCGTGGTAGACCTCATAACAAGATTTTATGGAAAGTTTGTGAATCTGACCATGAGGCAATACTTGACATAATATGGGTTAGAGTCGATCGTGAAGGCTCACTTGATTGATTCTATAGTTCAGAGTAGAATGATTTTGAGAATTTTGTATAAATCATCGACGAATTGTTCTATATTCATTTTTTGTATATATAAATGCCCATGAGCTGATTTTTACAAGTTTAGGGGCATAATTTTGTATATTTAAATGGCAATGAGCTGATTTGTACATATGTACATGCCAAATTTTGTATATTAAAATGGCGATGAGCTGAATCGAACATATTGTATTTCCAAACTTTGTATAAAAGCCCATGAGATGATTTGTATATTAAAATGGTGATGAGTTGAATCACACATATTGTAATGCCAAATTTTGTATAAAATCCCATGAGATTATTTGTAAGACATTTTTTTGTATAATCAAATAGACAAGAGTTGATTTGACCATATTTAGAGGCAAATTTTTTAATAATATGTGACAATGTTTTGTGACTATTTTGTGTGTCAATGTTTTGTGACTATGTTTTGAGTATATGTGATGTGTCCCTGGTCAATCATGAGCATTCTTGATTCTTGTATAATCATGGAGAATTATTTGGGTAATTATTGGGTCATAGGGGTCATAGATTGAGACTAGATATAATTTGAGCAAAAATTGTCATTGTTGTCAAAAAAATTGTCAAAAAAGTTGTCAAGCAACTTCTACATTGCGTCGGTAAGGTATGACACTCAACGTTTCAATGCTTTGGGATGCACAACAGGGGCATGCCTATCATAAAACTTCCCACCTGAACGCGCTCGTGACGTCGATTTGTGCACATGATGAATTGAATCAATTCTAGCCAATCCTGCAACTTTGCATTGCATGCAACTGACGAATTTTGCAACAGGCGAAAAAATGCTACCAATCAAAAATGGCTCTGAGTCATCAAAAACTAAGAGAGGACACTGTAGAGGAGCCTCACGCAACCCCACGGGTTCAAAAGGATTGACCATATGTGTCCTGGATTGGAAGAAATAGTCCGTCAAGTTTTGACAATTTTTTGGACTCAGGGCACTTGAGAGATCGCACCGGTACGGTATGACTCTTGAGAGATCGCACTTGGGATGCATGACAGGGGCATGCCTAGTATAAACCTACCCACCTAGACGTTCTTACAACATCGGTTTGTGCACACGACAAACCAAATCAATTCTAACCAATCTGACAACTTTGCAATGCATGCAAGTGACGGTTTTTGTAGCAGGCGAAAAAATGCTACCAATCAAAAATGGCTCCGAGTCATCAAAAACCAAGAGAGGACATTGTAGAGGAGCCTCATGCAACCCCATGGGTTCAAAAGGATTGACCATATGTGTCTTGGATTCGAAGAAACAGTCCGTCAAGTTTTGACAATTTTTTGGAATCAAGGCACTTGAGAGATCGCACCTGTACGGTATGACTCTCGACGTTTTGGTTCTTTGAGATGCATGACAGGGGAATGCCTAGTGTAAACCTGCCCACCCGGATGCACTCATGATGTCGGTTTGTGCACATGACGAACCAAATCAATTCTAGCCAATCTGACAACTTTGCATTGCATGCAACTGACGATTTTTGCAGCAAGCAAAAAAATGCTACCAATCAAAAATAGCGCTGACTCGTAAAAAATTGAGACAAGCCATTATAGAGGAGCCTCATGTGACCCCACAAGTTCAAACGGATTGACCATATGTGTCCTAGATTTGAAGAAACAGTCCGTCAAGATTGACAATTTTTTGGACTTAGGGTACTTGAGAGATCGCACCGATACGGTATGACTCTCGATGTTTTGGTGCTTTGGGATGCACAATAGAGGCATGCTTAGCATAAAACTGGCCACTCAGATGTGCTCACGATGTCGGTTTGTGTACACGATGAATTGAATCAATTTTAGCCAATCTGGCAACTTTGCATTGCATGCAACTAACAGTTTTTGCAGAAGGCGAAAAAATGCTACCAATCAAAAATGGCTCTGAGTCGTCAAAAAATGAGACAGAACATTATAGAGGAGCCTCACACAACCCCACGAGTTCAAACGAATCGACCATATATGTCTTGGATTTGAAGAAACAGTCTGTCAAGTTTTGACAAAATTTTGGACTCAGGGCACTTGAGAGATCGCACCTATATGGTATGACTCTTGACATTATGATGCTTTGGGGCGCATGATAGGGGCATTCCTAGCGTAAACCTACCCACCCAAACACACTCGTGATGTCGGTTTGTGTACACGATGAACCAAATCAATTCTAGCCAATCTGGCAACTTTGCATTGCATGCAACTGACGGTTTTTGCAGCAGGCAAAAAATGCTACCAATCAAAAATGGCTCCGAGTCGTCAAAAACTGAGATAGGCCATTGTAGAGGATCCTCACACAACTCCACAGGTTCAAATAGATCGACCATATGTGTCTTGAATTTGAAGAAACAGTCTATCAAGTTTTGATAATTTTTTGGACTCAGGGCACTTGAGAGATCACACTGGTACGGTATGACTCTCGACATTCTAATGCTTTGGGATACATGATAGGGGCATGCCTAGCATAAACCTACCCACCCAGATGCACTCACGATGTCGGTTTGTGTACACGACGAACCAAATCAGTTCTAGCCAATCTAGCAACTTTGCATTGCATGCAACTGACAGTTTTTGCAGCAAGCAAAAAATGCTACCAATCGAAAATGGCTCCAACTGGTAAAAAATTGAGACAAACCATTGTAGAGGAGCCTCACGCAACCCCACGAGTTCAAACAAATCAACCATATGTATCCTGGATTTGAAGAAATAGTTTGTCAAGTTTTGACAATTTTTTGGACTCAGGGCACTTGAGAGATCACACCGGTATGGTATGACTCTCAACGTTTCGGTGCTTTGGGATGCACGACAGGGACATGCCTAGTGTAAACCTGCCCACCCAGATGCTCTCTCGATGTTGGTTTGTGCACACGATGAAAAAAATTTGACCATTGCGAGTGTGAGGGTGCTCTCGCACCAAACACATATTGTTGTTTATATTCATATTGTCATTTTTTGTTGTTTATATTCATATTGTTGATTACATATGCAAATATTCATTTAAATTTATAAAAGGGTAGCCACCAAATACAGCGAATACACAATAATGAACTGAATACAAGGATTTTTGTAGGGTTAATTCAACATTTTAGAAATTTTATCAAATCATATTCCACGATTGCAATGTTTTATATCATATATTTTTGTTGTTTATATTCATATTGTTGATTACATATGCAAATATTCATTTAAATTGATAAGAAGGACAACCACAAAATACAACAATTACAAAATAATGAACTCAGTACACATTTATTGGATCGAATATCGATATTTATATATATATAAAAGGTATGTCTGCCAAGTCAATACAAGTATTACAAAAATGTGGCATATGCCATGTCCAAATCGATATACAATAAAAATGTAGAATATATCTACATGTATTGGTCATTCTATGACCTAAACTAACATTATATGATCCTAAACTTGTGGTGGATCATCAAAATCAAGCCTCTTCGATGCAGTACGCGGCTCTGTAGATGGCTGCAAAACCACAAGTCAGAAGCCAAGTTAGAATTCTTTTGTAGAAAATAGTTCACAATTAACAGCATAACTATGCATTTAACTTTAATTCCTTTGCAATTGAAATGTAGATTACCTCATCGACTGATCTAGGAGCTAATGTCTTTGCTCTCCTCTCCTTGTCACTCTTAGGAATTTTCTTGAAGACATACTTAAATGGATCCACATCATAGCCGTACCGTGAAGGGGTCTATTGTAGATTAAATTTACAATTAATACAATGTACTAAAATAAATATATCAAAAACACTTAAAACTATAATATAGAGAACAATGACGTACCTGTGCCTGAGATGTTTCTCCAATGGACTAAGGATGGCTCACCATCGATGTAGAAACTATCACTATTACCTATACAAAAAATGTTCAAAGATTAAATACAATTAATATAATGATAAGTATTGAAGTTTAAAAACAATTAATTTTACATATCAAACAAAACTATTCCGGATCCTGAGATGCTTCTCCAATGCAAGGAGGAGGGTTCGCCATTGATGAAGTAGGTATGGATATTTCTTGTATGAAAAAATTATAAGATTATAATATATCACAAGTTCACATGTGCACATGCATATAATCATGAAATCAAGAAAATAAAGTAGAGATACATACCTCCGCCCTTTCTTGATCCATAAGTGAATCAGGTGCATTCAACAAATCCACATAGCTCAATGGTTGTTGTACATGTAAAATAGACAAAAAACACTAATCAATCTACAAACCCCAACTAATACTTGATTTCAACATTTTCAAACAATTGTACAACTAAAAATGTGTTCAATTACCTTCTTCCTACATTTTGGCGTCTTTGAGGAATCCTTTTTCTTAGGACGAGCCCTAGATGTGGAGGGGTACCCTAAAAAAATAAATTAACACGAGATATTAGTACAGATAATAAATTAAACATAATTTTAAAAATCTAAAATGAAATGACTTGCATATTCCATCAAAACAATACATAAAAAGGGTTGTACAAAATATGATACCATATAGCCTTGTAGGCCAAAATCGATCACTGAGAGCATGATGTCATCAATCTGGGACATTTCATCCCCTGTCAACACCTACTAACCAGAAACTGAACCAAGCATTAAATATAGTTAGTATATATTGTATTTTTTTGAATTCAAAGTGTACTATTCTATTTTAACATGTTACAAAATTTATACCTCAGGCATCGAAGTTGTAGCTATAGTAACTGTGGGAGGAGTATGGGATACCGTTGCTGCATCTTGAAATGCATATTATTTGTCTCAATTTAAATTGATGTATAAATAAAAATTCATTTATGTAATTACAAATTTAAAGTGACTAATAAATAAAATGCTATGAATTCAAATCAACACACTTGTGTCTGTGGCTCATGGGCAAACACCATGTCCATCAACTCATCTGTCAATGTGAAATCCTCAACCGTGTGGGCCTAACATCTACTCTCGCAAATCATGCACAAATGAGATGAGGATCCATCTGCACCGGCTGCATCATCTACCCCCTAGCATATCCCTGAGCAACTGACACACATATGTTGGATGGGCTCTCTGTCACCACCTAATGGCTCATCATCCAATACAATAGGGTGTGCTAATGATGTCCCATGCTGGATGATGGCACCAGTCAATGTTGTGGTCGCCTGAAGAGTCTGTTGCTCCATCGACTCTTTCAGCTCTACTGTGATAGCCTAATGCACCTTGGGTTTGGGTGCTAGGGGGTGGCGACTCTCTGCAGGTAATCGCCTACGGGCTACAGGTCTATCTTGGGCAGAGCCGCCACCTCTACCATGGAACTCTCTCATGTCAAAATAGTTTGGGTGCACATTGAGCACAAACTCACAATATACTTTTCTCAAAAAATATAATCCCACCTCATAATTATTACAAGGTGGATCATCAAAGACCATCCACCACCTCTGCCAAAAAAGATTCTTCATCTGCACATTAGTACACCAATGTATGGGAAACCTCTTTGCATTAGGAGGTAATGACTAACTAGTTTTGGGATCAATGAAAAGGGCACATATTTGTTGTTTACTAATATTTTTGTTTTTTACTCCATCGTATGATAGCCCATCGGCATAGAATTGACGACACCTATCCCTAAAGCTTCCCCATTTGGTAATTTGTGTGGAACAGCTATGGCACCACTAGCTAATATTTCTAGGCTAGTGGCGAGGGATTGATGATGCTCAAGTTCAGAGGTTTTAAATTTAACAATCAGTCTATTGATTTTAGACATATTTTGTCCTAACTGATTAATTGATTGCTCCTGTGTTTCGGATGTGCGGTCAAAAGGAGGAATTGGGGTTTGTTCTTGTGTGTTCTCAGGAGGTGAATTTGGTTGTTCTTGTGGGTTTTCAGGAGGTGCATTTGGTTGTTCTTGTTTTGGATTAGAAGAATATGGTTTTTGAAACAAAAAATAAAAAAACTTGATCAAAATTAATGAAATTAAATTCAAAATGTAAAACAAATTGAACAAACGGGAAAGAAAGACAAAAATAAACAAAAACTAACCTTGATCCATAGCTTGGAGGACAAATATAGCACCCCATTCACAGTTTAGAAGAAGAAATGGATAAAAAAGCGAAGTAAAAAATGCGCTATTCATGGGTAAATGAGACCTAGATTTTTTTTAAAAACACTTTTTACCAGGCACCGCGTACGCAGTTATATTTGGATTATTAGCGCGTACACGCTCATTTTCCTATGAGCAGTACGTACGCACTCATTTTACTAGGCGTAGCATGTACGCGTTGTCTTCTCTAGGCTCAAGAAGAACAAACCTAAGCACGTACGCGGGAATTTCAAATTTTAAAACCGCGTACAAGCTGCTTGTTTTTCCATAGTTTTTTTTGGGTGGTGTCCACTTTTCTAACCACCATCTTTGTGTGCATACCCTCTTAACCGGGTAAATGTCAAAGGTGATACTGGTAAGACTCTGTATGAGTTACGGTTTTCTCATGCTCCTACTATTAAATATTTCATAAATTTTGGTAGTAAATGCTATATCAAAAGAGATGAAGATCTTGGACATTTTGATGCTAGATGTGATGAAGGAATCTTTCTTGGCTATTCTACTAAAAGTAAGGCCTAGCAGTGTTATAATAAAAGATTGAGAAAGATGGTTGAAAGTGATAATGTGAAGGTTGATGAAGGTAATCTGAGACAGATTAGATTTTGTGGATATGATTCTGATGATCAGGATGCCAGTTCAAATAAAGGAAAGCTAGTGCAAACCCAAAATCAAGTTCAGATTGCTCCGGAAAAGTCTGTGAATGAAGGTGAAGATGCTAGTGCAGAAGGAAGAATTCAAGAACCCGAAATACAAGAAAATCCTAAAACCCCTAGGTATGCGAGGTTGAATCATTCAAAAAATCAGATTATTAATGATAAGAATAAAGGTGTGATGACTAGGAGAAGACTTGTTGAAGAAATTTGTTTGATTTCTAAGATTGAACCTAAGAATGTTGTTGAAGCATACAAATATGAAAATTGGATTAAAGCCATGGAAGAATAATTGAATCAGATTGAGAAAAATAATATATGGATTCTTGTTCCTAGACCTAAGGATAAAAATGAAATTGGAACTTATTGGGTATTCCGGTATAAGTTGAATGAACAGGGTGAAGTTGTCCGAAATAAAGCTAGACTTGTTTGTAAAGTTTAGATGGAAGGAATTGACTTTGAGAAGACCTTTTCTTTGATAGCTATAATTGAAGTTGTTAGATTATTTCTTTCCTATACTTCTCACAAAGATTTTAAGGTGTATTAGATGGATGTCAAATCAGTCTTTCTTAATTGTGAATTGGAAGAAGAAGTCTACATTGAGTAACCAGATGGATTTCAGTTGACAGAAGAAAAGGACATGGTTTGCGGGTTGAAGAAAGCATTGTATAGATTGAAGCAAGCCCCTAGAGCCTGGTATGCCACATTAGATAAGTATTTGATGAAGCTTGGATTCAATAAAGGTAGAACTAACAGTAATTTTTATTTCAAGATTGATCAGAATAATATCTTGATTGTTGAATTTTTTGTTGATGACATTATCTTTGGAGGAAATGAATGTCTATGTAAGAAATTTTCTAAAGAAATGCATAATGAATTTGAGATGTCTATAATTGGTGAAATGAAATTATTTCCAGGATCACAAATTACTCAGTTGGACAAAGGTATTAGTCTAAATATGTGAAAGAATTGTTGAAGAAATTTGGTCTTGAAGATTCTAAACCTATTGGTACACCTATGGTGACCGAATGTAAGTTGACAAAAGATGATGACTCTCTGAAAGATAATCAGACCAGCTATAGATATATGATTGGTGGTTTGTTGTATTTGACTCAGACTAGACCTGATACAATGAATTTTGTGTGTCATGTTTCTAGATTTCAAGTTAATCCTAAGGAATCTCATGTTACTGCTATAAAAAAGATATTCAAATGTTTGAAAGGAACAATTGATTTTGGTTTATGGTATTCTAAGAATGATGACTTTAGTTTTAGTGCTTTTACAAATGCTGATTGGGTAGGTGATGTTGATGCCCGAAAGAGTACTACAGGTGGTGTATTCTTTTGGGGAAAGAAGTTGGCCTCTTGGGAAAGTAAGAAGTAGAATGCTATTTCCTTATCTACTGCAGAAGTTGAATACATTGCTACTTCTAGCAATTGTACTCAGGTAATTTAGATGAAGAAGATGTTGAAGGACATAGGATTTATTTATGATGAGACTATTGTTATATAATGTGACAATTCAAATGCTATCAATATCTCAAAGAATCTGGTGTTGCATTCCAAGACAAAGAATCTATCAATCAAGTTTCATTTCTTGAGAGAGAAGGTGAGTGAGAAAAAAATCAGATTGGAGTATGTATCTATAAAGGAATAGATAGCAGATATCTTTACGGAGCCTTTGCCTAAAGATACTTTTGAGTATCTCAGAGGGAAGTTAGGGGTGATTGTCCCTCATGATGAGAACTAAGGTGCATGGATTTGCATCAATCTGATGAACTTCGCAGAGATATCTCATGTTGTGGATTGATAAATACGGCTGCTACTTAGGGGGAGTAGTCAGTTTTGGTGGTTCAGATGTTCAAATTTGTGAAGCTAATTCAGAGGGAGAAAATTGTGATTCATGAGCCTTTGTCATTGATGTAAAAGGGGGAGAGAAGCATGTGAAAAACTCTGTAAGAGATTAAAGCATTGTGAGATTTGAATTGTTTGTCAAAGGGGGAGTTGATCCTTGTGATTTTGAAGTTGATTGTTGAGTTGATTTCTTTCTTTGTATTGATTATTTTTCACATTCATATGTTGACATCAATGCCAAAGGGGGAGATTGTTGAATATTGGTTGATATGTTGTCATTGATGTCAATATATGTAAATATTGTTGATAAGGAGATTGTTGGAAAGTTTTGTTAACATATTCTTGTGTGTATTCTTGTATTGCAGTTTGATTGGATGAGTTGGTTTAGCTGTGTGTTGCAGTTGAGCTGATGTGGTTTAAAGGGTTTCTGGTATGAACTGTATGTAGACAGTTCATTCCCATTTGCAAAGGTTTACATGATTTTGTTAGGTCCCGGAGACAACTAAGAGGGGGGGGGTGAATCAGTTGTCTAATAAAATCAAAGCAAAAACCACTTAACCAACTTAATGCTTAATACCGGTAAACCAGTTAAGTATGCCGGTAGACAGTGTTAATAGTAAATTTCTATACCGGTAAAGATTAATGCATGAAACATAAACATAAAGTCATCCACAACACATAACACTAATATTTGTACGTGGAAACCCTGTAAGGGGAAAAACCACGATGGGAAACCTTACCCACAATCAGATGATACTACTACAGATAGTAAGTGTACATAAATGGGGTTTGCACATGCAAAAAGGCCAACAACCTAGAGCTCACTGCTCAATCACAAAATGGGAGTCACACTAACTACAGTTAGATGGTTAAATCTAATAAGAATGTACTGCACAAAATAGCATCTTCATATGATGCATCCAGTACTGGTGTAATGCTGATATGCTTTCACAAAAACCTAGCTTCACCTTCAAATGATGTCTTCATGTATACCTCTGCTTAATCTCGCATATACCTTCTCACAATTCTTTTTCGCATTCCACATTCGATCTTACAAATAAGATCTTACATTTATACCATAACCTAAGACCAATTTTAGTAGGTCAGCTCTACAAGATATTACAATAAAAACATTTTACAAACAATATAATATCCGATGCAATAACCGATTGAACATGTCGACTTAATGCATTTACAACAATAATAAATCATCTCCATAGCATGTCATGCTGATCTGGAAAAGATAAACCTTTCGGTGTAACCCTAGGTAACCCTGGACCTATTTGCTGGTAAAAGCAAATATGCAAATATGAATATACCTGTAGACACCCAAAATTGTCATGTCTAATTAAATATTTTATTTATTTAATTATCTAAGCCTAATTCTTCTATTAATTAAATAAATCTTTATTTATTTAATTAATTCATTTATCCTCTTCTAGCCTTATTTCTCATTTAAATAAATACATTTATTTATTTAAATTATCCTTTTCCTAAATTAAATAAATATCTTATTTAATTGATCCCATTTCTTCTATTAATTAAATAAATCTTTATTTATTTAATTAATTCATTAACCTTTTCTACCCATGACACATGTCATTCATCTCTTAATTCCTACACTACCTACCCCTTTCATTATTTCATTATTTCTTTTACCTACCCTCTAATCATAGCCGACCTCCTTTTACACCTCTCAATCTTATCCCTCCATTTCTTATTGTGTCTTCTATATAAGGAGATGCTTCCTTCATTATCAAACCCTAATCAATTTATGCACTTGACTACACTACGCTTTTGGCATATGCAATCCTACTTGCAACCACATTCTGTTCTTTGTTGAGCTCTTGTGCACATAAAATCTGAGAGCAAATATATCAAGCAAGATCAATGGAGATAGGAAGAATGGAGATCCAAACCCTATTGGACATGTGATGGTATAATCTTTGTGATTTCATTTGATTTGCATTGTCTTAGGTAATCTTCATATGTTATGGTGGATCCTTGTTGTTGTTAGGCTAGGGTTTTGTGGTTGAATTCATTTAGCCTTTCAATATTGTTATTATTGTTGTATCCATTTTCACCATATACATTTTTGCATGTCCGGTGGGACACTTGTCCCTTTTTGCATTTAACATCCTTGTTGCAGATTTCGTGTTTTGAAGTTGTAGATCTGACATTTTCGACAACATTTTGATATTTTCGCGTCTGCGTACTTTCGGATCGCGTTTTTGATTTTCTGGCGCATCTGCGACATCTAGAATCGCGTCTATGTTCTCGACAGTATTTTATTTTGTAGATTCCAAAAACTGTGTTTGTGTTCCTCAATCGCGTCTGTGGTGTTTTTAGACATGTCTGTGTCCAGAAGTCACATCTGGGTTCTAGAGTCGCATCTATGTCTCACAGAAGCGCGTCTGCGTCAGGAAGTCACATCTGTGTCGAAGGTAACCGCATCTGTGTGCACCGGTTTCAAATTTTTTTTTGGGTTTATTGATTTGGTTTTGGGTTTTTCATTTAAGGTTTTAGATCTAGTTTATTTTGAGCTAACATTTTCAGATCTAGCTAACGAAATTGGTGCAGCTTGTCTTGAAAGAAAAATAATTTTGTTGAAAGCCCCTATTTTCACAAAGTCTTTTGGATTTAAAATTTACCTAACTTGTGTGCTTGCAGGAAGGGGTGATTATTTGAAACAATCCAAACTACTAACAACTCTTTGGTGCAGGTCCTTGGCAAGGGTTTTTGGATTTTTATTGTGTGTCTTGTTTTCATAGACTAGCAAACACTTCAATTGGTGCACTAAAATTGAATCATTGTCTTTTGTGTCTTGAGAAATAGGCTCTTTTTGTTTAATCTTTAGAGGGCCTATCTTCCCGTGTGGTCATTAGGACTACTAGTGAGAAGAGAACAACCCAAGTGGTAGCGAGGAAAACCCACCTCTTCCGAACCACTATAAATAACTGTATTCATGGTGAAAACTATGAATAATGTGTGTTGATTAGTTCATACCGACACTATGTCTCCCCATAAACCCGTTTGATCAAATTTATTTGATCAGTTGTAGGGCATAACCCCTACTGGCTGGGAGCCTTCTGTATTTATAGAGCTGAAAGTGCCGCATGTATGGCCACACGAGCGGATGCCCTTACTAGCACCTTTTTGTTTTAGAAGCTCAAATCCTTCTAGTTGTTGAGGCAGGAGGTCGGACCTCTAGTAGCGACCCACACACATACGGTTCTTAGTAGAGATATGAAGTTCACCACAGGGAGTTTTCGTGGGGACTGATGCTTGGTTGACCCGAGAAGTGAGTGCTGAGGGTGGAGCCAGTGAGGTCAAGCATCTAAGTATCCACTCTGAATAGCGTAGCCTCAGGGGTAAAACCCCATGTGGGATCAATAACTATTGTCCTGGCTAGCCATAAGAATTGTGCTCAATTTATTTTAAACATTCAAAACATTCAAGACCAAACAGTAAAACATTGTGTCTTTTGTGTCTTCAAGTGTATGCAAAACAAAAAAAAATTTCCAAACAACACACTTTTTGGAGTCATTTTGAGTCTAGACACTTGCAAACATTGAGTTTTCATCAACACTGTGTCCTCTTCTCACAAAAAACAGTCAAACAGTCAGATTTGGTCACAACAAAAATGACTTCATAGATTGGAAAAAATTGCACTAATTTTGCAGAAACGTGTATGTGTCTGATATAATAGCGTCTGTGTTGTATAACCATGTCTGTGAAGGGCAGAAACACATCTGTGTTTCCAGAATCAACAGTGCACTTTACAAAAATCTCAAAAATGTGTCTGTGTCAGTAAATCACGTCTGTGCAGTATACAGGCGCGTCTGTGTTCAGAATTGAAAAAACTTTTATAGTCCAACAAACAAACACAGGCAGTTTCAGAATTCTTGAGCTTCCTTCCAGGGTTCATTTAGCATTCAACCTATCTTTGGGTCTCACAAATTCCATCATTGCTTCACACCTTACATTACATTTACGTTTGTCTAAACTCGAGTCAAAAGGTCACTTTCTTGTCCTCATCATACTTGGTCAACACACTACATACAACAACACTTTGCTAAGTGGTCCCTCATCAAGGTCTATCACCTTTGGGTCTCATTTGGTTTTACTTAGAGTCAAGGTCAACTTACCTCATCAAGAGAAACTATCCTCTCTTTGGAAGTCACACCTACTCTACTACATACATACTTGGTCTTACACTTTGGACATTGCAAATACATCTCAGATTCATTTACATTTCATTCACTTCTTGGTCTTCCGTACTTTTTCCATTTGCATCTAGTCTAACATATCTTGGTCAATACCTAGTTCATGGTTGAAACCCATCTTCAAAAATCTAGGAGAGAAACTAAAGAGGCTCAAGAGTCCGCAAACATGAGTGTCTATGAGTATGACAATGATGTCTTTTTCAATACTGATCATAACACATTACTTGACATGGATGCCTATAGAAACATTCCAAATGTTGAGAACATGGACACTACAAACAACAATGATACACACAATGACAATATGGACAACTTTTCCATACATTCAGTAGATGTGGAAGAATCCATTATGGACCCCCACTTCAATCGATTGATTGAGGAAATAATGAGGAGAGATAGACAATACTTCTTACAAATGATGGCACAAAGTGGAGCCAAGATACCTCATGATTTTGACATGTCTCAAATAATGGAAAATAGACCTTCGCAACAAACTCACTCCAACATGGATCAAAGGAGACCTAATAGTGGAGGCAATAGAGGACCATATATGGTACCTGAATCACCATAATCTTTGTTTCAAAAACCAGAGGTCCCACATACACATGGTCAAGCATATGATACTCACCTTCGTAGACCATTATGGAAGTCTTATGCAGAAAGATATGCTCAATCACATACCAATGCTAAGGATCAACCACCAAAGAAATTGGATATTCAAAGGAATGCTCAAAATTTGGACACAAGGAAACCCCATGTCAAATTTGGGGGTAACACATTAGAACATGACATACCTGTAGAGTATGGTATACATGGAAAAAATAGATATGGCATTCCTCAACATGAATCTATACCAAGTGGTCCATATATGCAGCATCACTATAGACCTCCTCCATATGAACATGTGTATGATCAATATCATCCATATATGCAACATGCTTCTCCTCCAATTGGCGCCTCAAGCATGGGGTATGGTCCAAGAAGTCATTCTCCACCTAAGAACAATTTGGAACAACAAATCAAGGACTTACAAAAGAAAATGGAGGACATAAATACACCAAAGCCAACATACACAATGAGAGACATATGTCCTTATCCATTTGACAAGAGCATTCCAATGCCTCCTTTTCCTACACACTTTGTGATGCCTAAATTTGATAAGTATAGAGGAAAAGGGGATCCTAAGGCACACATAAGACAATTTTTCACAGCTTGCATTGAGGTAGCAGCAGAAGAGACATATTTGATGAGATTATTCTCACAAAGCTTAGGCGATCAAGCTATGGAATGGTTTTCCCAACTTCCACCTGGTATTAAGTCATGGGGTGACTTAGCAGAGGCATTTATCCAACATTTCTCCTACAACATAGAGACAAACATATCAGTCACTACTTTGTGCAACACCAAGCAAAGGGATGGAGAATCTTTTTCATCATTTTTACAAAGATGGAGAAATCTAGCCAGCAGATGCTCTTGTGAAATTCCACAAAAACAAATGGTAGAGATGTTCACCCAAAATGTTAATAAAGACATTGGATATGATCTAAGGAAAGCTTGTTTGTCCACCTTCAAGGACGTCATTGAAAAAGGCTTAGCAACAGAGAAGGTCCTAATTGAATGAGGAGTCATTAAGATATTCAAGGAAAACAAAGATGACTTTAAAGGAAAAGATAAGCCAAGATTTTGGAATAAAAACAAGAACACAGTCAATGATGGTGTTGTTGATGCCAACACAGTGTGACCCAAATTCATTTTTTCGAGATCGAGTCCTACAAACAATCAAGTGAATACTCAAACAACTTCTAGATCACGAAGGAAGTATACTCCATTGGGAGAACCACTTGAGTCAGTTTTCAAAAAGCTAGTGGCAAACAAAGTAATCACAGTTCCAGATTTTCCTCCATATGAACCAAAGGTTAAACCAAATTAGTGGAATGATGATGAGTATTGTGAATTTCATAAGAGAAAGGGTCATAAGACAGGAAATTGTCATCGACTGAAGAACATCATACAAGATCTCATTGATAAAGGTGACATTGAGATTGAGGGACACTCATCCAATCAAGAACATGAGATATTTAAGGAACCATTCCCAAAACATGACAAGGGAAAAGCTAAAGCCATAGATGACCAAACCAACTATACAAGAGAAACCTATAACTATGATTCAACTATCAATCACATTTCAATGGACAATTACGTCTCTACCATTATCATCAAGGACAAAAACCCTGAGAATTCTACCCAGAGACCTAAGATTGTCCTAAAAGTTGTTGGATCTTCTTCCGAACCTACCTCTGAATGTCATGTTACAACCCGTCGAGGTAAATTCACTTTGCAAGGTGCTCCAGCCAAAAACACCCCTTCTTCATCAACCAAGCCTGAGTATGACCTTGTAGAACAATTAGGGAAAACACCCGTGCTCATCTCCATTCTTGAGCTCATACGCATATCCCCCGCACATAAGGCTATTCTTGACAAAATCTTGAGAGACACTACCGTTCCTACTGATCTGAACATGGACCAGTTTCAAGCCATGGTGGGATACCTTTCCGTTCCACATTCCCTTACATTCACAGAAGCTGACGATGCCTCCATAAGTTAGCCACATAATGCACCACTACACATTGAAGCCTTCATACACAAACATCAAATAAAACGAGTCCTGATAGATGGAGGAGCTGGTCTAAACATTTGTACATTGAGCACAATTAAACAATTGGGATATTCTGATAAAGCTATGAATTCTACAAACAAAATCACCATCAAGGCATATGATGATGAAGAGCGTTCATCCAATGGCACAGTCACCTTACCTCTCAGAGTTGGGCTAGTGACGAAGGATGTGTTTTGTCAAGTCCTAGATCTAGATCTCACTTACAACATATTGCTAGGACGTCCTTGGATTCATGAAATGAGGGCAGTCCCATCTACATATCACCAATGCATTAAATTTCCTCACAATGGAGTGGAGGTAACAGTTAACGGTGATCCTAATCCGTTCATATACTACAATAACCTGAGATCAAAAACTGAGACCATCATTCCTAGTAATCGCGAAGCTGTTCCTTCTTCGGCATACATTGATCCTGAGTCATTAAAACCTTCAACATCAAAACAAGGTGAGCTTAAAGGCAAATTTCAGGACAAGGGCATGGGGGAATACACTTTAAATCAGACCATGTACTTACAACAAGTCATGAGTTCACCAAAAGAATATGGAAGACCACATCCTAATAAGCAAGTATCCATCATTGTACTCAAATGGGACCCTACTACCTTTCAAAGATGGGGCAAATTGGAAGAGGAAGACTTATACAAAATGCTTTACAAAGACATTGAAGATGATACACAAGATCACATCAGTCTACCATGTGATAAATATGGCAAAGGTTTCAATATCCTACAAAAATTTGGGTATGATGGAAAAAGCCCTCTTGGGTTACGAAAGGAAGGCATCATTGAACCTTTACAACTTGAATTGACTTTCAAAAAGGAATGCTCGAAGGGACTTGGTTTCCTAACTTCCAAGGTCCACACTCAAAGGACAGAAGAAGCCCTACAAATCAAGGCTGCCAAAATTCAACAAGAGGGTCGCTATTCCACAGACTCCAACGAATGGGAATGGGGTTCATATAAATCCTCCAGTGACTACAAGCTCATCGAAACATTCAGAGAGCCAGATGAACCCATAGAAGAAGAGGAATTTTATAAAAGATTCAAAGTTGGTCAAGAAACAACCCATGAGGATTCCATACAGTCCTTGTCTCAAGGTTCTAGGTTGAAATCACATAGGATGAGAACACCTGTCCCAGAATGAGCTACTAGTGATGATAATTTGGATTCATTCGTGATCAAGACTAATGAGGAGAGTGCCATCGATGACCTCGATAATTACCTTGACATACTTGAATATAACTGCATCTTCACTCTTAGCCCCGCTAACTTCGAAGACATTACAGGCGCATCTGAGGATCAACACAAAACATCATTCACTTGTCCTTGGGGAACTTTATGTTGGAATGTCATGCCCTTTGGGCTAAAAAATGTAGGCACTACATATCAAAGAGCCATGACTACTATCTTTCATGATCTCATGCACATAACTGTGGAAGATTATGTTGACGACCTCTTGGGCAAGTCAATAGATAGAAATACACATTTGGACATACTTTCAGTCGTCTTTGATCGGTTGGAAAAATACAAAGTAAGATTAAACCCCAAGAAATGTGTCTTTGGAGTAACCTCCGGGAAGCTCCTAGGATTCATTGTATCAAAAATAGGAATTGAAGCTGATCCAACAAAAGTCAAGGCCATCCTAGAGATGCAACCACCAAGAAATATCAGTCAACTTCAGTCTTTACAAGGGAGACTCTAGTCCATACAAAGATTCATAGCGCAACTTGCAGATAAGTGTAATCCTTTTCAGCACCTGCTACATAAAAACATCAAATTCAAATGGGATGATAACTGTCAACAGGCTTTCCAGACACTCAAATATTATCTTTTGAATTCGCCAGTTCTGATGCCACCAGTTCCAAATCAGCCTCTGTTACTATAAATATCAGCTACTCCAACAGCACTGGGGACACTCTTAGCACAACAAATTGCTGAGGGCAAGGAAAAAGCAGTATACTATATCAGTCGCACATTGGTGGAATATGAGCTAAACTACACACCAATTGAGCGTGCATGTCTCGCCATGGTCTTTGCTTCATAGAAATTATGACATTACATGCTCACTCATAAGACTAAGTTGGTTGCAAGAATCGATCCATTGAAATACCTTCTCAATAAAGCAACACTTATTGGGCGACTAGCCAAATGGGTAATGATCCTGAGTGAATTCGACATCGAGTATGTGGATAGAAAAGCAATAAAAGGACAAACCATCGTAGATCAATTAGAAGATGCTCCCATGATAGATGATGTTCCTCTAAGTTTAGAATTTCCAGATGAATCCATTTTAATAATGTCACATGCAAAGCCATGGCAACTGTACTTCGATGGCTCATATACACAGCATGGGGCAAGAGCTGGCATCCTCTTTATAACTCCTCAAGGAGATTCTATACCAAAGTCATACCACTTATCATTTCCTTGCACTAACAATATAGCGGAATATGAGGCATTAACAACTGGATTATGGATTGCAATTTAGTGGAAGATCCAGGAACTTCGTGTTTTTGGGGACTCTCAACTTGTAATCCGTCAAGCAACTGATGATTACCAAACAAAAGATGAAAAATTAATGCCTTACAAACAAATGGTGGATGACCTGAAACAACACTTCACAAAGATAGACTTTGAGCAGATACCAAGAGAGTAGAATCAAGCCACAGATGACATGGCTACAATTGCTTCACTGATCGATCTACCTCCAAATGAGACCCGCTATGAGGTCTTGGTGGATAACCTTTTGGTTCCTTCATATGAAATCATTCCTACTGAGATGATATGTGTTGTCGATCCTGAGTCCCAGTTATATGGTTCCATTTTCACATACCTTCATGACAATACCCTACCTCCTGATCTATCAAATAACCAACGTCTCACTTTCATTTGCCAATCCTCTTGATATGTCATTTTAGCTGATATCCTATACCAGCGAGGTCTGGATGGCACTCTTCTTAGATGTTTAGAAAGCGATGAAGCTCAGATTGCGTTACGTAAAGTACATGAAGGGATATGTGGTCCACATGCTAGTGGTCCTACCTTGGCCAAGAAACTCATCAGGACTGGATATTACTGGCCCAATATGGAAAAAGACTCATATCAGTTTGTCAAGAAATGTAAGCAATATCAAATTCATGGAGACCTCATACATGCGCCAGCGCAAGAACTTCAACCAATTGCATCTCCTTGGCCTTTTTGTTAGTGGGGACTTGATCTCATAGGAAAGATTCACCCTCCTTCCAATGGTCATAAATTCATTATTACTGCCACAAAGTATTTCAAAAAATGGAATGAAGTCGTGCCTCTCACACAAGTCACTGGAAAACAGATTGCTACGTTCATCCTCAACTATATCATTTGCCGATACGGTATTCTTGTTTCCATTATCACTGATAACGGGTGTCCCTTCAAAAATCAGGATGTTCGTGAACTCTGTGACTGCTTCCATATTTCCCATCATTTCTCCATGCCATATTACCCCCAAGGTAATGGTCAAGCTGAGGCGTCTAATAAGACAATCCTTAAAATCCTAAGAAAGACAGTCGACGACGCTGGCCGTAATTGGCATATCCAACTTAATCCTGCACTTTGAGCATACTGCACAAGTGTTCGCACACCTACGGGAGCTACACCCTATTCACTTGTCTATGGTGCTGAAGCCATCTTTCCTATTGAGGTCGAGCTACCCTCTTTACGAGTCTCTTTGCAAAACATTATCAGTGATGAAGACTATAGGGTCTCTCGCTTACAAGAACTTGAACTACTGGATGAACGAAGACAAACTGCTTTTAATCATCTCAAGGCTTACCAACAATGAATGAGTCGCAGCTACAATCACAAGGTCAAGCCTCGCACATTTGAGGTAGGTGATTTAGTTCTCAGAGAAAACCCCAAAAATCAGCAAGACAGAGAGAGGAAGGGCAAGTTCGAACCAAACTGGCTTGGTCCTTACATCATTACAGTAGCATATGGATCTGGTGCATATCAGCTCTCAACTACAGAGGGTGAACCTTTAGAGGATCCTATCAATAGCATGCACCTTCGCAGGTTTTACACATAGCTCTTCAGAGTATCCTAATTCAAAAAATACAAAAAAAATTATAAAACAAAACAAAAAAAAAACATTGAAAAAATCAAAAAAAGTAAAGAGAAATAATTTCGTCCAACAGGTGAAAACCACTTCGGTGGCACCCTGGGCAAGTACCATGGTGAAAACTGGGTCACTAGCACCATGTGTAGAGACATTGCTCCTCCCTCCTTCAGGATTCACTTTCATCCTTTCACTTTGCACACACTCACGACCTATTCATCCATAATAAACTTACCCATTCCCATTATGGCTTGTTATTGATCTACCCAAGATTGGTTAACCATTCATAATAAACCTTCCTTTTCACTCCTTTCCATTCATAATAAATCAGCTCCTATCTGTGGCTAAGGCAAATCCTGCGTCTAGTGATGAGTGTGGAACTAAGAACATCACATGTTTCGAGGAGTATAGTTTCTTCCAGCTTCCTTCAGTCTATCCACGCACAATCCGCAATAAAGCAGCATCTGCATCACAGATCCATAATAAAGTTTCATCTTCTCCACAATAAAGTATCAGTTTCATGGATTCAGTCAGTTTCAAATGAGACACAGCAGCAACAATGGGCTTCAACAAATCAAATCTTTCAACAGACTCAGACAACATATGGTTCAGTGCTATCTATCCTTTCTGTGAAAGTAAACATTGTGACCACAATCAAATAAGACTTATACAAGTGACAAGAGACACTAAACTTGAGGATTACAGTGGATGTTGGTGTTGAGTCTTGATTTTCTTTTGATTTTAACTTTTGGTGACATGTCTTTTAGCTTTTCCAAGATGTCTCTGACTAGAGATTCTATCTCCAGGATGTCTTTGACTAGAAAGGCAAGGATGGGGTATCGTCACCTATTTGTATTTGCTGTTTGTGGATTGTCTTTTAGTAATGCTATGACTTGTCCAAGGATATGAGGACACTGAGAGTCTAGTGTGAACTGGGGCATTCCTTGTTTGTGACTATCTTATCTCCATGCAAACGGGTACAATGACTTTCTGGGTCGAACATATGCCTCGATTGTCATAACCTACTTGCCATAATAAAGCTCAATGATGATAATGCACAAGAAGTTCTTTCACTTTCATATCTTCTATCTTCCATCCCCCTTTCTTGATTGACTTCCATTGTCCTTCTCGAGTCCGCGTAGCCTGCTATCACATGACTGAGTATAATGACACACCAAAAAAACATTTGCATTTCATGTAGTTGCACCTGCATTACCACATATAAGAATTTCATACATACATATAGATATCACAACTGCATCACATCCTGCACACAACACCTGTTAGCACAATTTACATTTGCATTATCATATTCATCTGCATTACATACATTCACATTTGCATCATGCATACACATATAAAACATAAAAGAACAAAAATATTGCATTTCATCATGTACATATTTGCATCCATATCATAACCATCACATAAAACATACATCATGAAACATCTCATCACATAGGTACACATGCATATAGCTGTCGTGAAGAAGAATCATCTCATATATATATAAAGTGTCATGATACAATGATGTCAAAATCATATGGCTACAATCACCCGAAGGTGTCTACATCATCATACAAAAATGATACAATACTGATACATAGGGAGCCCTCTACGGCTATGATGAACTCCCTCCCTCGGAGCCGCCTGGCCTCGACGGAATCTGAGCCCCGAAAGATCCACCCCAGGATCATCCCTCCTGTCCCCTCTATCTGGTGGTGGTGGAGGACCCATAACCCCACCACTAGATGCCTGTCTCCTCTGGCTCCCTCCCATAGCTATCATTGTCCGCGATGGTCTATGGAAGCTCCTTGCCCGCTGATCAGTTGGCACCACACCATAATAGAGATCCCGCCAGTAACCAATCTCCTCCCCTGCCCGCAGGATGTAGGCATATCCAACCCCGGTGTCCTCTGCCGCCTGCCTCCCAGCCCTTAGTGTTGTCTCAGTCTTTGTGTAGCGTTGAATGGCCTGGTCTCGCTCTCATTCAGTATCTCTGAGCTGCCTCCTAAGTCTATCCCTCTTCCTCTCCAGGTCTTGGATCTCATCTGCCTGTCCCTGGCAGATCTCCCTCAGCTCAATTAGCTCATCCTCCTCTGCCTCAGCTGCCTGTGGCTCCCCCTATACTGGTGCCTGCCCCTGTGCCTATGCCTGTACTGGTGCCTGTCTCTGTACCTGTCCCTATACTTGCACCTGTCTGGGACCCTGTATTGCTAGCACCTGTAGCGGTAATCCACCGCGACCCCTCACCACCCGAGCCTGCCTGTCCTCTCTACCCTCCCTCTACGGTGCCACCCTCCTCTCTCCAACTATCCCCCTCCTCTGTTGGCCTCTACCCCCATCATCTCTATCATCATCACCATCCCCACCACCATCTCCATCTAATAGCTCTCCTGGATCTGTCAGGCATGGGAATGAATGCTCGACCCAGTATGCTGTGTACTTGGCATCCATGCCGACATCCTCGATCTCTGGCCACATGTCCCAGGGTAGGGGCATCATCTCCACTAGCTGTGTCACAGCCTGATCATATGATAGTAGCAGCCCAAACTGCATCTGATCCCTGACAGTCTGTGCATACATGCCTGAACCCCGTGGCATCTGCTGGATCCTACCGAACTACCTGCCCACCCTGTCCACTAGCTACCTTTCCAGTACATAAGGCATCCACCCAGTCAGATACCTGCTCCGAAAGGTGTAGGGCAGCTCTACCGCATCATCCTCCCACTGCTCACATCTCAGGTATGGCCTCCATATAACCATATCAATGTCATCAATCACCCACCGCCAGTGCTCTAACCTGCCAATCCGTGGCTACGAAGTGATCATGTCGTACAAGTGTATGAAACTACATCCGTGACCTCTGCCCCTGAAATGTATCAGTCTCATCACTGGTAGATGCTCATAGGCCCACACCTGTAACAATGTGACCCTGCAGCCCAATCCCACTGACCCATGGTACACAAACTGATGCAGCTCGTAATACAGGTGCGCCAGCACGCACAATCCCTAAGCATATCTGGTGTGCTGTGTCACCAGTGTCTCCAATGCACCTCCCCAACCCATAGCCAACCCTCGTGTCGCTCTATCAGGACACAAGAACCCACTAATCGCTCCTTCTATCACTGTTGGCAGCGCTAATCCTGTAGCTATCATGGTGTCCCAAGCCACATGCCCTGCCCTCATCTCTAGTCTTGGGTCCTGGAAAACTTGTCTCAGGGCCTCCCTGTCTCCATCTCAATCATAGGGAATCAGCTCCCCATCGATTGGTATCCTCAAAATCTTGTATACATCCTCGACAGTGACTGTCATCTCCCCCATCGGTAAATGAAAGGTGCAAGTCTCGGAGTGCCACCTCTCTGCTAGTGCAGTCAGCAGTCCCATGTTTGCCCAAAACTCAGGCACATAAAGAATATGTCTCAGACCCATAGCCTCAATAGCCGCTCAGTCCTCGAAGGTCAGCTCAAGTCGCAATCTCTGCGTCGACGGGAATCTCTCCTGTGACTCCAACATAGGCAAATACTCTTGCAGTCAAGCAAATCAACCATGTCAGTCATAGTGGCATTCACTATTCATCACAAAATGCTACTACTTTTTTATCTAAGTGCATATGGTATTCTATCCTAGTGACATTCCCTGTTCATCACAAAGTGTTGCTATCTATCCTAGTGGTACTCCCTGTTTATCACAAAGTACTATGTGTTTAGTACTCCCTGTTCATCACAAAGTGCTGCTCACATTTGCATTCCCTGTTCATCACAAAGTGCTCCTCACATTTGCACTCACTGTTCATCACAAAGTGCTGCTCATATTTTAGTACTCCCGGTTCATCACAAAGTACTATATCTTGGTACTCATTGTTCATCACAACGTGTCTAGATCTATCCTATCCTAGGGCCTCTGCTTAAGTGAATCCTCTTGAGTAGTTTCCTAATTGGCAACATATGTTCTATCATAGAATTGTCAATCCTAGCCCTATTTGCTATCCTAGTCTTCCTTAGAGGACCTGCTTGAGTGTATCCTCTTAGCAACTTATCCAATCGACAGCGTATGTTCATCACAGAATTGTCGATTTGACCTAGAAGACACAAATTCACATTTTTGGACACAAACGCGCTTTCCTGACATAAACACGCTTGAAGACTGCATAAACGTGCCTGTTTTACACAGATGCGCCTGAAGCACACAGACGTGCCTATGCTCTACATAGACGCGCCTAGGTGTCATAGACATGCCTTCTTGGCATAGACGTGCCTACACAGCATAGACGCGGCCACATTTGGCACAGACGCGTTTTCTGACACAGACGCGCCTAGCACAAACACAGACGCGCCTGGCACCAACACAGACGTGCCTAGATGTTTTTGACATTTTTTTGGACCCTATTCTAAGCGCATTTATTTTCCTATCTAGCATGCATTAATGACAACAATAAATGCAACAAAGTACGAGGCAGGTTTGTGGTACTCATCGGCTCTCCTGCCTCTGTTGGCCTCTGGAATCGGCGAACGCGGTCAAATCTATGAACAAAGGCCATCACTGCTGACTACTGCTACTCTATTTCGCTCTGCACTCTGCTCTCGTGGATGTGTGGATGACAATGAGGATGTATTTCCCTCGTGGTCTATCTTATAGACTGCCCTAGCCCTCGTTTCCCGAGTCAGTCTTCTTTATCCTGTGACTCTGTCACTCTATTCTATCTGGTCAGTCCATTCTAGCCTTTCTTTCTTATCGAGAGATTGTCTACGATCTTTCCAGACATTTTTTTTCATCCAATCTCTTGAGGGGGCATATCATTCCCATCTTGGGGCAACTCTGTATCAGTTCATCTTATCTTCTTTGAAACAACGCGACAAGCTGCATTGTCTCAAAGAGGGGCAAAATGTAGACACCCAAAATTATCATGTCTAATTAAATAAATATTTTATTTATTTAATTATCTAAGCCTAATTCTTCTATTAATTAAATAAATCTTTATTTATTTAATTAATTCATTTATCCTCTTCTAGCCTTATTTCTCATTTAAATAAATACATTTATTTATTTAAATTATCCTTTTCCTAAATTAAATAAATATCTTATTTAATTGATCCCATTTCTTCTATTAATTAAATAAATCTTTATTTATTTAATTAATTCATTAACCTTTTCTACCCATGACACATGTCATTCATCTCTTAATTCCTACACTACCTACCCCTTTCATTATTTTATTATTTCTTTTACCTACCCTCTAATCATAGCCGACCTCCTTTTACACCTCTCAATCTTATCCCTCCATTTCTTATTGTGTCTTCAATATAAGGAGATGCTTCCTTCATTATCAAACCCTAATCAATTTATGCACTTGACTACACTACGCTTTTGGCATATGCGATCCTACTTACAACCACATTCTGTTCTTTGTTGAGCTCTTGTGCATATAAAATCTGAGAGCAAATATATCAAGCAAGATCAATGGAGATAGGAAGAATGGAGATCCAAACCCTATTGGACATGTGATGGTATAATCTTTGTGATTTCATTTGATTTGCATTGTCTTAGGTAATCTTCATATGTTATGGTGGATCCTTGTTGTTGTTAGGCTAGGGTTTTGTGGTTGAATTCATTTAGCCTTTCAATATTGTTATTATTGTTGTATCCATTTTCACCATGTACAATACCAATGATTAATTCTTCAAAGCAAAGTGTCCACATGATGTCTTCAATATTACCAAGTGTCTTCCACATAATTCCAAGTGCAGGTGATCATTATATCCTGTCGGTGAACCATATACCAGTAACTGTGCAATAGTTACTTGCTTGTCGGTGAATGCTATTGGATCACCAAAGTGCTAGTGCTTTAGTAGGTGTTGACATCAATGACAAAACCATACCAAAATACCAACAATCTCCCGCTTTGGCATTGATGGCAACACAAGATGGAAAAAAACCATCAAAGTGCCAAAACAAAAATGCCAAATACCAAAAACCAACAATCTCTCCCCCTAGGAGCAACATGTGTTTATCTAAAGATTTTCAATACCAGTCTCTTAAAAGATAATGTGTTTTTCCATAGATATCTCTCCCCCTTTGACATCAAATACCAACATTATAATAAAACCAAGTTCATATACAAAATACCAATCAATTCAATATACCAACTACTCCCCCTGAGAAGTAGCTTCCTCATCAAAGACCGGAGTAAAATATTTGTCTTTCAATTCTGCTGGTTGATGACAATCATCAACTGTCTAAGTTTCTACCGGTGGTGGTATGACTCCAAGCTAATCTTTGAGATATTCAAAAGTCTCTTTAGGCAAAGGTTTTGTGAAAATATCTGCAAGTTGTTCTTTAGTATTCTCATAAACCAGTTTTATCTCTTTTTCTTCAACTTTTTCCCTTAGAAAATTCAGTTTGATAGAAACATGTTTTGTTTTAGAATGTAATACCGGATTCTTAGATATATCAATTGCTGTAGTGTTATCACAATATATAGTGATAGGTTCCTTGCATTTCACCTTTATGTCTTTCAACATTTGTTTAAGCCATAGTACCTGTGTACAGTTAGTTGTTGTTGCAACATATTCTAATTCTATTGTTGATAAAGATGTACAACTCTGTTTCTTACTCAACCAAGAAACTAATCTCTTTCCAAGAAAGAATGCTCCACCGGTGGTGCTTTTTCTATCATCCACATCTTCTACCCAGTTTGCATCTGTGTATGCACATAGATCAAAATTTTCATCTCTAGGATACCATAATCCAAGATTTGCAGTGCCTTGTAAGTACCGAAAAATCCTTTTTATTGCTGATTCATGATTTTCCCTAGGATTACTTTGAAATCTAGAAATAATACATACTGCATTCATAATATCAGGTCTGGTTTGTGTCAAATACAGTAAACCTCCTATCATAGATTTGTATCTAGCTGGATTAACAAGTGTAGATTCATCCCTTTGAGATAATTTGTCATTTGTAGTCATAGGTGTTCTTACCGGTTTAGAGTTCTCCATTCCAAATTTCTTTAGTAACTCTTTCAGGTACTTGGATTGACTAAAAAATATACCTTTATCAGTCTATGAAATCTGCAATCCTAAAAAGAATTTTATTTCTCCAATCATAGACATTTCAAATTCTTGCTGCATTTTAATAGAAAATTTCTTACATAATCCATCTTCTCCTCCAAAGATTATATCATCAACAAATATTTCTATAATCAAGATGTCATTATTAGTTATTTTGTAATATAAATTGTTGTCTGCATTTCCTTCAATAAAACCAATCTTTAAAAGATACTTATCCAACCTTGCATACCAAGCTCTTGGGGCTTGTTTCAATCCATATAGAGCTTTTCTTAACTTGCAAACCATATCATTGTCATCTGTCAAAGAAAATCCATTAGGTTGTTCAATATAGACTTCCTCTTCAAGATCTCCATTCAAGAATGCACATTTAATATCCATTTGATAAACTTTGTAGTTCTTGTGAGCTGCAAAAGCCAAGAATAATCTGATTGCCTCAATTCTAGCTACCGGTGCAAAAGTTTCATTGTAATCAACTCCTTCTTTCTGAGAATATCCCTTACACACTAGTCTTTCTTTATTTCTGACAACCTTACCATCTTCATTAAGTTTGTTTCTAAATACCCATTTAGTTCCAATTACATTTTTATCTTTAGGCCGGGGAACTAATATCCAAGTATTATTTTTCTCAATTTGTCCTAATACTTCTTCCATAGCTTTAATCCAAAATTTATCTTCACATGCCTCATTAACAGATGATGGTTCAATTTGAAAAATAAGACATACCTCTTCATTTGCTAGTCTTCCTCTTGTCATAACTCCTTTAAATTTGTTTCCAATTATCTGATCTTCAGAATGATTCAATCTTACATACCGGGATGTCTTGGTTTGTTGTTGTTCTTCAATTACTATGGAATCCTCTGATGGTACCAGGGTAACTGGATCTTCATTTTGTACCGGTGGATTTAGTGTAGGTTCATTTGTCACAATTTCTGTTGCCGGTTCAGAGTCTATATACCTTGAAGTTCCTTTGAATTGTTCATCAATCTTTACATTTGTACTCTCAACAATTTTCTGCAATTTCTTATTAAAACATCTATATGCCTTTCTTTTAGATGAATAACCAAGAAATATTCCTTCATCACTTCTAGGATCAAATTTGCCAATATACTCATCTCTTCTAATATAACATTTACTTCCAAAAATTCTGAAATACTTAAGAGTAGGAGTATTACCAAACCATAGTTCATGAGGGGTCTTACCGGTTTCACCTTTGATGTGAACTTTGTTGAATGTATAAACGGATGTGCTGACTGCTTCTCTCCAATACACATGTGGTAAATTTGCTTCAAATAGCATGCTTCTTGCTTCATCTAAGATAGTTTTGTTTTTCCTTTCAACAACTCCATTCTGCTATGGTGTCTGAGGTGCTGATAACTGCCTTTTGACTCCATTCACTTCACAGAATGTATTAAAGTCCTTAGATGTGAATTCTCCTCCTTGATCTGATCTTAAACATTTGATTTTCTTACCGGTTTCATTTTCAATCATTACTTTGAACAGTTCGAACTTTCCAAGTGCTTCTGATTTTTCTCTGAGAAAAGTAACCCAACACATTCTATAATAATCATCAATAATTAGCATGAAATATCTATCACCTTGTAAGATTTTAGTTCTAGCTGGACCACATAAATCAATGTGAATCAAATCAAGAGTATTATTGGATTTTTCTGGAATACTTTTGAAACTAGCTCTAACTTGTTTTCCAAATTGACATTCCTTACAAATTGTATTTTGAGGTTTCACAATTTTAGGTAGATCTCTAACTGCTTTTGAAGTACTGATCTTCACAATGCAATCAAAGTTTACATGACAGAGTCTCTTAAGCCATAACCAACTTTCATCTCTATGTGCAATCAAACATGTCTTTTCACTATTATTCAAATGAAAGATATTACCTCTAGTCTAATTACTGGTTGCAATTTCCAAACCAGTTCTATTTATGATTTTGCATTTTCCATTTTTAAATTGTAATTGAAATCCTTTCTCAACCAATTGACCAACACTCAAAAGATTATGCTTTAATCCTTCAACATAGTAGACATTGTCAGTGTTATGCTTACCATCAAGAGATATTGAACCCTTACCTTTGATTGAACAGGCTTTTTCATCTCCAAATCTTACTAAACCTCCATTATATTCTTGAAATTTCAAGAATTTACCTTTGTCTCCTGTCATATGATGTAAGCATCCCGAGTCAATGATCCATTCATCATTTAATTCAACTTTAGTTGTTAGGGCTTGTTCTACCAGTTGAGTAGTAGGTGTCGGTTGATCTTCTGTTATAGCAACAAAAACCCATCCATTGTCTGCTGGATCCTCATCAAAATCATCAATCACACCTTCATCAGCAATATAACAAGATTTATCTTTGTTCTTCTTAAATCTGTGTCTCTGATATTCAGGATTAGGCTTGTATGTTCTTCTAGCTTCTTCTCTTAGTATAGCATGTCTATCAAGGCATCTCAAAGCCATATGACCAATCTTATTGCAGTTAAAACATTTAAAGGGTGCTTTACCTTCATACTTACTTCCAACTGGACCTTTTGGCATTTTCCTTGCAAATAGTGCTTCAAGTTCTTCAAGCTCTTCATTCTCCTTCCTAGTTTCTTCAAGTTCTCTTGCATAAAAGGCTTTCCAATCTGATTTGTCAAATGATGGAGCAGATGATGTTGATGCTTTAAAGGCCAAATCTATCTTTATAGTAGCAACAGGACCAAATTCTTCAATTTCAAAAGCTGAAAGTTTTCCAATCAATGTATCCCTAGTTACTGATGTATTAGGAATTATTATCAACTCATTTATAGCAGTAACCTTCATTTTATATGCCGGTGGCAATCGTCTTAAGATTTTTGAAACAATTTCATCCTCACTCAAGGTTCCTCCACCATTTACTCTTTCCATAAAGGCAGAAATCCTTTCATCTTCTTCCATTTTTAGATGTTCGTACCTGACTCAGAAGCTTTCAAGTTTTGCAATCTTGACTGTGGAATCTCCTTCATTCAGTGTTTCCAAATGATCCCAAATAGCTTTAGCAGTAGACCTATCTGATAATCCCATGATTTATTGATCTGATAATGCGCTCAAAAGTGCTTCTCTTGCTTTGCAATCATTCTCCTCATCTTTAGCTAAGGCAGTTGTAGCATTCTGACCAGCTACAATAGCAGTATAACCATTCTTTGTAACTTCCCAGATGTCTTTACCAATGCAATTCAAATGTGTCTCCATCCCGATCTTCCATATCCCATAGTTGGTTCCATCAAGTTTAGGACTGTCCTTCCTGAAATAATTAGTAGACATTTGGATCTCCTCAAGTTGTTAAACTTCTGCAAAAAGAGGACTAGGCTCTAATACTAATTGTTAGGTCCCGGAGACAACTGAGAGGGGGGGGGGGGGTGAATCAGTCGTCTAATAAATTCAAACCAAAAACCACTTAACCAACTTAATGCTTAATACTGGTAAACTAGTTAAGTATGTCGATAGATAGTGTTAACAGTAAATTGCTACACCGGTAAAGATTAATGCATGAAACATAAACATAAAGTCATCCACAACACATAACACCAATATTTGTATGTGGAAACCCTGTAAGGGGAAAAACCACAGTGGGAAACCTTACCCACAATCAGATGATACTACTGCAGATAGTAAGTGTACATAAATGGAGTCTACACATGCAAAAAGGCTAACAGCCTAGAGTTCATTGCTCAATCACAAAATGGGAGTCACACTAACTACAGTTGGATGGTTAAATCCAATAAGAATGTACTGCACAAAATAGCATCTTCATATGTTGGATCCAGTACCGATGTAATGCTGATATGCTTTCACAAAAACCTAGCTTCACCTTCAAATGATATCTTCGTGTATACCTCTGATTAATCTTGCATATACCTTCTCACAATTCCTTTTCGCATTCCACATTCAATCTTACAAATAAGATCTTACATTTATGTCATAACCTAAGACCAATTTTAGTAGGTCGGCTCTACAAGATATTACAATAAAAATATTCTACAAACAATATAATATCCGATGCAATAACCAATTGAACATGTCGGCTTAATGCATTTACAACAATAATAAATCATCTCCATAGTGTGCCATGCTGATCTGGAAAAGATAAACCTATCGATGTAACCCTAGGTAACCCTGGACCTATTTGCTGGTAAAAGCAAATATGCAAATATGAATATACCAATGATTAATTCTTCAAAGAAAAGTGTCCACAGGATGTCTTCGACATTACCAAGTGTCTTCCACATAATTCCAAGTGTCGGTGATCATTATATCCTGCCGGTGAACCATATACTAGTAATTGTGCAATAGTTACTTGCTTGTCAGTGAATGCTGCTGGATCACCAAAGTGCTAGTGTTTTAGTAGGTGTTGACATCAATGACAAAACCATAGCAAAATACCAATAGATTTTATAATCGAGTTATGAGATCCGGCATTGGGGATGTTATGCAGTTATTCATGTTATTCGTTATTCTAGTTTGTGCTCTGTATTTCTCCAAAATTGCTATATCTTTAGTTGCAGACGTGTGGGATGTGTTTTGGACATTGATGTGTGTCCTCAGTTCGATTGGTTCATGATTTGGAAATTCACAAGAAAATATTTCAGGCTGACAATCTGTTATGTTGAGGTTCTTCAGTTCCGATAGAGAGATGATGATGATGATTTTGGTAATCCGTGTTGTTGCGGTTATTGTGATGCAATTCATGTTGCTTGTGAATGTTTCTAGATCATTTTCATGCGTATTAGTGGTCCCTATTGATTATTGTACATGTTATTGAAGATTTTCCTTGTTCAGTGATGCTTTTCGTGTTATGTGACATTCTTGGTGGTTGTAGCGTGTTGCAAATGATCAAGGCGTAATTGTTAGAGGTGTTGCGTGTTTGCGTTATTGATTTGGATCCAGACTATGTCTTAGCCAATATTTTTCTGGTTCACATGCATTGTTATAACATGCGAGGATATTATTTTGTAACTTGTATTGAGGGTTTAGCCGACCTTGAAATTGAGGTTGAGGGTTTGGATAAATAAATGTAATAATCATGCAATGTGTATGTCTGCAAGTGTATGATCGAGTTGTATGTGAGAATAAGTGATTTGATTTTTAAGAAGTGTGAAAGAGAAGAGAAGTGTTACAGAGAAAACTGTGTGCTTAACTGGAATTGCACTGAAGCATATGGAGATGTTATTTTCACAATTCATGTGATCTAGATTGTAGTCTGAATGTTTTTGTAAGTTAGTGAAACTTCCTGTAAGGTAGTGAGCCTTCCCTTAAATTTGTAGCCTTTCTGGGTTTCTTATTTTGAGCAGTGGGCTCTAGGCAGTGTGCCTAAATGCATGTGCATTCCCCATTGTAATATTCACATTTACTCCTAATAGGGTATTATCTCATTGTGGGTAGGTTCCCACCATGGCTTTTCCCTTAACCGGGTTTTTTCATGTCAAAAATATTGGTGTTATGTGTGTTATTGATGTGGTGTTGTTTCATGCTTTAACTGCTAATTACCAGATCTCTTGTGTTCTTTAAGTTGCAGTAAGTTTTTGTGCATATTGATTCAACCCCCCCCCCCAATCTCAGTTTGTCATATTGTTTCCAACAGACAATACATGTGATTCTATGGGGGAAATGATGTGAATAGATTGTGGTATAGTTGCTTAGATGATTGACTGATATGCCATGGTTTCTCTTTGGAGTACATTTCAAGAGGAAAAGTCTATGGAAACTACCCAAGATTGTCAGGAGGAGATCTAGCATCAAAGTGTATGTTCAAATAGTGGGTTAGAACTAGGATTTAATATGTCATTACAATGCCACCAACATGAAAAATAACCTTACTTTCAATGTGAGGCTAGAATACATCAAGATTTATAGTTTTGGACAATTAAGTTGCTTTGGTGAAGCCCATGAGCACAAAGAAGCATAAATGATGCATGTTGGATATGAGAATTTTTTTCCATTGGCAAAAAGCTTTTTATGATTAGCCCTTTACAAGTTTAGCCCCATATGTAATGTACACAACAAATGGGAGAATTGTTGTCCAAGGTGTTGTACACCTTTAATATTAAAATATTTTATATTTGCAATTGAGAAATATTTTCCTAAGGGAGTATATATTTTGCATTTTAAATTTATTTAATGTGGGTGGTACTTAGGGGATCATGGTTTAGTGAGAATGTGGTCAAGTCGGCTTGTTGAAGGAATGCATTTTTTTTAGGTTGATTAGAAAATGCATTCAATATTATAAAAGTATCTAATACTTGTAGCATATGTTGAAAGCCACTTTGGTTTAAGAGAACAAATGGCCACCATGGAGATGCCTGAGAATTAATCATTTGTACATTGAGTGCACTAGTTATTTTCATTAGGGCATTAAATAATGGTAGCAAATCTAAGAAGGAAGCTTCTAGTGAGTTTTCTCTTGCTTCTTGTCCTCTTCTCTAAATAAGAGGCTTGGAATGGAATAATTTATCACTTGATCATCTTGCACTTGCTTATTGTAAGTGGATCTTGGCTTACGTTGCTTGTTGAGGAGACCTTGAGAAACATGGAGAAGGGCATTCAGCTCTTTTTTTGGATTAATTTCATGAGGACAACAACATTGATTTTTCACTATTACAAAATGCCACGTCTTTGAAACTATTGATCTCTATGTTAAGATTCGGAGCTCAATATTGTAATATGGCTATTTTTCTTAAAAAACACATTTGTTTTCGTATTTTTAAATGTTAGATTTTTTTAAGGGGTTTTTCAATGGTATATTTATGTAGTGTTATATTTCCTTCTTATTACATGTGATTTATGTCAAAATGTTATTAGAATTTATAGATAAATACTATAATATCTGTTCTCATTAGATTAACATGACATTATTTTATACTATGATAATTAAATATAAAAAATTATCTAAATTTCCTTACATTTGATATCCATTTAACATCAAATTTCATCAATAATTTTGGTACTAATAGAGTAGACATGGTACTGAGTGTGTAGATTTCCTCTCAAATAAGAGTTGCTGAATTGAGGATTTCAGTTACATAAACACTTGAATGTTTCAAAGCAACAACATAGAAAAAAAGAGGAGTTGTGAAAGAAGAAGACCCCTAAGTCTGAGATACCTTGCATAAGGTAGATTACTTTACACTTTCTGGTTGTGGTCCATAGATAAATAGGTTGTTCAGCTCCCATTCTTTAACCTTAGATAACTATTTTGCTTAGTACAATCCAAACATTGGATGATTATATGATACTGTTTTGGGTGGATAGTCTCTTTTAGGAGGATTGTGTTTTGGGTTTTAGTGTTTTTTATTATTTCTTGATAGATTAATTTCATGAATTTTGGCGGACTTTTAACTGTGTGATGTCAATTGTTGTTCTGTTACTACTTAATTGCGCTAATTGTTGTTCTATTACTGCTTAATTGTGCTATTTGAAGCCTTTTCTCTTGTGAGAATCTCTCCTATTTCAATAATAAAAAACATTGGAGATCTTTTACAGAGGCCTCTCAAGAACTTATCATTGAGCTGATGAATGTGAAATGCTGATCTACCAAGAATGAGGAAGAAAATTGTGTAATTGATTACTAACATCAATAATGCTTTCTGTGTGATGATATCAACCAAACGAGCTAAGAGTACACTAAACTTAGCAGAAGCTTAGAATATATTTTTTAATTTATTATAATAGATTTAATTTGGTAGTTGTCCATGTCCTCTCTTACAGTAGCAAATTTAAGTGATCATTACAATCACATCATTTTAATAGTACAAGAATTGTTTTATGTAAATTCAGACCCCTTTACTACAGAAGTTTCTGCCCCAAAATTTATCAAAGTCGTCTTAAAGCCAGGATGAGTTCACCAAATGACTAAAACACAGACTTTCTGAGCCTCTGGTTAGACCTTGAATGGTGGTTGTGACTTTTAATTTGACGTAACATGGGTTTCACATAAATAATAAGGCCTAACCATAATTATGACGCAATATGGGTCTCTCATGCAATGAATTGAGAGTGAATATGACTGGTTGGCATGGTGAATTGAATCAAGAAAATTGGGTAGGAGATAGTTTTGTATAATATATTTTAATTTTGAATATAAATTAATAATATTAAAACATACATACATACATATGTACATTTGTATATATGTATATATATTTTGTAATTATATGATCTATAATTGTTTAAAAAAAATCGAATATAATGAATGATTCTACAAATAATGAATTTTAAATGAGTTGTTCTAGTAATCTCTACTTTATTTCTCCTTTAATTGTTCATTTGAGTATATCTATTGATTGTGTTCAACATGCAACAACAGTTCTATAAGATGGGCCTTATGATGTTAGCAAGATTGTGGCATACCCTTCAAAGGATTGAAAATGGTTCAAGGTAAAAGTAGAATCATATATGACTATGAAAGACATGGAATTTAGAAAAATATTGTCTTGGTGACTAAAGGAAATTATACGAGAAGCACATATGCTTGCTCATTCCAATGAAGCAATGCTCTTTATGCACATTCAAAGAATAAAATAAAGAAGTCAATATTAGATCAACACCATTAGCATAGATAGCAAGGATGAGAATTAGACTTGTGGGGGTTACTTCTGATATGTCATTCAAAAGCTTATTGACACCTATGCAATAAATTATTCACTTAAAAATCTAATTTTATTTTATTTATATACATTTTTTATTTAAATATTAGTTATATAATTTACTAAATAAGTAATAATACATTTTACGTTATGAAAAAACCTCAAAGCTTAAACCATGCAATGTTGAACAAACCAAATGTAACAATATAACAAAGAATGTTTGAAGAGTAAGGAAATTATGTGTTATACCCTATACATTTAATCCATAACTTTTTACATAACTCCATGAGAGATAAGAATGCATACAAGTTTATAGAATAATCAGATGCATAGATTGAATAGACTAGCCACAAGATAACACAAGATATACCCTATGAAAACCTTCAAGAGGTATAAAATCGACCTCCAAAAGTATCCATACTCCATGTATTATTCAGCAATAAATCATTACAATGACACTTACAGAGTTCAATGAGCAAACATCAAGAATCTCCAATGCATCCTTCATGTGTCATATAATGAATGAATCCACACATCTCATTCCATGCTTCACATATGCACTCCTAAAAAAGACTCAATGCAATGAAAACCCACTCACCTAGCCAATCTTAACCACTAAACTTGTGTTGTCTTATATATATTCAAGCTCACAAAATACAAACAAGTGGTAAGATAAAACCATGTGACATCTCATTCCATGCTTCACATATGCACTCCTAAAAATGACTCGATGCAATGAAAACCCACTCACCTAGCCAATCTTAACCACTAAACTTGTACTTTCTTATATAGATTCAAGCTCAGAAAATACAAACAAGTAGTAGGATAAAACCATGTGACTCAAAATCATGACAAAACCATTGTCCCCTCATTTACTTTTAACACTAAGTTTGCACATTATTAAATATATTTTCTCCAATGACATTTAATTATTCTGTCTCCTACACATAAAATAAACAACCCAATATTACATACAACTTGACAAGTTGCCTCAAATAAATATCTAATGTGGTTAAACACATCTCCTAGATGCACCACACTCAATATTTATTTAATTTACAACATTATAATATTTCATTTTATACAAGGTGTACAAAACCTAGTCCACTTATGCTTTGGTGGTTGTGTGTGGATGTTGATATGGATCTTGTTATGGTGTGTGAAGATTCACATTAAGTTTTGTGCATGGGTTGATTGTTTTAGGTCGATTGGTTGGTGTGCTATATTTCTCATCTACACGTTTCATTTGAGGTCAACCTTGGAGGATGTGTTCGCATGTGTAGTTCATTGGAATCATTTGGAAAGGATGTGTTGTGATGTGTTTGGGTCCTCTCTATCTCCTAGAGTGGACTAGAATGGATTTTATAGGTCCAGGTGGCCGAATTTATGTATTTTTTTATATTATGTCTGTGGCCCACCTAAGTTAGGGTTTCAATGAATTAGCTTATATACATATAGGAGTGCAAAAGTATGAGTTGAGTATGGGATGTATGTGAATTTATGTGAAGTGGATTTGAATGATGTGCAAGCAGATTTGGTATAGAAAAAGTGTGAAAGATAGTTGTGTTGGCCTATTTTTCATTTTTGTCATTGATGTCATGGTTTGGGTTTCTATTTGGCATGTGTGTATGTGATCCTATTCGGAAAAGTTTGCTTTATCACATTTTGCATAGTTTTGAGGTATGGTATTTTGTGTTATTGGAAGTTGCTTATGATTCTGGTCCTATCCAGATATGACTATTGCACATGTGTTAGAGATTCGGGCCCATCTGAATATGTTTTGATGCACACTTCTCAAGATTGTAGCTGAAGGCTGACACCACATGAAGCCATCCAGATTGTTGTAGTGTGTGGTTAAGTTTGGTCTCATCCACTCTAACTGAGCCAACTTGACAATCAAATAGTTTGGATATATATCATCATGGATATCATTTGCTTAAAGTGTGGTTGTTGAAAGACAACTATTTTTGATGTACTAAATGCAAAATAATTGTGGTTATGTTTTGCAAGTGAATCTGTGTGACAATTTATGCACTTCAAAGGAACTGTATTTATGCATATGTTAGATGCACTTGTAATAGTTCATTTTTTGTATATTCTATAAATGTTGGCTATAAGGCCTCTTTGTATCTTAGACAACAAGTCCAAATCGACAGTGAGCCAAACCGGTAGTGAACCAAACCCGCAGTGAGCCACCCCTTTGTACTATGTAATTGGTTGCATAGTACACTATTCCTAAGAGTATCACCTCTGCGTGGTTTTTCTCATATTGGGTTTTCCATGTACAAATCTGGTATTATGTGTTATGTCTCTATTTTTTTTTTACTACACTTTGAATTATGTTATGTGATTGGTTAATAAGAAGTTTAAATAAGTTCAAGGAAATATTGATTCACCCCTCCCCTCTCAGTATTATGGTTATTTGACAATTGGTATCAGAGCCAAGTCCTTTAGAAGAGTCTAACCACTCAAAGGAGATCCATAAAGTTGAACTTATGGATTTAAACAATGACTTGAGAAATGTTCTTGAAGAACATGAAGCAACGGAAGCTGAAAACAAAGAATTGAAGGAGAATGTTTAGTTAGAAAATGAATGCATCAATAAGCTAAGAGATAAAATCCGGAAGTTTAAGATTAGACACAAAGAAGTCAATGATGAGATCAAGCAAGCAAACAACACTATCTAAGAATTAAGGATCAAAGATGAAGACAATGAAAAGACAAGAATATCTAAAACAAATGGTGAAGTGCAAATCTGAAGAATGTGAGAAGTTAAAACAAGAAGTAACACTCCTCAAAGTTGATCTTGAGAAAACCAAGGATCAACAATGCAATACTGAATCTGGCGCGCCCAACATTGAAACCAATACTAAGGATGATCCGGAAGTTAAGAAGGAAGCGAAGATCGGTGGAAAAGAACCTTCTTCGGTAAAAGTGATAGTCCCCAATGAGGAAAAAGGTAAGCAATAGGTAAGTATGAAAAATACCCCTTTCCATGGTTCTTGCTACAAATGTAATAAAATAGGACACAAGGCAGTAGAATGCAAGAATAGTCTAAATAAATCTTTTAATTCATTCTCTAGTAGATGCTACACATGCAACAAGTATGGTCATAAAGCTGATCAATGTAGGAATCTGATTGTAAATCAAAATAGACATAACTATTTTAGGGGTAGATGCTATACATGCAATATCATTGGACATAAAGCTAACCAATGTAGGTCAAGACAAAATCCAGCAAATATCAAATGTCACAGTTGCAAAAAATCTGGTCACATAGCAAGGTAGTGTAGAAGCAATAAAGTTTAAGATCAAATCAAACCACTAAAGAAGGTCAATGTGGTGGATGTCAAAGCTGAAATGAAGAAAATTTGGAGGAAGAAGGAAATTGTAGAAACACCAACATCCCATTTTGGTACAAGTACTTCATCTAGAAATTGAGTATTGTATGGCTTTGGCCAAGGGGGAGCAATTGGAAGATCATAATCATATCCCCAGCCAAAGTGGTTTGAGGCCATGAAGTGATATAGTAGTCATTGTCATAACTCATCATAGGATTTAGTATGTTGTTGAGAAATTTGAGAATATGGAAGATAGCTCATGCGCATTTAATGTGAAACCCTTGATGAAAATAATATAAGGACAGTGATATGACTAGTTATTTCACCGCAAATTAAAAGAACTCAAGAGTTGTGAAGGTGATTAAGGCTATCAAGTGATCTCAGACCTTCTCTGACAAGTTTCAGGCAAACAATCTGCAAAATTAGTAATCATGGTAGCCCCCACAGTTGTCGATGTTGCCTACAAGCCTCAACCAGTATTCACAAAGACACCCTATGTAGCAATTTAGATAGATCCCAACAAAGCATTTACGAAAATTCCAATTGAAGTTGTTTTGGCAGAAGATGTCAGGGGTTACAACTGTGTTAGGTAGGAAGAATTTGTTCATCACGGTAAAATGCTAGATATTTGGACCTAACAAATAACTGATCAGCAAGGCAGGGTCAAACTAAAGTTCACCCACCTTGTCTAGAAGAACCTGAACACATGGAATAACTTTCCAAATTTTTGTCACGATGAGAAATGGGTCAAATTGGCAATGAGAAGGTTTCATGATGGGTTTCTCTGGTTGGATCAAACCCATATGATAAACAAGGAAGTAATGAAGCCTATCACGGGTCTGAGTGACTCCGATGAGGTTCCCAGAAAGAAGTCAGCCAAAAATAAGGTTACCATAGAATTAACTGGTGCCATATTTGACAAGCATTCACTAGCAATTGAAAATGTCAAAAATTAGGCAATTAAGTATCTTTCTCTAATTGTTGGAAACAAGATCTATTTTACAAATAGAGAAAATTCCATTTCTGCTACCGCTGTGCATATGGCTTAGAGATGGCAGAATTAAACAAAGATTTCGACCTCTGCAAAATCCTATGACAACGGTTTCTAGAAAATCTTGTTCAGTGTAGGGAAAATAAGCACTCATTCAAATTCAGTACCCTAGCACTATGCATCATATTTTATTTCATAGAAGTGTTACCTGATCACGGTAGGGTTTTGTGGTCTCAAGCCAGATTGGTAACTCATCAGATCGTAGATAGGCTCAAAGGGTTTATTAATGACAAGGCTAAAGAAGAAGATTTTGTGGAATTATTTATCATCTTTCAAATGAACATGCAAACCAAGATAGAATACCTAAGGAGATTGTTTAAAAGTATAAAAAGGATATCACATTCATAATTACTATTGACAAATGCTACACGGAAGTTGTTGTACCCAGAAAGATTAGGGTCCCTCCTTTTGGATTTGAAGTTCAGTATGATATTCTTGATGGTGCAACTAAAGTTCTCTTGGAGGGTCTAGTAGATGAATCCCAAGAATGTTTTGGGACTACTAATGAAAAATAATTACAAGTCCAGATGGAGCTCACTAAGAAGGACCATCAAAAGAGAGTGAAAAAGGTCATTCAAGAATCCCTGGATAAGGTCAATCTAACTGAGGAAGAAATCTCCAAGGTCAGGTGATCCGGAAGACTTGGTGCATCTAGAACATCCAAGGCTACTCAGGCAGAGCTTCCCTCATCAAGCTCTCCAAAGAAGAAGATCGAAATCAAAAGGAAAATTGTTGTCTCGGAATCCGAGGAAGAAGGTGAAGAAGATGAGCAATACTAGATACATTTCTGGAAGTCTAAAGGAAAGAAGGTCAAGCAACCTTTCAATGCAGAAAGTCTGTGTGAATCTCTCGCTCGAGGTAGGAGTCCAAGGGAGGTAGGTAATCTATTTTCTAATGCCAGTGTTGAAGGTCAAAATGACATAATTAAAGATTTTATTATGTATTGTGTAAAATTTGAAATTGTAATTGAGGAATATAGGATCATAGTTCCAAATGAATTGTACAAAGAATTAGTGAGGATAAGGCAAATTGCTAGAGAAGAGGAACAAGGTATTAAAGATCATATATTTGAAGTAGTTGGCTCCTCTCCAGTGAAATTTTTAGTGGCTGATATTCGCCAATTGGTTATTTTTTGAAATTCAAGAACCAAAATTTGGCTAATAAGTTCAACTTTAAGGTGACCCGAATAGCCACATTTTTACAAATTTTTATTTTAGTGTTATCTAAATCACCAAAGAATTTATTTTATTAAATTTTTTAACTCAAAGATTCGCCACAATATTTGATACATGATTGGATCAGATTCACCAACATTTTATAATTTATTGTAGAAATCTAAATTAATTTGCCAATAATATATCATAATTTTTAGTTACTTTAGGGTTATATCAACAATCTTTAGTTGCCACCAATGATTTAAAATATAATCTAATTACCTTCATTGTATTCCATGAGGTAAATTGTACCTACAAGTTGTAATGCTCATGGGTTTTGAAATTGCTTTTGAATTGTTGACCTCAATGAAAATCAATGGTCTAAAAGCAATTTTTGGCCCCACAAGTATTACAAATTGTCGGTACATTTTATCTCACAAAATACAAAGAGGACTATTAGATTATTTTAAGTTAATGGTAGAAACTAAATAAAGTAGTCTACCCCTTAAACTCATTAATGATTACCACCTTCAGGGCTTTACTTTTCTATAAAAGACTATTTTTTTAAATAATGCATACTCTTATTATTTTCCAAGATTCGCCAATATTTTCTACCAAAAAAATTGATATAAAAAAATTTGCCAATAAAATTAATATTTTTCTTTAAAAAAGGGAAAGATTCGCCAATAAAAATTATTATTATTAATTTAAATTAAATACCCGCGAAGATTTAATACAATTTTTTGAGAGGAGGTTTCTTAAAGTTATCACTGCTCCTCTCTCTCTCCGAAAAAAAAAGGCCACCATATTGGAAGTATCTAAAACAAAGTTAAGGACCAAAAAGAACTTATATGATCTCATGCTTGGTGTACCTAACTCCAAAGAGAAGGTTTAGAAAGAGATCATGGATATAGTTGTGTCTATTGCCAAGAACCATTGTCTTCTCTCTGTTGATTTCGGTGCCGCCGCTAGAGTATTTGAAGATGTGCATATTATTGTCTCTAAAGACAAAGATGATCCCTCAGGATGTCTAGTTAATACCCCGATGGAGGTGAATGATGTGTTAGCCATGGAAATTCCTACGGATAATGCTATGGATATCAATGACGTTCTCGGAACCTCTGATATCCCTCCGGTCAATCCTAGATTCGGCAAGGGCAAAGAATTTGAAGGTTCATTTGTTAACCAAGTTTCTCATAAGGACAAAATTGAATGTAACATTTAATCTAAAGTAAAGGCAGATGTTCCAGCTAAGGAATGTAATGTGTAGGTATCCATCATTGGAACCAATCCTGACTCCTCAGAATATGTATGGAAGAAAATATTCTCTACTCCGTTGATACTCCACCAATCACATCTTTCATGCAATCAGTTTATTTTTCCAATGTGGATCCATTGTAGAAGCTTGAGGTTGGTGAAGCATTCATTTCCTCTGCAAGGCAAGATTTCTGTCAAAGCAGTAAAAATGTTGAAGATCTCCTGATAGAACTCCATGTTGCCTTACCTGAATGTCAGTTAGATCCGGATATTACATGTGTGGAAAAGTGCAAAATACTAATCAAATATTTGGATAGTTTGGCTGATACTATCAAGAAAAAGTATGAGGACTTAGCTAATGATAGAGAAAGGCTCTTACAAGAAATTAAGTCCAAATGTGAATCAACCCATCAACATCTTTCCCAACTTATCTCTAAAGGTCAGTTTGGTGAATGGAGATATATTGTTTGTGTTCAGTCTGCATTGGCTAGATGGTACTCAAAGTATAAAAAATGAGATGAACATAATTCAAGACAAGATCCGATAGGCACAAGAAAAATTCAAGCTTTCCAAAGATATATCTAGCTCTGGAAGATCAAATATTTAGGAACTACATGACAACATCATCATGCCGCTAGGCAAGCTGAGAGATCTTAGCAATGAAATCATCTCCTTTATGAACAAGGCTCTTTCTCATGCTTCGGAGTTATCTTACTCTGATCCCGATTCCATTCTTGAAGTAGAGAAACTTCATGCATCCCTTCTAGCTCGGATAGAATTTTTTACAGAAGCAATCTCTTATTGGGACTCGCACAAGGACTCTTGGACCGCTCATGCCCAGAACCTCAAACAGTCCTCCAAAAATCAATAGTTATTACTATTAGGGGGAGTTCATACGTTTTGATACTCTACTTACCCTTTGTCATTGTTTTCAAAGGGGGAGTAGAAGGAGTAGTAGGAGTAGTGATAGGAGTAATTCCAACAGTTAATTACTCTCTTTCATTTCATATAAAGACTATTGACACTTTATTTCCTGATTAGTATTTGAAAAAACTTACTCTGTATAACTTATATTACCATCAATGACAAAGGGGGAGATTGTTGCCCTATTTATCATTTTTGTCATTGATATCATGGTTTGTCTTTCTATTTGGCATGTGTGTATGTGATCCAATTTGGAAAAGTTTGCTTTATCATATTTTGCATAGTTTTGAGGTCCAGTACTTTTGTGTTGCCAGAAGTGGCTTATGAGTCCAGTCCTATCCAGATATGACTATTGCACATGTTTCAGAGATCTGGTCCCATCTGGATATGTTATGATGCACACTTCTCAAGACTGTAGATGAAGGCTGACACCGCATTAAGCCACCCGGATTGCTGTAGCGTGTGGTTAAGTCTGGTCTCATCCACTCCGGCTAAGCTGACTTGACAATCAAATGGTGTAGATATATATCATCATGGATATCATTTTCTTAAAGTGTGGTTGTTGAAAGACAACTATTTTTTATGTACTATATATGAAATAACTATAGTTATTTTTTGCAAGAGAATTTGTGTGACAATTTATGCACTCCAAAGGAACTATATTTATGCATATGTTAGATGCACTTGTAACAATTCAATTTTTGTATACTCTGTAAATATTGGCTATAAGCCCTCTTTGTATCTTGGACAGCAAGTCCAAACCGACAGTGAGCCATACTAGCAGTGAGCTACCCCTTTTTATTGTGCATCCAGTTGCATACTACATTATTCCTGTGAGTATCACCTCTCTGTGGTTTTTCCCATATTGATTTTTCCACGTACAAATCTAGTGTTATGTGTTATGTTTCTATTTTTTTTACTACACTTTGAATTATGTTATGCAATTGGTTATAAGAAGTTTAAATAAGTTCAATGGAATACTGATTCACCCCTCCCCTCTCAGTATTTCGATTATTCAACAAGTTGTGAAGAGAATTAAGATAAAGTTGAATTTGGATATGTTTTCCATGACATTGGTTGCTTGACACAGTGGTTTGAGGACAATTTCATGATCAGGAGATCTTATTCATTTTAGTTCATTTGATCCTCTACACCTCTTGAAAGAAGATATATTCCTTTTGGTAGTTTGTACACATTTGTATCTTGCCTTAAGGTTGTGCACCTTAGTCTTACAATTCCTTTCAGGGGCAAAGAGCTCCTTGGTCTTGACCCTAAACATTGTAATCAGTTATTCATATTGTGAATGTGATTCTCATAGTGGTTTTTCCCTGTTTAGGGTTTTCCATGTAAATCTGGTGTTCATGTTTGTGTTGTGCTTTGTGCTTTCACGATTCATTTTTACAATAATAAGTTAATTGTGGTTTGAAGTTTAATTAATCAAAAGTTAATTTTGTGGTTTGAAGTTTAATTAATCAGAAGTAAAGTGCTTTTACATGTCTAGACTAATTCACCCCCCTCCCCCCTCTCAGTCCTATGGTGTGTTCAACATAAATTATACCCAATTTGATTTTCAAATTATCCCAAAGATTTGAAAATTAGAATTCCCTACAAAGGAAAATGAAATAATTGTATCCTTGAATTTTTGTATGATTCCATGGACCTATAAAGAATAAATATAAAGGTTGTATAAATATTGATTGTAAATTTTTAAAACCTACTTAATTTGCTAACCCAAACTAACACAATGATAAAAATCTAGTTCATCCAAATGCCTTGTAATTTTCCATTCCCTAATCTCAATAATATGTAAATTGGAAGGACTTTCTAATATGCTAATAATATACACTAATTTCTACTATCATAAAATAATGTATTTTGCGAGTTGATATATGAAAAAAAAAATTGTATTACGTATTCCTCTATTTCCTTTATCTTTGTTTACATGAAAACCACTAAAACCTAAATAGAATGGACTGGTTGCTCTTTGACTTTCATTTAAACCCTCCTAAAGTTTCCCACTTCCTCTATTCCAAGCCTCATCAAATGAGTTAAAGATCAAACATTGCTAGTTTTATTTCAAGGGTGAGATTTATATCCGTTAATATTTGAAGCTTCTTTTTCTTTGAATGGAGATGATTGCTTGGTGGCTTAAAATATGAAGTTTTCATTAAAAAAATAAGCTACTTAAAGAATCTTTTATTTAATTGGGGAATTTGGAGTTTTCAAAAAAAAAATATTCAGAATCTTTTATTTAATTATGACTTATTTTTTTCACTTACATTAAGACATCTTAATTTTGTACTAAAGTGATTTCACCATAGTATGTCTTAGTAGGATAGAAATAAATAATTAATCCAAAACGTTAAAAAATTGGTTTACATATGTGAATGAACATAAACATTCAAATCAATTGCCTTCCATTTAAAGTGTATATCATCATGACTTTCATATACAAATGGATTCTAATGAAGTTGTGTACGTTTGGATGAAGCATCATCCTTAATTCTTAAATATTTCACACCCTCTATGAAAGATACTTTCAAATGAAGATATATAAAGGCTTTTCACCTTATTCGAATGCACCAAGTCAATCAAAGGTCTTTATAATGTCATCATTTCTCTACTCACATATTTTGTGGAGGACATTTATAGTTCAAACCAAGGATTGGATTGGTTCATCAAATAGATTTATGAAATTTTATAAGATTATAGCCATTAAAAATTATCAAAATTTTCAATTTATAATATTCTTTAATTGTTATATCTATTTTCTATTTTTTAATGAACGTATATTTTAACCAAACATAAAATATATGTTAGACATACATGAAACTTTCAAAAAAAATATTAAAAAAGAAATTGCACACACAAAATCTAGATATCTATTTATCTATCTATCTATATAAGTTATTCATTACCAAATAATATTACTCAAATTTGTAAATAATCTAAATTAAAAAGTTAATAATAATAAAATATGTATGTATTAATGACTTAAATTAATAGAGCATGACTTTATAATCTACCTGCCATAATGGTTGATTCTATTTAAATTAAAAAATGAATATCTGGAAACGTAAAACAAATGCCATCATTAACAGGTAATGATAGCACATAAAGTTAAGCTGCACCCTCGTGCTCATACGGTAAAAACTTGTCTTTATGCACCTCTTTTTTTTTTTTTTTTTAATTTATATATGATTATAATGTTATATGCGTTTATTTGTATTTACATTATATTTCGATTTAAAAATAATAATATTTTAAATTAAAATTTTAATATATATAAATAATTTACATATTTACAAAAAATTATTTTAATTATTAATTGATTTTATAATTTGATTTAAATTAAAAAATAACTATATTGTATATTTATTTATATCTTGTTTATTAAATTATATTAATTTATAATAAAATATTTTTTTATATATAATAATACATTAAAATCATTTTTTTAGAATATTATAAATGATAAAGAAAAATATTGAATAATTTAATTTCTTTTTGATTAAAAAATAATTAAATACATTTATTTTCGTTTATATTTTGTTTCTTATTTATAATATATTTAAATATGAAGTAATTTTTTAACACATAATAATACATTAAAATCAATTTTAAAGGCAATTTTTTAATTTATATGAAATATTTTAGATAATTGAAAGGAAAATAATAAATTTTGGTTTCAATGAACAACTGATTTTAAAATCTCCTATGTCCATTTCCATCTCCTCTATATCCATCTCTCTTTCTCTACCTCATTTTATCTCTCCCTCTTTCTATCCCTATCTCTCCCCTTATCCATTCTTCTCTCTCTACCATGTGTCTCCCGAGAGGTCACCCATCCAAATATTACTCCAACTCAAACACGCTTAACCACAAAGTTTCCTCCAAGGTTAAACCCACTTAGCTTGCAACCCCATTTGCAAAACCTTTAGCAAATCTTGGGCCTCATGAACCATTCATTATAGAGCATCTTTCTCTTCTCATGCATCTCTCATTCACATTGCTTCAACAAGTGTGGTGCCTTACAAACTTAATGTTAATAAATAAAAAATACTATAAAATTAAATGCAAATATAGTTAAATTCTAAAATAAATTAAAATTGTACTTCAAATAAAAAATTATAAATAAAACTCTCTCCCCCTCTCTCTTTCTCTCTATATCTCTACTATCTCTACTTGCCTCTCCCTTTATCTTAGGTCATATATCTCTATCTATCTCTCTTTCTCTTCTCATGCTTCTCTATCCATCCCCCTTTCTCTCTCCCTATATCTACCCCCACTATTTATCTATCTCTCCCTTCATCTCTATTTCTCTATCTCTACCTCTCTTTGTTTTTCTTTCTCTCTATCTCTTTGTCTCCCCTCCCTCTACATCTCTTTATATCTCTATCTCTTTATTCTTCAATCTCAACATATATACCTCTCTCTATCTCTCCCTCTCCCTCTTCCTCTATACCTCTCTATCTCTTCTTCTCCACCTCTCCCTCTTTATCTCTCTATCTTTACCTTCATTTACCTCTCTAACACTTTCTCTCCATATTTCTTCTTCCATCTCCCCATTTATCTCTATTTTGTTATCCATTCATCTCTCTCTACCCTATATCTCTCCCTCCCTCTACCTCTCTATACAACACTTCCTATCTCTATCTTTGTCTTTCTATGTCTCTCTCTTTCATTCTCTTCCTCTCTATATATTTATCTCTTCCGTATCTATCTATCTCTCTCTACTCTCTCTCATTATCTCCCTCCCCTCCTCATTTCCATCTCTTTTATATCTATCTCTCTCTCTGACCCATTTTATCTCTCCCTCTATTTATCCCTATCACTCCCCTTATCCATTCATCTCTCTCTACCAGGTTGTATCTCTCCCTCTCTCTACCTCTCTATATATCACTTTGTATCTCTATCTTTATCTTTTTATTTCTCCCTCTTTCATCATCTTTCTCTATATATATTTATCTATGCCATATCTATCTATCTCTCACTACTCTCTCTCATTCTCTCCCTCCCCTCTCAATTTCCCTCTCCTAAGTATCCATGTGTCTCTCTCAGTCCCATTTTATCTCTCCCTCACAATATAGTCTTCTTTCTTTTCTTAAACAAAGTTGGATACGAACGGACGAGGGCTCGGCGCTCTGCAATAACTCCATTGCACTGAGCTTGGCTGGCCTCGCATGTGAGGTAGCTGACCCTTGTGGTTGGTGCGAAATTAATGTGCCCCCTTCCCACCGTAGTATGGACTCGCACTCGCTTGGTCGTGTCCTTCCACCTACAGATAATTGCAATGGAGACAACCAAAAAACCTTCAAATGAGCAGTCACAAACACCTTGGCGATTCCAGAAGGCCCGAGGTTTGTACGTAAGGAGAAAAATGCTATAGATGGAGCCGATCGAGGACGAGGAGGTAAGATTCCTAACACCACTTCCCTTGTTGTCTCTCCTAATGTTTAGATGGCTAATGTTATTTTGTCAGAGAAAACTAGGCTTAGGAGTACGGTCGTCTTCTTGGTGGCCTTGGATATGAGTAGGTTGCCTTCTAGGAACTATTTAAATAGTTGGTTGTTGTTAGGATTCCCAAAGAGACTGAGAGGGGGGGGTGAATCTATTGGCGAATGCACACTTCAATGAGAAATTGTACAAAGATACATGCAAGACAAACATTTTGACAAAGGACATAGACACTGAGATCAGCAAAGCACAGAAGGAAATCAATAATATTGCTGACAATTTAATAGGTTCATCAGATTCATTATCGGTAGTAGAATAGGAAATTACCAACTATGAAGAGAAAATTGAAAAACTTGAAAAGGATAAGGAGATTTAAAGTTTAAAGAAAAGGAACTGAAATGCAGACTAGGTCCTAAACTAGATATCCTCATCTCTTTGAGAAAAGAGGTTTCTGAGGCTCTTGTTCTAGGACTTAAGACACCGGAAGAGAAAATGCACATACTCACCGGTACAATCCAAAGGACTGAAGCAACATTAAAGGACAGTGAGAGATTCTACAACAGCTTAAATTTTGCTTTAGCAGATCTTTATCAGATTGTAACCCACCGGTTACAGGGATCAAGATAGGAACTACACTCAATTGACATTGAATGACAACCTTTGTCATTGATGCCAAAGGGGGAGTAGTAGAGGATGAGAAAAAGGAGAAAGATAGAAGAGATCATCTACTCAGGGGGAGCACACAGTTCTGGAGCACACAGTTTTGATAGTTTTGGTAAGACTTTTGGTCAACACCTTTTGGATACAATTTTGGCTTTTCCTCATGAGTGTTTCCATCAATGCCAAAGGGGGATATTGTTGGCAAATGCACACTCCAATGAGAAATTTTAGGTGATTGAAGGTATTGTCATTGATGGCAACCTTACAATCCTATGACACCGGCACAGGCACAAGCACCGGCACCGACAAAGATGTTTACCAGCACCCCAGCCGACAGGATTTTGTTTACTATATTTTGTATTTAATTGTAAAATCTTTTTGTAAATCCGACAAGGCAAATTGTAATAGGAATCATATAAGTATGAGATCTTGTAAATCATTTATATAAGCATATATGGAATGTAATAGGCATATGCGAATATTAAGGCAAATTTTGGAATAAGGTTTAAGGAAGTTGTATGAGCTTAAACCGGTACTGAACCTGGCATAGCAGATGTTGAACCGAAGCATCACATGATATTGGATTTACATAATCCATTTTTTTAAGTCAGTGAGACTTCCTTTTTTGTATTTGAGCAGTGAGCTCTAGGCAATGAGCCTTCCTGCATGTGTAGGCACCACATTTGTAAGTAATATTCACTTATTGGACAGTGAACGAATATTGTGGGTCACAAATCCCACCAAGGTTTTTCCCACACCAGTTTTCCTCGTTAAAAATATTGTGTTATGGTGTGCTTTCTATGTTGTGTTTACTGATCTTATTTATTGCATTATTTATGGTTTACCAGTACACTGTTTTGGCATGCAATTCATTTAATAAGTTTAGAAAATCCATTAACCAGTTAGATAGTAATTCACCACCCCCCCCCCTCTCAGTATCTTTGGGAATCCTAACAGAATCAGTATCTAACCGGTTAACAAAATTTCTGAATTTATTAAGTAATTTGCATTCCAAAACAGTGTACCAGTAAACAAGAATTAATGCAGTAAATATGAACAATAAAGACAACATAGAAAGCACACCATAACACAAGATTTTTGGCGAGGAAACCCGGTGTGGGAAAAACCTCGGTGGGATTTGTGACCCACAATATTCACTCACTGGCCAACGAATGGATATTACTTACAATGATGAGCCTACACATGGAGGAAGGCCAACTGCCTAGAGCTCACTGCTCAAATACAATAGGAAGTCTCACTGACTTACAAAAATGGATTATGAGAGTCCAATATAATGTACTTCTACAAAAAGCATCTGCTATGCCAGGTTCAGTATCGGTTTAAGCTCATACATTAACCATAAACCCTTCTACAAAATTTGCCTTGATATTTGCTCTACATATCCATCCTATCATATATCCTATCTCCAAATGATCTACAAGATCTCATACTTATTTATGAGTCTTATTACAATATGCCATGTCAGCTTACAAAAAGATATTACAATTAAATATAATATACAATAATCAAAATCACGTCAGCTAGGATGTCGGTAAACATTATTGTCGCTGCCGGTGAACTATTTGCCAGTGTAGAGTCTGTCAGTGTCGGTGCCTACCAGTGCCATAAGATTGCAACGTTGCCATCAATTACAACACCTTCAATCACCTACAATTCTCATTGGAGTGTGCAATGCCAACAATCTCCCCCTTTGGCATTGATGGCAACATTCATGAGAAAAATTCAAAATTGTATCCAAAAATTTAAGTCCAAAAATCTTACCAAAGTTGTGTGCTCCCCATGAGCAGGTGATCTCTAATTCATTGGATTTTTCTCTTCTCTACTACTCCCCCTTTGACATCAATGACAAAGGTTGTCAAAAATTGTCAAATGAGTGTAGTTTCAGCTAGAACCTTGTAACCAGTTGGTTACAATCTGGAATAAGTTTGCCAATACCATATTCAAGCTCTGAGTGAACCTATTACTATCTTTCAATGCTGCTTTTGTTCTCTGAATGGCACCAATGAGATAATGCATTTGCTCTTTCGGTGTCTTCTGTTCTTGTATAAGTGCTTCAGAGATCTCTTTCCTTAAAAAGATGAGGTTATCAAGCTTAGGACTGAGTCTGCATTTAAGCTCTTTTGCTTTGCCCTTTATTCTTTCCTTCTCTTTCTCCAATTTTTCAAGTTTCTCCTCAAATCTAGCTATCTCTTGTTCTATAACTGATATTGGTTTAGATGAACCAATGACATTGTCAGCTATATCATCAATTTCTTTTTGCACTTTGTTGATTTCCTTGTCAATATCCACTGTCAAAAGATTAGTCTTACATGTGTCTCTGTATAGTTCCTTGAACTCCATAATAGTTGTACTGAGTGCCGGTAAAAGAGTATCAATATGGTTCGTGCACTTCTTTATTGTCTCCTCAAATAATTTTTGTTTTTCCTTATCTATTTTCTCTTTAAATGTCTCTTCATTTATTTGGTCTATAGTCAAAATATTGTCGGTTATGTACTTAGACAACGTGTCTAATCGACTCAAAGAATCTTTATTATCTACATTACACTTGGGTGCAATCAATTTAAGAATAGGAATGGTATCATCTATAGCCTTATAGGCCAATGCATTACAATCTGTGATTTTCTTAATAGAATCCAAAAGCACTTCAGTCACATTTGTTGGTCTAAATTCTGTCATAGAAGTACTAGATGACTGTCCAACTACCTTAACAGTCTCCATGTTGCTGGTGGTAGTAACAACTTTGCTTGTTTTGACCTCTGGTAGGTCAATTTGTGTTTGCATTTCAACTAGCAAAGCTTTAGGCTTCTCAGCAGTTGCTGATGGAACTGTCTCTGTATGAACCTATTTCTCAGTGTTTTCAACCGATTTTTCTGATGGTTTTTCAATGGTATCCACTGTCGATTTCTCTGTCTATACCTTTGCACTGTCCACTGCATGTGACTCAGTTGATTTCACTGTATTCTTTGTAGTCAGTTTCTCTGTCTCTGTCAGTTTTTCAATGTTTGCATCAACAGTACTGTCAGTAACCATTTCACTAACCCCAATCTCAATGTTATTAGTTGGTGTTTCAACTTCAACATTTTCAGCCTGTGTTCCAACATTATCACCTATTTGCTCAGTAGCAACATCTTTCTTCTTTTCCTTAGTACTTTCTTTATCAGCTACAATATTGACCTCCTAAGTGTCTATATTCATGGTATACAAAATTTCAGACTCAAGATTTGTATCCTCATATGGAGTCTCCACATCCTCAGTAGCCGGTGTTGCATCTGTCTGAACTGGTGGAGTAACAGAAGGTGGTGGAAAATTGTCTGTCACTTTTATTTTGGGTAGTCCACCTACCTTGCCTTTTCCCTTATCATTATCCTTTTGATAAACCTTGAAGGTTTTAGGTCTTTTGAGCTCTTCTTGTTTTTCCTTCTCTACAAAGAAGATGTCCCATTTATCTGTTGTCTCTTTAGAGATTTCATTTACTCTGGTAGCCATTAGACTTACATGTCGGTGTCCACTAGAAAAGACAGTTCTGTTTGCTTCACTAATCAGTTCATCAATTTCCTCAACTGATTTCACTGGATGAACAACTAGCAATTTCTCAATTTTGATTTTCTTGTCTAGTTCAATAATGGCTAACCTTTTAGCATCAAGCCACCTATACAAATCACTAGGTAAATCATCTACAGCCTCTATCAAAACTTTCTTATAAATATCAAGGTGTAAGATGATACTATTTTCTATGCTTTCTTTCTCCTCATTTGTAAAAGTATCATACAATTTACTTACATTTGATAAGTTACCATCATCTGTAATCTCATTCAATAGGTTATCAAGTGGAGGAATAACCTGTTTTTCCTTTTTCTTTCTGGGTGTCATTTATTTAGCTGGAGGCCTTACTGCCTGTTGTTTCTTTCTTGCCTTCTTAGGTGAAGGAGAGGGTACCGGTGAAGGTTTCTCTTCCTATCTACTCTTTTAAACTCTGCAAGGATTTCACTTTCTAATGAAGTTCCAACCGGTGAGAGATGAGCTTTTGGTTGTAAACCTTCCAAGTCACTTTCCTAGATACTGATGATGTTCATAATGTTTTCCTTTATTTCTTTCACCTGTTTGTTTGCACTCCTGATATATTTCTCCCTTTTCTTCCTCTATTTCAGTGTTTGAACACCACTCTCTATGGTGTTAGCATTACCAAACACTTTTTCTTCTAGTTCTCTAGGGGCTTCAAGTAGTGCTTTGTCATATGTTTCAATTATGTTTACACCAGCCTCATATCCCATCTTTGTCACCCAAATAGTTCTAAGAAGAACTGCCTCCATCCAAATTTCATCTTTCTTGATTACAAAACAAATTTCTTTTTGATATTTGTCTACAATGCTCTGTGGTAACTTTTCCCTTGTTTTCATTTTAGATTTAAAGGCTTGGAAATACTCTGCTATTTTGTTTTCCCTATCTGTCCCCATGCCGGTGAAGATATCTAATAGTTGTTTCCCTATCGGTATGTCATAACCAAATTCTTTCTTGCCTATACCGGGAACCTCTTTTATAAGATATAGCATTAAGCATACAAGAAGATTGCCAAATCTGAAAGTACCTTTCTTATCTCTTTAAATTTTTGTAGATTGTCAATCAATTCATCTTTCAACCACTCACATACATCTATCTTAGCATCATTGTTAACCATATCATATGCACTTTTGATACATAGACTGGAAACTGAGTTTAGTCAGTTAGCATGTGTGGTTTTATATCCTAATATCATGCTAATGAATCTGACATTTTCATCTTTTACATCATTAACTCTTAGAGATCTGCTATCATAAGTTGCACCAGTTAAAGTCATCACAATGTTGTTTGAAACTTTATTGGTTTTATCTGGCCTACTACTAGTGGAGGGTAAGCCAGTCACAACCCTAACTGCTTCTCTACTGATTTTATGAATAGAGTCAAGCCAAAATAATTCTCCATGAACTCTACTGAGTACAATCCTTACAACTTAGGAAATTCTGGAATGTCAAGGATTTCCACAAAACCTAGGGTTTCAATAATCTTATGTTTGGGTTTTACAGTTCCATTCTCATCACAAATCACATTTTTTATACATTTTCATGATTTCTTCTGAACCTAATTCCTCAATGTGGCAATGTATGTAAATTCTTGGGTCTTTTGCATATGCCACTCCTTTAGGGATTTTTGAAAATGCACCTAGGGTATCATCCTGCTTCGCTACTTCGGGGATAATCTTGATTCCAGGCCTAGGGCGTTTAACCACTTCTATAATAGTAGGGTTTGCAATGAATTCGGGAGTAGAGGAAGCCATTGATAAATACCTTAATCTTCCTTTTACATTTGGATGCTTGAAAGATCTTGCTTCACTTCTCGCTAAGGATGCATTCGCTCGGGTTTTTCGAGCTCTTTGAAAGTTTGAATGCTTGGTGAATGAAAAAGAGGGAAAAACACTAATTTATAATGTCTTTTCCTTCAACAACCACAATAAATGCCTGTTGGTTAAGTGAAACTTAACACATCTGCCGGTAAAGAATAAATTCATCTTCTTACCATCAACCGAGGGTAAAATTGCATGATTTTCAATTTGTTGCCATACCCCCAAATGTTTCAATTCAGTTGGATGAAGAATCTCCTATCGGTGGAGTAATACTCTGTTCTACCAGTGAATGAATAGTCTCATCAACATTTTGATCTCTCTTTCTAATCCACTATTTTGAAAATTCTTGCTTTACCTCATCTATCTTCTCTTTGCCTTTCAGAGTGGGTCCATTATTATTTGTCGGTGATGCCTTACTTCTACAAAATTTTGCAATATGTCCAATTTTGTTACAAGCATAACAAGTCACATTGTTCTTTTGAATAGCCTTTCCATATCCTATGTTAGTATGTGTTCTGCATTGATTAGATAAGTGTCCAAATCTTCCACAAACATAACATCTTACATTCATTCTACAGTTTTCTGAATTATGACCAATTTTGTTGCATTTGGAACATTGACCGGTGGGTGCATTAGTGTTCTGATAGTTTCTAGATCTACACTGATTTTCTCTATGACCATACTTGTTACAGTTAAAGCATTTCCCATTAAATTTGTAGGCATTAGGCTGTCTTACCGGTTTACTGTGATCATGATTGTTTGCAGTACTAGAGCTTTCACCAACTTCAAATCCAAGTCCATTAGTATCTCCATTAGGTTTATGATTTTTCAGCATGTTATCAAGTTCTTCTGAGCTTTTCTTGAATTTCTCTTTGTGTTGATTTGCAGTAGCTAGCTCATTTTCCAAAATTCCCTTTTGTCTTGTGAGTTCAGTTTTGTCATTTTGTAAGTGCATCAAACCCGTCTTCAACATATCAATTTCATGACTAAGTTTTATATTTTCATTTCTAGCATCATTGAGTCTCCTAGTCAAGTCAGCTTCATTATTCTTTCTGTCTTCAATGTCTTTACAAAACCTCATAGTCATATCTTACATCTCATTCTTCATAGCACTGTTTTCTTGTCTCAATTTGTTCACAAGTTCATTAAGAGTTTCCTTTTCGACATCATCACTTTGCATCTTTTCATGAAGTTCTCTTCTTTTGTTTCTAGCAATAGTAAGATTTTCCTGAAGTCCTTGAATGAATTCCTGTGCAGTCTTTAGATCATCTTCAAGTTTGATATTCTTCAACTTTTCCGCATCATAATTTGCAAGAGTTATTTCCAATTGCTTTCTCAAGTTTTCCATCTGTACCGGTGCTAAAATCTCCCTCAAGCTATTAGACTTTTGAAAATAGAGGACCAGGCTCTGATGCCAATTTTTAGGATTCCCAAAGATACTGAAAGAGGGGGGTGAATCAGTATCTAACCAGTTAACAGAATTTCTGAATTTATTAAGTAATTTGCATTCCGAAACAGTGTACCGGTAAACAAGAATTAATGCAGTAAATATGAACAATAAAGACGACATAGAAAGCACACCATAACACAAGATTTTTGGTGAGGAAACCTGGTGTGGGAAAAATCTCGGTGGGATTTGTGACCCACAATATTCACTCACTGGCCAATGAATGGATATTACTTACAATGATGAGCCTGCACATGCAGGAAGGCCAACTGCCTAGAGCTCACTGTTCAAATACAAAAGGAAGTCTCATTGACTTACAAAAATGGATTATGAGAATCCAATATAATGTACTGATACAGAAAGCATCTGCTATGCTAGGTTCAGTATTGGTTTAAGCTCATACAATAACCATAAACCCTTCTACAAAATCTGCCTTGATATTCACTCTACATATCCATCCTGTCATATATCCTATCTCCAAATGATCTACAAGATCTCATACTTATATATGAGTCTTATTACAATATGCCATGTCGGTTTACAAAAAGATATTACAATTAAATACAATATACAACAATCAAAATCCTATCGGCTAGGATGTCGATAAACATTATTGTCGCTACTGGTGAACTATCTGCCGGTGTAGAGGCTGTCGGTGCCGATGTCATAAGATTGTAAGGTTTCCATCAATGACAACATCTTCAATCACCTACAATTCTCATTGGAGTGTGCAATACCAATAGTTACAAAATGTATGGAAGAAGAAGTTAGGGTTTACCTTTTCCTTTTGTAGAATGGTTCAAAAAGGATTGTTTATCATTTTTTTTAATAACCCTAATAGTCAGAAAGAAGTTGTTAGGAGGCAATTTTGGAACATAGGCTCTAACTATTTTCGAGCAATGTCTTGGGACCCAACTAGCCCTGTAGAGGAAATCCTTGCATGGTCTTGACCTAAATGGATTACTGTTAAAAATGTCCCTCCATTTCTTTGGAGCATTTTTCCAAAATTGGTTGAACCTCTTGGTAATGTGTTGCAAATGGATGCCACGACATCGCTCCTCCCTCATATGAACACAAGAATGTTGATTGCCTTTGAGCTTGGCAAAGAACTGTCGAATTACATTAAAATTGAGCTTCAAGATAAATTTTTAGCATTCCCTATCGAGTACATGGGAGGAATGAACTCTTGTTTTATCTGTAAGAGAGAAGGCCACTTGAGAAGAAATTACCCTATTTCTAAAAAGAAACCCCCAAAAATTGTTAATCTGAATTATCAATATAACCCTAACCCACTGATCCTTGCTGATTGTGATCCCACTTTGATCTCAACCTCTCCTACTGGCGAATCCTTCCCAGACCCTTCCAAGGATTTGGACGATTCCTCCCTTGGTCCCCCATTCATGGACAAACTTGAGGTGCTCTATGCTGAAATTAGGAAAGTGAGCAGATCCTATACTATCTCTTCACCCCCTATGAACTCTGCCCTAAACCAAAGAGAGTCTTCTCCATCATGTCCCCCTCCTTCTACTCCTAGGAAGTTGATTGCTCAAGATATTATATTGGAAATTTTCAAAAAGCTTAATGAAACTAGAGACAGGGTGCAAAGCATCCTAGAAACAGGAAGAAACTCCAAAAGCAAGATCTCAAAAGTTGTCAAATTAGTCCCCCCCTCCCAAGAAGGTCACTACCTGTGATGACAGTGGTCTCTTGAAGCCTCCCACTCCCATCTCTAGAGAGGAAGTATCCATCTCAGATAATAATTTAGATGAGGCTCGTAGTGGTAAAGTTGATACTTTGTCCCCTAAGGAGGTATTCTTTAACTCCCTACTTGCGAGACAACTTATAGATGATGTCTCTCCTACCCCTCCCTTCAAGATGGATACCAATTGTACTGGTGGTGAGGGTGGGGCTCCAACAACACCACCACCACAACTAGTGGTGAACAAATTATCGATTTTGAGGTAGAAGATGGATCCTACACTCCAAATGAGGAAAAGAAAAGAATCTCATAGGCAGTGGTGCCCTATGAGACACAATAAAGGGAAGAGTTAATTGAGGAGGCTATGAAATAGTAGGGGGAGAAGGTTGCCAAATCTAAGAAATGCACTGGTAAACATAAAAAGTAGAAAATCAATAACCCCCCTCTTCTTACTGCAGATCATGAGCTTGGGGTTAGGAAAGGAAGAGATAGACCAATTGGATCTGCCAATAAGGATAAGTTAGGGAATAAGCCGAGTGGCAATATCCCCAAATGTTTTGATAGCTTCCGAGCTCCAATGGAAATGTAGAACTCAATCAGATAATGGAAGTAAACATAGCTTCTTGGAATGTTCGAGGGTTGGAGACCCCAGATAGAAAGTATGTTGTTAAAAGATTTCTGAGACTATATAGGAATATTGATGTTCTTTTGTTGCAAGAAATTAAAGCAGTTGGCTTTTGGCTTGATATAAATATGAAATGCTTTTGGAAGGAAGCCTCCTACTACACTACCAATCATTTGAAAGGGAAAGGAGGTGTTTCTATTCATCTTAGTAGAAAATGGGTTGATTATGTCACTAAATGGGGGCACTCACCATGTAATAGAGTGGTGTGGGTGGTGTTAAAAGTTGAAGACTCGGTTTTTGGTATCCGCTCATTGTATGCTCCTAATGAATACAGATAGAGAATAGACCCATGGAAGTGGATGTTTGATATGGAAAACATCCCATGGATAGTGGGAGGGGACTTTAATATAGAAAACTCTGGGGATAAAACAAGGGGGTTCCAAATTTGAATAAAAAGGGAAAGAACAATTCTTTTGGAACAAAATGATGAACAAGCTTAGATTGTTGGACCCCCTAGCTAGTTGTAAGAAATATTACCAAGGCATTTGGTTTACCCGGTGCAACTTTCAAAAGGGTAACAAAAGAATATACTCCAGACTTGATAGCCTATTTTAACAAATATTTTTTCAGTATAGGCAAGAAGGATGAGGGGATACAATACAAAGTTTCTCCCTATACATTGTCTGACCATCATCCAGTTCAGGTCGTTATATGCTAGAGGGATATGAATTGTATCAATAGGAATAACAATATTATATTTACACTAAACACCAGCCTGTTAGATAGGTAAGAAGTCATGCAAGCAATTTTAACCATTAGACACTTCAATAACACAACTCTGAGAGAGGGTGGGGCTATAAACGCATGGAACCAAAAGGTTGCAAGTTGGAGAGTTTTTTTTCAAACAATTGGAAAAAAGATTGCTAAAGATGTTAGAAGAGAAGGACTGCAAGCTCACCTTATATTACAAAACTCTGAAAGATCACTACAAGAAGATCCTTTCAATACTAAAGCTACTGAGAGGATGTCTAAGGCCAATAATTCCTTGAGAAAGCTTCAGAATGATAAGATACAAGGGGCTAAGACTAGAGCCCATATCCAGTGGATGGAGCATGGAGACAAAGGCTCCAAGTTTTGTTTTTTCAGATATTGAAAGAAAAAGAGGCTAGGATTAATATCAATGCTATTTGTGATGAAGGTAAGTTTATATCTGATCAAACAGATATTATGGACTCTTTTGCTAGGTTTTATCAAAAACTATTCACTAGTGAAGACTCTTGACTGCAAAAAGACAATGCTAGGAGACAACTTAAATCCATTATCCCAAGAAAGATCTCTGAAGAAGATGCTACCATGTTAAATCAGAGAATCACTTTAGATGAGATCAAAGTGGCAATCTCATCTCTTAATAATGGTAAGGCCCCATGAATTGATGGTCTTTCAGTTAAATTTTACAAAAGTTGTCAGCATTGGATTATGGAGGACTTACTACAAGTCTATAAATAAGCTGAAATTAATGGCTCATTGGGGGAGGATATAAATCCAGGGGTCATAAAACTTATTCCTAAAGAAAGGGACAAGACATTGATAAAAAATTGGAGGCCTATCACCTTGTTAAATGTCTCTTATAAAATACTTGCCAAGGTTCTTGCACAAAGGATAGAGAGCATTCTTTCTAAGATTATATCTCCTACAAAGACAAGATTTGTAAAGGGAAGATACATTTTGGAGAACCTCCTCACATGTTGGGAGGCTATGAGATGGGCTAAAGACTCAGGACAAGATGTAGTCATGCTACTATTGGACTTTGAAAAAGCACATGATAGAATAGAATGAGGTATCAATATGATGATGGAATGTCTTGGGTTTCTGAACCACTACTGTAGGCAGATCAACGTACTAATGATAGATGCTAAGGCCTGTGTAGAAATCAATGGTGTAAAATCTGATAGGTTTTGCCTTTCTAGATCAATAAGGAAAGGATACCCCCTTTCCCCTACACTTTATATCATTATTGATGATGCCCTATATTATCTCCTAAGATTACTCCACCTCCCCGGGTGTGGATGGAATTAAGTTACCCAATGGAAGAACTCTCTGTAACATCTAGTTTGTAGATGATACTGCAATTTTAACTAAATTGAAAGAATAAAATCTAAATGCACTTTTGTACAAATTGGAGCTATTTTGTGAAGCATCTAGTAGCAAGATATCAATGGCTAAATCTACTCTCCTATGATGGGATGAGAAACCCCCAATTTGGTTCAATAGATACTCCTTCAGCTAGGGAGGACCTAACCAATTGATTAGATACCTTGGTATACCTTTTGTAGTAGAGGCCAATCTGAAAGCTATGTGGGATTGGGTTAGAAGTAAAATTGATAAAAAGTTAAGGAAATGGAATAAGCACCACCTCACCATTGCAGGGAGGGTTCAAGTTTGTCAAAAGATATTATCTTCCTACAACATTTATTATACATCTTCATGGCTATTCAACAATTATCAGTTTATTTATACCCAAAATATCATCAGAGAATTTCTTTGGTCTGATGGAAAAGGAGGGAAAAAGAAACATGTTGTTAAATGGAGTTGGTGCACTATGAGAAAGAATAGGGGAGGAATTGGCATAAAGGATTTCAGATGGAAAGGGTTTGCATTAGCTTCTAAATGGATAGTCAAATCTCTTAGGGAAGAAGAACCATGGAAGGTTTTGATCAAACATAACATTAGTAGGGTTTTCCCAAAGCAGAGCCCCAAATGGAAAGGACTTAGCAGAAGTGATATTATTTTTGGTGAATTTCAAGTTAAACCTGTTGGGTCTCTTGTTTTCAAATCAATTTGGAGGGCATGGGAAGTGCTCAGAGCACTCATCTCATGCAAAGGTTTGGTCTGGGATGATGGAAGTATTTGTGGAGAGCGTTCTATTTGGTGGAATCTCAAGTACAATGGAAGCCCATTGGCCCTAGTCCAAGGTTGTTCAACCATATCTTGGGCTAATAAAGGGGTTCTTTGGATCTTTGATATTCTAGATGATGGACATCTACTGGGCTGGGATGATCTTGCCTCCAAGTATTCTATCCCCCCCACTCACAAGAAAACCTATACAATGCTCAGATCAACCTCTGCCCCTCTTTTCCTTCCCAGGCCCTGCTCTATTGTGCCCAATAGATGTTGCTATTTTAAATGGCCAAATGGATCCCTACTTGTTGATTCCAAAGCTAAATCAATATATGTTTTTCTTGTTGACAACATGGATATCTCTTCTCTTGTTAACTCTTGTTGGAATGTTAATTATCTGATCCATAGTGGCAAAAACTTTTTGACTCTTTATGGATCAGACCAGTAGCTCCTAAGAAAAGATATTTTGGTTGGCTTCTTCTCCTACATAAGCTTCCCATCCTTACCTTTGATGGTGATCTCAATATCTATTCTTGTTGTAGAACTCTGAAATCTGTCTTTCACATCTTCTTTAACTATTTATTTGCAAAAGAGATTTGGAATATTGTTGGAATTGGTATTGGACAAAATGTCAGCAATTTTGAGATTGCAATTGCTCATATCCAGGGTCTCAAGAAAGAGGCTAACCTCTTCTGGTCTATTTTGTCTGTTGAATTACTTTGGCTTATTTGGAAATATAGGAATTATGACATGTTTAATGGCAGTGGTAGGAATCTTATTGAGTCTCTCAGGAGACTCATCCTTCATGATCTGAATGTGCAAGTAACAGTGGTGATCAAAATCAAGAAGAAGAAGTTTGAAAGATGGCTTTGGGATGGAAAAGCTATGTTGTTCACATCAGGAATCTCACATGGATTCACTTGGTCTAGGTTCTCACCAGAGAAGACTCCCTTTGAAATCGGCTTGGAGGAATTCATGAGAGATCTAAATATGAAGAGAGGTCAATCAGTGCAGACCCAAGACATCCCTGTGGCACTGGTAATCACTCATCCTTATGTAGACCCAATGATGGTGGGAAAGATACTGATATGGTGTGAAGGGAACCTAAGATGGACAACCTGGATACATAGTATTGGAGATACTAGCCAACCTAAGGGAGACATTATTTACATCTGGTGGTCTCATATGATTTAAACTTGATGTAATGAACATGTTAGATATTATGTAGTTTGCTTGATCATTGTGTTGGTTGTTTTAGGAACAAAAAGATCAATTTCGTAAGAAATGTATATTTTGTTGAATACTTCTCCTTGACTGGGCTATTCGATATTATGTAAGACTGCTTAATACTTAATAGAAAAATATATATATATAATAATACATTAAAATCATTTTTTTAGAATATTATAAATGATTGAAAGAAAAATATTGAATAATTTAATTTATTTTTATTAAAAAATTATTAAATACATTTATTTTCATTTATATTTTGTTTCTTATTTATAATATATTTTAATACAAAGTAATTTTTTTACACATAATAATACATTAAAATCAATTTTAAAGGCAATTTTTTAATTTATATGAAATATTTTAGATAATTGAAATGTAGATAGGAATATAGAAATCATCAAAGCAAATAGAAAATTAGACTAGTTTGATCACGAAAACTAAATTGCAATGACAAATCCTAAAAACATTCAATAGAGATACTGAAAATAAGACATTTAAAACAAATGCAAACCATCGCAAACGCGAATGTCTTCTCCAGAATTCTCCATTGTCCTTCTTTCTCCTTCAAATTAGTGTGTTTGTGGATCTCACCTACAAGTGCATAAGCATAATATGAAAGCAAGATTGACAAGACAACCGAAGGATACTAGAAGCATGATTGATTTCTCTCAAAATGTGATTAGATGGGATTTGAAAATGCAATTAATTGGGATCTTTGATTGAAGAAATTCATCCAATTTATAGACAAATTGGATAGATGACAAGATTAGCATGAAGAGATTTGAAAGGAAATTTCAAATCAAGAATGACAAATATGACAAATTATGACAAAATTGACATTTTGTATGCAAGATTGATTGATTGACAAATTATGACACAATTGACAAGATTTCCATGCAAAATTGATTGATTGACAAATTATGACAAGATTTCCATGCAAAATTGATTGATTGACAAATTATGACAAATTATGACAAGATTGCTATGTCATTCCCATGAAATTAGGGGAAATATTAGAAAAATAGGAGAAAATAGAAAATTAGATGAATTGGAAATTAGGAAATTAGAAATTGATGAAAATTAGGAAATTAGGAATTAGGAGAAATTAGTAAATTGGAAAATTAGGTAAATTAATTAATAATTTTTCATTCATTAATTAATTCACAAAAAGAGGGAGCAATTAATTAGCCAATTAAATAAATATTTAATTGTGACAAGAAGACTTAGGATAAATAAATAAATTATTTAACCTAGAGTGAAAATGACAAACACGATTAAATGAATAAATCATAAAACCTTAGAAGATGAATTAACAATTAGGTCTTGACAAAAGATAATTGATGTCGATTCGATCATGATTTTGATTAGCAAAGGACCAATGCTGACAAACGATTGAGATTGGTTGACAAACTGACCAAGATTGACAAAGAGATCAAATTGATAGGCGCCAATTGACGAGGAGAAATGACTAATTGATCAAAATTGACATGATTGAAAAGGACAACGATCGATGACAAATCGATCGCAAAATTGATGAGATTGACAAGAACAACGATCGATGAAAAATCGATCGCAAAATGACAAGATTGATAAGGACTAGGATCGATGACGAATTGATCGCAAGATGACAAGATTGACAAGAGGACAAAACCCTAATTCTATCATTGATTAGGATTGACGATGTCCAAAATGAAATCAAATTGACGATGTCAAAATATGCCAAATGAGCACGCACATTGATGCGACAGGATAAGATCGACCAAAATCATGATTGAAGATTATTATCGACAAGACCTAATTCAAAAGTGATAAAAATGAGGAATGTAGAAGAAAGACCCGATGCTTGCAAATGATAAAGACCAAGTGCGCAACATAGAAGAAACGTTAATGCGACGCAAAAACCCTAAAATAAGGCAATGCGCAAATGTTAAAGTATGACTCCGCAAGCGTTGACCATTTTTAGATGTCTACAATAATACATTAAAATCATTTTTTTAGAATATTATAAATGATTGAAAGAAAAATATTGAATAATTTAATTTATTTTTATTAAAAAATAATTAAATACATTTATTTTCATTTATATTTTGTTTCTTATTTATAATATATTTTAATATAAAGTAATTTTTTTACACATAATAATACATTAAAATCAATTTTAAAGGCAATTTTTTAATTTATATGAAATATTTTAGATAATTGAAAGGAAAAATAATAAATCTTGGTTTCAATGAACAATTGATTTTAAAATCCCCCATGTCCATTTCCATCTCCTCTATATCCATCTCTCTTTCTCTACCCCATTTTATCTCTCCCTCTTTCTATCCCTATCTCTCCCCTTATCCATTCTTCTCTCTCTACCATGTGTCTCCCGAGAGGTCGCCCATCCCAATATTACTCGAACTCAAACACACTTAACCACAAAGTTTCCTCCAAGGTTAAACCCACTTAGCTTGCAACCCAATTTGAAAAACCTTTAGCAAATCTTGTGCCTCATGAACCATTCATTATAGATCATCTTTCTCTTCTCATGCATCTCTCATTTACATTTCTTCAACAAGTGTGGTGCCTTATCAACTCAATGTTAATAAGTAAAAATTACTATTAAATTAAATACAAATATAGTTAAATTCTAAAATAAATTAAAAGTGTACTACAAATAAAAAATTATAAGTAAAACTCTCTCCCCTATATCTACCCCCTTTCTCTCTCCCTATATCTACCCCCACTATTTATCTATCTCTCCCTTCATCTCTATTTCTCTATCTCTACTTCTCTTTGTTTTTCTTTCTCTCTATCTCTTTGTCTTCCCCCCCCTCTACATCTCCTTATATCTCTATCCCTCTATTCTTCAATATCAACATCTATACATCTCTCTATCTCTTTTTCTCCCTCTTCCTCTATACCTCTCTATCTCTTCTTCTCCACCTCTCCCTCTTTATCTCTCTATCTTTACCTTCATTTGCCTCTCTAACACTTTATCTCCACATTGCTTCTTCCATCTCCTCATTTATGTCTATTTTGTTATCCATTCAACTCTATCTACCCTATATATCTCCCTCCCTCTACCTCTCTATACAACACTTCCTATCTCTATCTTTGTCTTTCTATGTCTCCCTCTTTCATTATCTTCCTCCCTATATATTTATCTCTTCCATATCTATCTCTCTCTACTCTCTCTCAATATCTCCATCCCCTCCTCATTTCCATCTCTTTTATATCTATCTATCTCTCTAACCCATTTTATATCTCCCTCTATTTATCCCTATCACTCCCCTTATCCATTCATCTCTCTCTACCAGGTTGTATCTCTCCCTCTCTATATATCACTTCGTATCTCTATCTTTATCTTTCTATTTCTCCCTCTTTCACCATCTTCCTCTCTATATATTTATCTCTTCCATATCTACCTATCCCTCTCTACTCTCTCTCATTCTCTCCCTCCCCTCTCAATTTCCCTCTCCTAAGTATCCATGTGTCTCTCTCGGTCCCATTTTACCTCTCCCTCTTTTTCTCCCCCTCTATCCCTCTCTCTCCCTATTATAAACATGACACAAGCTTATTGAAAAGGAAACTTAATATTGGAGTTGAGGAAAAATCAACTCTACAGCTCCCAAAGATCACCTGCATGCAAACCTGTCACAAAAGGAAAGAAGCAAAAAAGCTATGGAGGCTAGAATTTAGAGATCCAGAAAAGAGGAGTCATATTGCTTGTGCAGCAAGAATGCAATCAATAATTACAGTTGTTATGAAAATACAAAGAGAGAATTCTTATAAGAGGATACTCAAAATCCTAAAGGTGAAAGCCCTAAAGAATTATAAGATTCCTAAGTTTAGCTTAAGCATAGAGTATAATAGACTAATAATTAAATAAATGATTATTAGCTAATAAAAGATTGCTCTAACACCCCTCCTTAAGATTAACTTAGGGAGTAACTAAAAAATAACAAAGGATTAAAAAATCATGTAAAAAAATGCAGGAAAGCAACAATGGGTCCCGACAACTAGGCCTGATGAGGTACCCAAGTACAATAAAATCTCTGTAAAGTGGAGAAAAAGGAGAAAACCCTATGGGAACAAAAATCCTCTTCAAGAAGAGATGAAAACTCAAGTGAAGGACTAAGAAGCCTCCAAACAAGAGTGTTCCAGAAGATAGGAACAAAAAGAAGAGCATGAAGAACACTACTGAAGTATGAAATAGCTGCAAACACTATCAAAGAGTAATTGCTGATCTAAAGAACCTCCACTAAAATAGAACATGACCAGGTAGAGAAGACTGTAATATGCATGAGTGCCCTCAAATGACACTACTCGAATCAGATGGCAAACAAAGGCAAACAACTAAACTCAAAGATATAAATGGCATGAAACACCAAAGCTTGAAGAGTTGATCAATCGAACCAAGGAAGCATTAGAACAATAGGACAAACCTCCCCATAATGCTGAAAAGGGAGAGGGAAGGGTACATTGAAAATAATGGCCAACAAGAACTGCATGATGAAGAACCAAGAACATCGAAGGTGCAGAGAAAGTACATAGTGTTGTGGAAGGAAAACTCACTTGACACACATCATGAGGATAATGTTGTGGAAGGAAACACTCACATGACAAAGGTAGATGGAAAACAAAGGCAAACATCAACCCACCCATTTCACTTTATAAGTAGTGCATGTACAGGAAGACACAAGATGTGAAAGATCCCAAGTATACAATGCATGATGGCACTTTATCTCAGTGTGTCTGCATAAATAAAATTCTAAAATGATCAGAAGAGACATAAGAATGGAAACAAAAAGAACAGCCAAAGATGAGACATCCTACTCAAAGAAAGAGATCCCAGGACCTGAAACATCCAAGATATTCACAAGAGTACTGAAAAGAAAAAAAATTGAATAAAATATACCTAGAGAATAATCTAGAAAGAAAACTCATATGAATGGAAAGAACACAGAACAAGCTTTCCAATGATATAAATTTTTTGAAAAATGGAGTTCGGATGCTCAAGTTATGTCTCTCAGAGTGCAAAAAAGAACCTTTGGCTTTGACAGAAAAAAATTTCATCAAAAAAGAAAAATAAAAAGTTCAAAGCTCCAGATATGGATAGATCTCGGAAAGAGCTTTCCAACGATATAAGGTTTTGCAAAAAATGACTCCATTTGCCCAAGTTATGGAAAACAAACCATTAGCCTGTTAAAACCCTTTAAAAAAAACACACACCCCCTACTGGTGGCAGAGAGGTGTGTTGGTGTAAATAATTATTCATCTTGGATATTATTACACCTTACTTAAGTTTACTTAGGAAATTCATTTCATAGTAGTTTGGGTATGAGACACTTGTGTGTTTTTGCCACATTGGGATAGTGTGTGTAGGAGAATTTCCACCTTTTATGGTGTTGATCTTGTTACTACTCTATCATATCCACTTATTGTGGAGTGATAATTCCACCTTTGGTGGGTGATCCACCTCATGTGGAATATTTTATTGTTTCTCCTACCTACCACACCTATTTCCTACCTACCCTTGTTTCTTATTGAGCCACATGTCATGTTTGTGTGCTCACATATCCATATAGCCTTGCCTATATATGCAAGCTCATATTCATTGTATGTATCACTATTGATCTTTTGATCATCTATCTATTGATGAGAATATAGTTTATTCTTGTCATATATCGTGTCTCTCTATTTTGTACATTTCATTGAGCTCTTGATCTTGGCAAACTCTTACATGGTATCAGAGCCATTAGAGCATCGATGATTCGTCTTTGAGAGGCATTATTGCGACGTCAAGAGGCAGATTTGAGGAGGAGCATCTTTTGGAGGCATCCTAAACCAGATCTGACCTTGTCATTGCATTTGGGTGGCCCTTTCCATGAATTTTGAGTATAAATTCAGCTTATTTTGGTGAAAATCAAATTTCGGGCTTGGAGGAAAATTTTTGCCCAATTTGGGCAGTACGGTACGGATTTTGATTTTGATTTTTGATTTTTTAAATATTTTTCTGTAAAAAAAATTTTCTAATTCCGTAGAAAAGTTGTTTTGAAAATTTTGAAAAAATTACGGAAAAGTTTTTTTGTTGAAAAGAAAAAATAAAATAAAAAATAAAAATCAAATTTTTGGGGGGTCCGTAGACATCCCCTCGTGATCTCCGTACTCTGCAACTTTTACTGCAAGACCATACTTGCTGCAGCACCTGCCAACCCATACATCGGTTGGCTCTCGCGTCCTTCCGGCAACCTCGTCAAGCACCCTCTTGTGTTTCCACCGTTTGCTGTGTTGATCGTCGTACTCTGCACCCCCGTGGCCACCGCCAAGTTGTACCTCTGCACCGCCGTCTGGTGACCCCACTGGCTCCTCCACCACCAGCAAAAATCTCCCACCCAATGACCCCATCGTCTCCTCAGCGACCTCCCTATTGATGGCCCAACCCAAAGGCCAGTCAACAACAGATCTGCCTCATTAGCAAACTGTGCCACGTGGCAAATCATAATTTGCCCAAGCTTCACACCTGCCACATCAGCTTTGTCATCTCAGCAGTCGAGTCACTAGGCCACATCATCCGTCCGTACTGTACAGATGCCACACAGGTAGGGAGGCGAAGTTTTTGTGATGGCTAGACGGCTATCAAATTTAGACTCTCAATTTTTTGACGTCATCATTTTTAAAATTTTTTGCAGGCCCCTCTCATTGAGCTTTTTGATTTTGCAGTTCAACTTCAAATGGCCATATCTTGCTCATTTTTGCTCCTTTTTGGGTGCAATTTTTTTGAAATGGGCTAGAATTTCGTGTACTTTCTCGTGGTGGAATTATTTTATGATTTTTATGGATAGATTGTTTCATAAATCTTAGTTTTTGGTGACTGTACATGTCCAATCCCCATTTCTGCAACTTCTGGGACTCCATTTGGGCTCATATGAACTCCTTTTCAAGTACCATTTTTTTTAAGTGCATAATTTTTCATCTACTATCATAATATGCTATCACTTTGCAACAATTTTGGGTATAACTTGTACTTTTAGCATATGGTCTTTTTTGGCCAATTTGACACTTGTATTGCATAGATCTATCTTGTTAGTCTTTTGTTTTGTAGTTCTCAGCCTATTGGGGCTGTTGTAAAACAAAATCAGAAATCCACCTTGCCATTTCTTACAAGTGGCCTATTGTACACGCACTACATATAAAGTGCCAAAATCATCATTTTTCGGGGGTACTTTTATTCAGTGAATTTGGGGGGGTCTCTCTTGTGCTCTTGTGTTCCTTCCTTTTTGTTGCTATGGGTTCTTCTAAGTTTCCTCTCTTAACTCCTCATAATTATGATACTTGGAAAATTGATGGATGGAGTAAACTTATGGAAAAAGGACTAACTCATTATATTGATGGAACTATTGTTGCTCCCGTTGATCCTAAGGCTAATCTTGTTGGTCACTTGGATTGGTTCACTAAAAATATCATGGCAATTGGTACCTTAAGAAAGTATGTATCAAAGGATCTCATTTTTCATATTGAGAAATGTACTCTAATAAAGGATTCTTGGCAAAAGTTTCAAGACTTGTATGGTCAAGTTGATGAGATTAGGGGATATCAGATTGATAGTGATCTCACCATGTTAGATCCCAAGAAATTTGATACTATACAAGATTATGTCACTAAGGCAAAAGAGTTGAGGGCACAACTCAAGGATTGTGGCATTGATAAGAAGGATACTCAATTGATCTTCAATTTGATGAGCAAACTTCCACAAGAACATGCAACTTTTGTTTCTAGTTTCCAAACCCATAGGATGACAATGGGTTCAAGCTACACAATGCCTACATTTGATGCTTTTGTTGAAATGTTGATGATGGAACAAAATAAGTTGATAAGCATGGACACTCTTAAGGCTTCTAAGTCTCAAGCTTTAGTGGCAAATCAAGGGAACAAAGGAAATCAAGGAAAGGACAACTCAAACAAGAAGAAATGGCAATCAAAGCCTAAGGACAAAGCATCACCTTCTCCACAACAAGGAGATTCATGCTCTTCCAAGAGGGACAATTCACCAAAGAGGGAGAGACCTACTTGTGCCTATTGTAAAAAGTTTGGTCATGAGGAGTGTTGTTGCCATTCTAAGAAGATTAATGAGCTCACACATATCCTCAAAAATCATAACATTGATTTGCCTAATGTTTACAAGAAAGAGGATTCATCAACTTCCACTTCCACACATTCAAAAGGAAAAGGGCAAGCATTCATGGCTTCTACAAGTGGGAAGACTCACTCTTTTGGGACAAGAAAAGGAAAATCTCTTTGTGCTACTACAAGTCATGATTTAGGGAGATGGCTTCTAGATTCAAGGGCTTCTCATCATATGGCATCTTCATAGTCTATGTTCTCTTCATTTGAGCCTTGCACCATGCCACAGATTTTGATGGACAATTATACATACATGGATGTGATTGGGAAAGGATCTATTGCCATTGGGAATAAATCCTTCAATGATGTGTTGTGTGTACCCCATTTGACTAACAATCTCCTTTCCATCTATGAAATCACACATGGCGCAACTAAGAGAATTATGGAGTTCACACCTGAGTCAGTTTTTATTAGATACTTGGAGACTAGAGCTATCATTCTGACTGGGGTGGTTGATCATGCATCTCGGTTATACTCTAAATATTTTGTTGATGATAATGATTTCACATATGATAATTCTACACATGATGATCACACTTCTTGTGATGGTTTAGATTTTGAGGAGAGGTTTGGGTGACCTCATTCTTGAGCCTTGTGTTTCATCTCCTCCTATTGATATCACATCACCTGTTGCACCTGATGATGCAGATAGTGTGGCAATTTTTCCTTCTTATGATTCAGTGCAGCAGGATATACCTTGTCTTCCAGCTTTAGTTTCATGGGATGAGTACTTGACAACCATTGTAGGTTTTTTTGTGGAATCCTACATTGCAGATTTAGGAGACATCATTGAGGATATTCATCTTCTCTTTGATGAAGATGATCCTTCTTCAATTGTTGCGAGGGAAACTCTGACCCTCTTGTTCATTCTCTACATGATCATTTTTTGAGATTGACATGATTGTGGATTCTTATGTACAACAGTTGGAGGAGGTCTCTTTATGTTTAGAGGAGACATGTGAGTCTTTGGGACATGTTCTACATTCATCTCCACTAGATCTTGGAGTACCTTTTTTAGCAGTGTGGAGTAGTTTACCACCTTTGGAGGGTGTATCTTTCATCTTCAACATGGGGACACTTGAGCAGTTTTCAAAGACTTTATTCATCCTGAGTTTTTTTCATACATCTTCCCTTCATGATTGGGGAGACTTCATGGATACACCTTTGGTTTTGTTTCATCCTAAGGGGAGGAATGTTGTTCGACGTTCATGGAGTAGTTTCTTCATACATCATCAAGCTTCTATCATTGGTGCTTATTCTACATTGAGGGGGGGATTTTAAGCTTCTCTTCTTCTCTTATATGGGGGGGACTTTTTCTTCACATGGGGTTTTGTTCCTCACATACTTCTATGAGAGTTACTTGTATAGTTTTCATCTCTCTTTTGGGGGAGGGTTTTTTCCCATTGTGTTTTCCTCTCTTTCCCCACTTTGTGAGATATTTCATTGCATTGGTTTGCATGCATTTGCATTTGTACATGGGTACCTAACATGGCCTCGTAGCTGGGACCCATCTTGCATTTCTTAGTTGCATTGTAGACTTAAGTGTATTCCCCTAAGTTGCACTTAAGGGGAGTGTTGGTGTAAATAATTATTCATCTTGGATATTATTACACTTTACTTAAATTTACTTAGGAAATGCATTTCATAGTAGTTTGGTTATGAGACACTTGGGGGTTTGTGCCACATTGGGATAGTGTGTGTAGGAGAATTTCCACCTTTTATGGTCTTGATCTTGTTACTACTCTATCATATCCACTTATTGTGGAGTGATAATTCCACCTTCGGTGGGTGATCCACCTCATGTGGAATATTTTATTGTTTCTCCTACATACCACACCTATTTCCTACCTACCCTTGTTTCTTATTGAGCCACATGTCATGTTTGTGTGCTCACATATCCATATAGCCTTGCCTATATATGCAGGCTCATATTCATTGTATGTATCACTATTGATCTTTTGATCATCTATCTATTAATGAGAATATAGTTCATTCTTGTCCTATATCTTGTCTCTCTATTTTGTACATTTCATTGAGCTCTTGATCTTGGAAAAATCTCAAAAGGTGGCAGCTGGGCGGTGGTTGGGCGGCAGGCAACCAAGCTTGGTGGCCAGCAGGAGCTTGGCGGCCGGTGGGGTTTCAAGGCAGCGGGACCTAGGCGGCCAATGGGTGGGTTTTCGGGTGGTGATAGTAGTGATAGCGGGCTGGTCCCAGGCGGCCGATGGCTTGTTGGCTGCTGGCGGGGCCCGAGCTACTGGCGACTTGCTGGTTGCTAGCGAGGTCTGAGCTGCTGGCGGCTCTCGAGCTGCTAGTGACTCCTAGACTGCCAACAGAGACCGCGAGGGATGGCCCCAATGGTTAACAAATTTTCAGCAGTCGATGGAGTCTGGATCGGCCTAGGTAAGTCATAAAACTACCAAAAAAAATATTTCTCGATCTACGTGCCCAAGGTCGTACGGCCTAGGGCCTATATTTTTTTTGCCTCCAGAACACCTAACTCTAAAATAAGTCAAATTTTATATCAAAATTCATGGAAACAACTTCCTGAATCCAACCATGAGGTCCTTTTAGCACCAAAATGTACCAAAAAATGGAAAAAAGCAACTACACAAACCCCGGAATACACAAATCTAAAGAACAAGGCCCAAAATCTCTCATGAAGAGAACAGGGGCATGCAAATCTCTAGCTCTAATACCATATTGGAGTTGAGGAAAAATCAACTCTACAGCTCCCAAAGATCACCTGCATGCAAACCTATCATAGAAGGAGAGAAGCAAAAAAGTTATGGAGGCCAGAATTTAGAGATCCAGAAAAGAGGAGTCATATTGATTGTGCAACAAGAATGCAATTCAATAATTACAATTGTTATGAAAATACAAAGAGAGAATCCTTATAAGAGGATACTCGAAACCCTAAAGAATTATAAGATTCCTAAGTTTAGCTTAAGCATAGAGTATAATAGACTAATAACTAAATCAATAATTATTAGCTAATAAAAGATTAATCTAACAATTAATTATATTCTGGATTGAAAGGTTTTGTTTCACTTATGTTTGGATCCCTATTGATTTGAATCTATCAGTTCTCCAAAATGGTACTTTTATTGCAAAAACAAAATCATGCCAACCAATTGACCTCACGTTTTGTGAAATGTATGAAAAATAGGCCAAAATATTCTCTAATGGACCTTCTACATCTATTATATTCAGTTTACCCATTGCCCACCAAGATGCAATTGCTAGTATTATATCTACAGCAAAAAAAAACTAGACTCATGAGCACATGAAAGGCAAGGAATTCTGTAAAACTAATCATACTATCTTTTCAATCATCCTATCCTTCACCACAAAGGAAAATAGGAAACTGTTGACATTTTTCTGTCAACTAAGCTGCAGATCTAATCTGAGAAATCCAAAGCTTTTCCACATAACCTTCGTGTTATGTGCATCTGCATAACCTACGCGTTATGCACATTTTTGTTGGAAAAGTGCAAAGAGGGCCCTTTTGCCTTTCTATCCCTATGATTTCTAAAGAATTCTAATTCATCTTTGACTGACTAAGGTGGTCAAAGCCACTTAAGGCTATTGGCTGGAGGGTTCCCTATCGTTGGCAGGCCGGCCTCAATGTTCATTCTTAGCAGCTGGTGATAAGGCTATTTTGTTATCCCGCGAGGCAAAAGTTGTCAAAGAAAGGGCCATATGGGATAAGGCCCAAAGGGCCAGAACAAGGTTCTCTTCTTATCTCACGACCGAGTGAAAGTTCAAAGTGACATCATGCAGGGTAAGGAAACAAAGAAAGAGGGGCTTCTCCTATTGTCCCACTATAGGTTAGGCGCAAAGGAAAAGGTCCCATGGGATAAGATCAATAGGCCATTTTGTTATCCCGCAAGGCAAAAGTGATCAATCAAGGGGTCGTGTGGGATAAGGCCAGAAAGTTTTTTATTTGTTATCCCCTGGCGGATTGAAAGGAAATCAAATGGTCTTGCGAGATAAGAGAAAGCAAAGAGGAGGTCTCTCCCACCACACCACAATGGAAATAAATGCCTAGGTGATGCCCTACGGGGTAAGCAAAAGGTTAGGCGGGTGGCTTCCTCATTGTCCTGTAGGAAGTTTCAAGGTTTCAAGGGGTCCTTGTGAGATAAAACAATGAAGAGGGGGTTGTTCCCTGCTATCCCATGAGTATTTTTATGGATGCAGCGATACCTTGCGGGGTAAACATAGAAGGGTGTCGGTAGTGTTTCCGATACCCCGCAAGGTAAAAGCAAAGAGTCAAAGGGCTTTGTGGGGCAAATAAATAGAATGAATAAGGTTTCCACGCTATCCCATAGGGGATTTCAGGGAACAAAATTGGCATGTGGGGTAAGATATACGGAAGGAAGGGGTGTTCCTTGCTATCACACATGGTTGATCAGGCCGCCGCTAGGAGGTCACAAGGCAAAGTGATGCAGAGGCCTCCTTACACCTAAGGACAAGTCCAAAAGGTTAGAGTCTGACCCTTCAAATGTTAAAATGACCCTACAACAAAGGACTCCACATCTTAAGGTTTACAACTACTCTCCACTACTCAAGCCTAACATCTACTCAAGATGAGTAAAAGGCTTCAACTTCTCAAACATGCCTTACTAGTGACTCTTTCTCTTAGGGATTTTAAATTTTCCCAATAAATGTCATCTAGGAACTATTCCAAGCATTTTTTTTGGGCTTAGGCATTGATTCCTTATACCTCCTTTGGAAACCTACCCCTTAGGCTAGTAGCCCTCGTATACCGGTATTTTGCCTTTAACTCCAAAATATTCCACACACTTTGAAAAAATACTCACCATTCTAGATACCCTTTTGGGAGTTACATTCATCCCCAAAATGGGTTGGTAAGATCTGCAACCTAAAGGTCTGGTCCCCTTAGAAGCCTAGAGACCTAATTAGAGCGATTAGGCCTAATTTACAAAGCAAACCCCTTTACCGGTATCCCAAATTCAAAGAAAAATTTATGAGAATGTGGGTGATGGTGAATAACTTCTAATTCTAGGGTTACATGCCTAGAATCCACCTCTATAACATTTTAGGATAATTGTCCTAAATCTTGTCCTAGGTAGTCACATAGAGATGCCTACCTAATTTTGCTTCTTTCTCCACACAATCAAGTCTCCCTTGCAAAAAACCATGAAAAATATAAATTAAAAAGGCCTACCTTGCATTCCACCAAAGGAAGAGTCTTCTAGTGGACTAGAATGCAAGATGAGGCCATTTTTATCCAAAACCCTCTCCAAACCATCACTTTCTAGGTTACAGTCAGAAAAATGGAGGGTTCTCTCCACTCAGAAACAATTAGAACCTCAAACCACCACCAAAAAAAACCTACTTCATACCTCTATCTAATCCATGAATTATGTGCTTCAATCCAATCCTTACAGGCACGTGCAATCAATGCAAGGACATAAATTGTGGGAAAACTTTAGTATTTTTGTGTTCTATTGTTTCACAACTTCACAAAATAACATCAACCACCTTGGGAATCATGTCCAAAAGGTTTATAAAAATCCCCAATGGTTTCCAACCTAATTTGGAGGAGGTTGGAGCCGTTGAAAGGCTTCCCCAACTGCATTTCAAAAAGTTGCACTTTTGCACTCAAAAGTTGCACTTTCTAAAAGTTGCAATTTTGCAAATTTGCACAAAATGTTGTCACACTTGCTAAGGTTGGGATCCAAACACCTGGATCAACCAAACACCCCTAAAACATGTCAAAAACCTATCAAACACAAAACTAAATCATTTACTACCCCTATTGACCACATTGTCCCAATTGGCTTATCCAATTTGCCTAATTGGTGACATAGGCTTACATGGTGGGGCTTATTCTTGCATAAACATAGGACACACTAAGACACTACAATGATCCTAGTATTCATCCTTAGAGCCATGATTGGAATGTTGATGAGGCTTCCCTGCACCATACTCCCCGGAAGAAGAGATCTCAAGCCCACTTGAGATCAGAGTTTGTAAGTTTGCACCATGGTTGGAAATTTGTTCATTTGTCATCCAAACTACCTCAGAGTCTGGTTTGTTGATAGGGAGGCAACCTAGTTTTCCATCAATTTGGTTTCTTTGATGGTTTTCTTCTATCCCTTTTCGGGTTCCAATTCTACCCCTCCAGACTTCTAAGGGCTTCCCTACCATTTGTTTGCTTATCTCACCTTCCTCAAGCTCACAAAGTAAGTTTGTTCACTAAATCCTTGCAGGGGTTTAGGACACACACACATTCACTCTCTTTTTGCAAAACCACCCATCTTGTTTGCTTTAGAAAACTTTTCCCTATGGTTACACAATGTCTCATTTTCAGGCTTGTAGCCTTCTGGATCTTTTCCCAGTTCTCAACAGTTTCCTTCCCCTCCAAGTTATCTCCTTCAAATTACTGATACCTAGCCGGACTGTCACCAAGCTCGCCTAGGCTTAGTATGCAGAAATAGTGATTGCCATTTCTTGGTCTCTCTCAAATGAAAACCTAATGTACATTTTTGGCTCTATTTGACAATCTCCAAAGATATTGTGGAGTTTCAAGTTAGAGCCATTTGATTATTGCAAACATGAAACAAAAACTAAAAAAGGAAAGCTTTATTTATAGATCCTGAATTTATTCACAGGTTCAAACCAACAACTCACAAAATAGAGAAATGAAAAAATTACATTAACAACATACATGAAACAAATAGAAATGAAACTCTAATTGAAAACCAGAAAATGGACTTCTCTATTGCATTCCAGAAAACCAAAAAGTGTTCTTCGAGGCAATCGATAAACAATGATCAATGATTCATGATCAAAGATCCATAATTAACCATTCGTCATTAGCCTCTTACAGATGCCCGTTGGGTCTTTTTATACATAATCCTCTGTTTGGAACTCCTCCTATTGGACGAGATAAATCTCATTACCAACGGTCACTATTTGCAACTGCACCAACGGTTTGAAATTTAACCATCTGTGATGGTCTGTATTCATGAGAAACACAATATCCTAATCATCTGATCTTCCTTGATCTCTTTCTGCGCTCTACCACGTGGCACCCCCTGATTGGCTCTAGGGTCCCTATCCTACCACCTTAGCACGACCTCACTAACTACCCAGAATGAATCTCTCTTGTCGAGCCCCACCTTGGTCACCAAGTTGCATAGGATAACCTTCGTGCATCTCGCCATAGTGGTATAGCGACAATCATCTGATCATCCCAGACTTGCTCACTCATTAACTTGCCTAAGCTGCTAACTAGTCAGGCCCCACTAGCTGGTTCCCAAGCCACAATGGATAATGTTCATGCATCTCCATCATGTGATATAGCAACAATCATTGATCCACCTTCAACCTGCACGGTCTTTAACTTGCTTCTTTTTGCACGTGCTTTGTCGCCAAGCCGCAGAGATTATTTGGTGATCATCTTCCCATTGCAGTATAGCAACAATCGTAGGATCATCCACGATCATCATCCGAATATAGGTCAAGTTAATCATCGGGGTAACTTGAAACTTCTCTTTCCGATACCCGATACAACCACTCCAAACTCTGGTGAACTCGTCAAGGTAAGACTTGCCGATCGGGGTAGGTCTTGCCGATAAGAGACATTTAAAAACTTCAATTAAACAACCATACAAATGGACTAGAGTCAGTCCTTATGTATTTACATGACCAATGGAAGGTCCCACAAGCCAAAATTGGTTAAGGGCATTTCAACCCTTAGGTGCTTCTGCACCATTTGTCCTGCCAAGCCACCAAGTACTCAATGTACTCCTTGTTACTTGTCTTCTTTGTGACTCTAGTGTCTAACACTTTTCTCAACTTAGGTGATTCATGCCTTGGAATGTCATTGTCTGTTGCAACTTGCATAGGTTCCTCCCCTTCATTGCCACTACCTTTGAAAAGTGTAAGATCACACACATTAAAAATGGGTGGTAATCCAAGATCAAGAGGAAGTTAGATTTCATAGGCATTTTGTCCACATTTCTTCAAAATCTAACATGGTCCAATCTTCCTCTGCATGAGTTTGGTGTGCTTACCCTTTGGGAGTCTCTCCTTCTTCAAATGTACCCATACCAAATCCCCAACACTAAACTACACATCCCTCATTAGCATAAGCCTTCTACTTCACTGCAGACTATTGGAGATGAGATTTTACTTCGTCATGCACCTCCTTGATGGCTGATGCAAAAGCTTCACCTTCTGCACTAATGGGCTCTTCCTTGGGAAAATCCCTTAACTCCAATACTCCCCTTGGGTGGATGCCATACACAATTTGGAAAGGAGACTTCCCTATGCTCCTATTGATAGTGTCATTGTATGAGAACTCTGCTTGTGACAATATATTGTCCCATTTTTCTCCATGTTGCCTTGTCAAACACCTTAATAGGTTTCCCAATGACCTATTGACAACTTCAGTTTGCCCATCCATTTGAGGATGGTAGGCTAATGAGAAAGCTAGATTAGTTCCCAACTTCTTCCAAAGAGTCCTCCAAAAGTGACCTATGAACTTCACATCTCTGTCTGAAATAATGTTTAGAGGCAATCCATGTATCCAGACTATTTCTTTGAAGAATAGGTTTGCAACATATGAGGCATCACAAGAAGTCTTACATGGAAAGAAATGAGCCATTTTACTAAATCTATCCACCACTAAAAAGACACTATTGAATCCTCTCCTTGTGCTAGGCAAACCCAACACAAAGTCCATACTTATGCTCTCCCATGGCCTAGAAGGAATGGGTAAGGGCTGATACAAACCTACATTAGTGGACTTCCCCTTGGCTTTCTGACATATTACACACATCTCCACAAACTTCCTTACATCTGTCTACAACTTAGACCAATAATAGTGTCTCTTCACAAGGTCTATAGTCTTTTCAAGGCCAAAATGACTTGCCATAGCTCCACAATGCTTCTCCCTAATGATATTTAACCTCATGGAAAACTTAGGAATACACAACTGTCCTCCTTTAAATAACAATCGATCTTGTATCAGAAATTCAGAAATTTCAATATGATACCTCTCACCAAAGGTTTCACATACCTTGTATATCTCTCCAAAGTTTTCATCAGCATCATACATACTCTTCAAGGAATCAATACCAACACTCTCCATCTTAATTTGGTTGACAGTTAAGACACTCCTGCTCAAAGCATCTACAACTTTGTTCTTTACCCCCTTCTTGTGTTTAAGGGTGAAGGTGAAGGCTTTTAGGGTCTCTACCCACTTCATGTGTTGGTGGTTTATCTTCTCTTGGCTATTTATAAAACTGAGTGCCTGATTATCAATAAAAACTATGAACTCTTTAGGCAATAAATAGTGCCTCCACTTCTTCAAGGACTAAACCAAAGCATACATCTCCAAGTCATACGATGAGTATCTTTTCTTGGCATCATTTAGCTTCTCACTTAAAAAAACAATAGGCCTTCCTTCCTAACTGAGCATTGCCCCAATAGCCACGTGGCTTGCATCACATTCTACTTGAAATATCTTGTTGAAATCTGGTAGGGCAAGGACTGGTTGTTCTGCACCCTTCTTCTTCAATGCTTCAAATGAATCATCTGCCTCTTTGGTCCAGCTGAACCTGCACTTTTGTCCTCCCTTTATGGTGTCAAGCATGGGTGCATAAACATGACTAAATCCTCTTATGAACTTCCTATAAAAAGTTACTAAACCATGGAAGCTCTGGACATCATTCATAGTCTTAGGTGTTGGCTAAGATAGTATAGCACTTACCTTCTCTTGGTCCATTTTCAACTCACCTTGTGAGATTAAAAAGCCCAAGTAGACGATCTCCTCCTACATGAAAAAACACTTATCCAAATTGATCATTAGTTACTCTTCGTGTAACCTCTTGAGAACCATATCTATATGTTTGAGGTTCTCTTCCCTTGTGTGACTGAAGATCAAGATATGATCTAGGTATACTATGACAAAATTTCCTATAAACTCCACCAAGATCTCATTCATCAACCTCATAAAGCTACTAGGGCCATTGGACAACCCAAATGGCATGAATTTCCACTCATATAACCCCTCATTGGTTTTAAAAGTTGTTTTCCATTCATCCCTTGACCTTATTCTAATTTGATGGTATCCACTTTTTAGATCCATTTTGGTGAAATGTTTAGCACTCCCCAAGCAATCAAGCAAATCCTCTATCCTAGGGATTGGGAACCTATACCTTATAGTTATCTTGTTGATGGCCCTTGAGTCTATGCAGAACCTCCAAGTACCTTCTTTCTTGGGTGCAAGGACAACAGGTACTGCACATGCACTTAAGCTCTTGCCAATTAGGCCTGATTCAAGCAACTCTTCCATCTGCCTTGCCATTTTTGCATTCTGGTCTGGAGTGAGTTTGTAGGCTACTTTGTTTGGGAGAGTAGATCTAGGGATCATATCTATGCAATGACTGATGTCTCTCACTAGTGGTAGAGATCTTGGCATTCCATCTGAGATGATGCCTTGATGCTTATCAAGCAACTATCTGACTGTAGGGTCCATGTGCTTTTGTCCTCCTTCTTTCTCTTCTGCAAACTGCTCTTTCCTTTTCACCTTGGGACTAGGCATGAGGGCATAGCAAACTTCACCTTTTTCTGTAATCTCCTTCATGAACTATTTTCCTTCTACCATCAACACTTTGGCATCTTTCTCTTTCGATTCCATCTCTTCCTCTATCAGAGGTAAGAGTTATATCACCTTACCATCCTTGGTGATTGAATAGGTGTTTGTCACCCCATCATGATGAGATTTCAGGTCATACTGCCATGGTCTCCCAAACAAGAGATGGCATGCATCCATCTTGGCTATATCAAATAGAAATCTATCCTTGTATGATCCAATCTGAAACTTCACCCAAGCCTGCTCTTCTACCATAGATTGCTAACCTTGGGTGAGCCATGAGACCTTGTAGGGGTAAGGATGTGGTAGCTTTCTAAGTTTAATCTTTTCTACCATTTCGAGTGATACAAAATTTTTAGTAGATCTGGAGTCTATCAAGACCTTTCATATCTTTCCTCCTACCTTGTAAGTGGTTTTGAAAGGAGATTTCCTTTGTGTAGGCTCCTTGTTAGGTACCTTCATGGTGGTTACTACTCTCCTCATCATCAAAGCCTCTCCACTTTTAGGGTAGCCATATCTATTAGGAGCATTAACACTTTGATAAGTGTTTGCACTTGCCACACTTTGACAATCAGATTCCTACACCAAATTGCTTCTCCTTTCTCCCATGGAGCTAGAAGCCTTCTCCGGACACCTATTGGCCATGTACCCTTCTTGGTTGTAGTTATAGCATCTAGGAGGTCCTCTGCCTTGGGATCTTCCTCTAGAGGGTGGTCTTCTAGCACTAAAGTTCCCTCTTGGATTGTAGCCCCCTCATTGGGTGTAACCTCTCTCTCCTCTATTGCCTTCTTGGCTAGAATATGATGAATAATGATGAACAACAAATACCCTAACTGGTACTGAGAGGGGGGGTGAATCAGTACATACAAAAACTTCTCTACAACTTATCAAGTTAAAACAATGCTAACCAGTTGTCTTTATTACTGAACTTAACCATGGCAATACGGGTTAAACATACTAAGACTTCAGACAACATAAACCGGTAAAACTGAACACTTCAAATACATTCAATACTTGATAAATACTTCACCCATAAACTTATGCATGTGGTATATCAACAATACCATAACCATTAGCTCTGCATGCATAATCACTCAAATAAAGAATTCTTAATCATCACATGAAAAATGCACAGCTCATGACACACAGATTTTTCACGTGGAAACCCAAATGGGAAAAACCATGGTTGGGATGAATACCCACAAGCTTGTTTTGAACTCTTTTGAAGCTTGCTCTGTTAGGAGCCTAGTCCGGTTAAAGACTTTACAATAAGGTTCTACTAGGAATCGATCCTGTTAAAGATCACCCAGTTAAGGGATGGCTATATACCCTATTAAAAGTTGAAACCCTGTTAAAGGTTACCTCGCTAGAGGATTTAAAGAACTCAATGAACTTGAGTCACCTGGTTAGAGGATTTACAGTAAGCCTGTTAAAGCTACCCGGCAAACGGATTTTCCTTATGTTGAAATGGTTAGAAGACAATAGGTAAAACTCTAATCTGATAACAACACTATATGCTAAGGTGGATCCTTTTTAGTTCCTGTACTCTATAATCACACTCTGAAATTTTCACTCACTCATTTGGAAAGTATCTCATCACTCAGATACATACACAACTTTTTCCAACAACAACAATATCAAAATCATCGACCTTATAGATAAGAATTAGGTCGGTAACACAAACCCTAAACCCTAAGCATCTTAGGTTTACAATTACAAGCGGTCCAATTCTGACCGTCCAAACACTTTTCATAGAATGAAATAATCTCAAATAGATCACAAGTCATTTTGCATCATCCATTCTTCACCGCACATAGAAATCAATAACCCATCACGCTTTCTTCTCATACCGCTAAGAAGAATGTTCATTCCCGAGGTAGACATTTAATGCAATCGATCTTCACATTCAAGATCCTCAAGGAAATCCTTCATGTGCACAAAACTGACATGGCATTTCAATCTCATTCTTATTTCTTAGCTAACTCATCACAGAATATCATCGGTTCCATCGCACAAGCTAGATTGCCAAACCGGAAACCCTAAAGTTGAGACTACCAACCGATAGTCACACTTAGTAAAACCCTCACACCGATTCACTACATCTCTTCATACCGGTGTACCTATTTGAACACATATTGACATCAATGACAACATACTTTATCACCGCTTCATCATATGCCAACAATCTCCCCCTTTGGCATTGATGGAAATACTTAGTGTAGCATTGCAATTATAAAAATCATAGACCAGTGCATCTAAAATATCTTCATTAGATATCTTCTCCCCTATCATCTCCCCCTTTGACAACATTGCCAAAGTGGAGGCACAAGCTTCCATACTCCACTATGTTGCTCCCCCTATGGAGTAGCATCCTTCAACACATCAATCCTGAAAGATTTGTCACTATGATACATGATTGATGTGGAGCACACATCTTTAGTTTACTTCATGAAGGGGCAAAACCCATAATTCACCTCTCAAATAGGTAAATGTAGTCTTCGGTAAGGGCTTAGTGAATATGTCTGCTAGCTACTCCTTACTGGAAACATGTTGTAATATGACCTCTTTGTTTTGAATCTTCTCTCTCAAGAAATGATACTTGAGCTCAATGTTCTTAGATATAGCATGCAATATTGGATTCTTGGAAATATTGATTGTACTAGTATTATCACAAAAAATAATCAGTTGTTCAGATATAGGTACTTTGAAGCCATTCAGTACATGCTTCATCTAGATTGCCTGAGTATAGTTCATAAATGCTGCCACATATTCTGCTTTAGCTATAGACTGAGAAATACAACTTTGCTTTTTGCTTGTCCAGGAGACTAGTCTTCCACCAAGGAAGAATGCTCCACTGGTTGTGTTGTTCTGGTCATCCACATTACCTGCCCAATCTGCATCGGTAAACACTTTGAGATTAAAATCACCATTGTATGGATACCACAATCTATAGTCAACAATCCCTTTCAGGTATCTAAGAATCCTCTTTACCGCTACCAAGTGGGATTCTCTTGAACTCTTCTAAAAATGAGCTACTATGCCCACTGCATGAGCAATATTTGGTCTGTTGTGCACCACATAGTGCAGCTTACCGATAATTGACCGGTACTCCTTCTCATTCACCAATGCTGAATCATCTTCATTAGTCAGTTTACAGTTGGTCACCATCGGTGTACCAACCGGTTTGCTCTCCTCCATGCCAAAGGTCTTGAATACCTCTTTGACATACTTTGACTGGGTAATAAAGATACCCTCTTTCATTTGTTGAATCTGTATACCAATGAAGAACTTTATCTCTCCAATCAGAGACATCTCAAACTCTTTCTTCATTTCATCTACAATGGCATGACTCATTTCATCATCTCCTCCAAATATTATGTCATCTACAAATACTTCACAAATCAGAATCTGATCACCTTCAGATATCAGGTATATGTTACTGTCCTCACTTGTTCTCTAAAATCCTATTTTCACAAGATGAGAGTGTAACCGTTCATACCATGCCCTTGGTGCTTGTTTCAATCCATACACAACCTTGTGTAATCTACACACCATGTTACTATCTTCTGATAAGGCAAACCCATCCAGTTACTCAATATACACTTCCTCTTCTAGGATTCCATTCAAGAATGCATACTTCACATCCATCTAGTATACCTTAAATCCCTTGAATGCTGCAAATGCAAGTAGCATTCGGACACCTTCCAGTCTAGCCATAGGAGAAAAGGTTTCTCCATAGTCTTCTCCCTCTTCCTGAGCATATCTAATTATGCCGCTTGCCTTATTACTTGTTAACTCACCTACTACAAGCAAGGCATCTCGCTCGGCCCGAGGAAGTTACAACCCTTGACGAATTAAAGCACCTAGGTGTGTAGTGGAGGGACCATTACTAAAGAATTGAGTTCCCTAAAGAAAAAATTGAGTTCGGGACCCAGATAGACAAACATCCTCTGACCCCGTCCCTTGCATACAAGTCTTGCCTTATTCCTCACAACTATGCCTTCTTCATTTATCTTATTCCTGAAGACCCATTTGGTACCTATGACATTCTTATGTTCTAGTCTAGGTACCAAATACCATGTTGCATCCTTTTCTATCTGGTCTAGCTCCTCTTCCATTGCCTTAATCTAGTCTTCATCTGTAAATGCTTCTCTAAAAGTCTTGGGATCCAATTTATAAATCATGCAAGAGTTTTCTTTCACCTTTCTTTTTGTGAGTATCCCTATATCTTTATCTCCTATGATCTTCTTTGGATCATGACATAGTTTTACATATCTAGGAATGACTCTAGCTGGTTTTGCTTGCTTCTCCTCCTCTTCTTCACTTACTTCTTCTTCTGCAACTTCTACTGGTATAGGAACATTAAGGTATTTACTTGTTTCTTTCTTAACCGGTTCCCAGAAGGCTATACCCGGTTCATCTTCCACTCTCTCGCTATAGGTTTCCTCAGGTTCCTCAGGGGATTCATCAACCCTGACATTGATACTCTCAACATTTTTTTGTGTTCTATTGTTGTAACACTAGAGAGCTTTACTCTTAGGGGAATATCCCAAAAATATTCCTTCATTACATTTAGCATCAAACTTGCTCAGATGCTCACCTCTCTTGATGTAACACTTACTGCCAAATACTTTAAAATAACTCATAGTGGGAATCTTCCCGGTCCAATACTCATAAGGGGTTTTATTTTTACCTTTCTTGATGAGTACCCAGTTCATAGTAAAGACTGCAGTGCTCACCGCTTCTCTCCAAAAAGTGTGAGCAACCTTTCCTTGGATCAGCATTGTTCTAGCCTCATCAACTACAATCTTGTTATTCGTTTCTGCTATGTCATTATGTTGTGGTGTCCTTGGGCCAGACAACTACCTCTTGATATTGCTATCTTCATAGTCCTTGTTGAGTTCATCATAAGTGAACTCACCTCCTTGATCAGTTTTTAGGCATTTTATCTTTTGACCACTTTCATTCGCTACTAATGCTGGAACTTTCCAAATGCCTCAGACTTGTCTTTCAAGAATGTGACCCACATCATTCTTGAGTAGTCATCAGTAAGAATCATGAAATACCTATCTCCCTGAATACTTCTAGTTTTCATAGGACCACACAAATCGGTATGCACAAGATCAAGTAAGTTTTCTGCTGAAAAAGACTTACCTTTGTAAGTTGAGGAAGGCATCTTCCCAAGTTGGAATTCTCTGCATAAAGCATTCTCTGGTTTGTTCAACAAAGGCAATCCTATTACTGCTTTGATCTTACTAGCCTTTACAATATTATAGAAGTTCATATGACAAAGTCTCCTATGCCATATCCAACTGTCATCAAACTTTGCCATCAGACACCGACTAATCTTGGCATTTAGCTGAAACAAGTTACCTCTGGTCTTCTTACCGAGGGCAATAAGTTCACCACTCTTTCCAATTATACTACAAACTCCACCTTTGAACTCTAGAATGAGACCTTTATCATTTAGTTGAGCAACACTCAATAGGTTATGCTTAAGACCTTCTACCCAGTAGACATCATCCACACTGCTCTTTCCATTCAGTGAAATGGATCATTTTCCTTTTACCAAGCATGGTGCATCTTTGGCAAATCTGACAACACCTCCATCATATTCTTCTAGAGACAAAAACTTTCCCCAGTCACCAGTCATGTGGTGAGAACAACCACTATCAATAATCCACTCATTAGAGTTGTCAATGCGAGAGACAAGTACTTTCTTGTCAGACACTTCTTCCTTTACAGCTACAAACACTATGTCCTCATTCTCTTCATCCTTGGATTCTTCATTAGTAACACCTTCATCCACTGCAACAAGACAATTTCTTCTATTTCCTCCTTTATACTTTCTAAACCTTTTTGGTTTATCCTTATTGTCATTGTTAGGGCAGTTAATAGCTATATGTCCTATCTTATTGCAGGAAAGAAATTTTAAAGGAATCTTACCTCTGTATTTTCTAGTGCCTTTTGGAAGCTTCTTGGCAAGAAGAGCTTCAAACTCCATCAAAATCTCTTCATCATCCATATCTCTGCATTGCCTGGATTCATAACCGATACTTACTTCTTTTCCTTTTCTAGTTGGTACAACAGATGCTCTAAAGGTTGACTCAGTCTTCTGAACACTGCCATCATAGCTACTCAACTCATATGCAGTCAATTTTGCAATGATAGAGTCTAAGGATACCTTGGTTTTATCAATAGACCTTAACTCCTGAATAGTAACAACTCTAATTGCATAGACCAGTAAAAATGATCTCAAAACTTTACTGACAATGGTGACATCTTCAATTGTTCCACCAGTGCTCTTGATATCTCCAACCACAATCTTGATCCTTATGCCATATTGTTGAATGGTTTCACCTTCAACCATCCTCATGTCATCAAATTTTCCTCTAAGGCTCTCTTCCTTATCTTGCTTGACATGCTCATGACCGTCATAAATAGTTTCCAATGTGTCCCATACATCTTTAGGAGTGTCCTTATCTTGTACATCAATGAACTCAATATCGGACAAAATGCTAATAAGGGCTTCCATAATTTGCCCATTTTCTTGAATCTCTCTTTTTTGATCATCGATTAGAGTGCCAGTGGGGATTACATAGACATTCTAAACATAGCTCCAGTATTGAGAACCCAAACTCTTGATATAGATCTTCATTCTATCCTTCCATATTTTGAAGTTATCTCTATTGAACTTAGGACCTTCCCTCTTCATCATTATGGTAGGATCTTTTACCTCAAGCGATTAAGCTTATATCACCGATGACTTGGAGTTGCACTGATACCAATTGATGAATAATGATGAACAACAAATACCCTAACTGGTACTGAGAGGGGGGGTGAATCAATACATAAAAAAACTTCTCTGCAACTTATCAATTTAAAACAATGCCAACTGGTTGTCTTTATTACTGAACTTAACCATGGCAATACCAATTAAACACAGTAAGACTTCACACAACATAAACTGGTAAAATTGATCACTTCAAATACATTCAATACTTGATAACTACTTCACCCATAAACATATGCATGTGGTATATCAGCAATAACATAACCATTAGCTCTGCATGCATAATCACTCAAACAAAGAATGGTTAATCATCACATGAAAAATGCACAACTCATGACACACATATTTTTCACATGGAAACCCAAATGGGAAAAACCATGGTGGGGATGAATACCCACAAGCTTGTTTTGAACTCTTTTGAAGCTTGCTCTCTTAGGAGACTAGTCTGGTTAAAGACTTTACAATAAGGTTTTGCTAAGAACCGATCATGTTAAAGATCACCTGGTTAAGGGATGGCTATATACCCTATTAAAGGTTGAAACCCTCTTAAAGGTTACCTCACTAGAGGATTTAAAGAACTCAATGAACTTGAGTCACCTGGTTAGAGGATTTACATTAAGCTTGTTAAAGCTACCCGGCAAAGGGATTTTCCTTCTGTTGAAATGGTTAGAAGACAACAGGTAAAACTTTGATCTAATAACATCACTATGTACTAAGGTAGATCCTTTTCAGTTCCTCTACTCTACAATCACACTCTGCATTTTTCACTCATTGGTCTAGCAAGTATCCCATCACTCTAATACATTCACAACTTTTACAAACAACAACAATATCAAAACTCATCAACCTTATAGACAACAATTAGGTCAGTAACACAAACCCTTAAGCATCTTAGGTTTACAATTACAAGTGGTCCAATCCTAACCATCCAAACACTTTTCATAGAATGATACAATCTCAAACGATCACAAGTCATTCTGAATCATCCATTCTTAACCGCACATAGAAATCAGTAACCCATCATGGTTTCTTCTCATACCGCTAAGAAGAATGTTCATTCCTGAGGTAGACATTTAATGCAATTGATCTTCACATGCAATATCCTCAAGGAAATCCTTCACGTGCACAAAACTAACATGGCATTTCGATCTCATCTTTATTTCTTAGCTAACTCATCACAAAATATCATTGGTTACATCACACAAGCTAGATTGCCAAATTGGAAACCCTAAAGCTGACACTACCAATCGGTAGTCACACTTAGTGAAACCCCGACACCAGTTCACTACATCTCTTCATATTGGTTGACCTGTACCACTTCCAAGCTTCATACTAGTGCATACCGATGTACCTACTTGAACACATATTAGCATCAACGATAACATAATGTGTCACCACTTTATCATATGCCAACAAAATCACCTTGATATCCAAAACCATTTCCTCTTTGTCTGAAAGGGCCTCTTCCCCCTCTTTGTTGTCTCCCTTTACCTCTGCCATTTTGTTCATTCCTTCTCTTCAACTTCTCCTCCACCTTGAGTGCCAACTGAAAGAACTTTTGTACTTTCTCTAGGATGTGGAGATTCAAATCTTCTTGGATTGTAAATCTCAACCCATTGAGATATCTTGCCACCTTCTCATCTTCACTCTCTTTCGCCTTGGACCTCACACACAACTTCATGAACTCCTATGTATAGGAACTCACGTTCATCTCCTTCTGCTTCAAGTTTTGTCTTCTCCTATGCAATTTAACATTATAGTCCATTGGGACATAGGCTTCTTTCACCAAAGCCATCATCTTCTTCCATGTAGCCACTCTTCTCTTTCCCTCTTTCACCCTCTCATCTTGGATGAAAGTCCACCAAGTTAGTGCATCCCCTTTCATTTTGGATTAGGCCATCTTCACCCTCTAGTCCTCTGGTATGTCTTCACTTTCAAAAAAATTATCCAAGGAGTCTATCCACTCCATCATTGTATCAGGCTCCATCTTGCCTGCAAACACTAGAAGATCCATCTTCACATCCATTTTTCTTCTTTCCATGGACTTGAGGACACTCATCAGGGGTATTTGGTTTGTAGGAACCTCTAGTTCTTCCTGCCTAGGGATCTCCTCTTCATCCGCTTCTTCTCCAAAGTCTCTCTCTCCCCTCTCCACTTTGTCCTTCAACCAGTCCATCTCATTTCTCAAGGCCTAATTCTCAGCCCTGACTGCTCTGCTCTCTACCATCTTCTTCTTCACTAGGACATTCAACTCAACATTGGTCATTCTTGAAGGTACATCTTGGGATCCCTCTTCTTCTGACATCTTGTCTTCTCCTTCTATCCAAAGAACACTCTTATTCTCTGATACCACTTGATGTAGAGGCCTCCTTACACCTAAGGACAAGTCCAAAAGGTTAGAGTCTGACCCTTCAAATGTCAAAATGACCCTACAAGAAAGGACTCCATATCTTAAGGTTTACAACTACTCTCTACTACTCAAGCCTAACATCTACTCAAGATGAGTAAAAGGCTTCAACTTATCAAACATGCCTTATTGGTGACTCCTCTTAGGGATTTTGAATTTGGCCAATACATGACATCTAGGAACTATTCCAAGCATTGGTTTTGGGCTTAGGCATTGATTCCTTATACCTCATTTGGAAACCTACCCCTTAGGCTAGTAGCCCTCCTATACTGGTATTTTTCCTTTAACTCCAAAATATTCCACTCTGACAAACTACTCACCATTCCAGATACCCTTTTGGGAGTTACATTCATCCCCAAAATGGGTTGGCAAGATCTGCAACCTAAAGGTCTAGTCCCCTTAGAAGCCTAGAGACCTAATTAGGGCAATTAGGCCTAATTTACAAAGTAACCCCCTTTACCGGTATCCCAACTAAATATCCAACTTTATGAGAATGTGGGGGATGGTGAATAACTTCTAATTCCAAGGTTACATACCTGGAATCCACCGCTATCAAATTTTAGGATGGCTGTCCTAAATCTTGTCCTAGGTAGTCACATAGAGACGCCTACCTAATTTTGCTTCTTTCTCCACACAATCAAGTCTCCCCTACAAAAACCCATGAAAACCCTAAATTACAGAGGCCTAACTTGCATTCCACCAAAGTAAGAGTCTTCTAGTGCACTAGAATGCAAGATGAGGCCATTTTTATCCAAAACCCTCCCCAAACCCTCATTTTTCGGGTTACAGTCAGAAAAATGGAGGGTTCTCTCCACTAAGAAACAATTAGAAACTAAAACCACCACTAAAAAAAACCTAATTCATCCCTCTATCTAATCCATGAATTATGTGCTTCAATCCAATCCATACAGGCACGTGCAATCAATGCAAGGACATGAATTCTGGGAAAACTTTAGTATTTTTGTGTTCTATTGTTTCACAACTTCACAACATAACATCAACCACCTTGGGAATCATGTCCAAAAGGTTTATAAAAAATCCCCAATGGTTTCCAACCTAATTTGGAGGAGGTTGGAGCCATTGAAAGGCTTCCCCAACCTCATTTCAAAAAGTTGCACTTTTGCACTCAAAAGTTGCATTTTCCAAAAGTTACAATTTTGCAATTTTGCACAAAATGTTGTCACACTTGCTAAGGTTGGGATCCACACACTTGGATCAACCAAACACTCCTAAAATATGTCAAAAACTTATCAAACACAAAACTAAACCATTTACTACCCCTATTGACCACATTGTCCCAATTGGCTTATCCAATTTGCCTAATTGGTGACATGGGCTTACATGGTGGGGTTTATTCTTGCATAAACACAAGACACACTAAGACACTACAATGATCCTAGTGTTCATCCTTAGAGCCATGATTGGAATTTTGATGAGGTTCCCCTATACCAAAAAGTGGAAATGTGAGCCTAGGGGGCCACGTCAGTCATTCCCGACCATTGGATTTTCATAAAGGCCTGATCCAACGGTCGTGTTTTAATCCTCTGTTGGGCTTTTGAGCGCTCACATGGCGAGATCTCGCGTGTCCATTTGCATGTGAGATATCTTTATAAATGGTGGATATTCAATTTTGTGGTGACCGTTGGGATTCAATTTCTCTGCAAGTGGGTGGTTGTCGACCCTGTAGCCGAAACATTTTTTGTGCTCAGTTTGTGCCCAATCTCAGATCAGACTTTCATTCAACCATTGGGGATTGTTGACATTACTCTAGAAGTGACCCTACTATTGGCATATGATGAAGCCTTGAAAAAGTATCTTGTCATTGATGTCAATAAGTGTAGGTGAACCGGTATGAATATTGGAAGAAGTTTTTATTGATGTTCAAGTAGGAGAACCGATATGAAGAGATAAAGTGGACCGGTGTCAGGGTTTCACTAAGTGTGACTACCGGTTGGTAGTCTCAGCTCTAGGGTTTCTGGTTTGTCAATCTAGCTTGTGTGATGCAATCGATGACATTATGTGATGAGTTAGCTAAGAGATAAGGATGAGAACAAGATGTTCTCGTCAGTTTTGTGCACGTGAAGGATTTTCTTTAGGATCTTGCATGTGAAGATCGATTGCATTAAATGTCTACCTCGGGAATGAACATTCTTCTTAGTGGCATGTAAAGAGAGACTGATGGGTTACTGATTTCCATATGCGGTGAATAATGGATGATGCAGAATGACTTGTGATCTTCTTGAGATTGTTTTATTCTATGCAAAGTGTTTGAACGGTCAAGATTGGAATGCTTGTAATTGTAAACCTAAAATATTTAGGGTTTAGGGTTTATGCTACCAACCTAATTGTTGTCTATTAGGTTGATGATGTTTGTTATTATTTGTGTTGGAAAATGTTGTGTTTTTTATCTGAGTGATGAGATACTTTCCAGACCAGTGAGTGAAAAATTGTAGAGTGTGATTGCAGAGTAGAGTAGCTGAAAAGGATTTGCCTTAGCATGTAGTGTTGTTATCAGATCAAAGCTTTACCGGTTGTCTTCTAACCATTTCAATAGTAGAAAAATCCCTTTACCAAGTAGCTTTAACAAGCTTATTGCAAATCCTCTAGCCAAGTGACTCAAGATCATTGAGTTCTTCAAATCCTCTAGTGAGGTAACCTTTAACAAGGTATATTGTCATCCCTTAACTAGGTGATCTTTAACAGGATTGGTTCCTAACAGAATCTTATTGTAAAGTCTTTAGCCGAACTAGGCTCCCAACAACGCAAGCTTCAAAAGAGTTCAAAAACAAGCTTGTGGGTATTCATCCCCACCGTGGTTTTTCCCATTTGGGTTTCCATGTGAAAAATTTGTGTGTCATGAGTTGTGCATTTTTCATGTAATGATTGAGTAGTATTTGTTTAGGTGAATATGCATGCAAAGCTAATGGTTGTGGTATTAATGATACAACACATGCATGAGTATATTTGTGAAGTAGTTATCAAGTGTTGAATGTTATTTGAAGTATTCAATTTTACTAGTTTAGCTGTCTGAAGTCTTACTATGTTTAACCGGTATTGCCATGGTTAAGTTCAGTGATGAAGACAATCGGTTATCATTGTTTTAACTTGATAAGTTGTTGAGAAGTTTTTGTATGTATTGATTCACCCCTCCCCCTCTCAGTACCAATTAGGGTATTTGTTGTTCATCATTATTCATCAATTGGTATCAAAGCAACTCCAGGTCCTCGGTGATATAAGCTTAACTACTTGAGGTAAAAGATCCCTCTTTAATGATCAAGAGGGAAGGTCCTAAGTTCAATAGAGATAACTTCAAAATATGGAAGGATAGAATGAAGATTTATATCAAGAGTTTGGGTGCTCAACACTGGAGTTATGTTGAGAATGTCTATGTTATCCCCACTAGCACTATAACCAATGATCAGAAAAGAGAGATTCAAGAAAATGGGCAAGTCATGGAAGCCCTTATTAGCAACCTGTCTGATATTGAGTTCATTGATGTACAAGATAAGGATAACCCTAAGGATGTATGGGACACTCTGGAAACCATTTATGGTGGTGATGAGCATGTCAAGAAAGCTAAGGAAGAGAGCCTTAGAGGAAAATTTGAAGACATGAGGATGGTTGAAGGAGAGACCATTCAACAATATGACATAAGGATCAAGACTATGGTTGGAGATATCAAGAGCATTGGTGGAAAAATTGATGATGCCACCATTGTCAGTAAAGTTTTGAGATCATTGTTACCGGTCTATGCAATCAGAGTTGCTACTATTCAGGAGCTAAGGTTTATCGATAAAACCAAGGTATCCTTAGACTCTATCATTGCAAAGTTGACTGCATATGAGTTGAATAGCTATGATGGCAATGTTCAGAAGACTGAGTCAACCTTTAGAGCATCTGCTACACCAACCACAAAAGGAAAAAAAGTAAGTACTAGTTATGAATCCAGGCAATGCAGAGATATGAATGATGAAGAGATTATGATGGATTTTGAAGCTCTTCTTGCCAAGAGACTTCCAAAAGGCACTAGAAAATATAGAGGTAAGCTTCCTTTAAAATGTTTTTCCTGCAATAAAATAGGACATATAGCTGTTAAATATCCTAACAATGACAATAAGGATAAACCGAAGAGTTTTAGAAAGTATAAAGGAGGAGGTAGGAGAAATTGTCTTGTTGTAGTGGATGAAGGTGTTATTGATGAAGAATCTGAGGATGAAGAGAATGAGGACATAGTGTTTGTAGTTGTAAAGGAAGAAGTGTCTAACAAGAAATCCCTTGTCTCTCACATTGACAACTCTAATGAGTAGATTATTGATAGTGGGTGTTCTCACCACATGACTAGTGACCGGAGAAAGTTTTTGTCTCTGGAAGAATATGATGGAGGTGTTGTCCGGTTTGGCAATGATGCACCATGCTTGGTGAAAGGTAAAGGATCCATCTCACTGAATGGAAATAGCAGTGCGGATGATGTCTATGAGGTAGAAGGTATTAAGCATAGCCTTTTGAGTGTTGCTCAACTAAATGACAAAGGACTCATTCTGCAGTTCAAAGGTGGAGTCTGTAGTATAATTGGAAAGAGTGGTGAACTTATTGCCACCGGTAAGCAGACCAAAGGTAACTTGTTTGAGTTGAATGCCAAGATTAGTTAGTGTCTGATGGCAAAGTTTGATGATAGTTGGATATGGCATAGGAGACTTTGTCATATAAACTTTAACAATATTGTAAAAGCCAGTAAGATCAAGGTAGTAAGAGGATTGCCTTTGTTGAACAAACTAGAGAATTATTTGTGCAGAGAATGCCAACTTTGAAAGATGTCTTCCTCAACTTTAAAAGGTAAGTCTTTTTCAGAAGAGAACTTACTTGATCGTGTGCACACCAATCTATGTGGTCCAATGAAAACTAAAAGTATTCAGGGAGATAGGTATTTCATGATTCTTACTGATGACTGCTCAAGAATGATGTGGGTCACATTCTTGAAAGACAATTCTGAGGCATTTGGAAAGTTCAAAGCCTTTAGAGCATTGGTAGAGAAGGAAACTAGTCAAAGGATAAAATACCTAAGAACTTATCAAGGAGGTGAATTCACTTCTGATGAATTCAACAAGTATTGTGAAGAGAATGATATCAAGAGGCAGTTGTCTGCCCCAAGGACACCACAATTGAATGGCATAGCAGAAAGGAATAACAGGACTATAGTTTAAGTGGCCAGAACAATGCTGATCCAAGGAAAGGTTGCTCACACTTTTTGGAGAGAAGTAGTGAGCACTGCAGTCTATATTATGAACCGAGTACTCATCAAGAAAGGTAAAAATAAAACCCCTAATGAGTACTGGACCGGGAAGACTCCCAACATGAGTTATTTTAAAGTATTTGATAGTAAGTGTTATATCAAGAGAGGTGAGCATCTGAGAAAGTTTGATGCTAAATGTGATGAAGGAATATTTCTAGGATATTCCACTAAAAGCAAAGCTCTCAAGTGCTACAACAATAGGACTCAGAAAATTGTTGAGAGTATCAATGTCAGGGTTGATGAATCCCTTGAGGAGCCTAAGAAAAGCTGCAGCAAGTAAGTGGAAGATGAACCAGGTGTAGCCTTCTGGGAACCAGTTAAGAAAGAAACAAGCAAGACCTCATTGTTCCTATACCAATAGAAGCTGCAGTAGGTGAAGAAGAAGATGGAGAAGAAGAAGAAGAGGAAAAGTGACCAGAACCAACTAGAGTCATTCCTAGATATGTGAAACTACATCATGATCCTAAGCAGATCATAGGAGATAAACATGCAGGGATACTCACAAGAAGAAAGGTGAAAGAAAACTCTTGCATGATTTATGAATTTGAGCCTAAGACCACCAGAGAGGCACTTACAGATGAAGACTGGATTAAGGCAATGGAAGAGGAGCTGGACCAGGTAGAAAAGAATGCAACATGGTCTTTGGTACCCAGACCGGAACATAAGAATGTCATAGGTACCAAATGGGTCTTCAAGAATAAGCTGAATGAAGAGGGCACAATTGTAAGGAACAAGGCAAGGCTTGTATGCAAGGGATATGTTGAAGAAGAGAGAGAAGAATATGGAGAAACCTTTCCCCCAGTGGCTAGACTGGAAGGTGTTTGAATGCTACTTGCATTTGCAGCATTTAAGGGATTCAAGGTGTACCAGATGGATGTGAAGTCTACATTATTGAATGGAATCCTAGAAGAGGAAGTGTATATTGAGCAACCGGATGGGTTTGCCTTATGAGAAGATAGATAACATGGTGTGTAGATTAAACAAGGCCCTCTATGGATTGAAACAAGCACCAAGGGGATGGTATGAATAGTTATACTCTCATCTTGTGAAGATAGGATTTCAGAGAACAAGTGAAGACAACAAAATCTACCTGAAATCTGAAGGTGATCAGATTCTGATCTGTGAAGTGTTTGTAGATGACATAATCTTTGGAGGAGATGATGAAATGAGCCATGCATTTGCAGATGAAATGAAGAAAGAGTTCGAGATGTCTTTGATTGGAGAGATAAAGCTCTTCATTGGTCTACAGATTCAGCAGATGAAAGAGGGTATCTTTATTACCCAGTCCAAGTATGTCAAAGAGGTATTGAAAACCTTTGGCATGGAGGAGAACAAACAAGTTGGTACACCAATGGTGACTGACTACAAATTGACTAAAGAAGATGATTCAGTGTTGGTGAATGAGAAGGAATACCGGTCAATGATCGATAAGTTGCACTATGTGGTACACAATAGACTGGATATTGTTCATGCAGTGGGTATTGTGGCCCATATTCAAAAAAGTCCAAGAGAATCCCACTTGGTAGTAGTCAAGAGGATTCTTAGATACCTGAAATGGACAGTTGATTATGGATTGTGGTATCCATACAATGGTGATTTTAATAAAGTATTTACCGATGCAGATTGGGTAGGTAATGTGGACAATCAGAAGAGCACAACCGGTGGAGCATTCTTTCTTGGTGGAAGACTAGTCTCATGGATGAGTAAGAAGCAAAGTTGTATTTCCCAGTCTATAGCTAAAGTAGAGTATGTGGCAGCATTTATGAATTGAACTCAAGCTATCTAGATGAAACATGTATTGGATGGTTTCGAAGTACCTATATCTGAACCGGTGAGTATATTTTGTGACAATACAAGTGCAATAAATATTTCCAAGAATCCGGTATTGCATGCTAGAACTAAGCACATTGAGCTCAAGTATCACTTGTTGATAGAGAAGGTTCAAAACAAAGAGGTTGTATTAGAACATGTTTCCAATAAGGAGTAGCTAGCAAACATATTCACTAATCCCTTACTGAAGACTACATTTACCTATTTGAGAGGTGAATTAGGGGTTCTTCCCCTTCATGAAGTAAACTAAATTTTTGTGCTCCACATCAATCAGGTACTACAGTGTCAAATATTTCAGGATTGATGTGTTGAAGGATGCTACTCCATAGGGGGAGCAACATAGTGGAGAATTGAAGCTTGTGCCTCCACTTTGGCATTGTTGTCAAAGGGGGAGAAGATATCTGATGTATGGGGGAGAATATATCTGATGATGAAGATACTGAGCAATGATACATTGAGTATTGCCATCAATCCATCAATGCCAAAGGGGGAGATTGTTGGCATATGATGAAGCGGTGACAAAGTATGTTGTCATTGACGTCAATAAGTGCAGGTGAACCAGTATGAAGATTGGAAGAAGTTTTTATTGATGTTCAAGTAGGAGAACTGGTATGAAGAGATGAAGTGGATTGGTGTCAGGGTTTCACTAAGTGTGACTACCGGTAGGTAGTCTCAGCTCTAGGGTTTTTAGTTTGGCAATCTAGCTTATGTGATGCAACCAGTGACATTCTGTGATGAGTTAGCTAAGAGATAAGGATGAGAACGAGATGCCACATCATTTTTGCACACATGAAGGATTTCCTTGAGGATCTTGCATGTGAAGATCAATTGCATTAAATGTCTACCTTGGGAATGAACATTCTTCTTAGCGGTATGTGAAGAGAGCGTGATGGGTTACTGATTTCCATATGCAGTGAATAATGGATGATGCAGAATGACTTGTGATTTGTTTGAGATTGTTTTATTCTATGCAAAGTGTTTGAATGGTCAAGATTGGACCGCTTGTAATTATAAACCTAAAATGTTTAGGGTTTATGCTACCAACCCAATTGTTGTCTATAAAGTCGATGATGTTTTTATTGTTTGTGTTGGCAAATGTTGTGTTTTGTATCTGAGTGATGAGATACTTGCCAGACCAGTGAGTGAAAAACTGTAGAGTGTGATTGCAGAGTAGAGGAGCTGAAAAGGATCTACCTTAGCATGTAGTGTTGTTATCAGATCAGAGCTTTACCTATTGTCTTCTAACCATTTCAACAGTAGGAAAATCCCTTTATCAGGTAGCTTTAACAGGCTTATTGCAAATCCTCTAACCAGGTGACTCAAGATCATTGAGTTCTTCAAATCCTCTAGCGAGGTAACCTTTAACAAGGTATATAGCCATCCCTTAACCAGGTGATCTTTAATAGGATCGGTTCCTAACAGAACCTTATTGTAAAGTCTTTAACTGAACTAGGCTCCTAATAGGGTGAGCTTCAAAAGAGTTCAAAAAAAATCTTGTGGGTATTCATCCCCACTGTGGTTTTGCCCATTTGGGTTTCCACGTGAAAAATTTGTGTGTCATGAGTTGTGCATTTTTCATGTAATGATTGAGTAGTATTTGTTTAGGTGAATATGCATGCAAAGCTAATGGTTGTGGTATTACTGATACAACACATGCATGAGTATATTTGTGAAGTAGTTATCAAGTGTTGAATGTTATTTAAAGTATTTAGTTTTACTGGTTTAGCTGTCTGAAGTCTTACTGTGTTTAACTGGTATTGCCATGATTAAGTTCAGTGATGAAGACAACCGGTTATCATTGTTTTAACTTGATAAGTTGTTGAGAAGTTTTTCTATATATTGATTCACCCCCCCCTCTCAGTACCGATTAGGGTATTTGTTGTTCATCATTATTCATCACCTACATGCCCATTTTGTTGCCAACAACAATGAATCAAAACTGAGAGGGGGGGTTGAATCAATTTTCACTGGATCTATAAACTTAACCACAAAAACAAATCTGATAAACTGTAGTAACAACAAACATAAGCAGATAAACAACACAACACACAACACCAATATTTTGACGTGGAAAACCTGGTTAAGGGAAAAACCACGATGGGAACCTACCAACAATAAGATGATACTCTGCAGTAGTATGTGAAAATATTACAATGGGGAATGCAAATGCATTGAGGCACACTACCTAGAGCTCACTACTTAGAAGTTAATGACTTGGAAGGCTACAACCCTCAGATAAGTCTCACTGGCTTACAACAAGATTCAAACTACAATCCTGAAGGAATGAATTGAAAGAATAGCATCTCCAAATGCCTGATCACAATTCTAGTTAATCTCATATGTCTGCACTTCAACTAAAATCTATGCTCAATCATAGTGGTGAAGGATGGATCACTTGTTCATACATACACCACTCTCTGATAATGCAAACAACACCTTGATACACAAACTACATGATAATATCACCTATTTATACAATTAATCAACCTTGACAACCAGGTCGATAAACCCTCAACTCACAATTACAAAATTGTATCACATAATACAAAGATCAACCACTAGAACAATATAATGATATACATGACATAATATGGACCTATTTCAAATCTCCAAACATGCAACACCACAGGAAATTATGCCAAGATCAACTGCAACACACTACACCACCAAGAAAACTGCATAACATGAAGAACATCACTGGTTCAACAAAATTACCAAGAACACACACAATGATCAATGTAGATTATCAAAACAAATAGGACATACTTAGGAAACACTAGCAAGCACATTAGAATCATCAATAATAGCTGCACCAACACCACTTATCAAATCTTCATTGATCAACATCTGAGCCTCCAAATTATACAAACAACAACAATTGGCATGAAGAAAAGATAACTTGTCAAGAACCAAACCACGAACCATCTGACATGAAGATACACAAGACCATCCCAAACAATCTCTCAAAATATCATCTCAAGATCTTATCACACCGAAATATACGAGAGAAAATATTGAACTCTGCAAAGCACTGATTAGATAGACAAACTGCAAAACCAGATCATCTGATATGATCAATTAAGATTTTTAGATCACCAAAGCCAATACAAAAGAATAAAATAATACTAGAAATACTCCATACACCAAACCATAATCTCAATAAACCAATCTGCAGTCACTGGAGCAGGAATATGTTGACATCAATGACAACAACATATCCTAGTAGCAACAATCTCCCCCTTTGGTATTGATGGCAACATATGAATGTGAAAAACAATCAGTTCAAAGAAAGTAAACATCTCCAATAGACTCCCCCTAAGATCAAGCAAAGAAAATATTTTTTTTCACATGCTTCTCTCCCCCTTTGACAACAATGCCAAAGATCTCAAAATAGAAAACCCAACTCACTCCCTTAGAAACATGAATCTCTCCCCCTTTTAAAACACATAACCAGACTACTCCACCAGAGGAGGAGCACCAAATCATCAATATGGATAAAAGGAATAAGATTGTGAATTCCACATGATTGATGCAACTCAATGCATCTAGTTCTCATCAGGAGGGGTGGATACCCCTAACTTGTCTCTCAAATAGACAAATGTATCTACAAGCAAAGGCTTAGTGAAAATATCAGCAATTTGTTCCTTTGTAGATACATATTCCAATTTCACTTCCTCTTCACTGACTTTTTCTCTCAAGTAATGATATTTGAGTGACACATGTTTAGTTTTTTAATGTTGCACCGGATTTTTTTGACATGTTAATAGCACAATATATGATAGTAGGCTCATCATAGATAACTCTAATATTCTTCAACATTTGCTTCCTCCAAACTACCTGAGTGTAGTTACTAGTAGCAGCAATATATTCAACTTCAATAGTAGATAAGGACATTGAATCTTGTTTCTTACTAGCCCAAGAAACCAATTTCTTCCCCAAAAAGAATGCTCCTCTAGTGGTTCTCTTCCAAACATCAACATCGCCAACCCAATCAGCATCAGTTTAAGTACATAACATGAAATCATCATTCTTCAAATATCACAAACAATAATCCACAATACCCTTCAAGTATTTGAATATTCTCTTAACAGCAGTGACATGACTCTCTTTTGGATCAGATTGATATCTAGCACACATGCACACAACATGCATAATGTCAAGCCTAGTCTGAGTAAGATATAGCAGTCACCAACCATAGATCTATACAAACTTTGATGAGCTTTCAGAGATTCATCATTCTTAGACAATTTGCAGCCAGTCACCATAGTAGGTCCAATCGGTTTGGAGTCATCTAACCCAAACATCTTCAGCAATTCCTTCACATATTTAGCTTGAGATATAAAGATACCTTTTCTATTCTATTAAATTTGCAATCCTAAGAAAAATTTCATCTCACCTATCATAGACATCTCAAATTATTTCTCCATATCACCAGCAAACTTCATACTCAAGTCATCATCTCCTCCAAAGATAATATCATCAACAAATACTTCAACAATTAAGATGTTATCATTCTCAATCTTAAAATATAGATTACTATCAACAGTACCTTTATTAAATCCCAATTTCAGCAAGTACTTATCCAATCTAGCATACCAGGCTCTAGGGGGCTTGTATCAATCCATAAAGAGCTTTCTTCAATTAGCATACCATGTCTCCATCATCTGATAATGAAAATCCATTAGGTTGCTCAATGTAGACATCTTCCTCAAGATCACCATTCAGAAAAGTTGACTTGACATCCATCTAATATACCTTCATATCTTTATAAGCAACATATGCAAGAACAATCTAACAACTTCAAGTCTGGCTACCAAAGCAAAAGTCTCCTCATAATAAATTCCTTCATTTTGTGAATATCCTTTACATATTAATCTTTCTTTATTTCTAACAACTTCATCGGCTTCATTCAATTTATTCTTGTATACCCATTTAGTACCAATAACATTCTTATCCTTAGGTTTAGGCATAATCTCCCATGTGTTGTTTTTTTCAATTTGATCTCATTCTTCTTTCATATCTCTCATCCAATTTTCATCTTTACAAGCCTCAACAACATCTTTAGGTTTGACTTTAGAAATCAAACATACCTCTTCAACAACTAGCCTTCTTCTAGTCATTACACCTTTATTTTTATCTCCAAAAATCTAATTTTCATAATGATTCAATCTCACATACCTTGAAGTCTTCTGATTGTAGTGATTTTCAAGTTCCTACACCTCTCCACCAACACTAGCAACATCTGGATTAACAGTCTCTACCAGATCGATCTGCTTTAATTCTTCAGTCTGAATCGACGTTATAACAAGATGTTGACCATCATCACATCCACATGTACTGATCTCTTTTCCAAGGTTCTCATCAACCTTCACATTTGCACTCTCCACTATCTTACTCAATCTCTTATTGTAGCACCAGTAGGATTTTCTCTTTGTTCAATATCCCAAGAAAATTCCTTCATCACTTCTTGCATCAAACTTTCCTATATCCTCATCTCTTGATATAACACTTGCTACCAAAATTTTTGAAATACCTCATTGTAGGAACATGACCAAACCATATCTCATAAGGAGTCTTACCGGTATCACCTTTAATATGAACTTGATTGAATGTGTAAACAATAGTGCTAATAGATTCTCTCCAATAGATCTTTGGAACATTCCCTTCAATCAACATAGTCCTTGTAGCATCCAAAGCAATCATGTTCTTCATTTCAACAACTCCATTTTGTTGTGGGGTTCTAGGAGCAGATAATTGTCTTCTAATCCCATGCTTCTCACAGAATGAATCAAACTCACCAGAACAAAATTCACCTCCTCTTTTAGATCTTAGACATTTCACCTTCAATCTTGACTAAGTCTCAACCTTTGCTTTCAATATCTTGAACTTGTCTAATGCTTCAGATTTCTCCTTCAAAAATACAACCCACATCATCACGAAATAATCATCAATTAGCAACATAAAATATCTATCTCCTTGAACACTTCTAACATTTGTAGGTCCACATAGGTCAATATGTGTTGGCATATGCACACTTCAATGAGACATTGAAGGTGATTGAAGGTTTTGTCATTGATGGCAACCTTACAATCCTATGGCACCAGCAAGGCAGTACACCGGCATCAACAGAACACACTCTACACCGGCACTCAGAACATCGGCACCGGCACAAAGAAAGGAAGTATACCGACATAGAGGCCGACAGGATTTTTGATATATTATATTTTGTTTATTATTTGAAAAACTTTGTAAGCCAACTTGATATCATTGTAAAATGACACATATATATAAGAAGTCATTGTAGGACATTTTATAAGAAGGCAATAAGGTAGTAAGGCGAAATTAGGTAGACCTATTATGTGAAATATAGGTTAAGGGGTATATGTAAAGAACAGAGCAGAAACTGGTACTGAATCTGGCATTGAAGATGCTATTGTAAAGCAGTACAAGTTATTGGATTTGTATAATCCACATTGTAAGTCAGTGAGACTTCCCATTGAGCAGTGAGCTCTAGGCACTTGGCCTTCCTGCATGTGTAGGCCCACCTTTTGTAAGTAATATTCTCTTATTGGCCAGTAAGAAAATATTGTGGGTCATAAATCCCACTGAGGTTTTTCCCACACCGGGTTTCCTTGTTAAATCATTGTGTTATGGTGTGTTTCTTATGTGGTTGCTTTCATTTCTGTTTATTGCATTATTTCTTGCATACCGGTACACTATTATAATATGCTCTACATGTTTTAAGGTAAGAAATTCTACTCACTGGTCAGATACTGATTCACCCCCCGCTCTTAGTATCTGTGGGAATTCTAACAATTGGTATTAGAGCTTGGTCCTCCATTTTCAGAAGCCTAATAGCTTGAGGAAGATCTTGACACTGGTAGAGATGGCAAATTTGATGAAGCAACTTGAAGTAGCTCTCTTAGACTATGATACAAAGAAATTGAAAAACATCAAACTTGAAGATGATCTAAAGGAAGCTCAGGATATCATTCAGGCACTTCAAGAAAATCTCACCATTGCAAGAAACAAGAGAAGAGAACTTTGTGAAAAGATGCAATTTGAGAATGATGAAAAGGAAACTCTAAATTATATGATAGGCAAGTTGAAGCAAGAAAACATGATGACAAAGAATGAAATGCAGGATATGACTATGAGGTTTTGTAAAGAAATTGAAGATAGAAAGAAGAATGAAGAAGATTTGACTAGAAGATTAAGTGATGCAGCAAATGAAAACACCAGACTTAGCTATGAAAATGACCTATTGAAGACAGATCTGATGCATACTCAGAATGATTCAAATGAACTCATGAGACAGAAAGAATTCCTAGAAAGAGAATTGGATACTGCAAATCAGCACAAAGATAAATTCAAGAAAAGCTCAGAAGAACTTGGTAACTTGTTGAAAAATCAGAAACCTAATGGTGACACTAATGGGATTAGTTTTGAAGTTGGTGAAAGCTCTGGTATTGCAAACACTCAGGATCACAGCAAACCGGTAAGACAACCTAATGCTTATAAATTCAATGGCAAATGCTTTAACTGTAATAAGTATGGTCATAGAGCAAATCAATGTAGATCTACGAATTATCAGAACATCAACACACCCACCAATCAATGTTCAAAATGCAACAAAGTTGGTCATAACTCTAAAAATTGCAGAATGAATGTAAGATGTTATGTTTGTGGAAGATATGGACACTTATCTAATCAATCCAGAAATCAAACCGGCATAGGCTATGGCAAATCTATTTAGAAGAATAATGTAACTTGTTATGCATGTAACAAGATTGGGCATATTGCAAAATTCTGCAGAAGCAAAGGATCACCGGCAGACAACAAAAGTCCTAGCTTGAAAGGGAAAGAAAAAGTTGAAGAAGTAAAGCAAGAATTCTCAAAACAATGGATTATAAAAGCAAATATAAATGTTGGGAATACTCCTCCACCGGTACAACCAATCAACACCCCACTGGCAGAACATAGTATTGCTCCACTGGCAGGACAGAGTAGTTCTCCACCGGTAGGAAGTTCTTCATCGAATTGAAGAAAGTTACTTTGAGCGTTTGGCAATCTAATGACACATGTGCTATTATTCCCTTGGTTAAAGATGAGAAGTTGAAAGATACTTCTATACCGACAGACATGTTAAGTGATTACTTAACCGACATGCATTAAATGTGGTAGATGGTGAAGTAAACATTATAAATTAGTGGTTTTAGCTCCATTTCACTTCACTACAAATTCAAACACCTGAAGAGTGCGAAATCTCCAGAGCAAAGGCATTTCAAAGTGAAGAAGCAAAGGATTTCAGCATTCATCCATCCTAAGGCAGAAAAAACTATTTATCATCATGGCATCCACCTCTACACTTGAATATATAGCAAACCCTACTCTAGTCGAGGTTATAAAATTCCCTAGGCCCGTATTTCAACTAGTTCCCGAAGTAGCAAAGAAAGATGATACAATAGGTGGTTTTTCCAAAATTCCAAAAGGAGTTGTTATGCCGAAGACCCCAGAATATATATCCATTGCAACATAAAGGAATTAGGAGATGAATAGATTAAAACCATGTTTAAATCTGTCATATGTGATGAATCCAGTAATGTAAAAAATGAACATAAAATAGTTGAAACCCTAGGATTTATAGAAATCCTTAGCATTCTTGAATTTCCCAAGGATGTGATTAGGATAGTTTTAAGTAGGGTTCATGGAGAATTTTTTTGGTTAGATGCAATTCATAAAATTACCAAGGAAGCTATCAAAGCAGTGACAGGGTTACCCTCAACCGGTAAAAGGCTAGACAAAACCAAGAACGTCTCAAACGACCTAATTACTAAACTAATTGGTGCTACATCTAATAAAAGGTCGCTAAGAGTCAATGATGTAACCGACACCAATGTAAGGTTTATCAGCATGGTATTAGGGTGTAAGACAACTCATGCAAATAGACTCAATTCAGTTTCAAGTTTAAGCATTAAGAGTGCTTATGACATGATCTCAGATAATGCAAAGATTGATGTATGTGAGTGGTTGAAGGATGAATTAATTGATAACCTAGGCAAGATTAAGAAGGATAAGAAAGGAACTTTTAGGTTTGGAAATCTGATAGTATACTTGATGCTACATATAACCAAATAGGTTCCCGGTATAGGCTACAAAGAACTTGGATTTGATATACTGGTAGGTAAACAACTAACAGAACTATTCAACAATATGGGAGAAGATAAGGAACAGAATATTCAAGACTACTTTAAAGCACTTAAGGCCAAAATGAAGAAAAGAATCAGACTGTCACAAAAGATTGTTGACAAATACAAAAAGGAAATCTGTTTTATGATTAAAAAGGATGAGATCTGGATGGAAGCAGTCATCCCTAGGACAGTTTGGGTAACAGAGATGTGTTATGAGATAGATGATCTTATCATTGAAACATATGCTAAAGCACTTCTGGAAGCACCCAGGGAACCAGAGGAAGAAGTCTTTGGTAATTCTGAGACCATAGAGAGTCAAATACAATCCTAGAAGAGAGTGAAAAAGGTTGAAGTAGTTGTGAGAAGAGGATATAGACAAGCAAAGGCAATAAAAGAAGATGTACTTAAGAAAACCGGCATCAGTGAGGATGAGTTAGCAACTCAACAACCTGAAACTCACCTATCACCGGTAGGCACATCTTCAAAGAATGACATGCATGCAACTTTCAAGAGAGTTGTAAGGAAAAGAGATCCCTCACCGGCAACCACACCCTCACCTAGGAGGACAAGACAAAAACAATAAGCAATAAGATCTCTGGTTAAGAAGACTACACCTAAGAAAAAGCTGACACCTAAGAGGAAGAAGAGGACTCAACAAGACATGGCCCCTCTTGACAAATTGCTAAATGAAATTATAGAGGAAGGAAAGCTAAAGAATGTAAAGAAATTGTATGATACTTTTACTACAGATGAAAAAGAACAAATAGAAAATAGTGTTATACTACACATGGACATGTACAAGAAGTTTTTGTTGGAAGTAGTTGATGAATTACCTGGTGAATTGTTTAACAGATTAGAAGCAAGGAGACAAGTAGTAATAGAACTTGACAAGAAAATCAAGATAGAAAAGCTACTTGCTGTGTACCCAGTGAACTCACCTAAGGAAATTGATGATTTAATTGCTGAAGCCAACCGGTTAGTATTTTCTACTGCACACAGGCAAATTGCATTAATGGTTGGAAGGATCAATGAGGTAAATAAGGACACAGAAAATGCATGGGACATATTCCTAGTAGAAAAAGAAAAATAGGAAGAATACATGAGCCCCAAACCAATAAAGGTATATCAGAAGGTAAAGGACAAGGGTAAAGGTATAGTTGGTGGACCACCTAGTATCAAAGTTAAAGACAACTTACCCCACCTCCTTTGATTACTCCACTGGTAATAACAACAACAACAACTACAGAAGATCAACCAACAGTTGAAATTATGGATGTAGAGGATGTCAATCCTAATCCTGAAGTCTTATATACAGTAAATGTTGATACACAAAAGATCAACATTGTGGTAGACAAAGATACAACTGGTAAGATTGAAATGGCTAGTGAACCACCGGTAGCTGAGCAAACTGATAACACACAAAAGAAACCACTAGATGATAACACAAGGGAAAAGGTAGAGACTCAAACTCAAACTGAGATAGAGCAACAAACTAGAACACCATCAGAGACACAAACTGAGCAACAGGCTCCGGAATAGAAACAGGAACAAACTCATGTGGAAACAAGGAAACCGGCAATAGGAGAAGTAGATAAACCATTTCTTAAGGAAATGCAAACACAAACAGACCTACCAGAGGTCAATACAAGCTTGGTTACTTCCACCACCGGCGGTATTCAGAATATAGGTTCCTCATCAGCAGACTTTAAATCAACTAATGTGACTGAAGTACTCTTAGATTCAATTAAGAGGATAACAGATTGCAGCTCACAACCCTATAAGGTTATAGATGAAACCATACCAATTTTGAGAAGGCTAGCTCCTAACTGTAACATAGACAATAAAGACTCATTGAGTCAAATTGAAATTTTGTCCAAATACATCAATGAAAACACAGTGACAATTGAGCAAGTAAAGGAAGAGGCATTGAAGGATAAAATGGAAATAGAAAAAAAAAAATTCTTTGAAGATCAGATAAAGAAGTGTACCAAAGATTTTGACACACTTCTACCAGAACTTTGCAACTCTTTGAAGGAGTTAAAAACTCTATACAAAGATACTTGCAAAACAAACTTTTTGACAATAGACATAGATAAGAAAATGAGCAAGATACAGGATGAGATAAATAAACTTGCAGATAATTTTGTTAACTCACCAAATACACTATTAGTTTTTGAACAGCAGATAACAAATTTTGAGGATGAATTACTAAAGTTGGGAAGAGAAAAGGAGAAAATAGTGAATAAGGCAAAGAGTTTAAGGGTAAGACTGAGTCCAAGATTGGACTATCTAGCATTCATGCGGAAGGAGATATCTGAGGCACTTGTACAGGGACAGAGGACACTGGCAGAACATATTATGCACCTCACCGGTACATTCCAAAGGACTGAGACAGCTATCAGAGACAGTAAAAAGTGTATGGAAAGTATAAACTTAATTTTGGCAGATCTATATCAAATTGTAACTACCCAGTTACAAGGTTGAAACTACAAACTCTACTGACATCTTGACAACCTTTGTCATTGATGCCAAAGGGGGAGTAGTGGTATTGAGAAAATTCAAAATCATAGGAATCATATGCTCAGGGGGAGAACACATTTTTGGACACACATGTTTTTGGATAACACATTTTTGAAATTTCTCATGAGTGTTGCCATCAATGCCAAAGGGGGAGATTGTTGGCATATGCACACTCCAATGAGACATTGAAGGTGATTGAAGGTTTTGTCATTGATGGTAGCCTTACAATCCTATGGCACCGGCAAGGCACTACACCGGCATCAGCAGAACACACTCTACACCGGCACTCAGAACATCAGTACTAGCATAGAGAAAGGAAGTATACCGGCACAGAGGCCGACAGGATTTTTGATATATTATATTTTGTTTATTATTTGAAAAACTTTGTAAGCCGACTTGATATCATTGTAAAATGACTTATATATATAAGAAGTCATTGTAGGACATTTTGTAAGAAGGCAATAAGGTAGTAAGGCGAAATTAGGCAGACCTATTATGTGAAATATAGGTTAAGGGGTATATGTAAAGAACAGAGCAGAAGCCGATATTGAATCTGGCATTGAAGATGCTATTGTAAAGCATTACAAGTTATTGGATTTGTATAATCCACATTGTAAGTCAATGAGACTTCCCATTGAGAAGTGAGCTCTAGGCACTTGGCCTTCCTACATGTGCAGGCCCACCTTTTATAAGTAATATTCTCTTATTGGCCAGTAAGAAAATATTTTGGGTCACAAACCCCACCGAGGTTTTTCCCACACTGGGTTTCCTCGTTAAATCATTGTGTTATGGTGTGTTTCTTATGTGGTTGCTTTCATTTTTGTTTATTGCATTATTTCTTGCATACTGGTACACTGTTATAATATGCTCTACATGTTTTAAGGTAAGAAACTCTACTAACTGGTCAGATATTGATTCACCCCCCCTCTCAGTATCTATGGGAATCCTAACAATATGCACAAGATCTAGCAATCCATTAGATGTATACTATTTTCTCTTGAAATAAATTCTTGTTTTCTTACCCAATTGACATTCCTTACATACCGGATTAGTAGGCTTAACAATCTTAGGTAGATCTCTAACAACTCATGTAGAACTAATATTAATCATTGAATCAAAATTAACATGACACATTCTCCTATGCCACAACCAACTTTCATCAATTTGAGAAATCAAGCAACTTTTCTCACCATCATTCAAATGAAAAATACTACCTTCAGTCTTGGTTCTAGATGCAATCTCTATACCGGAGGCATGTAGGATCTTGCATTTACCATTCTTGAATTGTAAATCATAACCTTTGTCAACCATCTGTCCAACACTCAAAATATTATGCTTCAAACCTTCAACATACAAGACATCATCAATGTTATGCTTGCCATCAAAGAAAATAGAACCTCTACCATGGATCACACAGGCTTTGTCATCTCCAAATATTACTATTCCACCACCATACCTTTCCATACTCACAAATTTTATTTTATCACCATTTATCTGATGTGAACAACTGCTATTAATCACCCATTCACCTTTCTCTTCAACTTTAGCAGCTAAAGCTTTCTCCTTAATAGTGCATCTTGTGGAATCAATGGGTATGAGTCCATCTTCTTTGATAGCAATAAATACAACTTCATCTCCTTCTAATTCTTCATCTAGAACACATTCATCAAAATCATAATAGCAGTTCTTTTGATGCTTATACTTCCGGTTAGACTTGTAAGGCTTATCATACTTCTCATGCTTCTCATATATATCATTCCTATCATGCTTATCAAATTTTCCATGCCTATCATATTTAGCCATTCTCTATGAGCATCTAGAAGAAAAATGTCCTATCTTATTGCAAGAGAAACATTTCAGAGGCAATTTTCCATCATACTTACCAACTCCCTTAGGTAATCTCCAAGAAATCAATGCTTCAATCTCTTCCATTTCTCTTTCTTTCTCCTCCATCTCTCTTCTCTCTCTTTCATGTCTAGATATTATGCACTCTTTAGGTTCATACTTCTGCTTTCCAGATATATATTCTCTAAATGTTGACTTAGACTTTCCATTTAACTCACCAAATTTGCTCAGCTCAAATGCAGCAATCTTTCCAACTAGCATACCTCTTGTCATGGTAGTCACACTTTGGATTTCATCAATAGTAGCTACCTTATGTTTGTATGCAGGAGTTAAAGATCTCAGCACTTTAGCAACAATTTCATCTTCTTGAAGGGTTCCACCAGCACATCTAATACCTAGGACAAGATCATTCACCTTGCTCCATAAAGGTATTTATATTCTCATCTTCTCCCATCTTCAACATCTTATATTTCCCTTTCAAACTCTGCAACTTAGAAACTTTCACTTGTTTATCTCCTTCATACAAGGTTTCAAGCTTCTCCCAAATCTTATGTGCAGTCCAAATTCCCATTACATTAGTCATCTTTGAATCAGTCAAGGAACTCAGCAATGCTTCCTTTGCTCTGATGTTATTTTTAGCTTCCTTGATCTCATCAACAGTAACTGGTCCATTTTGAGGAATAAAATAGACATTCTTTGTAATTTTCCAATAATCTTCTCCAAGACATCTCAAGTGCACCTCCATCTGGTTCTTCCATATAGCATAATTACTACTATCTAATCTCGGACTCTCCTTCTTAAAGATAACACTTCCACTTTCAGTTGACATCCCAGATCTCCTCAAGCAGTTAAGCTTCTTCCAAAGGATCTATCTTTGATACCAATTGTTGGAAACAACAATGAAGGAAAACTAAGAGGGGGGCTGAATAAGTTTTCACCAGATCTATAAAATTAACCACAAAAATAGATCTGATAAACTACAACAACAACAAAGATAAGAAGATAAACATGTCAACACACAACACCAATATTTTGACGTGGAAAACCTAGTTAAGAGAAAAACCATGGTGGAAACCTACCCTTAATAAGATGATACTCTGCAGTAGTATGTGAAAATATTACAATGGGGAATGCACATGCATTCAGGCGCACTGCCTAGAGATCATTGCTCAGAAGATATAGACCCGAAAGGCTACAACCCTCAGGGAAGTCTCGTCGACTTACAACAAGATTCAAACTATAATTCAAAAGGAATGAACTGAAAGAATAGCATCTCCAAATGCTTGATCATAGTTTTGGTTGATCTCATATGTCTGCTTTTCAATTCAAATCTCTACTCAATCATAGTGTTGAATGATGAATCACTTGTTCGCACATACACCACTCTTTGATAATATGGATGCCACCTTGATACACAAATTACATGACAATATCACCTATTTATACAATTCATCAACCTTGACAACAAGATCTGCTAAACCATCAACTCACAATTACAAAATTATATCACATAATAAAAATATCAACCACCGAACCAATATAAACATATACATGACATAATATGGACCTAATTCAAATCTCCAAACACGCAACACCACCGAAAATCATGCCAAGATCAAATGCAACATGCTACACCACCAAGAAAACCACATAACATGAAGAACATCACCAGTTCAGCAAAATCACCAAGAGAATGCACAAAGATCAATGTAGATCATCAAAAAATAGGACATACTTAGGAAACACCAGCAAGCACATTATAATCATCAATAAAAGATGCACCAACACCACTTATCAAATCTTCATCAATCAACATTTGAACCTCAAGATTACACAAACAGTAGCAACTATCACGAAGAAAAGATAACTTGTGGAGTACCAAACCATGAACCATCTTAATGAAGATACACAAGACCATCCCAAACAATCTCCCAAAATATCAGCTCAAGATCTAATCACAGTGGAATATATCGGAGGAAATCCTGAACTCTGTAAAGCATTGATTAGATAGACAAACTACAAAATAGGATCATCTGATATGATCAATTAAGCTTTTAGGATCACCAAAGCCAATACTGAAGAATAAAATGATACTAGAAATACTCCATACACCAAACCATAATCCCAATAAACCAATATGTGGTCACCAGAGCAAGAATATGTCGACATCAATGACAACAACATATCCTAGCATCAGCAATGTCGAACAGATTCTAGATGCCTTTTATGCCTCTTCAAGGCATTATGACGACTTTTGGGTCTGATAGAGATTTTTCAAATGCCATCCCATGCATATTTCTCCTAATTTTTGGGAGATGATTTTCCCTTCCACATCTTTGTGGCCAACTTTAGATGAAACCTATGCTCATTCATTGTGGGTCAGAGACTTTTTTGCCCTGGAATATACTTGACTATGCTTATGTCTAGGGGTTGCTTCATTTGTAGAGTAGTTCTATTTCCTCGTAGATGATTAGACAGTTACAGAGGAGATTTTGTATGATAAACTCCCAAAGGATGTTCTCTTCTTTTCTTCTACAAAAAACTTATTTTTTTCTCTGCATGTGTAAGTTTTTCCTTGCCCTCCATTAATGAAATTAGGCTTCTTGCCTCTATTCAGTTTTAGCAGTTTGTGTAGTTGTGTAGGGGAAAAAATTAGACTAAGTATGGAAACCCTAATCCCACTCTCATACACACACATGGAATATGAAAGAGCCTAGGGAGGTAACGCACATTGGCTACTTCTTATGAGAAAGAGAGAGTCATGAATTACCTCTTAGATTTTCTATTCTTTTGTTGTAAATGAGAGAGAGGAATGATGCAAAATGCAATCTAACCTAGAAAGAAAATATGTAAGAAAATCCTAATCTGAGAATTCAGATCAAAGATCAACTGATACACTGCTGAAAATAACATATTAGAACGCAAAATCAGAGGTGCACTTATGTCTGAAATCTGAGCAGAATTGTCAAGGACCAGGATGCCACATCACTATCCTGATTCTGCAATTCTGGAGCTGCAACTGATAGGAGGGATTATGTGATCTGTAAGTTGTTGTTGTGCCAAGTCTTGCTGACAGAGGGCAGGACTAGGGTGCCACGCTCCAATCCTTGACAAATTCATGCACTTCTGAGGTTTCTGGGTTGTGTAGATGTCCGATCTTGATCTGTAACTACTTCCAAATTCTTGTTTCTACACCTGCAACTAAAAAGAGAAGGTTTGGAGTGGCTATATAGGGGTTTTCCTTATTCAAACCTGCCTATTGTTGATTTCCACCTCCACAAATAGCCGATAATGTACTAAAAATGTGTTTGCAAGAACCTTGTGTATATGCAAGATCCTGAGAATGAAAGTAAACAACCTAGAGAAACCCTAAAGAGTAAACCTTAAATGCTTATAATGGACAAAGTAAATGTTCTAAATCGACAAAGAAAAGTGATCTAAAGCATGAATATGAATCAAAATGAAGCTTATGCAAAGACATGAAAACAACATGAAACCATACCCAACCCCAAGGGAGAGGTACAAGCCAATCGTCAATCGGTGATCTCCTATTGTTCTTCTACATCTTCAAAAGCCCCCAATTGATAAAATGATGCTTGATGAATGTTTGATGGATGAATGATGAATGTTGTTGAAGACTTCAAAGATCTACTCTTTTGCTGTAAAGAATGCTCTAATACTCCAAAAACCTGCACTTAGATTCTTAGAAGAAGACCTCTTCAAATGAAGAAAGAGAGCTCTTAAGTATGAAACCCTAGATCTTAATTTCATGTTTAGGCTGACCTAGGATTTGAATTTCCCACTGATATTTTGGGGCTAAGCATTATCATATCATATGATTCTGCTCCCAAAATTTTGGGAAAAAAGTCACGGACCATGTGCATTCCCGCCACGATCCAACCAACTTTTTAGCAAATTTTTAGGGCCGTTAGATATGATGATATTAGAGTGCATCCCAAAGTTACAGCCGATTTCAAGGTATTTTGATATGCAAAATCAGGCCTAAATGGTTGAAATAAGACATAATTAGGGTTTATGATTAAATAATTAATTGGAGGAATAAAATGAAAAGGGGCACACTTAGGGTAAAGGGCCCAAATTTGTAATAAGAAATGACCTTAGATTTAATTAAATTAAATAATTAAATGCTTAAAGGGGAATGAGAAATGCAAGATGCAAAACACACTAAAGCGGGTGCTAACCTAAGTGTGAAATTATACCATCCTAGCAAGGGTGTACAATTTATGACACTACATTTAGCCCCCACTTTAGTGGTCATATGACACTACATGCATATGCAAGCTAAAGTATAGAAAAGTAAACTTCATTTGAAAAAAAGGATATATCCATAAGTTGTCGAACGAAGCCCCCAGCGGTATGTGCAGTACACAATTAGGAATCACACCCTACAAAACCATATTTTAGATAACAAAATGACCTAATGCTTACTAAGGAAGATGATAAAATTCATGGCTAGCTATATTTGCCCCCCTATTTTGACTTGCTTATTTGAGAGGTGAAACAGGGTATCATGTTTTCCACAACGAATTGTGATGAAGATTTTGATGAAGCAAGTTCATAACAAGGCTTGATTACCCATCCAAGCACATTATGGAACTAATGCAAAGCAAGAGGGAGAACTCACGATTCCAATGCCACCAATGGTGCAAGATTCAAAGCTTCCTAGCTCAAGATATGATAGATTGAAGAAAAAGTGCAGAAATTAGGGTTTTAACTTAAAAGCATAAAGTCAAAAAGTGCATAATACATAAATATGAAAGTGACACCTTCATTTGTCACTGTCTAACATTTTTGTCACTATTTACTGCCAAGGAGCCCACATACAATCCATCATGCCTCGACACCGACCTGAGTGACCTATGCAGATGGAGATCCAATGCTAGTCCGTACTTGTCGGCCAATCGCTCGACGAGGTGAGTTGACTTTCTGTTCACTGCATTTGACTTTGTCATGTTTTCATAGTTTTCAAAAGTGATGATTTCATTGAATAGTCTAGGCTAGGGCCCACCCTTTGGACACCTAGGGGTCCCAGGGCGCCCTAGTCCTCCTAGGGAGCCATGGTCCAAAGGGGGTGCCTTGGTCCTCTTAGGGCGCCATGGTCCCCTCTGGCCGCCATGGTCCTAGTAGGGTACCATGGTCCCAATAGGGCACCCTAGTCAATATAGGGCACCTTGGTCCCTATTCGAGGTGACCAACGATGACACAAGATTAGGAGATGAATGCTAGAAATGATAGAATGGTTGCATTGATTAGATGGTAATAGATGGTTGATCGATTACTGATGAGAGATTGCTTTGCATTTTACAGACACTATCATACATCCACAAGCATACCATCGGTCTCACCTTTTAGAGCCTTTGAGATCATATCCTGAGACTGACAACAGGAGAGAGAGATTTTCTACATGTAGTGGGTTTGTGGGATGTGATGAACATGTCGGCCATCTGATTCCATTTTGTTATGCTGATGGCACTGATGGAGAGGTGGGATGCAGATACCTCGACATTCTCACTACCTGTAGGGGAGATGATGGTAACCCTAGAGGATGTATACCGCATTTTGTGCCTACCCATTAGAGGAGAGACTGTTAGATATCAATCTGACTGCACCGAGGAGTATTACAGGAGAGAGTAGGTATATGTTGTGGGGAGAGTGATACGCTGCAAGATGAGGGTTCACATTATGGTCAGTTGGCTCCTACACCCTACAAGCGAGGTTCCATTAGTGAGATGACTCATGATTGTGACCCTTGCATTAGTTATGTGTCGTAATGGGCACAACACACAAATTCACGTTGGACTCATCTACGCCATACAATCCATAGATAGACACAGGAGTGTATACTCTTGGGGTCGGACCATGCTCACACATGTCTATCAAGACCTGGGAGAGTATTTGTTTGGACAATGATGCAGACTTATCACATGCACAATACTACAGGTGTGGATGTTTGAGCATATTACATGCACTAGACCTAGTGGAGCCCCCATAGAGCTAGTCCCAAAGAACCTTAGGGTATATGCTTATCCTCTTACCTGTGAGTGGTGATTCAGCGATCTCCTGTATTGGAGGTTGAGCATGGATAGATTAACAACAAGCGGGATCATATGGAGACCCTACCTCACGATGTCCATGTGGGTAGGGCTACATAGAAAGATGTTCAACATGCAGAGGAACCATCTACTAGAGGGACAGTATAGCCACATAGTCATTCCCTTCTACTTCGACTGAGTTTGGCAGCAATTTGGGTTCAAGCACTGTGTCCCTACTGATGTGCTTGTATACATCTAACACTCATGAGTGATGTAGAGGCTAGGAGCCACTCCTAGGCCTATGAGTGATGAGATTGACATCATAGATTTAGATGGGTCAGATCAAGACATAGCGATAGATTATAGAGATGATTCAGGGGCACACTGATGATACATCACATGGTGGAGGAGAACATACCTTAGAGCTATTTTCCCAGTAGGCTTCCCTGGAGGGAATCCTAGACCATGGAGACAGTCAGGTGATGGAGAGGAATCTAATGCATTCGAGGAGGATTCAAATGATCAGAGTGACAACATAGAGGAGCAAGAGGCAGATGGAGATGGAGGCAATCCTGATACCCGAGAGTGAGATTAGAATGGAGATGATGAGGAGGACAAGGAGGAGGATGAGCAAGAGGAGGATGAGTCAGGTATAGGTCATCACTCCAGAGAGGATACTAGAGCCCTAGACTAACTGAGTCTCCCATGGCAGGTAGAGAGGGATCCCATAAGGAGTCTTGATCCTGATCCCCCATCAGCCCACACCGACTATACAGAGACAGTATGAGCGGCGAGAGCCTAGCGGGTCTCAGTCTCAGGCAGTCGCTATCCATGATCCTCACTGGCGAGAGGGAGATCTAGGTAATGTACCCTGTTATTGATTAACATATGCGTCCTTCCTGTTTAAATTTGATGATATAGAATGTTACTGATGAAAAAATTCTTTCTATCTTGCAGCTACCATCCAAGAGTGGCGTTCTTTGATTCAAAATGCAGTGACAAACCTTATTTTGACTACACATGTTCCAAGTTCTACACAAATACCGCATAGATCCCGAAGGAGTGCACGATGACAAGAGGACCTTTTCTCCCCTATTAGGATGGAGGTGGAGATCCTATGAGATAGATTATGATAGACAGAGTGTGACCTAGTGGCGGCACAGATAGAGGCAGCCACATACTGAGGGATCATGATGGAGAGAGATCACAGGAGCTCCTCACAGAGTCACTTGCAGTCCGTATCATGATACACCCCCAGGGGGCCACCCACATAGCCAGATCAAGAGGGGGCATCTAGACACCATCCTCCTGCTACTACTCCTAGGGATAGGAGATGATTTTGATGTATTCATGTATATATGATGACACTCATGATTATGTTATTTGTAATGCTTAAACAATGTACACATTTCTTAGATTAGAAGTAACATACTAAGTAATGAGCATGTATATCTTATTTAATTTCCATGTGATTAATTTCTCAATGCTTCATGATTAAATTAATACATGTGTAATTAAATAACTAAGGATTAAATCAAATGCTACTTTGATGATGTAAAAGAAGAATGTATTAAGCATGAGAACTATATGACTAATATGATTTAATTAGCTCTAATTAAATACAAAATGATATAATTATCCTTAACACATAAGAAATTGTATGATATGCTAACACATATGAAATGTAAATCCATTACAATTTACATAAAAAGAATCCAACAAACAATATAGTAATGAAACATACTTGTCAAGAATGAAGTAATGTAGACCAAACAATATAACATCATTTAATCTTACATACTTTAATGAAAGAATGCTAACATATTACCCAATTTTGAAGAAAAAAGACATAGAGAGAGAACATAAAGAAAACTAGAAAGAAAGAAAGAGAGAAAAATAGAACTAGGCCTAGTATCTATGAAGGTGCATAGCATTTATGGGTTCCTTCAGAGGCATACCTTCCACATCTGCTATCTTGTAAGCACCTGATCCATAGACCTCCACAACAATGTATGGTCCAAGCCAATTAGGATTGAATTTTCCTTTCTCCTCAGGTACGGCATTCACGTTGTGTTGATTCTCATAAAGGAGTAAATCCCCTACCGAGAAGGAACGTTGAATAACATTATCATTGTAGCTTCGCTGCAAAGTTTTATGATACACTTGAATATGTTTGAGGGTATTTATACATTGTTCATCAAGCATCTCAAGTTGTTGAAGTCTTTTCTCTATATAGGAATCATCATCCACTATACCCCTAAGATAAACTCTCAAAGAAGGAATTTCTAACTCCAAAGGTATAATGGTGTCGACACCATAAACAAAACAATATTGTAAGGGGTACAACCCATAGCAACATGTACACTCATGCAATAAGCCCACAGAGCATAGGTTAATTGAGTATGCCAAGCCTTACCATGCTTGTTTACAATCTTTCAAAGAATTTGTTCAATTATCCTATTAGAATATTAATCTTGACCATTTGATTGAGGATAATAAGGTGTAGAAAATTTATGTTGAATATGATATTTCTAGTGAAACTTCTTCACATCCTTATTTTTGAATAACGTTCCATTATCTGAAACTAAGGCAGAAGCTATCCCAAATCGAGAAATGATGTTTTCCAAACTGAATTGACAAATTACTTCAGTAGTAGTGGATCTAAGAGGAATGGCTTCTACCCACTTCGTAAAGTAATCAGTGGTAGTTATGATGAAAATATGTCCTTGAGATGAAGGAAGAGATATTTTACCAACAAGATCCAAACCCCACGTAGAAAAGGGCCAAGATGCTACCTGTGATCTAAGTTCTTGGGAAGGGGCATGGATTAAATTGCTATGTTGCTGACATTGATGACATCGTTTAACAAACACAAAAGAATATTTTTCCATGGTTTTTCAATAATATCCCATTCGGAGCAATCTCTAAACCAAAGACCTACCCCCAAAATGCCCCCCACAAGCACCTAAATGTGCTTCCTCAAGAGCGATGGGGACCTCAGCCTTATTTAAGAATCGAAGAAGAAGACCATTATAACCCCTCCTATAAAGAACATTAAAAAGGATAATGTATCTAGCAGCAAATTTGTGAACCCTAGCCCTAGTATTCTTATTTGCAGAGTCAGGAAAGGTACCATCACTCAAATATCTTACGACATGCGAGTACCATTCGTTAGAATCTATAATGCAACAATATGCCACATCACTAGGGTTATCAACAATAGCCGTGAAAGCAAGGTTGTGAATAATGAATTGAAGATCTACCAAGGGATCCTCTAGCGACACAAGAGAGCAACACATGTCATCGCATGAACATGTTGATTATCTTTTCGAGGAACAAGCTCCATGGTATAAGAATCAAATTTTTGTAACAAGGATAAAGCTAGATCTTTATATTGTGATATTTTGTCTTGTTTAGCTTGATAAACTCTTGTCACTTTTCTTATGATTAGTTAAGAGTCTCCATAAATATGTAGATTTTTCACACTCAATGCCAAGGCTTCTTTAATTCCAGCTATAAGAGCTTCATATTCAGCAATGTTGTTGGTAATCAATAAATAGGTTTCTTTTTAAGAGAAATTAAAACCACCCCTGCCCCTGATCCTGTACGACACTTAGAGCCATAAAAGTACAGTTCCCAAGTCTCATCAACCTTAATCGAAAGAATGTATTCATCGGGAAAATACTCTAGATTAGGTAGGGAGAAGGGTGAAGGAGCATCAACTAAATGATCAGTCAACACTTGACCCTTTATTGCCTTTTGTGAGACAAACTTAATGTCAAACTCGGTCAACATCATAACCCACTTAGCTAGGCATCTGAAAAGATTAGTTTTGGAGAAAATATGTTTAAGAGGATAAAATTTAACGATAACATGAATCTCAACATTCAAGAGATAATGCCTCAACTTTTGGGTTGCAAAGACTAAAGCAAGGCATTGTCTCTTTATCGCAAAATATCAAACTTTGTATTGGAGTAGAGTGTGGCTTATGTAATAGAGAAAGGATTCTCTACCATCCTTATCACATTGTGTCAATAAGGTTGCAAGAGCTTGAGGGGAAGCTACGGTGTATAGAAGAAAAGGCTTAGTAGGATCAAAAGGTTGAAGAATGGGAGGATTGGCCAAATAAGTTTCTAAGTTTTTGAATGCTTGACGATAATCCTCATTCCATTGGAAAGTGATATTCTTCTTAAGCAATTGTGTGAAAGGAAAGGTACGATACAAAAGTTGAGAGATGAACCTACGAATAGCTTGGATATTTCCTTGCAAACTTTTTAGTTGAGAAACGTTCTTAGGAGGAGGCATGTTAACAATAGCATCTATCTTTTTTGTGTCCACCTCAACGCCACAATGTGGCACTATGAATCCTAATAGTTTTCCACTATCCACACCAAAAACACATTTTCAAGGATTCAAATACATGTTGTACTAACAAATTCTCCCAAAGATTTGACGAAGGACGGATTTGGCTAAGATGTCATCAACGTAATCTTCTAAGGTCTTATGCATATAATCATGGAAGATGAGAGTCATAGCATGCTGATAGGTTGTACCTGCATTTTTTATTTCAAAAGGCATCACAATCCAACAAAATGTACCCCAAGGAGTTGTGAAAGTAGTTTTATATTGATATTGGGGATTGATGAAGGTTTGATTATATCCTTGGAAACCATCCATAAAGGATAGTAAAGCATGCCCTGCTACTGAATCCACTGTCATGTCAACATTCAGGAGGGGAAAATCATCTTTTAAAGAGGCCTTGTTCAAATCACAAAAATCAGTACACATCCTAATCATGTTTTCAGCTTTAGCCATCACCATAATGTTTGAAATCCATGGGCAAAATCGATAGGACGAATGAATCCAACATCCAACATTTTTTCAATATCATCTTTAACAAGTAATGCCACTTTAGGGTGAATCTTTCGAATCTTTTTCTTCACAGGTTTAGCATCAGGAATTAGGACAATGTTATGAGTGACAATCTTAGGATCTACGCCAGGCATGTTAGAATATATCCAAGAAAATATCTCAGGAAATTCATGTAACAACTCAGCATATTTCTTTTGCTCTTCTTTGTCAAGACATTTCCCTATCTTGATGATCTTATCTTCAACACAAGGATCCATATTGATATCAATGGTGTCATTTATTAGGAGATTGCTTTGTTGAGGAGCATCTCTCGATTGAGGAAATTCTTTAACTATCTCATCATTATTTCTTTCCTTCCCAAAGTAAGCTTTTGCATTTAAACAATAGGGAAAACTACGATTATGGTGATAACGAGGAAGGTTGTCATAAGCTCCCAAGAATTCAACTAAGGAATCATCAGTAGAAAAAACATCCAAAGCAAAGACACAAGAAGGGTCAAAATCAATATATTTTGGATATTTTAGCATGAGAGAAGCAGAAATGACATTAACACTAATAGATGGTCTCTTAGAAGCTTTAGTATGCTTGAAAGGATCATAAACAAGCCCAAATGTCATATCACAAAAGTTGTTTTCCCAGGGAACTTTAATCCCTTGTTCTTGAGAACCACATCCATTTCCATTATATCCGCACCTAGCTAGGATGTGAAAACCAGGACCATAAAGGTTAGTCATTTCTGAAGAAGGAGGATTTTCAAACAGTGAAGGATCAAAATCCTCTAGACCAGAAACTAAGGGAGATGAAATCTGAGAAGCCACCACAAAGTTATTACTCAATGGCCCAGACAAAGTAGATTGCTTTTTAGGTTCTTCTTCTTTCTTCTTTTCAACCTCAGGTTCTCTAGGGGGAATTTTTTATTCCCCTACGAAAGTAGGATTGAAATCAAGGGATCCCCAATCATCTTCTACAAGAATCTATTCAGGAGAGAAATTATTCTCAATCATAGAGTCAGGCTGAGAAGATTCTTCCTCAAGAACCTTAGGTCCACTTGAGGAAGTATCTGGGATTGATCCAGATATAGGAGACAGGTATGATGAACTAGTCACACTAATCAGAGTAGAAGATTTAGAGGAATTGTCTAAGATAGTTGGGGAATAATTGATTGAAGAGGATTTAGAGCTTGATGTTTGTAAAAAAGCCTGAAATCTCGTGTCTCCTAACAAGGTGCATGTTGTATTGTTGTGAATGAATTTGATTTTCCTATGCAATGTAGAGGGAACAACTTGCATGCTATAATCCAAGGTCTTCCTAGCAACAAGTTGTATGTCAACTCTCCAGACATGACATGGATAGGAGTAGGTAAAGTAATAGGACCTACCTTAACAGGCAAGGTGATGATACCTAGTGAAGATTTAGCAACATTATCAAAGCCACAGATAGTGAGAGAATCAAGCTTGATAAGAGATGTATCAACATTGATCTTATGCAACAAGTTAACGTTGCAAACATTAAGGCCAGAACCATTTTCCAATAATTTTCATCTTATCACGCTATCATTTATGATGACCACAATCATTAAGGGATCATATTATTGTTGAATTTCACTACAAGGCAGCTCAACTTGTGTAAACACAATCTGAGCCTTAGGTGATGTAATAGAGTGAATCAAGGAAGCCATATTATTAGATGTCATTGCGGGTGGTACATTCAATGTTTTCAAGGCATCTTGTAGCATTTCATGATGAGTCGAGGAAGTTTGAAGCAAATCCCAAAGGGATATCTTGGCAGGAGTAGCTTTAAGTTATTCGACAAGATCATATTCCTTACCAAGAGTTTGTGAAATACGAGGTTCTTGAGAAAAAATGATTTGAGGATTAGGTAGAGGAGTTGGAACAATCGGAGGAGGGTTAGGTTGCCTATTGTTTCTTGTGTTATAGGTATGGGCAACTGCATTATAACTATCCTTAGTAAGTTGTCTAGCATAGATATAAGGACTCTTAGTGGGATTCCTTCCTTGAACCGTAATGATGGGCTTGTTTGGAGTAATAAAGGAATCATGACCATATCCACCTTGAACCATGAAAAGAGGTTGACTAGGAAGAGGTGAAGTTGGAGAAGGACAAGCACCTTGAACAACAAAAAGTGGTTTTCTATGTTCATTCACATTGATCACGTTGATTAACTTTTTAGATGCATTATTCTTGTTTGAAAGTTTAGGCAGAGACATAAAGTCATCAAGGGCATCATCCAATAAAGTATGGTCATAGTGATTGAAAGGCTTATCTTTGGACTCAAAAGGACACATACCATCATAGAGGGAATCATGGGAATCAACTATGCTGCTAGATCTAGTGGAGGAGTTGATAGGAATATACCCATGAGAGGGTTCATTCAACTTATCTTTCTCATCACCATGAAATGGCATAGTAACAAGGTTGATTAATTTTTGGCAAAATGAGGGTTTAGAAGGCTTAGGGTTCAAAAACTCATCTAGAGCTTCATCTAATTCATCCTTACTAAACTCATAATCAACAAAATTGCATACATCATCAAAAGCATGAACTTCTTGCAAATAGAAATCTGACATTTTAAAATGAAAATTGCATGAAACTTAAACACACAATGCAAGGAAAATGAAAGAAACCTATCTCTCTTTTTTTATGTTTATGTAAATAAAGTAAACTAGATCTAGATCTAACAATGCAATGCAATGAAAATGAAATTGTGTTTCACGTCGGGCTCACCAAAGATGTTGTTAGGAACCACAAGGGCAACTGAGAGGGGGGGTGAATAAGTTGTCAATGAATTTCAACCCAATTATAACTTAATCAAACTTGATACTTAATACCGGTAAAACAAACTTATTGTCAGTTAACAGATTAGTAGTTAATATCAATACCGATGAAACTTAATGTATGAAACAGAAAGAGAAACAACATCCACAACACATAACATAAATATTTTGACGTGGAAACCCTATAATGGGAAAAACCATGGTGGGAAACCTTACCCACAATCAAATGGTACTACTGTAGATAGTATGTGTATAAAAATGGGGTCTGCACATGCAGAAAGGCCAACCTCCTAGAGAACACTTCTCAAATGGGAGTCGCAATGACTACAATAGGATGGTTAAATCCTAGAATAATGTACTCCTCAAAATAGCATCTCCAATGCTAGATTCAGTACCTGTTAAGCTCTGATAAACACCTTCAAACCTTCCTTGAACCTTCTCTATGGTCTGCTCATATGATCTTCAATATTTGCACATACCATGTAACAATACCATACCATAACCATATCCTATATTTTTCATCTCACAAGTGAGATCTTACATATATACAAAACCTAAGACCAAATGTGTAGGTTGGCTCACTAAGAATATTACAATTAAAATCAATTACAGATAAGTCTTGATACGATGCATCATGTCGGCTCAATACATTTACAACAATCTTCAATCAATAAATTATCTCCATAATGTGTCGTGCTAATCTGGAATAGATAACACATACCGTTCCATAACCTAGACCAATATGTTGGTAATAGTAAATATGTCAACCCGATTAGACCAATAACCAAAACACCAAACCAAGTATCCAACCATGTCTTCGACATAATAAAGTGATCTCCAGACGATAACAAATCATCATCAGTGTCGGTGAACCATATAACCTGTCAGTGAATAATATACCGGTGACTATGCATAAGTCACTGAACTTGTCGGTGAACACAATGTGTCAGTACAACAGTAAACCAATATAACCATAGTGCCAAATCAACAATGTAGATCTCTAGAAGGATACGTGTTGACATCAATGACAAAACTAAAGCAACACATCCATAATACCAACAATCTCCCCCTTTGGCATTGATGGCAACACTAGATGGAAAAACATCTAAGTGCCAAAGCAGAATGCCAAAAAACCAAAAACCAACAATCTCTAGAATAGATCAATAACAAAAATCAAAATCAAAATACAAAGAGTATATATCTCTCCCCCAATGAATAATGTATCATAGATCTCTCTCCCAAGAATGTTATTCCATAGATCTCTCTCCCCCTTTGACATCAAATGCCAAAGCAATAAAAAATTCCAGAACATATAACCAACTACTCCCCTGAGAAGTAGCTCTCCTCCATCAAAGCCGGAAAAAAGATTTCTCTGTTAGTTTCTGTCAGTTTGATGCCAATCTCCAATTGTCTAAGTCTCTACCGGTGGAGGTATTACCCCAAGCTGCTCTCTGAGATATTCAAAGGTTTCCTTAGGCCAAGGCTTTGTAAAGATATCTACAATCTGCTCTTTAGTATTCACATAAACCAATCTTACATCTTTTGCTTCAATGTTCTCTTTCAGAAAGTTATATTTGATAGAAACATGCTTAGTCTTGGAGTGAAATACCGGATTCTTTGATATATCAATTGCTGCTGAGTTATCAGAATAAATAATTATAGGTTCTTTGCATTTTACCTTTATGTCCTTCAACATTTTCTTAATCCATAATACTTGAGTACAATTAGTTGTTGTTGCAACATATTTTGATTATGTTGTTTATAATGATGTACAACTCTGCTTCTTGCTTATCCATGAAATCAATCTGCTACCAAGAAAGAATGCTCTGCTAGTGGTACTCTTTCTGTCATCTACATCTCTTGCCCAATTTACATCGGTGTATGCACATAAATCAAGATTTTCATCTTTAGGATACCATAAACCAAGATTTATTGTGCCTTGTAAATACCGGAAAATCCTTTTTACTATTGATTCATTATTTTCTTCAGAATTACTCTGAAATCTTGAAACAATACTTACTACATTCATTATATCAGGTTTGGTTTGTGTCAAATACATTAAACCTCCAATCATAGATTTGTATCTTGTCGGATTAACAAGAGTTGAATCATCCTTCAATGTCAATTTATTAGTTGTAGTCATAGGATTACCTACCATTTTAGAGTTTTCCATACTAAATTTCTTCAGTAGTTCCTTCAAGTATTTTGTTTGAAATATGAATATACCTCTATCATTTTGTGAAATATACAATCCTAAAAATAATTTTATCTCCCCAATCATAGACATTTCAAATTCTTCCTACATCTTGTTAGCAAAGTCCTTACACAATCCATCTTCTCCTCCAAAAATGATATCATCAACAAAAACTTCAATAACCAAGATGTCATCATTAGTCACTTTGAAATATAAGTTTTTGTTAGCATTACCTTTAGTGTAACCAAGCTTCCAAAGATATTTATCCAATCTAGCATACAAAGCTCTAAGAGCTTGCTTCAATCCATACAAAGTTTTCCTTAATCTCCAAACCATATCTTTATTATTTGTTAATGAAAATCCAACAGGCTATTCAATGTTAACTTCCTCTTCAAGATCACCATTTAGAAATGCACATTTTATATCCATTTGATATACTTTATAGTTCTTATGAGTTGAAAAAGCAAGAAATATTCTAACTGCCTCAATTCTAGCTACTGGTGCAAAGGTTTCATTATAATCAATTCCCTCTTTTTGTGAATATCCTTTACACACTAATCTTGCTTTGTTCCTGATTACCTTGCCATCCTCATTAAGTTTATTTCTAAATACCCATTTAGTTCCAATTACATTTTTGTCTTTAGGTCGGGGAACTAATGTCTGTGTATTGTTCTTTTCAATTTGTTCTAATTCATCTTCCATTGCTTTTATCCAATGTTCATCTTGACATGCTTCAATAACAGATGTTGGTTCAATTTGAGAAATTAAGTATACCTCTTCATTTGCCAATCTTCCTCTAGTCATAACACCTTGATACTTATTCCCAATTATTTGATTTTCTGAGTGATTCAGTCTTACATACCTAGCTTTATTTACATGATGTTGTTCTTCAGTCACTGTGGAATTCTCTGATGATGCTGGTGTGACTGGATCCACATTTTGTACTGGTGCACTCTATATTGGTTCATTTATGATTATCTCAACTGCCGGTTCAGAATCTACAGACCTTGAATTTCCTCTAAACTATTCATCTATCTTCACATTATCACTTTCAATGATCTTCTGCAATCTTTTATTAAAACATCTATATGCCTTTCTCTTAGATGAATAACCAAGAAATATTCCTTCATCACTTCTAGGATCAAATTTACCAACATACTCATCTCTCCTAATATAGCATTTTCTTCCAAATATTCTGAAGTATTTAAGAGTAGGAGTATTACCAAACCATAGTTCATAAGGGGTCTTGTTGGTTTCACCTTTGATGTGAACTCTGTTGAAAGTGTAAACCGTTGTATTCACTACTTCTCTCTAGTACACATGAGGTAGATTTGCTTCCAATATCATGCTTCTAGCTACTTCTAGAATAGTTTTGTTCTTCCTTTCCACAATTCCATTTTGTTGAGGTGTCTGGGGTGTTGATAGTTGTCTTTTGATTCCATTCACTTCACAGAATGTATTAAATTCCTTAGATGTAAATTCTCCTCCTTGATCAGATCTCAAACATTTGATTTTCTTACTGGTTTCATTCTCTACCATTGCCTTGAATAATTTGAATTTTCCAAAATCTTCTAATTTCTCCCTAAGAAAAGTAACCCAACACATTCTAGAATAATCATCAATAATTAGCATAAAGTATCTATCTCCCTGTAGACTTCTTGTTCTTGTCAAACCACACAAGTCAGTATGAATTAAATCAATAACATTATTGGATTTCTTAGAAATACTCTTAAAGGTTGTTCTAACTTGCTTTCCCATTTGATATTCCTTACATACCGGATTATGAGGCTTCACAATCTTAGGTAAATCCCTTACTGCCTTAGTTGAACTGATATTTACAATGCAATCAAAATTCACATCACAGAGTCTCTTATGCCATAACCAACTTTCATCAATATGTGCAATCAAGCATGTCTTATCACTATTGTTCAAATGAAAGATATTACCTTTAGTCTGATTATCGGTTGCAATCTCTAATCCAGTTTTGTTCATGATTTTGCATTTACCATTCTTGAATTGTAACTAAAATCCCTTTTCAACTAATTGACCAACACTCAAAAGATTATGCTTCAAACCTTCAACATAATAAACATTGTTAGTATTGTGCTTACCATCCAAAGATATAGTGCCTTTTCCTTTGATTAAATGAGCTTTATCATTGCCAAATCTTACTAGACCTCCCTTATATTCCTGAAAAGATAAGAATTTACTTTTATCACCAGTCATATGATGTGAACATCCACTATCAATGATCCATTCATCTTTTTCTTCAATTTTAGTTGTTAGGGCCTTCTTTACCGGTGGGATAGTAGGTGTTAGTTGATCTTCTTTTATTGCAACAAAATCCCATCCATTGTCTATCGGCTCTTCATCTGAATCATTTGTAACTCCATCGGCATAGTAACATGATTTATCTTTGTTCTTCTTAAATCTGTATCTCTGATATTCAAGTTTAGGCTTATATGTTCTTTTAGCTCCCTCTCTCAATCTTACATGTCTATCAGGACATCTAGATGTTATATGATCAACTTTATTGCAATTAAAACATTTAAACGATGCTTTACCTTCATACTTACTTCCAACTGGACCTTTAGGCATTTTCCTTGCAAATAGTGCTTCAAGTTCTTCCAGTTCTTCATTTTCCCTTCTGATATCTTCAAGTTATTTTGCATAAAATGCTTTCCAATCAGATTTGTCAGATGAAGATGATGATGATGATGTTGCAGATGATGATGCTCTGAAGGCTAAATCTATCTTAATTGTAGCAACGAGACCAAATTCTTCAAGCTCAAATGTTGAAAGTTTTCCAACCAAGGTATCTCTACATACTGATGTATTAGGCTTTGTTCTCAACTCATTAATAGCAGCTACTTTCATTTTGTATGCTGGTGGAAAAGCTCTTAAAAATTTAGAAACAATTTCATCTTCACTTAAGGATCCTCCACAACATTGTATTCCTTAAACAATTTCATTAACTCTTTCCATAAAAGCTGAAATTCTTTCATCTTCTTCCATTTTCAAATTTTCATACCTGACCCGGTAACATTCCAGTTTTGTAATTTTGACAGTGGTATCTCCTTCATTCAATGTTTCCAATTTATCCCAAATATCTTTAGTAGTAGACCGGTCTGATAATCCCATGATTTGTTGATCTGATAATGCGCTCAAAAGTGCTTCTCTTGCTTTGCAATCATTTTCTTGATCTTTATCCAATGTTGGTGGATTAGGTTGATTCGGAGTAGGACCAACATAGCCATTCTTTGTAACTTCCCATATGTCTCTTGTAATGCCCCGCCAGGAACCCTAAAGGAAAACCAAACTACAAGGCAGCTAAAGGGTGAAATAATTTTATTTTTTTAAGATTAAGTGCATTAATTATCACATTGCAGATTTAATAACACAAGCAGAATTCTAACAAAAGAAATCCTTAAGGGTTACCAATGAAGATTACTTCATAACTAAAACAACATCATAAAGTTAATCCAGTTATCCATCTAATTAGGAAACTCAATTGCAATTAATTAAATCATCCTCATAAAACTGATTTCCACATTGAAAGATTTAAAGTGTTACAATATATTTGCTTTCAATGATTCATTTACATATAAGAAGAAAGATAACTAAAATAACATACATTCAATAGAATTAAGATTACAATATTCAATAATTACATGGCTTCCAATAGTACAAATGAAATACATAAGTTATAATGCCAAGGTTACATAGTTTACTAATACAATGACCATGTGGGTCTCAAGTGTACAATAACCACGAACATGAGCTAATACAAGAATCACGAACCAAGAAACACCAGCAAAGCCAATCCTCACATGAAGGTACGAACAAGGATATCCGATGGGAAGTGGCACTACCACCTAACCATGTGAACCCAAAGTGGAACCACCCCACCATGCTATGAGATAGGAGAAGACCCTCAAGCAAGCAAAACAAGATAAGTACAATAGTACAACATGACTCCGCAAAACCCATGTGACTCAACTCACAAACACTAGTGACCCTAAGGAGAGAGTGTCATCGCATGGCTTAAGGTGGTTACCCTAGGTAGGCCTCCATAGGTCTCGGTCCCCATCCTGGGTTATCCTAGTAACCTCTCCCCAACCCCCGGCTCCATCTAAGCATCATGCGGACCCTACCAATCCCTTCGTGAAGACAAGGCGGTAGGTTTGCCATTCCAGGCCTTCTCACAACATCTTGAGCCTATACAAGCACTCAACCATGTGCGAGACACATTATCTTAGTTTAATATTTCAGCTACCCACCCCCTAATCAATTATTAGGTTATCACTTCTTAACTGACTTTCGAGGGGTTATCCTGCCATCCACTTTGGGTGCGGCCCCCGCTCGAAAGCCACTCTTTCTCATAGGACACTAACAAGAATGGTCTCTCTATGAGAACTCTGTGGTGAAACTGACAGCCATATCTAATCCTGACAAAACTACAGGTGAAGGATACACAAATCAATAACCCAAGACTGACCATTTGGAACAAAACACACAATGGCTCACATCAACAGGGTTACACAACAACACCTGACCAAGGGGTATTAACAACCATTATGACATGACAACAACTCAAAATTAGAATTACAACGTAAATATGCTTTTACCAGAACTACCATTTAAATTAAAGATCCTATAACAGACAATCTTTTTAAAATAGTAAAAAGCATTAAATACTTGCAAATATAGATATTCATGAAAAATAGAAAATACAACTTTATTGAGAAAAGAATAGCAAAGTTGTCATTTGTCTAATAAGGCTTAATTTAACCACATAAAAACTAATCCCCTAACATATATTCATGATTAATTTAATACAAGAATCTAAATATATGCTTTTAAGAAGATAAAATAAATTCTAAATTAATTATATATATACAATAATATAATATATGTATATGAGTATATATTCACTAAATATATATCATATAAATATATTCATATTAAAATATATATATATATATATATATATATATATATATATATATATATATATATATATATATATATATATATATATATATATATATATAACATAAAAATAAAATCCAAATCATAAATTTACTGGAGGCATGAAACCCGAATCATAACATTTTGGAGGCACTTATAGGAAAGGTAAAATTTATGTTTGCTTGTAGCCATGCTACCATATGGTAACCTTGCTACCATACGGTAGCATTGCTACCGACCCCCTCCCCTCTATTTTTTTTTTTTTTAAATTAAATTAATTTAAAAAAAAAAACAAAGATTATAAAATCTCACTCCTACACTCTGAGAAAACAGAGTCTAATAAAATCACAGGTAATAAATCCTTTTTTTTTTTTTTAAATTTAAATTAATAAAAATTCAACAATAAAACTATAGTCCAAACATAACATTTATTGGTAAATAAATCTTACCAAAAGATTCAAATCTCTAAGACAGAAAAGAGATTGATAAAAAAAAAAAACCCAAATTTCTTTAAAAGGGAAAATCTTCTTACACAAACCATAAGGAATAATTTTAAGCCAGATTTCTAAAGTCTTTTCACAAACAGGAAGAACACAATCAAACGCACAGGAAGAATTTATTTGAAACAAGGGAGGGTAAATTTGGCAAAATTTTGCAAGCATAACCCCCTACAATTTCACAAATATCAAAGCTAGATAAATACACAGAATGGAAATAAATAAAACATGAGAATCTCCACAACAGAGAATGAAGATTCATCCTAACTTATTTATTTTTAAAACAAAACCAGGCAAAGCTATCCAACCTGTGAAGCTTTCCTGGAAGAATCTTGTGGAAGAGCTCAGCCTTGCAACCAGTTTTCCAAGCCAATCCCTCTTTCTAGCCAACCTCTGATTATTACTTCCCCAACATGCATCCAAGAAAATTAAAAAAAAAAATTCCAAAAGTCTGCCGCCTCCTTCTCATGAGCAACGTAGGAATAATCAAGAAAAATATATTTTATCTCAACTTTAAGCTTGAAAATATTTTCCCCCCCAAAATATAATATTTAATTTAATAATAAAAAGTATTCTATTTTCTTTTCTTTCTAATTTCCACAAAAAAGGTAAATAGAATGTAATTTGCAAAAATCATTACTTTCCTTATTTTTCTTTTCTCATGCCCATTTAATTAACTTTCTAAAAAACTAATTAAGGAAAGTAATTTAACTCTATTTTATTTCTTTATTTTATTTTTAAAATCTAGAGAACAATAAATGCAATTAATTTATTTTCCACTAAATTTCAATAAAATTATATTTCTAATATAATGCAATTTGCAAATTAATTAAGGAAAGTAATTTAACTCGATTTTATTTCTTTATTTTATTTTTAAAATCTAGAGAACAATAAATGCAATTAATTTATTTTCTACTAAATTTAAATAAAATTATATTTCTAATATAATGTAATTTGCAACTAAATTTAATTACTTCATTTAATTAATTAAATCCATAATCACAAATGCATAATAATACATAAATTAAATATACTAACTATGAAATGATGCCATAAACTCAAATAATTAATCTAATCCTCTAGCACACACAAACCGAGAAGACCCAAACAAAGACTCTAAAAAAGTCAAACAAACAAAACTCGAAGGTCGAACATACAGAAAAGATGACCAACTGACGACACTCATAAGAGTGTAACTGGGGTAAAATTAGGGTCAACCACTATCTCCACCACTCCCATCAGACAAATAAGGCATGCTCAGACCTGTGAAGCCAAGTGGAGATGATACCCCGTACCTACTCGGTACTTGTACTTGCAATGTCCTCCATCATCGAACCACACATGCATATATAAAAATATAGAATACACAACACGCACATTGATGAAAGAGAATCATGACATTCCCTATCTCACCGAAGTGACTAAAGGAAAATCATCTCCTCGCATCCAATACACTTGCAAACATGCAACATATAAATACACATCGCATATGTAAAGTAAAAATGTCAGTCCACAACAATAATCCATAAAATAATACTAATCACAAGTACTGAAATACCGTAAATAAAGCATGCATCCCATATCCAGTTAAAGCATGAAATAATGTCAAATAAGTCTGAATAACACATAGTGGTAATGTATCCACTGAAAGTAAACAGTAAAACATGAGTCCAACAAGTTTGATCGAGGAGGGGTGCTACATTCTCCCCCCTAAAACTAGGCTTACTCCTAGAACCCTAAAACAGATAAGAATAGAGCTCTCTCATCTTTGTTGCATCCTTCCAAGTGGCCGAGGTCTCATCATTTGGGTCCCATAGGACCCTTACCTGGTCGATGGTAGGACCCCTAAGGGTCAAATCCCGACGCTGAAGAATTCGCACGGGCTCCATGGAAAGCTACCCGTCCTTGACCTGTAAAACGTTCCAATCAGGAACATGTGTCACATCAGGATGATAAGGTCGAAGAACTGAAACATGAAAGACATTGTGGATGTGGGATAGACTCGGTGGCAAGGCAAGATGGTAGGCAACAGGTCCTATCCTCTCAAGGATCTCAAAAGGGCCAACAAAATGAGGTGCCAACTTAGAACCCTTTCCATAATGGATCGGACTCTTCCGTGGACGCACTCTCAAGAACACACAGTCACCCATAGAAAACTGATGATCTACCCTATGAGCATCTCCATACTTCTTCTGCCTATTCTATGCAGCTACCAAATGCTCATGAATCTGCTTGGCCTGCTGCTCCATCTCTCGAAGAATATCCGGTCCTATATGCACCCTGTCCTCTAGCCGATCCCAACTCAAAGGAGTACGGCAAGGATGACCATACAATGCCTGGAAAAGGGACATACCTATGGAGCTATGATATCCATTGCTATAAGAAAACTCCACTAGATAAATATAATCCTCCCAGCGCGACTACTGGTCCATAACATACATGCAAAGCATGTCCTCCAAAACCTGATTCACTCACTTAGTCTAACTGTCGATCTCTGGATGATAAGCTGAACTAAAGTTCAATTGAGTTCCCAACGCATGCTGAAGAGAGGTCCACAAGGCTGACATAAAGACATGATCTCTATTAGAAATGATCCACCTTGGAATCCCATGCAACCTCACCACATCCTCTAAGAAAAGTCGAGCCACCACTGTTGTTGTATAAGAAGCTTGAATATGAGCAAAATGAGCAACCTTTGTCAATCTGTCAACAATGACAATGATGGCATCATGACAACATGAAGAGACAGGCAACCCAACAATGAAATCCATGGAAATGATGTCCCATTTCCAATCCGGTATCAAATTAGGTTGTAAAAGCCTTGTCGGGTGTTGATGCTCTGCCTTCACCCGCTGACACTCTAAACACTTCGACACAAAATCAGCAATGTCACGTTTCATACCAGCCCAGTGATAAATCTGTCTAAGATCTGCGTGCATCTTCTTGACACCTGGATGTGCCAAATAAGGTGCACGATGGGCCTGAGTCATGATTAAAATGTGAAGACCCTCCAAAGGAGGTACATAGATCCGTCCAAGGTGACAAAGAAGTCCATCTACCTCAAGGTTATATCCAGAAAATCTACCCTCTAAAGGCCTTCCAGACTCCATCACGGCTCTAACATCCTGATACCAAGTATCCTGAGGAAGAACTCCAAGAATTCTCCCTCTCAAGTCTACTCCAAGGGACAATGTTGAAACTTCATGTCGCCTATGACTCAAAGCATCTACCACCATGTTCTCTTTCCCTTGAATATAACAAACCTCAAAATCATACTCGTAGAGGAATTCCATCCATCTTCACTATCGAGCATTCAAGTTCGGTTGCGTGAAGATATACTCCAAACTGCGGTGATCACTATGCAGCTCAAACCGACACCCTAACAGAAAATGTCACCATCTAAGAAAGCATGCACTATAGCTACCAAATCCAAATCATGAACTGGATAGTTCAACTTGCGGTTCTTGAGTTTGTGAGACTCATAGGCAACCACACGTCCATCCTGCATAAGCACTGCATCCTTACCTTCTAAAGAGGCATCGGTGCATACCATAAAATCTCTAGATGGATCAGGAACTGCCAAAATCGGAGCACTGACAAGGAGTTCCTTCAAGGTACAAAAATCTGACTCACACTGCTCTGACCAAACAAACTTCTTCCCTTTCCTCTGAAGAGAGGTAATAGGGTTCCCTATTTGGGAAAAGCCCTAAACAAAGTGACAGTAATATCCGACCAAACCCATAAAACTCTGAACTTCTGAAACATTGGTCGACGTTGGCCAATCAACAATGGCTTGGATCTTTGAAGGATCCATGGATACACCTTCTCCCAAAATCACATGACCAAGATAGTTCACCTCTGACTGGAAGAAGTCACACTTCACCAAATTGGCATAAAGATGATTCTCTCTCAAGCAATGTAATACCTGTCGCAAGTGACCCTCATGATCTTCCATAGATCTAGAATAAATCAGTATGTCATCCAAGAACACAAGGACAAAATGATCAAGGTAGGTGCGGAAAACCCCATTCATGAGGCTCATAAAAACTGAAGCCACGTTCGTCAACCCAAATGGCACCACTGTGAACTCATAGTGACCATAACGAGTATGAAACATTGTCTTATGAATATCTGCATCCTGAATGCACAACTAATGATACCCAGATTTCAGATCAATCTTAGAGAACACCTTGGCTCTCTTTGCCTGATCGAAAAGATCATCTATACGAGGCAATGGATATCAATTCTGGATGGTTACCTTATTCAGCTGTCTGTAATCAATGCATAACCGAAGAGATCCATCCTTCTTCTTAATGAAGATAACAGGTGCACCCCAAGGGGAAATACTAGGATGAATGAACCCCTTGGCCAACAGTTCTTCCATCTGCAACTTCAACTCACTCAACTCCTGAGTAGTTATCCGATATGGAGCTCTCAAAATAAGTTCTGCACCAGGAACCAAGTCAATGCAAAATTCTATGTCTCGCTTTGGAGGCATACTAGGAATATCTAATGAAAACCAATCAGCATACTCTTGAAGAATAGGGTGACCATCAAGAGTGATTTATCGACTCTCTTTTTCATCCACATCCTCAAGAGTAACTGCAAAAAGATGACACCCTTTACGCATACACTTCTTAAGTTGCATAGCGGAAATCATACATAGGGATATCGGTCTTTGAACTCCAACAATCTCCACTTCCCTGCCAAGGTCATATAAACACTCCATTGTCTTCTTGCGACAGTCTACACAAGCACTATGAGCTGAAAGCCAATCCATCCCCAACACAACTCCATAAGAACCCAAAGGAATGACCCAAAGGTCAACTGAAGTAACTACAGTTCCTAGGTTCAACTCACAACTAGGAATAAAGGCATCTATGAAAACACACACACTTGTAGCCAACTCTACTTACCACCTATCCACCTGCTTAGCAGACGCGAGTCCACACTGCTCCACAATGGATGAAGAAATGAAAGAATCTGAAGCACCAGAATCAAAAAGTACAGAGATAGGAATTCCACACAGCACACCTACTGCCTCAATAACTGTACCCTGATGATCAGCTTGGTGGTCATCCACCGCTGCAAAGACTCTATGGGATCTACCTACATCTCCTAGTGTAGGCTCTAATGCTGCTGGCCTCTAACAACCTATCTGGTGAGAACGCTGAGGGAACTGAGTGGCTATGTGACCAAACTGGCCACAAGAGAAGCAAGCTCCCCTACCTGGTCCTCTACTTCCCGTCAGCCCACTGAACTTCTGGAAGCTTCCCCTCCTAGGGGCGTCAGATGCACCCTGAGAGGACTTCCCTGAAGGACCCTGTCTGCTCCTCTGCCAGTTCCTGTTCCTCCTATGCTGATAATTGCCACCCTATTGGCCCTAGAATTGTTTTGGTCTAGGTGGTTGTTGTTGTTGTTGTTGTCCACCCTTAGCGGGTGCCCGAGGACTCCTAAACGATGCAGCTGGCTGCGACTGGTTCCCATGTGTTGGCATTATGTGAACCAGTATAAGAACCGATATGAGGACATAATGACATTGTATGTTGTCATTGATGTCAATATGCTGAAGAGGTGAGAACCGACATATGTGAGAACCGGTATAACACTGTGAACTGACATTTGTGCCAAAGTGAAGTGGTGTGTTTGTTCAAGGTGAATCGGCATATGACTATGGGAACCAGCACATGGAAGCTTTGTATGACTACCAGTTGGTAGTCTCAACTTCAGGGTTTGCGGTTGAAGTGCTTCAAGGTTGTGTGACTCAACAGGTGACTTTATGTGATGAGTGAGCACTATTTAGAAGAACAGATCATGATGCCACGTTAGCCTTGTGCACGTGAAGGATCTTGCATGAAGAAGATTGTTCCTATCTACCTCAAGAATGTGTGAATTCTGTAAACGGCAAAAATGCGTGATGGGTTATCAGCCGCCATGAAAGTGTTGGAAAATGAATGATGGAGAACATCTTGAGATCGGTTCAAGACTGTTGCATTTAATGCAATATGCTCAATGGTCAGGATTGAACCGTTTGAATTGCTTAACCTAACAGGTTTAGGGTTTAGGGTTTATGCTTTCGACCTATCTGTTTCCTATAAGGTAAAAGTTGTGTTTCTTTCTAAGGTTGTTGGAAAAAGTTGTGTGTGTGTATCCAAGAGAAGATATACTTGATTCTTGCCAGACCGAAGGAGAGAAGTGATACCTGTAGAGTGTAAGTGCAGAAGGTGAAGAGGAGCTTAAGTGGATCTGCATTGGCATTGAGTGTTGTTACTAGATCATTGTAATACCTGTTGATCTCTAACCACTTGAATAGTTGAGAAATCCCTTAACAAGGTAGCTTTAACCGGCTTGCTATAAATCCTTTAATAGGGTGACTCAAAACCATTGAGTTCTTAAAATCCTCTAAAAGGGTATTCTAGCCATCCCTTAACTAGGTGATCCCTAACAAGATCAGTTCCTAACAGAACCTATTATATTAGTCTTTAACCGGACAAGGCTCCTAATAGAGCGGACTTCTAAAGAGTTCAAAAACAAGCTTGTGGGTATTCATCCCCACCGTGGTTTTTCCCAGTTGGGTTTTCATGTGAAAAATATGTGTGTCATTTATGATGTCTTCTTCATGTGATGCTATGTTGTTTTCTATCAAGCGGCGAATCATGTTGATCTAGTTGCTTATATGTATATCTTTGATGGTAGATTACTTGTTCATAGGAAATTAATTGTTAGACTGTATGAGAAGATAAGTGTCAACCGGTTTATGCTTGTCTCAGTCATTCTGGGTTTTGCCGGTTGTACTCTGTTTAAGGACCGGTGTTACTGTTTGTCTGTCAATGCACAATGTCTGCTAACAAACCGGTTTTAAGAAATGTATTTTTGTCTGTATTGATTCACCCCCCCCTCTCAGTATCGGTTTGGTACTATTCGTTCATCATTGAGTTATCACCATGAACTTTGGGCCCACTGAAAGGTACACTCCTAATATGCACTCCTGACTGACCACCATGTGCATGGCTAAGGTTTTGCTCTACCAACCTAGCTTTCACCACGACTACCTCAACTAAAGCTGGCTCAAACACTCTTACTCCTCCATTGATGCGGTCATTGAGACCCCTCAAGAAGTGTTGAACAAGCATTGCCTCATCGTTACCAATTCTGACATACTATTTAAGCTCATAGAACCTGTGCTCAAACTGGTCTACTGACAAACCATACTGACGCAGAGCATAGAACTCATTTGCCTGAGTCTGCCTCCACTGGGGTGAGAGAAATGGTGCCCTGAATCTCTCTAGAAATATCTCCCATGATACGGTGTTAATGCACACACTAATCTTCTCCTCCTCTAATCTCCACTAGATCGAAGCAAAACTATCAAGACGCACGAGAGCGCATCTCGCCTTGGTGTTGCTACTATATGGTAACATGGTGAAACACTAATCCAAACTGATAAGCCAGTTCTATGCCTCGAGACCGGTACCTTTACCATCAAAGAAGGGAGGGTTTGACCTCATCATGTCCCTTATGTGACCCATGAGCGCTGGATCTCGGTCAGCTAGGATCTCCCTCCTCCTAGGTGATCTCTCTCTCTCTCTCCTCTAGAACCTGTTGATGCGACTCATCAACCTGAGCATGAATAGGATGATCAACCTCAAGCCTGGGGCCTAACCTGGCCAGAACCTCCTGAAACATCTATCTTAGCTCGTCCCTTTTGGGAACCTACTCTCCCGCATGCTGTGAATCCTGATGAACAAACTGTTCCGACTTGACACTCACATGCGTGCATGGTGGTGAAGGATTGTGACAGTTAGAACCTCGGCTCCGTCTTCCACCTCTACCTCTATTGCAACCACCCATACAACCACCTCCCCTGGCTTTCCTAGCCATGACCTAACACTACAAAAGATAAAACGGTTCAGATCTACGACAAGGATAAAACAAGGGAAACACAAACATTAAAACCTAAGCAAAAAGGTCAAGCTGAATGGGCTCACTACAAACCCAAAGTACACAGTATTGAAACTTGGGCTCTGATACCAAATGTAATACCCCAATAGGAACCCAAAAGGAAAACCACACTACAAGGCAACTAAAGGGTGAAATAAAAAAAAATTTAATAGATTAAGTGCATTAATTATCACATTGCACATTCAATAACACAAGTGGAAGTCTAACAAAAGAAATCCTAAAGGGTTACCAATGAAGATTACTTCATAAATAAAACAACATCATAAAGTTAATCTAATTATCCATCTAATTAGGGAAACTCAATTGCAATTAATTAAATCATCCTCATAAAACGGATTTCCACATTGAAAGATTTAAAGTGTTACAATATATTTTCTTTCAATGATTCATTTACACATAAAAAGAAAGATAACTGAAATAACATACATTCAATAGAATAAATATTACAATATTCAATAATTACATGGCTTCCAATAGTACAAATGAAATACATAAGTTACAATGCCAAGGTTACATAGTTTACTGATACAATGACCACGTGGGTCTCAATACAATAACCAAGAACATGAGCTGATACAAGAATCACGAACAAAGAAACACCACCAAAGTCGATCCTCGCATGAAGGTATGAACAAGGATATCCGATGGGAAGTGGCAATACCAACCAACCATGCAATCCCAAAGTGGGACCACCCCACCGTGCTAGGAGATAGAAGAAGACCCTCAAGCAAGAAAAACAAGACAAGTACAACTGTACAACATGACTCTACAAAACTCAAGTGACTCAACTCACAAACACTAGTGACCCTAAGGAGAGAGTGCCATCACATGGCTTAAGGCGGTTACCCTAGGTAGGCCTCCATAGGTCTCGGCCCCCATCTTGGGTTATCCTAGTAACCTCTCCCAAACCCTCGGCTCCATCTAAGCATCATGTGGACCCTACCAATCCCTTCGTGAAGACAAGGTGGTAGGTTTGCCATTCCAGGCCTTCTAACAACATCCTGAGCCTATACAACCACTCAACCATGTGTGAGGCACATTATCTTAATTTAATATTTCAGCTACCCACCCCCTAATCAATTATTAGGTTATCACTTCTTAACTGACTTTCAAGGGGTTATCCTGCCATCCACTTTTGGGAATAGCCCCCGCTCGAAATCCACTCTCTCTCATAGGACACTAACAATAATGGTCTCTCTATGAGAACTCTATGGTGAAACTGACAGCCATATCTAATCTTGACAAAACTACAGGTGAAGGATACACAAATCAATAACCCAGGATTGACCATTTGGAACAAAACACACAATGGCGCACATCAACATGGCTACACAACAACACCTGACCAAGGGGTATTAACAACCATTACGACATGACAACAACTCAAAATCAGAATTACAACGTAAATATGCTTTTACCAAAACTACCATTTAAACTAAAGATCCTATAACAGGCAATCTTTTTAAGACAGTAAAAAGCATTAAATACTTGCAAATACAAATATTCCAAAAAAAATAGAAAATACAACTTTATTGATAAAAAAATAGCAGAGTTGTCATTTGTCCAATAAGGCTAAATTTAACCACATAAAAATTAATCCCCTAACATATATTCATGATTAATTCAATACAAGAATCTAAATATATGCTTTTAAGAAGATAAAATAAATTCTGAATTAATTATATATATATATAATAATATAATATATGTATATGAGTATATATTCACTAAATATATATCATATAAATATATAGAAAACATAAACTAAAACATAAACTAATTTCCTCCATATTCTTTAATTCTCACATAATAAAATGCCATAGTTTAAAACATAAACATAAATATAAATATAATACGTATATATATATATATATATATATATATATATATATATATATATATATATAAAAACATAAAAATAAAATCCGAATCATAAATTTACTGTAGGCACAAAACCCAAATCATAACATTTTGGAGGCACGTACAGGAAAGGTAAAATTTATGTATGCCTGTAGCCTTGCTACCATATGGTAGCATGGTACCCATAAGGTAGCCCTGCTGCCCTACGGTAGCACTGCTATTGTCAGTAGCAAGCTATCGACCCCCTCCCCTCTATTTTTTTTTTTTTTAAATTATTTAAAAAAAAAAAAACAGAGATTATAAAATCTCACTCCTGCACTCTGAGAAAACAGAGTCTAGTAAAATCACAGGTAATAAATCTTTTTTTTTAATTTAAATTTAATTAAATTTCAACAATGAAACTATAGTCCAAACATAACATTTACTGGTAAATAAATCTTACCAAAAGATTCAAATCTCTAAGATAGAAAAGAGATTGATAAAAAAAAAAAACCCAAATTTCTTTAAAATAGAAAATCTTCTTGTACAAACCATAAGGAATAATTTTAAACCAGATTTCTAATTTTTTTTCACAAACAGGAAGAACACAATCAAACACACAGGAAGAATTTATTTGAAACAAGGGAGGGTAAATCTGGCAAAAATTTTCTAGCATAACCCCCTACAATTTCACAAATATCAAAGCTAGATAAATACACATAATGGAAATAAATAAAACATGAGAATTTCCACAGCAGAGATTGGAGATTCATCCTAACTTATTTATTTTTAAAACAAAACCAGGCAAAGCTATCCAACCTATGAAGCTTTCCTGGAAGAATCTCGTGGAAGAGCTCAACCCTGCAACTAGATTTCCAAGTCAATCCCTCCTTCTAGCCAACCTCTGATTCTTACTTCCCCAACATGCATCCAAGAAAATGAAATAAAATTCTTCCAAAAGTTTGCTACGTCCTTCCCGTGAACAACCCAAGAATAATCAAGAAAAATATATTTTATCTCAACTTTTAGGTTGAAAATATTTTCCCCCCCAAAATATAATATTTAATTTAATAATAAAAAGGATTCTATTTTCTTTTCTTTCTAATTTCCACAAAAAGGTAAATAGAATGTAATTTGCAAAAATCATTACTTTCCTTTTTTTTCTTTTTTCATGCCCATTTAATTAACTTTCTAAAAAACTAATTAAGGAAAGTAATTTAACTCTATTTTATTTCTTTATTTTATTTTTAAAATCTAGAGAACAATAAATGCAATTAATTTATTTTCTACTAAATTTAAATAAAATTATATTTCTAATATAATGCAATTTGCAACTAAATTTAATTACTTCATTTAATTAATTAAATCCATTATCATAAATGCATAATAATAGATAAATTAAATATACTAACTATGAAATGACGCCATAAACTCAAATAATTAATCTAATCCTCTAGGGCACAAAAACTAAGAAGACCCAAATGAAGACTCTGAAAAAGTTAAACAAACAAAACTCAAAGGCCGAACATACAGAAAAGACGACCAACTAACGACACTCATAAGAGTGTAACTGGGGTAAAATTAGGGTCAACCACTATCTCCTCCACTCCCATCGGACAAATAAGGCACACTCAGATGTGTGAAGCCAGGTGGAGACGATACCGCGTACCTACCCGGTACTTGTACCTGCAATGTCCTGCATCATCGAACCACACATGCATATATATACAAATATAGAATACACAACACGCACACCGATGAAGGAGAATCATGACGTTCCCTGTCTCACCAGAGTGACTAAAGGAAGAAAATCATCTCCTCGAATCCAATACACTTGCAAACACGCAACATATAAATACACATCACATATGTAAAGTAAAAATGTCAGTCCACAACAATAATCCATAAAATAATACTAATCACAAGTACTGAAATACTGTAAATAAAGCATGCATCCCATATCGAGTAAAAGCATGAAATAATGTCAAATAAGTCTGAATAACCCATAGTGGTAATGTATCCACTGAAAGTAAACACTAGTAAAACATGAGTCCAACAAGTTCGATTGAGGAGGGGTACTACATCTCTTCCAATGCAATTCAGATGTGTCTCCATTCTAATCATCCATATACCATAATTAGTTCCATCAAGTTTAGAACTGTCCTTCCTAAAAAATTTAGTTGCCATAGAATCTCCTCAAGTTGTTAGGCTTCTACAAAAAGAGCACTAGGCTCTGATACCAATTGTTAGGAATTAGAAGGGCAACTGAGAGGGGGGGGGTGGGGTGAATCAGTTGTCAATGAATTTCAACTCAATTATAACTTAATCAAACTTGATACTTAATATCGGTAAAACAAACTTATTGTTGGTTAACAGATTAGCAATTAATATCAATACCGGTGAAACTTAATGCATGAAATGGAAAGAGAAATAACATCCACAACACATAACATAGAGATTTTGACATGGAAACCCTATAAGGGGAAAAACCATTGTGGGAAACCTTACCCACAATCAGATGATACTATTGCAGATAGTATGTGCATACAAATGGGGTCTGCACATGCAGAAAGGCCAACCACCTAGAGCACACTTCTCAAATGGGAGTCACAATGACTACAGTAGGATGGTTAAATCCTAGAATAATGTACTCCTCAAAATAGCATCTCCAATGTTGGATTCAGTACCGATTAAGCTCTGATAAACACCTTCAAACCTTCCTTGAACCTTTTCTATGGTCTGCTCATATGATCTTCAATATTCGCACATACCATGTTACAATACCATACCATAACCATATCCTATATTTTTCATCTCACAAGTGAGATCTTACATATATACAAAACCCTAATCCCACTCTCATACATACTCATGGAATACAAAAGAGCCTAGGGAGGTAACGCACATCGCTTAATTCTTATGAGAAAGAGAGAGTCGTGGATTACCTCTTAGGTTTTCTATTCCTTTGTTGTAAATGAGAGAGAGGAATGATGCAAAATGCAATCTAACCTAGAAAGCAAATAAGCAAGAAAATCCTAATCTGAGAGTGCAAATCAGAGAACAACCGATACACTACTGAAAAGTATAGATTAGAAGGCAAAATCAGAGGTGCACCTGTCTAAAATCTAAGTAGAAATTTCTAGGACCAGGGTGCCATGCCACTATCCTAATTCTGTAATTTTGGAGCTGCAACTGACGGGAGGGATTTTGTGATCTGTAAGTTGTTGTTTTGCCAAGTCCTGCTGAAGATGGAAGGACCAAGGTGCCACGCCCCTATGTCCTTGATATATTCCTGCACTTCTAAGGTTTCTGGGTTGTGTAGATGTTTGTTCCTGGTTTGTAACTACTTCCATATTCCTATTTCTATACCTACAACTAAAAAGAGAAGATTTGGGGTGGCTATATAGGGTTTTTCCTTAGTCAAACCCCCATGTTGGTAATTTCCACCTCCACAAATAGCCGATAATGTACTAAAAATGTGTGTGCAAGAACCTTATGTATATGCAAGATTCTGAGAACGAAAGTAAACAACCTAGAGCAACCCTAAAGAGTAAACCCTAATTTCTTATAATTGACAAAGTAAATGCTCTAAATCCACAATGCAAAGTGATCTAAAGCATGAATATGAATCAAAATGAATTTTATGCAAAGACATGAATACAACATGAAACCATACCCAACCCCAAGGGAGAGGTACAAGCCAATCGTCAGTCGATGATCTCCTATTGTTCTTCTACATCTTCAAAAGCCCCCAATTGATAAAATGATGCTTGATGAATGTTTGATGGATGAATGATGAATGTTTTTGAACACTTCTAAGATCTACTCTTTCGCTGCAAAGAAGGCTCTAATACTCCAAAAACCTACTCTTAGATTCTTAGAAGAAGACCCCTTCAAATAAAGAAAGAGAGCTCTTAAGTATGGAACCCTAGATCTTAATTTCATGTTTAGGCTGACCTAGGATTTGAATTTCCTGCTGATATTTTGGGATTAAGCATTATCATATCGTAGGATTGTGCTCCCAAAATTTTGGGAAAAAAGTCACGGACCATGTGCATTCCCGCCACGGTCTGACCAACTTTTCACCAAATTTTCAAGGTCGTTAGATATGATGATATTAGAGTGCATCCCAAAGTTAAAGCTGATTTCAAGGTGTTTTGATATGCAAAATCGGGCCTAAACTATTGAAATAAGACATAATTAGGGTTTATAATTAAATGATTCATTGGAGGAATAAAATGAAAAGGGGCACACTTAGGGTAAAGGGACCAACTTTGTAATAAGAAATGACCTTAGATTTAATTGAATTAATTAATTAAATGCTTAAAGGGGAATGAGAAATGCAAGATGAAAAACACACTAAGGTGGGTGCTAACCTAAGTGTAAAATTGTACCACCCTGGCAAGGGTGTACAATTTACGACACTACAGTAGTGTTACCTTCTTGCTTGAATGTGTTCTTATTTGTTTTCTTTAGTTGTGAGTGATTGTGTTGATCCCTTTGTGGATGTTGACTATGAACTATCTCAATTCCTCTCTTCATCATATAGAATTATGACCTTCACCCTTCTTTAGGAGACTAATCAATGTAGACACCTAAATTAATTATTTTAATTAATTTAACCCTTCTACATAATTAATTTATTTAATTGTGTTAGTCTCTATTCTTTTCAATATTGATTAAATTGAATCTAATTAATATTGTCACTATAGGCCAGTGATTGATTTTTTTAATAAATCAATTTCCCCCTTCTTCCTCTAAAGTACTCAAAAATCAATTCTTCTTAATCCCTCTTTTTAATTAATTAATTAATTAATCTAGGTGATTGTGATTCCTACAAATCACCTTGTCCTAATCTATCATTAATCTAATTAGTTCTTCTAGAAACTCCCTTAATCTTGCTTAGTATTATTCTTCAATTGTTAATTCCCTCCACTCATTCTCTCTCCTAGTCAAATCCTCCTACAAATCCCACTTGCTCCTAATCCTCACCTAATTTTTCTAAATAATCTCCCTAATCCCTTGCTAGTACCTAATCCCCATGATTAGGCACAAAATTCAACCATAGCCAATTATGGCTAAATCCTCTTTGTCCCCCTTCTTACCTTCCAACTTAAATGCTCCCTTTTTGGGTGAATGTGAGATTTTCAAAATCTCACATTCTCCCATGCTTCTCACCTTCCCAAAGAATTTTAAAATTTATTTTCCCTTTTTTAATCCCCATGCACACAATATCTTAGAGGAGGGTGGAGACAAGAAATGACTTTATGGCAAATCTCTTGGTCTCCACCCCCCTTGTCATGTCATTGTCCTTTAATCCATGTGATCTCCTCTCCTAAAATCTTAGCCCTCCATTCCTCTTCAATCTTCACCGTCCATTTTCTTCTATTCAAAACTATAAATTGGGGTCTCCATCCCCTCATTCATCATCTACAATCCAAGTAATTTTATGTTGCTAGTTTGAGTTTGAATCCATCAAGATAATCCATAACATAGCCTTAGTTTGACTCCATAATATTGTTGGAATTATTGGCATTAAGTTGTCATTGATGTCAACTAGTTTGGAAAGGTCATCGGTAAGTAAGAAGTGGTGACCAGTACAAGAAGAGAAAGACATATGATGGCAATGCACATGTGAGTAAGCAGACAAAAGGAAGGCTACCAGTACACATTAATGGTGTCATCTACCAGTTATCAAGCTTACCAGTAAGGCACAAACCCAAGAAGATGGTTGGCAGTTTGTTTTTGATGAAGAGGTAGAGTGTTAAAAGAATCACAACAACACCCGGTGAGCAGAATACAGAGGATGACATGAAAACATACTGGAAGGCAAGATGACTTATCATGAGGATGTGCTACCAATATAGAGGATGTTTGTTGGTCATATCAGTAAGGTGAACTGAATCATAGGAATCCAAGCAGAGGTGGATGTCCACAAGCATGACAGCTAGATGCCAGGTGGTGGTATTGCACAGGTCAGTAGAATGTGCATCAACATAACAAATCAGCAAGCAGGTTGACTTTTATAAAGAAACCCCAAGTCACGAAGGATGCCAGAGGATTGCTGCCCAAGGAAGGCAAGCTGGCAAATGACTAAACTGATCCTGCAAGAAGATTTGATCTTCATACCCATTTATCGAAGGAAACAACAAAGCCATTAATGGCATATGACAGAGAAAAGAAGAAAGGTATGGTACAGACCTCTAGATTTAGAAAACGCACATTAGAATGTGAAGTCTTACTTGTGTTGATTGATGTCATGAAGATCACATCCCTGGAAAAGTAGATCAAATAAAATCTAATTTGGATCAAGTTGGAGAAGGCAAAACCTAACATGACATTGTTTGAGTGTGTTTTTGGTGCAAATCCAAGATTATAAATACGTGAGCTCGAGATAGAAATGATTGATGCTTGATGTGAAGAAGGAGAGTGAAAAGAGCTTGAGAAAAGAAAAGGATCATCTTCCTTAGGATTTATTCTAAGAAAGTTGCAGAGTGAAGTGACAGTCGAACCGGTGAAAGGGTTTAACCGGCAAAGACAGAGTACCGATAAACTGTTGCAGGTCTAACAGTTAAGCTAACCGATGAGGTGTGATTATTAAAGAAGGAATCCAAGTATGACATAGTGTGTTGAAAGGCTGAGAGAGAGAAGAGAGGCCAAGAATTAGAGAGAGAAATATGATAACCGGCAGTATGAGATCCAATGAAGAAGAGAAGACTGTTAACCGGTAGAAATCTATTTGATCAAGTGTTGCAGAACTCATTTGCAACCTGAAGCTATAGCTGTATCAAAATTGTATTTCACTATACATCACCAAGTTGGAGCTTGGTGGTCCTTGGGTTGGTGCCCTAAATTAGTAGGGGTTGGTGCTCCTTGGGTTGGTTCCCTAAATCTTTGTAACTCAGTGTTTCACTTGTGAGGCTGGATTGGAGCAGTCGTCTCCAGTAGCATTTCTCACAGTGGTTTTTTCCCATATTGGTTTTTCCTCGTACATATGTTGTTGTGGTTTGCATTTGTATGATTTCCTCTTTTGATATCCATATTTGTCTTACCAGTTTGATTGTTTAGTGCCTAGGGTGATAACTGGTACTCTAAGGTTGTTTTAAAAATCTAAAGAATTTAGTAACCATTGATTCACCCCCCTCTTAGTGGTACATTATGTTCAACAAATCCATCCTTGAATCTCATCCATCCTCATCCACATTCATCCATTGTTGTGCAATTTGGAGACCCATCCACATCCCACCATTGGACCAATCCAAACAAGTTAAGTAGGGGCACATGCTTGACTTCAACTAGTGTCCAAATCGGAGGAACAAGAAAGACTCCTCTCTTGCAAGGTAATATTTGTGTTAGTTTATGTCTTTATTTGATCTTTTCATGTCTTTTGGATTTAAACTAACCTTCTAACCTTTCTTGAAGTTTCCCTTTGTTCATTTTGGCATGCTCGGTGGAATCCATGTCCTGGAAATCTAACTGTTTTTGTAGTTTTTTCATGATTTTTAGTCGCAAGTTCCGAATTAGCACGAGAGTCTGCAAATCGACGCATGTGCCCCAGATTCAGCAAGTGCACCTCTGATTTGGTGCAAGCATAGTACTTTAGCGTGTGCGTTTCAAATTTCAAATCTACTAACCCGCCCTTTTCTGCAAGCTATATTTCAGCTTGTTGGATTCGATTTTAGCGCGTCCGATTTAGTAAAAGTTTTTCTTCATTGTTAGATTGCAATTCCTCATACTTTCTATTTTAAGTACTTAAAATCTAAAAATAACAAAAAAAAAATCAGAAAAATCAATTAAAAAAAAAATCTTTCTTTTTACAATTCTCTCATGTTTATATTGTTGTAAAATTAGCGCATGCGCAGGTGTTTCAGCATCTGCGGTCTAGTTTAGCGCTTTTGTTTCCCTCTTTCTGTCAAACGTTCAAATTTGAATTTTCAAAATTTTCCAATTTCTGCTAATCTTTTTGTTACAACGCGCATGCTCGTGGTTCAACGTGGGAGTTATGTTTCAATGCGACTGTTTTCAGGTATAATCTTTGCTTTCGAGAATTTACAGTCTGTTTTCTGTGTTTTCTATTTTCAGTAGGCAGACGCTGATTCAACGCATACGCAAGCATTTCAATGCCTACGCAGATGCTTCACTGCATTTGTTTGTATATCAGCAAGTTCATTGTGCATATATGATTTTTTGTTTTCTGATCTAGTGTTGAGTTTTGCAGGTTGTACGATCGGTCCAAGATTACAAACAGAAACTACTAACTATTTATTTTGTAGAACATTGGGTGAAGACTTTCTTTTTCCACTAGTCTAGTTGTATTTCGTTCATTTATAGATTAGCAGACATTTCAATTTGGGTATAAAAATTTACAAGTGTCTTCTTTAGATTAGCAACACATTTTGTAAGGGTCAATGAACATCATGTTTGCCCTATCTTATTTTATTTTGATTACATGTTTTTACCCTTAGAGGGTTTGCATTCCCGATTTTCCTAGAACTTTTCATAGGAATTTGTGAGAGGGGAACAACCCAAGTGATAACGAACTAAAGTCAAGCTCTTCCGAACCACTATAAATAAATGTGTTTGTGATGAAAGTTGCAAACAACGTGTGCTAATTAGTCCATACTGACACTATGTCTCCCCATAAACCCTATAGAGCGTGACCTCTATAGGTTGGGAGCCTTCCATAACTACGGAGCATAAAGTGTCGCATGTATGGCCACACGAACAGATACCCTAACTAATAAATCTTGTGTTTAGAAGCCAAAAACCTTCTAGTCATTGGTGCGGGAGGTCGAACCTTCGAAGGCGCTCACATTTTTACGGCTCTTAGTAGAGATACGAAGTTCTCCATGGGGATTTTTCATGGGAACTGACGCTTGGTTGTCCCAGAGAAGTGAGTACCGAGGGTGGAGCCAATGGGGTCAAGCATCTAAGTATCCACTCTGAGTAAGCATAGCTAGGAAACCAAGTGAGATCCATGACTATTATCCTTTCCTACCTTAGGAAATGTTGTGATCGTGAATGATTGTCTTTGAGTCACACTTGGCCAATGTGTTTGCTATGTTTGACATTTTCTTGCCAAGAGTAGAGTGATAAACATCCCCTCATTTTCCATATTTGTCAAACATTCTCAAGTCCAAATTTTTGCACCTCGCATAACCGAAGTCCAAATGTAGTCCACCATATTTTCACCTCATGTTTCATAAGCGTAAGTTGTACAAGCATCCCAAGAAGTCAATCCATCACCCTATCAAGAAGAAGAAACTCACCCAAGCAAAACTCATTAGACATTGAAAGTTTTGGTATACCAACCACAAACTCTTGCTTAAACATGGGACCTTTTTGCACCGATGTCACGATTATATCCATGGTCATAGTAATAAGTTTGATGCTAGTGACAAAATAAGAGTTTGTGCCCTACACCAAGGATCAAGCTTGTCTTTCAATACCAACTATCATCAAAATTAGGGTGGTCGCATTCCTTCATACAATTTGCCATCTGAACCTATCACTTATTGAGTCATTTTCATTCCAAGGATAATTTAGTCGTCAATTTCTTCGAGTTGTCACTATCATCAATCTTTCATCTTTCATCATTACCATTTTCCAAGGACTTAGCACATCAATCAACCAAATCCTCAATCAAATCAATCCTCAACCAAATCATCCTCAACTAAGTAAATCATCCTTAATCAATCATCCTCCAATCAATCAATCAAATCAACCTCACTCTAATTTTTTGTACCTTGTGAAGTTTCATTTAGACCTCATCTTTAATCAATTGATCATTTGGCTTTTGTGCTTGGGAAAGAATCTCCCCCAAGTACCTTTGCCTCATATTTTGAGTTGATCAAGACTCCTATCATATGTCTTTACTTTTCTTGGGATCATTAGTTAATCCTAAGTCGAAAGAGGCTTCGATCATTATCCTAAGGTCTAAATTTTACTCAGTTTGGTTGTCACCTTGTTTGTGGTTTCATCAATACCCCCCACCTAAAATCCTCATCCAAGGACTAAGGGGAAATATTAATCAAACTCTTTTCCTAATCCAAGGACCCCATCAATCATTTTATCCAACTTCATCAAATCCTAGCTAAGTCTTTTCATCAACTTTTCTTCCAAAAAATTTTCCTAAGATTATTTTTGCATGGTCACAACTTGATCTCAAAGGAAGAAGATGGTTGAACAAAAATATGGCATGTCTGACATTAGTGTCCTATATCAAGATCCTACACAAGATCCCACGCAAGGGAAAAATGTGCAACCCGACACTCAATATCCACAACCACAAGGGGACCCTAACATGGTTGATCAAGATGACCTCTCCTCGGAATTGCAAACATTCTTAGAGGATTCATTTAATCAATAAATGATGGATAAATTCATCTGACATAATCCTAGTGGTCTTCTAAAGACTCTTATTGAAAATGGAGCTCACCTTCCACCTGATTTTGATAGATCCATTCTTGATCAACAACCACAAGGAGAATTTTCTCCTACACACATTGTTGTGCCTATCATTAAACCTCAATAGATAGCACCCACAGTATCCATCCCCATGGTTTCTATCCAACCTTCTTCTTTCTTGACATCTATACCATTATCTAACCTAGTCAAATCTATTCTCCAACATGCCTCTATGCCATCTTCTTTTACCTGACCACATGTCTCTATTCTACAATCTTCCATTCCTCTTAATAATATTGTTGGCATTGTGTTGTCATTGATGTCAACCAGTATAGCATGGCAACCAGTATGAGAGATTGTTGGTATATCTATCATTGATGTCAACTAGTAATTGTGTCATTGATGTCAACTAGTATAGCAGGTTACCGATATAGCTTGTCACCGATAAGGAAGAGGATGTCAACCTTCTTTGTGGTCATTGGAGTCACCAGTACACAAGTTAGTGTTGGCTTTTGTTGAAGAAATGTATTGGAGATCAGTATGGTATAACAACTGGTAAGTTATGTGTTGGCAGTGTATGGCTGCCAACTGGTAAGCATGTGGTCGACAAGTAAGCAAGGAGGATCCAATGAAGAAGTGCCAACCGATACAGTGCGAGATGTTTGGATGCAATATAGTAGGACTCACACCAGATGAAGAGAAGACTAATAGAGAGTGTGTTTAACTGGATCACATGTCAGGTTGCAATTATGTCTGCTCAAACAAGGAGGTCATATTAGTGATATGCCAATAGTAGATGACAAGGATCCACTCCCACCCATAAGTGGATCTTATCCCCCAACATGCATGGAATGCATTATAACTCTCCAGGATAGGTTTGTCAAGAAGTTAAAGGTGGGAGATTGATGGCTCACACCAGATGAACCAGTGAATCACAAAGATGCCTCAAGTGCATGAAGTCAGAGATATTCACCGGATCAACTAGGGTTGGCAAGTTAAGCCACTAGGACAACGAATAAAGAATAAAGAAGTGATGGGTTTATCATTTTGACAAACCGGTTGAGATGATGTCTAGGTTGATGTAGAAGAAGGTAAAGTTGAGCAGTTGTAGATAGAGAGTGCATCTGGAATGCAGATGCAAATAGATGGACTGTCAAAGATTGATGACATGGTGTCATCAAGGTGGTTACTGGTAAGTATGTCCACTGATAAAGATGACAAAGTGACAAGTGAAGAGCTCTTGTCTGATGAAAGTGTGCATGTTGTGGATTGACATGTCTAGTGAATAGTTAAGGTGTTCCATCGGAAGAACAAAAAAGTTTAGGTTTGAAGGTTGACTGGTTAGGGTATAATCGACAGGGTTAGAGAACTAGTAGATGAACTCAGTTGTGTGTTGTGGTCAGTGATAGAGTCTAAACTGACACGGTGACTGAGCTGAGGTGCGAGCCGATAGAGATACCACATGGTGTCCAGGTGTCAAACAAATGGACTGTGTTTTGTGAGTGAGTTAGTTGGTGACTGGTTGACATTAATGTTGATAGTGGATATCATGGGTCGAGAGCAAAAGGATGTGGCTCCAGACTGATCAAAGGACAGAGATCTAATTCATTGGCATCATGATCGATGCAGTTTTTCCATGTGCTGATTAGGGTAGGTGAAGCTAACTGCATGATCACTCCATCATGGTTGACAAGTGCATACTGACAAAGAGGTCATGTTTGCTAAATATGGCAAACATGTGCTGGAAGCAGAATGCTTGGCGAAGTTTATTGATCCATTTCAGGAGGTAAATCTCTAGAATGATATATGATTGGATTTGGTTTGCCCCAAGGTTGATAAAGGAACCCTAGCGTGCCAAAGGTTTGAATGTTAGTCATGGCGAGAAAAATCAGGTATAAATATGCCAAATAAAGACTGAAGACAATGATGCTACAAGCCGGATATTGAAGAACAAAGAGTGAATGCACAGTAGAGAGCCAACAAGTTAGAGAGTTCATCAAAGATCAAGGTGATTGAGTACTTAAGAGAGAAATGGTAAGAAGAGCTAAACCGGCAAGGGTACGACAACTGGTAGACTGTCATTGAGCCTAACAATGGTGTGAACCGGTGGTGGTTGAACTGATAAGAAGCTAGTTGTGGTGAGAAAAGGAGAGTAGAGAGAAAGTGAGAAGAGGTAGAGGCAAGACATAATAGAGATTGAGAAGAGGTAGAGGCTGAACAAGCATAGAGATCAAAGAAGAGTGAACTTGCAGAGAAGAGGTAGAGAAGATCAGAGCACGGCTTAACCGGCAAGCTGAGAACCGGTAGTGATCAAAGAGTAGAGTACCGACAGAGAATAGGTAGAATCTGAACTGGTAAGGTTGCAACCAAGAGTGAAGGAGAGGAGGATCTGAGTGAGAAAAGATCTGGCAGAGATTAGAGCAGAAGAAGACCGGTCGAGAAGAGTAAAACCGGAAGAGAATTTGTACAGGTTATAGAACTCATTTGTAACTAGGTTATCACTTTTGTATTGATGCATGATATTGTAATCGCTGAGTTGGAGCTCAGTGCAAGGGTTGGTTCTCCTTGGGTTGGTACCCTAAATGTTGTAACCATCATTTTCATTATGAGGCTGGATTGGAGCAGTAGACTCCAGCAACATTTCTCACTGAGGTTTTTCCCATGTTGGTTTTTCCTCATACATCGGTGTTATGTGATGTGCCCTTTGTGTGTGTTTTCATCTTGATGTCTTCCCCTATCTCACTGGTATATTTTTCTTGTGTTTGAACCGCTAACTGGTATACACACTTTTAGGATTCAAAGGGTTAATTTTGGAAACCACTAATTCACCCCTCCCTCTTAGTGGTATCTTGTGTTCTATAAATACCGCTAATTTCATCAATGTGTCTCTTTCTCTTGTCACAACAATCTGTGGGTTGCGACCAATTGTCACTCAAGTCCCTGTTACATTAGTCATTACATCTCACATTATCACATCTTCATCTTATTAATACATTAGTGGTGGTGGTATACCTTCCATGACTCCAGATACTCAAGGCAAACACGGTTCATCATATCCAAGACCCGTAACATGATATAATCAAGGAAATCCAGGACATGAAAAACATCATCAAAAACATGAAGGGACTAACAAAAGAAAACCCTATTCATTTGAGGAATTTTTTCCTTGTCCTTATGATTCTTCGATATCAGTTGCACCTTACCCACCAGGGTTTGAGATGCCTAAGTTCACAAAGTATGAGGGTAAGGGAGATGCCCGAGACCATGTTCGTGAGTTTCACATCTTATGCCAAGAAGTCTCCTATAGCAACTTATATCTTCATAGACTATTCCCTAAGAGTCTCATAGGAGATGCTCTTGCATGGTTCTTGTCCCTGCCTAGAGGTTTTATCACCTCTTTTCCAGACTTAGCAAAAAAGTTTGTGGCCCAATATGCTTATAACATTGTCAATGGTGTTTCCATGATGGACCTTTGTAACACAACATAAAGACCTGGGTAAAATTTCACCAACTTCTTGCAGAGTTAGCAACACCTTATCAAGAAATTCTAGTGGGATATGCCAAAACAACACCAAATCAAATTATTTCAAAAAAATCTAGTGCCCGAACTATCAAAACCCTTGACATCTCAATGCATAAAGTCTTTCCAAAATTTGACTGACGAGGGCCTAGCTCTTGAGCGTGTCTTGTTAGAGGATGGCACTCTAAAACATTATCAAAAATCAAGTCAGAATACCTCCTCTTATCACAATGGTAAACCAAATTTTTGGTCTAAAAACAAGAACGTAGTCAACGATGGTGTCACTGATGCAAAGTAGTTCCAAATCATGGCCGCCCCTCCAAAGTCAACCACCACTAATCACCAATTCAACACTCATAGAAAAAATCAAAATCAATCTTAGAGGCCCCCCAACAATCTCTCAGTCCAGGGGCAACCACACCGATCTAACAATCAGGCCCCAAGGGAGTATACTCCCCTTGCTGAGCCCATTGAGGTTGTGTTCTAAAAGCTTGTCCAGGCTAGTGCGGTTGTCTTTTTGATAACTCATTTGTTTGATCCTAACCAACCCAAGCTTAGGTGGCATAATGAGAATGAGTATTGTTATTAGCATCTCATCAATGGGTATGATACACAAAAGTGTATGAAACTAAAGAACTACATACAAGATCTCATTGACAAGGGTGATATTGAGGTAGTGACAACAAAATCAAGTAACAATAATGATAAACTCAAGATGTACTAGGAAACCTTCCCGAAACATGACAAAGGCAAGACCTCATCATCTAATGATGTGAATTAAGAGTATACCAATCATATTTTCATCTTTGACTTCTTGGTGGGTCATATTGAGCCTGTAGATAACCATGTCAATGTCATCACTATCCAAGGAGCTAACTTGCCCCCTTCCCAAATCAGATCTAAGATCATTGTTCAAGAAAGTCTCGCCCCTCCTCAACTAGCAAGTAGACCCAATCCTACTAAAATAGTCATTCAAGCTGCCACACCTTCCGCTTCCCACTCTCAGAATGATTGCAATGTAACTACCTGTTGTGGGAGGGTAACTATCCAAGGAGCCCCTCCTCTACAAAACCCTCCCCCATGTCATCCACCAGCTAATATGACCTCCTTTACCATCTTGGGAAGACCCCCACAAAGATCTCCATCTTAGAGCTCCTCAAGACCTCCCCTATTCACAAGGAGATTTTGGAACAAGCCCTCCTCAAGTCACGTGTCTCCGACAACATTAATGTTGCCCAATTCCAAGCCCTCATTGCAAACCTTGCTGCCCAACAACACCTTGTTTTCACCTCTAATGGTTCTCCTACGGATGATGATCATAATAAACCATTGTATATTGAAGCTCTTATCCAGAATCATCTAGACTCAATCTTTGTACATATAAGTTAAAAAAGTAATTGGGGATTTTTGAGGACCTGGTTGACATGTCATAACGAATCACAATCAAAGCCTATGATGATGCAAAGAGGATTTCCAAAGGAACGATCACTTTACCTCTTCAAGTGGGCCTTGTTACAATTGAGACCCCTTTCCAAGTTCTGGATCTTGATCTCCCCTATAACATTATCCTCAACCTCTTATGGGTTCATTCCCTTCAAGTTGTTCCCTCCACTTACCATCAATGCATTAAATTTCCCTTCAATGGTAGAGAGATCACTATTAGAGGCAATCCACAACCTTTCCAATTTTGCAAGCTCTTAGAGGGAAAACATCCATACTATTGCATGTTAAATAGACCCGCTCCATCTCCTCCATCTCATGCATCTAAAGTTGCCTCCACCTCATCCCAAACGGAACCCAAGATCAAGATCATAGACAATGGATACGAAGAATACAAACTTGAGGATGTCTTATTAATAGGCAATCTCCTCTTGTCTCCTAAGTCATTCAGAAAGCCCAAAGAGAGTCTTGAGATAGATGTTTCTTCCTGGTTGTACCATGAAGAACCAGCAAATATTCCTAAGAAAATGTATCCAAAAGCATCAACCATAGTGGATAAGATGGGTTATAAAGGACATAGCCTAGGACCGGAAGAGAAAGGAATCAAAGCACCGATAAATCACTTCTCATAAAAGTATAACAGGGGCTTGGGTCTTCCAATATTGTGCACCAAGACCTTTGATGTAGATCTTCATTCTTTCTTTAAATATTGTAGATATTTTTACTAAACCTCTACCTAAGGAGACTTTTGAAAATCTAAGAGAACAGCTTGGGGTCATACCCCCACCGGTAGATACTTAGAGATTTGATGTCTTTCATCAACTAACAAAATTAATAGAGATATATTCTTAATCCATCTTTGATGAGGAAGCTACTTCTCAGAGGGAGTAGATGGTATATTGAAAATAGTTGGTATTTTGTATATGAAACTAACAAGTGGTATTCTACATATTAATGGTATTTTGTTGTAACTTTGGCATTTGATATCAAAGGGGGAGAGATTGGTATGGAAAAACACAAAAAGAAACACAGAAAGATACATGTTACCCATAGGGGGAGAGATTGTTTATTTTGGTTTTTGAACTCAGTAATAATCTTTTTGGGAGATTGTTGGTTTTTGGTATTTGGCATTTCTATTTTGGCACTTTGATGGTTTTTCCATCTTGTGTTGCCATCAATGCCAAAGGGGGAGATTGTTGGTATTTTGGTATGGTTTTGTCATTGATGTCAACACCTACTAAACACTTATCAACTCTGGCACTTTGGAGATCTAGCAGCATTCACTAGCGAACAAGTAACTATTGCACAGGTACTGGTATATGGTTCACCGGTAGGATATAATCATCACCGAAACTTGTAATGACATGGAAGACACCTGGTAATGTCAAATAAATCATGGGGACACCTTGTTTTGAAGAATTAATCATTAGTATATTCATACTTGCATATTTGCTTTTACCGGCAAATAGGTCCACGGTTATCTAGGGTTACACCGGCAGGTTTAACTCTTCCAGATCAGCATGGCACGCTATGGAGTTAATTAATTAATGTTGTAAATGCATTGAGCTGACATGTTCAATCAGTTATTGCATTGGATATTGTATTATTTGTAAAATGATTTTATTGTAATATCTTGTAGAGCCGACCTACTATAACTGGTCTTAGGTTATGGTATAAATGTAAGATCGAATGTGTGGAATGCGAAAAAGCTTGTGTGTGAAGGTATATGCAAGATTTAGTAGAGCTATACATGAAGACATCATTTGAAGGTAAAGCTAGGGTTTTGTGAAAGCATATCAGCATTACACCGATACTAAATCCAGCATATGAAGATGCTATTTTAAGCAGTACATTCTTATTGGATTTAACCATCCAATTGTAGTCAGTGTGACTCCCATTTGTGTTTGAGCAGTGAGCTCTAAGCGGTTGGCCTTTTTGCATGTGTAGACCCCATTTATGTACACTTACTATCTATAGTAGTATCATCTAATTGTGGGTAAGGTTTCCCACTGTGGTTTTTCCCCTTACAGGGTTTCCACGTACAAATATTGGTGTTATGTGTTGTGGATGATTTTGTCTTTTGGTTTCATGCATTATTCTTTACCGGTATTGCATTTATCAGTTAATTTATTTCACCGGTATCACAGACTGTTTCACCGGTATTAAACTGTAATTTGTTTAAGTGGTTTTTGGCTTAATATTTTAAGACAACTGATTCACCCCCCCCCCCCTCTCAGTTATCCCTAGGACCTAACAATTGGTATCAGAGCCGAGTCCTCTTTTTGCAGAAGCTTAACAGCCTGAGGAGATCCAATGTCTAGCAACTACTTCAGGAAGGACAATCCTCAACTGGATGGAACTAACTATGGAATATGGAAGATCAGAATGGAGACACATCTGAATTGTATTGGAAAAGATATCTAGGAAGTTACAAAGAATGGATATACTGCTCCTACTACAACTCAACCAAATCCTCCAAATCTGACTAAAGATGAAGAAAATGATTGCAAGGCAAGAGAAGCACTTCTGAGTGCATTATCAGATCAGCAAATCATGGGACTATTAGATAGGTCTACTGCTAAAGCTATATGGGAACATTTGGAAACACTGAATGAAGAAGATTCCACAGTCAAAATTGCAAAACTTGAAAGCTTTCGAGTCAGGTATGAAAGTCTAAAAATGGAAGAAGATGAAAGAATTTATGCTTTTATGGAAAGAGTAAATGAAATTGTTTTGGGCATTAAATGTTGTGGAGGAACCTTAAGTGAAGATGAAATTGTTTCAAAAGTTTTAAGAGGTTTGCCACCGGCATATAAAATGAAGGTTACTGCTATAAATGAGTTAAGAACAATGCCTAACACATCAGTAACTAGGGATACATTGATTGGAAAAATATCAACCTTTAAGATTGAGGAATTTGGTCCTGTTACTAATATACAAACAGATCTAGCTTTCAAAGCATCAACATCATCTACATCATCATTTGACAAATCTGATTGGAAAGCCTTTTATGCAAGAGAACTTGAAGAAACTAGGAGAGAAGATGAAGAACTTGAAGCACTATTTGCAAGAAAAATACCTAAAGGTCCTGTTGGAAGTAAGTATGAAGGTAAAGCACCCTTTAAATGTTTTAACTACAATAAGATTGGTCATATGGCTTCAAGATGCCCTGATAGGCATGCTAGGTTAAGAGAAGAAGCTAGAAGAACATACAAGCCTAATCTTGAATATCAGAAATATAGATTCAAGAAAAATAAGGACAAATCTTGTTATGTTGTTGATGAAGGAGTAACTGATGATTCTAATGAGGATCCGAGAGACAATGGATGGGTTTGTGTTGCTATAATAGAAGATCAACTGACACCTGCAATGCAACCGGTAGAACAGGCCTTGGCAGCAAAAGTTGAAGTGAAGGATGAGTGGATCATTGACTCAGGATGCTCACATCACATGACTGGTGACAAAAGTAAATTCTTGAACTTTCAAGAATATAATGGAGGTCTAGTAAGATTTGGTGATGACAAAGCCTGTTCAATTAAAAGTAAGGGTTCAATATCTCTTGATGATAAGCATAACACTGACAATGTTTACTATGTTGAAGGTTTAAAGCATAATCTTTTGAGTGTTGGTCAATTAGTAGAGAAAGGATTTCCGTTACAATTCAAAAATGGTAAATGCAAAATTATGAATAGAACTGGTTTAGAAATTGCAACCAGTAATCAGACCAGAGGTAATATCTTTCATTTGAACAACAGTGAAAAGACATGTTTGATTGCACACATTGATGAAAGTTGGTTATGACACAAAAGACTCTGTCATGTAAATTTTGATTGCATGGTAAAAATTAGTACTACTAAGGCAGTTAGAGATTTACCCAAAATTATCAAACCTCACAACACAGTGTGTAATGAACGTCAATTCGGAAAACAGGTTAGAGCTAGTTTTAAAAGTATTCCAAAGAAATCAAACAATGCTCTTGATTTAATTCATACTGATTTATGTGGTCCAACTAGAACTAAAAGCTTGCAAGGTGATAGATATTTCATGCTAATCATATATGACTATTCTAGAATGTGTTGGGTTACTTTTCTCAGAGAAAAATCAGAAGCACTTGGAAAGTTTAAACTATTCAAAGCAATGGTTGAAAATGAAACCGGTAAGAAAATCAAATGTTTAAGATCAGACCAAGGAGGTGAATTCACATCTAAGGAATTCAATGCATTCTGTGAAGTGAATACAATTAGAAGACAACTATCAGCACCTCAGACACCACAACAGAATGGAGTTGTTGAAAGGAAAAATAGAACTATCTTGGATGCAGCAAGAAGTATGTTATAAGAAGCAAACCTACCACATGTATATTGGAGAGAGGTAGTAAGTACAGCGGTCTATACATTCAACAAAGTTCACATCAAAGGTGAAACCGGTAAGACCCCTTATGAACTATGGTTTGATACTATTCCTACTCTTAAATATTTCAGAATTTTTGGAAGCAAATGCTATATTAGAAGAGATGAGTATATTGGAAAATTTGATCCTAGAAGTGATGAAGGAATATTTCTTGGTTATTCATCTAAGAGCAAAGCATATAGATGTTTTAACAAAAGATTGCAGAAAATTGTTGAAAGCACAAATGTAAAGATTGATGAACAATTCAGAGGAACTTCAAGGTATATGGATTATGAACCGACAACAGAAATTTTGTCAAATGAATCTACACTGAATCCACCGGCACTAAATAAAGATCCAATTACAATGGTATCATCTGAAAATTCCACAGTAACTGAGGAACAGCAGCAAACAAAGACACCCCGGTATGTAAAATTGAATCATTCTGAAGATCAGATAATTGAAAATAAATATAGAGGAGTTGTGACTAGAGGAAGATTGGCAAATGAAGAGGTATGTCTTATTTCTCAAATTGAACCATCATCAATTAATGAGGCATGTGAAGATAAATTTTGGATTAAAGCTATGGAAGAAGAATTAGAGCAAACTGAGAAGAATAACACTTGGACATTAGTTCCCCGGCCTAAAGATAAAAATGTTATTGGAACCAAATGGGTTTTTAGAAAAAAAATTAATGAAGATGGTAAAATAATCAGAAATAAAGCAAGACTAGTGTGTAAGGGATATTCTCAAAAAGAAGGAATTGATTACAATGAAACCTTTGCACCGGTAGCTAGAATTGAAGCAGTTAGATTATTTTTGGCTTTTGCAGCTCATAAAAACTATAAAGTATATTAGATGGATATTAAATGTGCATTCTTGAATGGAATTCTTGAAGAAGAGGTTTACATTGAACAACCTAATGGATTTTCTTTAACAGATGACAAAGATATGGTTTGTAGGTTAAAGAAAGCTTTGTATGGGTTGAAGCAAGCTCCAAGAGCTTGGTATGAAAGATTAGATAAGTATCTTTTGGAGATTGGTTTTTCTAAAGGTAATGCAGACAGTAATTTATACTATAAAGTAATTGATGATGACATCTTGGTTATAGAAGTTTTTGTTGATGATATAATCTTTGGAGGAGAAGATGGATTATGTAAAGATTTTTCTATCAAAATGTAGCAAGAATTTGAAATGTCTATGATAGGAGAAGTAAAATTCTTTTTAGGATTGCAGATTTCTCAAACTGATAGTGGTATATTCTTGAGTCAATCAAAGTACTTAAAAGAGCTACTAAAGAAATTTGGGAAGGAAAACTCTAAACCGATAAGTACACCTATGACTACAAATGACAAATTATCAATCAGAGATGAATCGACACCTGTTAATCCAACCAGGTACAAATCTATGATAGGAGGTTTACTGTATTTAACATAAACAAGACTAGATATTATGAATGCAGTATGTATTGTTTCAAGATTTCAAAGTAATCCTAGGAAAAATCATGAATCAGTAGTAAAAAGGATTTTCCAGTACTTACAAGGCACTACAAATCTTGGATTATGGTATCCTAGAGATGAAAATTTTGATCTATGTGCATACACAGATGCAAATTGGACAGGAGATGTAGATGACAGGAAAAGCACCACTGGCAGAGCATTTTTCCTTGGAAGCAGATTAATTTCTTGGTTAAGAAAGAAACAGAGTTGCACATCTTTATCAACAGCAGAATCAGAATATGTTGCAGTAGCAACAAACTGTACACATGTATTATGGCTTCAACAAAAGTTAAAGGACATAAAGGTGAATTGCAAGGAACCTATAACTATCTATTGTGATAACACTGCAGCAATTGATATATCCAAGAATCCGGTACTACATTCTAAGACTAAACATGTTTCTATCAAACTAAACTTTCTGAAAGAAAATGTTGAAGCAAAATAAGTCAAACTGGTTTATGTGAACAAGAGCAAATTGCAGATATTTTTACTAAACCTCTACCTAAGGAGACTTTTGAAAATCTAAGAGAATAGCTTGGGGTCATACCCCCACCCATAGATACTTAGAGAGTTGATGTCTGTCATCAACTGGCAGAATTAACAGAGATATACTCTTAATCCGGCTTTGATGAGGAAGCTACTTCTCAAGGGGAGTAGATGGTATATTGAAAATAGTTGGTATTTTGTATGTGAAACTAACAAGTGGTATTCTACATATTAATGGTATTTTGCTGTAACTTTGGCATTTGATGTCAAAGGGGGAGAGATTGGTATGGAAAAACACAGAAAGATACATGTTACCCATAGGGGGAGAGATTGTTTATTTTGGTTTTTGAACTCAGTAATAATCTTTTTGGGAGATTGTTGGTTTTTGGTATTTGGCATTTCTATTTTGGCACTTTGATGGTTTTTCCATCTTGTGTTGCCATCAATGCCAAAGGGGGAGATTGTTGGTATTTTGGTATGGTTTTGTCATTGATGTCAACACCTACTAAACACTTCTCAACTCTAGCACTTTGGAGATCTAGCAGCATTCACCGGCAAACAAGTCACTATTGCACAGTTACTAGTATATGGTTCACTAGCAAGATATAATCATCATCAGCACTTGGAATGACATGGAAGACACTTGGTAATGTTGAAGTCATCATGGGGACACCTTGTTTTGAAGAATTAATCATTGGTATATTCATACTTGGATATTTGCTTTTACCGACAAATAGGTCCAGGGTTATCTAGGGTTACACCAGCAGGTTTAACTCTTCCAGATCAGCATGGCACGCTATGGACTTAATTAATTAATGTTGTAAATGCATTGAGCCAACATGTTCAATCAATTATTGCATCGGATATTGTATTATTTGTAAAATGATTTTATTGTAATATCTTGTAGAGCTGACCTACTATAATTGGTCTTATGTTATGGTATAATGTAAGATCTTGAATGTAAGATCGAATGTGTGGAATGCGAAAAAGGTTGTGTGTGAAGGTATATGAGAGATTTAGCAGAGCTATACACAAAGAGATCATTTGAAGGTAAAGCTAGGGTTTTGTGAAAGCATATCAGCATTACACCAGTACTGAATCCAGCATATGAAGATGCTACTTTAAGTAGTACATTCTTATTGGATTTAACCATCCAATTGTAGTCAGTGTGACTCCCAATTGTGTTTGAGCAGTGAGCTCTAAGCGGTTGGCCTTCCTGCATGTGTAGACCCCATTTATGTACACTTACTATCTGTAGTAGTATCATCTGATTGTGGGTAAGGTTTCCCACCGTGGCTTTTCCCCTTACAGGGTTTCCACGTACAAATATTGGTGTTATGTGTTGTGGATGATTTTGTCTTTTGGTTTCATGCATTATTCTTTACCGGTATTGCATTTATCAGTTAATTTGTTTCACCGGTATCATAGACTGTTTCACCGGTATTAAACTGTAATTTGTTTAAGTGTTTTTTGGCTTAATATTTTAAGACAACTGATTCACCCCCCCCCTCTCTCTTAGTTGTCCTCGGGACCTAACAAAGTCCTATTAAAGACTACCTTGTTAAAGGATTTCAGATCCACAGTTGTGAACCACCTTGTTAGAGGATTTACAAAGGCTTTGTTGGGCCTACCCGGTTAAGGGTTTCAAACTTGTCAATGATATTAGTAATCAACAAGTGAATGATCTAGATGCTAGCATAGTATGCTTAGTTAGATCCTTGACAGCTCATTGTTAATGCATTTCAGTATTACTTCAGTCTTCAATATCTCCACACTATATCTCTTCACATAGACCTAATCTTCTCTTCAATGATCGCACATAACCTTTTCTATTCTCTCTCTCATACATGCAAACCCTAGACATGATGTCCTTATAAAGGAATCTGATTTCACGATGGTCCAATAGAATTAGACTACAAGTTCCTAGGTACAGTGCATCTACACACATTTGGTAACACGACACAAAATCACCATCAAAGTGTCGATGGATGATAACTCATCACACATTACAATAATACCAGTTGGTAACTCATCACAAATATATACCGGTTAATACAATATACCGATTATTGGTTGTCAAAAATGAAGATTGGAATATCTGAGTGTTCTAATCAAAAGTTAACTTCCACTTGGGTCCTTCGTACCGCTTGGGGTATTCATACTGCTTGGGATCTTGAGTCAATCTATGACCGGTAAACCATCTTTTGTAAAATACTGATAGTCTAAAGACTATACATTCAATAATACATAATATCGGTTGGAACAATTACAGATTGAGCATAACTCATACATCAAGAAAGTGTGTGTCCATCAATGACAATCAAAACATCATCAAAATGCCAGCAATCTCCCCCTTTGGCAATGATGGCAACACTTAGGAAAATTTTGACATCTAAGTGTTTTACCAAAAAAATGCCATAATCAAAATTACTCCCCCTAAGCATATACACTACCCCTTTTGCAAAAATTACAAGTAAGTTTATAAACATTCACCAAAATTTTAATGTATGTACACTACTCCCCCTTTTCCAACAATGACAAAGTAATGCAAACTATCATTTTTCTAAAATAACATAGAGTAGATGTTCATGACAATAAGGAATGAAATTTATCAAAACTAGATTTAAATTTCTGCACAAAAGTTTTCATGTCCAATTTCCATGACTCAAGTAATGAGGTAGCAACCTCACTTTCAGTCTTCATCTAGAATGCCAATTCTTCCATTGCATCGATGGTACTCAGCAATTGAGTTACCGTGATGGCTTCCAAGTTGAGAAAACATCTCTGAAGAACCTACAGTTTAGGCAATAGGAGAAATTGAAGCTCCTGTAAATCTTGAGTCTGGTTGCTGATCTCTAAGTCCATCTTGGTAGTTTGACACTGAAAATGATGAACAGTTTGTCCATAGGCAGTGAATAAATCATAGGGAATCTTGAAGTTGCTGATATATTCCTGTAACTCCGATTGGAGTTGAGCTTTCTGTTTGAGCACATCTTCACAAAACAAATGGGGTTGGCAGATTTTACTCAAAAGTAATTTACCCTCGCCCATAGCAACACTGATATCATTCTGCTATTTCAGTAGTTGTGTCCTGATTTCATTCATTTGCTTGACTAAGGCAATATTAAGTGTCTTTTCATGGTTCTTACTTGCAGTTGCTTGAGCAACATCTTCCAAGCATTGTACCTGGTCCTCTACTATAGTAGAAAGAAGTTTGATCTTGGATAGAGAGGAGTCGGTACTAGGGAGGTTAGTACCGGGAATAGATTGGTAAGGGTGTCAACTACAATTTGTATGACATCCTATTCTTTCTTCCTCTGTAATTATTCTAGTCTCTCCTGTGCAAGTTTGATGCCTCAAAGTAGCTGAGACTCATCTGCTGATTGAGTCAGACATGAAAGAGTTAGATCAATAGGACTGGTGGAATCAACCTACTCGGTTTGATCACCGGTTGCCTTAGGAGTCTGCCCTCCTTCTTTGGTCTTGATCTCTGCTTGTTTTCTCTTCTCTGCTTCCTTCTCCTCTTCCACTCTTTTCTTTTCTTCTTCTTTTTTCTTCTCTGACTCTTTCTTTTTCTCCTCTTCTTGTTTCTTCTCCATTTATTCCTTCTTCTTATCCTCTTCTTGCTTTTTCTTCTCTTCCTCCTTCTTCCTTTCTTCTTCCTTCCTCTTGTCTTCTTCTTTCTTCTTCTCTTCTTCTTTTCTCTTATCTTCTTCTTTCTTTTTCTTTTCCTCTTGTTCTTTCTCTTCTTTCTCTTTGTCCTATTTCTCTTTCTCATATTTTTCTTTGTCAGGAGTGACATCCTCATTATCTAATGCATCAACATCAATAGGGTCAATTTGCTCTATCACTCTTTCACCTTCATTGTCAAATACCTCATCCGATTTGTCTGAGGATAGGTCACGTGCTTGGTCAGCCTGCCTAGCGGCTTCAGATACTCAGTGCATATTGATAGTAGCTTTAACATGTATGTGTGTATCCTTTTCTACTTCAGAAGTTTTACCTTCTATTAACCTGAGTCACCTCCTTCTCATAAAGAAGATGCCTTTGTTCTTATCCATAATTTCAAATAACTTAGAATTTGAAGCATCAGGAAAGTATTGTGCAAAAATTTTCTCCTTGATCTCTTGTTCTCTCTCAATGGCAATGTGCCATTTTTTATCCAAAGAATTATACAAAGAATTTGGAGTAACAGATTTAATCTCAGAAGGCGACCGATCATTAACACATAAATATTTAATGACCTCCTATTCTACCTCCTCTTTCTCACTATCATAAAATTCATCAAAATATTCCTTTAGGTCATCAAGCACTTTCTTCCTAATATTCTTTATTGTCCTCTGGCAATGTGTCATTGGTTTATAAGAAGAAATATCTATATTTACCGGTGCAGAAGTTGTTGGTACATTACCGATAGACTTCATTTTTTTTCTTGATTGCCTTGTCTTCTTTGTTTAAATCTCTAGTTCAATGTCTTCTGAAACTAGTGATTGATTCCTGGATTTCCGCTTCCTCTTGAATACTTTTGCTAGAATAATCTCAAGTTTCTTTTTGGCTAGTGACCACTTGGTCACTTTCAGACTGGCAGATGTAACTGGTGCAGATACCGATGGCATTACTTTGCCCTTTTTCTACTTCGGTTCCTCAATCGGTGTGACCCTCTCTAAGTAGGTATTGGTTCTTTTCTTCTTTGTATCCAGTGGTGAGGCAAGTAGGGTAGAGGCATACCCAATCAATATGTCATTCACCACTTCATATCCCATAGGGCCAACTACTTCCTTTCTTGGTTCCACTACTTCCATCATGCAGTCATCTATCCTTTTTGTGAAGCAGATGTCATCTTCATACTTTTTCACAATATCACTAGATATCCTCATTCTCTGGCTCATCTTTCATTTGAATTCATCAAAATACTTATTTAAAACCTCATGATATGTAGTTCCCACTACTTGTAGACTCTCCTTAATCTGTCTGGAAACCGGTAGGTCAGTAGACCATTGAACATCACCTACTCTAGGGAAATAACCTTGAAAATAGAAGAATAAACTGACCAGAAGTTGTCCAAACTTGAACCTCAAAGATTTATCCTATTTGATGGATTTCAGATTCACCAACAATTACTTCTGTAAGAGGGTACATAGGTCATATTTGGTGTCTTCCTTCATCATCCTGTAAGTAGCATTCACCACAGCAGTAGGGACACAATTCATTCTGCTAGCATAAAATATCCTGTAACCAATCACCATGCAAGCATATTTTACCAAATCATCAAATATGGTGTTGACGGTCATTGCCCATTGGTCACTCACAGAACTGGTGAGCTATGTCATTTGAGTTTTGGTGACCTTTCGTAGAACTGGTACTTCTCCAACATTACAGAATCTGATGACGACATGAATTGCTTCCGGTGTGATGTCATGGGTCCGCTCGAGATACATCTTGTCACCATGCACTTTGCTGAGGATAATGTGAATATGTTCTTCTATAAATTCTTCCAGAAAGTATACCGCATTGTGTAGAATCATCTTCTCGAGGATGCTATACTCTGTTTTGATCTTCTTGTCATCTCCACAGAACAGACTTAGTTGGGAGTGAATTACAAGGGATCCTAGGTCTTCCAACTTACAGTCTATATACCCTAAAATATCTCCCTTGACAATAACTCCGATGGGAATTTGGGATAGGGCATTGTATCTTATTTTCTTTTGAAGAAACATAGGTGTATCTTTAGGTGCACTAGAACTAGAATGCGATGCAAAAGCCATAACCAAATGATAAGAAAGACTTTTGTAAAATACTTTCACAATCTGAAATTTAGGTTTTCCAATATCGTGCACAATACACCACTTCAGTTGCTAGTTCACCGCTTAGTGTTCTTCACTGATTGCTTGAAGATGATTGCAAGATTTTGCACATGATTTCTTCAACTGCTAAACAAATCGCTCTGGTTGCTCTGCTCTTGAAAATTCTTCTTTCAAAAATAGATAAGTGAGAATGACGACAAAAACCCTTTTAAACAAACTCTCACCTACCATAATAAATGCATCACCGCTAGGGCACAAACCCTAATTTTGCCTTTTACCGCTTCAAATCTTTTGCTGACTGACAAGTAACATATACCGATAAAGTTTTTTACCAATATAAACCGGGGGTTCAAAATATTTCACTGATATGTTCCCCCTAAGTTGTTTTGAAGCTCTGTTTGCCAGTTCAAAGACTTCCACACTAGGTGCAGAAGCAAGTTCATCCTATGACTCTTCTTCTAATTTCTTTTTCCAAGTTTTATTCATTTCTGTTTGAACAGTTTCAACATCAATCTTCCCTTCTGGAGTGATCGGTATATCACCTAATAGGTTGTTTCTCAGTCTGCAAGTTCTGGTAGTGTGTCCTAGTTTGTTGCAATGATAGCATACCATTCCAGGTGTTCTCCATAGTTTGTTATTCATACTTCCATTCTTCCTTCTACATGTTGCAGTAGTGCGACTGTTACTATGATAGATCAAACAAGTTGCTCTCCAACTAGTATCCACTTGATAACCACCTGACCGATGGTCATAGGTATTGTACCGGTTGGGATTCTGGTTCACAGGAAGTTCCAGAATAACTCCTTGAGTTCTTGGAGGATATCTCCTAGTGTTGTGCAAAACCGACCTACATTCAAATGCTCTATTCCCAAACTTGTTGCATGCATAACAGTTTCCATTGAATCTATTGGATCTAGGCATATTGTTTTGAAAATAAGGAAAATTGTTGTAGGCCTTGCTTCTACACACATTGGCAGTATGTCCTTCTTTGAGACAATTAAAGCAAACGGGTTTAAATTTTTTCTTACCTTTATCCTTGGATGTCGGTTACTTCTTTGATGCTTCAGCTTTTTTTCTAGAGGTCTCACCTTCCTCTTACCTAGACAAACCAAGTCTAGTGGTATTCTTTACTGGCTTTGTCAATTCTAGCTTTTGCTCTAGCTTAGCAGTACTCTGATTGAATTTGGCAAGTATCTCCTTTGACTCTATAAGTTCCTTGGAAATATCAGTATTGGATTCCATCAAGGTTGCATTCTCAAAAATGGCCATGTTTAGTTCACCTTGCATTTCTTCTTTTTCCATTTTACTCTCCTGGAAATGAGCAGTAAAGGTACTTATTTCTTGCTTCAGCTTGGAAATCTCATGATCTTTGTCTTTTACCAAATCTTCAGCTTTCCTTCTATTCTCAAGCTCCTGACATATTCTGATAGTCAATCCTTCCAACTCCCTTCTCAGGTTGGCTTTAGATTCATTCAGTTTTTTAACTTCTTCAACTAGGGCATCCATGTCTACTTCATCAGAAGAGCTATTTTCAATAAGTTTCATCATTTTTTCAGCATGCTCTCTTCTTTTGGCCAAAGAGGTTTTATACTTGACTTTGAGTTCATCATAGGTTCTCTCAGTCTGAGTGAGATGATGAGTAAGTTCCCTCACACTGTATTCCCCCATATCTCCTTCCAAGTGGTTAGACTTATAGAAAGGTTGGCTCTAATACCAATTGATGAATACTAAGAGGGGGGGTGAATTAGTATACCAAAAAATACTGTAATCAATCTTTTAAACAATTTAGCAGATAACCGGTGCAACAGATTCACTAATAAACTGGTTAAGATAAATGCAAACCAAATAGAAAATAAAGCATTCACCCACAAAAGCACAATCACCATAACACAAGATATTTGACGTGGAAACCCAAATGGGAAAAACCACGGTGAGCAAAAACTCACAAGTAACTATCTACAAAATAGTAACCAAACTAGTTAAGGTCATACAATGTTCTTCACCAGAACAAATCCTGTTAGGAATCTAGATCTCTATAAGGAGATAAGTCATGTTAAAGACTACCTTGTTAAAGGATTTCAGATCCACAGTTGTGAACCACCTTGTTAGAGGATTTACAAAGGCTTTGTTGGGCCTACCCAGTTAAGGGTTTTAGACTTGTCAAAGATATTAGTAATCAACAAGTGAATGATCTAGATGCTAGCACAGTATGCTTAGTTAGATCCTTGACAGCTCATTGTTAATGCATTTCAGCATTACTTCAATCTTCAATATCTCCACACTATATCTCTTCACACAGACCTAATCTTCTCTTCAATGATCGCACATAACCTTTTATATTCTCTCTCATACATGCAAACCCTAGACATGATGTCCTTATAAAGGAACTTGATTTCATGTCGGTCCAATAGAATTAGACTACAAGTTCCTAGGTACAATGCATCTAGACACATTTGGTAACATGACACAAAATCATCGTCAAAGTGTCGGTGGATGATAAGTCATCACACATTACAATAATACCAGTTGGTAACTTATCACAGATATATACCAGTTGATGCTCTGCAAAAAGGATTAGAAAATCTGTTTGATGGCAACACACACAAGAGCACAAGAAAAAAATGTTAGTGTTAGCAACAAAAGATTATCCTAAATAGGCATATCAAGAGAGATATTAAGCATGAAATAGAAAGCATATAAACATAGAATAAAATAGCTAATCAAGATGCTCATAGTTGCTCCTCCCTTGTTCCTCTCCTCTCCAAGTCCCAAATGAGTGTAGCTCTCAGCTTTTAGCACTAGCCATGGATGCCATATGGAGATTCAAGATAGTTGAATATGATAAGCAAATGCTATGCAAGTGTAGATAGTGATGCTATGAGAAAGCTCTATGCTAATGCTAGTATAACAACAATACTCTAATGCTTCCTCTTTGCTTGAGGAGAAGGGTTCTATTTATAGAAGAAATGGGGAAATGAAGGGTTAAGATTGAGTAATCTTAACAAGGGTTAGGATTGAAAGATATTCAATCCATGTGAGACTTTCAACCCAATCCCATGTTGACAAGTGTCACCATGAGGAGGCTTGAGAGGAGAGATAAGGAGCATTAAATGCTTGAGGGGACATGATGGTTACCCTAGTCAAAGAAATAAATGCTTTGAAGAGACACATGGGTTACATGAGGGTTAAGTTAGGGGTCAAAGTCCTTAACCATGGGTGAAAGTGGAATTAACCATCAATGGTCATGTAAGAGTCATAAGTGGTTTGGAAGACTTTAGAGGTTAATTTGTTGAACACACAAAGCATTAACTGATTTTCAAAGACTTTGGAGTCTTTGAGAAGTGACTCCAATTCGCTTGGGAATGTAACAATACTTAGGGGATGGATTAGGTTAATTAGGAAGGGTTTAGAAGAATCTAGAAAGGGTTTAGGCATGCAAGTGGATTTTGTAGGAAAATGCAAGTGGGAGAAATTTTGGTATTTTCAATTAAAATAAAATCATTTATTTCAATTAAATGGTGTAATTTGCATTTGGATAAATATTCAAATAAATATTAATTTATTTAAATGAGAAAAAGGAAGATAAAGCATTAAAATGCTTGAAGACTTTGACGGAAACCATTAAAGGCTTGAAGACTTTAAGGAAAACCATTAAAGTCTTAAGAAGACTTTAAGGGAAGCCATTAAGTTTGAAGACTTTAAAGCCATCAAGTTTGAAGACTTTAAGGGAAACCATTAAAGGTTTCAAGTGGGTGAGGATAAATAGGATTTGAAATAAATAATTTATTTAAAATAGTTGTGCAACTTGCTTTTGTAGGAAAATGCAAGTGGGTGGAGGATAAAGGTGATTTAAATAAATGATTTATTTAAAATTGTTGTGCAACTTGCTTTTGTAGGAAAATACAAGTGGGAGGAGGATAAAGGTGATTTAAATAAATTATTTATTTAAAATAATTGTGCAACTTACATTTGTAGGAAAATGCAAGTGGTTAGAGGATAAAGGTGATTTAAATAAATGTTAATTTATTTAAATGTGATTGTGCAACTTGCATTTGTAGGAAAATGCAAGTGGGTAGAGGATAAAGGTGATTTAAATAAATGTTAATTTATTTAAATGTGAGAGGTGGGATTTTGGGGGAATTTAAATAAATATTAATTTATTTAAATGTGAGAGAAAATTTAATTAAATAAATATGATTTATTTATTTAATTAATGGTCTGAATTTGGTTAAGTGAATTAAATCAAATAAATTGAATAATTTATTTAATTAATAGGAGAAGAGGGTTAAGATGAATTAATTAAATATATTAATTTAATTAATTATTAATTGATGGTTAAATAATCAAATAAATATTAAATATTCATTTAATTAAGTGGACAGATTTATGTGATTACACCAGTTATTACAATATACCAATTACCAGTTGTCAAAAATGAAGACTGGAATATCTGAGTGTTCCAATCAAAAGTAAACTACCGCTTGGGTCCTTCGTACCACTTGAGATCCTCAAACCGCTTGGGGTCTTCATACCGCTTGGGGTCTTCAGTCAATCTATGACTAATAAACCATCTTCTACAAAATACCGATAGTCTAAAGACTATACATTCAATAATACACAATACCGGTTGGAACAATTACCAATTGAGCATAACTCATACATCAAGAAAGTGTGTGTCCATCAATGACAATCAAAACATCATCAAAATGCCAACACTTTCTTCATCATCTCGAATTCCTTAGAATATTTTCCTCAAGTGATTAGGCTTTCTGCACACAGAGGACCAAATCTGTGATACCAATTGTTAATCCTATTAGGAGTCGGTTAATACTAAGAGGGGGGGTGAATCACTATTAAGACTAATTGAAACTTTAACTCAAAAAAAACTTATCTCAAATCTGAAACCATTTAACAAATATCTCAACTTTTGTAATCAAATCTAATAACATCTTTATCGGATTTTCTTAACACATTAATCAAATCATTTATCAATACTTTCACCACCAAAACAATCATATAAACTTGATTATTTACCAACTCATTAAACTTATCAATCAATTTAAAAACTTTCTCAAACAACTTCTTATCAATATCAATAACCTATGATAAACTTCTAATAAAACATCATAATCGATATCTCAAAAATAATGCATGAAATGAAACATAAACAAGAACATCACATGAAAAACATTCCACACATGAAAACCATAAGTTTTTGACATGGAAACCCAAATAGGGAAAAACCACGGTGGGAGTTGGTACCCACAAGTATTTATACTTCTTCAAAGTATGCCCTCTTAGGAGCTTACAATACACCCAGTTAGGAGCAGACCCTGTTACAATTATTTGTACCCTTTTGAAGTATGCCCTGTTAGCAGCTTACAATACGCTCGGTTAGGGGATTTGCCTTGCAGCCCAGTTAGGATCTTGATGATCTATTAGAATCAACCTCATGAGAGGATTTAATAGTCTTTTGAGAGCTTCCTTGTTAGGGGACTTAAGTGTTTAAGGCATGTTAGGACCTACCTGGTTAAGGGATTTAACCTACTGCAACTGTTAGGGAATAATAGTGAAAGAATGATCTATTACTTGCACTTCTCTGCTTGCTTGATCAGATCCAGTTGAACACAACACTTTGTAAGTCCCAAGCAAATCTCACACTACACTTGGATGGCTTAACACAATCTCTAAGACCACCGACACAATAAACATCAACTATGTCATCCTAAATAGCCATCTCAACTAGGTTTGCCAAAAACCTAACTACATCATGAATTTACAATTCAAATCATAAGAGATCATCATAAATCACTATATAGATCATTACAACAAATTGCAATGCAATATCAACCATTGGTTGATCATAACTCATCATGTAAATTCGATCTGTATCCTTAAAATATTCTACTAAGCATTTCACTGATTGCCAAGAAAATTTTCCTTGAATCGCACCAAAACAACAATTAAATCTTTCACACGGGTTGTGTCATGTTACCAACTTCATGTAGACTCATTATCAATCACTATCATAACAGAAAGCATTATTTGTTTGATGATTTCTTCACCGGTCCTTAAACCCTACTAAAACCTTACCAAAACTTCATCAGAAATTTGAAACATGCCTTCCGGTAATCTCCACAAGTTTCGGTTCCAGTCATATACATTGTATGCAGGAAAATCAGGTGGATAGAACTAAAAATGTGAAAAATGGAGTTCTAGGGAGACTTTTCCACACACCCACAGAACTTCTTGGTGCAAGCTATGGAGTCATGAAGTATGGATCAGCTTCCCAAGGTTGGTTGGATGGTTCTCTATCCCACAACGTCCCTCAAACCAATGTTTTTGCTCTCAGATCACTGAGCAAAATGGTTTAGAGATGACAAATGCAAGAACGAGGGATGCTTTGATAGATTTTAGAATGAAATACATCCTAAGCTATGCATGATCTTAAAATGCAATAAACTATATTATAAGATGACAAGGTTAGTATAAATACTATCCTAACATGATATATTAGTCTATGATTGAGCTAAATGATAAAGAAAGTATTCTAAACATGCATATTTAGACTAATTCCTAGTTAAAAGAGAGGCTAAATGATGAGCATAAATGATATATGAAAGCTTGAATGTATTTGAACATAAGTATGATGCTAAAGACTTGGTTATATAAAAATGGAGGAATGAGAGCTCTATTTATAACAAAAATAGGGCAATGGATGGTCAGGATTGAAAGAGTTTAATCAAGGGCTAAGTTTGAAAGTTGGGAATCCATGTTTGTAATTGGCACCAATGAAATGGTGACAAATGTCAACATAGGGTGGGTTGAGAAAAGGGGTTGGAGGCATTAAATGCCTGAGAAGACCTCATGGTTATCCTAGGGGGTCAGGGTTAAGATTAAGTTAGGGTTACCCATTGGATTAAGTTTTAATCAAAGGATAAACTCTTGTGCAAATGATTAAGGGATAACCATGGTCAAATAAATGAACGCTTGATGAGACTCTTGGGTTACATGGAGGTTGAGTTAGAAGAAATTCTTTAATCATGCTAGAGGGTTGAGTTAACCATTAATGGTTTGGGAGACTTGGAAAGTTAAGTGGTTGAAGCCTTTAAAGGTTTTCAAAGACTTTGAGGATTTGAGAAGTGACCTCCCCTTGCTTAGGGATGTGACAAAGTTTAGTAGATGGGTTAGGCTAATTAGAAGTGTTTAGAAGACTCTAGAAGGGGGTTAGGAATAGGTTTTAGAAGGCAAGTGGGAGATGTAGGATTTTGCAAGTGGATGGAGGGATAATAGGATTTAATAAAATGAATTTACTTCAATTTGGTTGCAATTTGGGGAAATTAAATAAATTTGATTTATTCAATTTAGGATAACTATTTAATTAAATTTGAATTTAATTAAAAGTGGATATAAGGGATTTAATTGAATAAAATGATTTATTCATTAAATGGTAAAAAGAAGTCTAGTGAATTTAATTTAAATAAATTGAGTAATTTACTTAATTTAAATAGAGGAATATGGGTGATTTAATTAAATTGGATTTAATTAAATATAGAAATGAACACAAAATATTCATTTAGGAATATGGTCATTTTTATACGTCTACATTTTGCCCCTCTTTGAAGTGACGTGTGTGCACATGTTAATTCAAAGAAAATGATGTGTCATTGTGATTTATGATCAAATAAAAATTTTATGTCCTTTTTGGATATGCCATGCCCCAATTTTGGTAATTGATGTAGATAATGCCCCCTTGGGAGATGAATCAAAAAAAATTTAGAAAATTTGTTTTTAGATTTGATAATTGTTTTACATTGTAAAATTTTGACTAGGTGGAATGTGTAAATTGATTCATCTCACGATAACTGACGTGCTTGAGGGTATGAGGGAGACTGCGAGGAAATTACATGCCCATTTCCCTAACCCTAATTTCATTTTTCTCCTATAAAAGGGGAAAAGTGCTTTGATTTGATTCATTTGTGCATTGTTGACTTTGGAGAAAGAGATTTTGGAGAGAAGTCAAAATGCCCATTCCTTATTTCAGGCATCTCTTTGAGCGCGTTCAGAGGTCTCGGAGGCCTGCCACATACGGACCACCAGTAAGTCAACCCTTTTGACCCCTTCGTGACTTTTTATTTTGTCCTTTTTGGTCAGTTTTTGATTTGGGAAATTTGGTTTCAACGTTTTAGCGCATAGGGATCTTAGGTTAGCGCATACAAAAAATGTTGTAGTGCATGGGGGTTTAAATTTTGGGTGCATCCAAAATTTTAGGGTAGCGCATCTGTTTTCTAGGTTAGCACCTTGGGTTCCTAGGTTAGTGCATGGTCTTGGTTTAGCGCCTTAGGGACATAGTGTAGAGCAGAAAGAAAAAAGGTTAGCATGTCAGGTTAACCTAGCACATAGGCTACACAGAGGCTCGCATGGGTAGGGGGAAGTAGCGCGTAGCTTAGACCTAGCGCATAGGATAGGTTAGATGGCGCATGGAGAAAAAAAGGTAGTGCATAGAGTTAGTCTAGCGCATAGGGTGGATAGGATAGCACGTGAAGGAAATAGTTTAGCGCATGGATGTGTTTTAGTGCATAGACAATCTATTTTAGAGCATCAAAAAAAATTTTGTAAGATAGGGCGATTTTGTGAATGAGAAAAATTGATAGGATAAGGCCAATTTTGTTAGGATAGGTGTAATTTGTTTGTTGTTGTGTCTGTTGTCATGGTGTGTGTTAGTTTGTCCAATATGAGTGTTGATATAACTTGTTTTGATTTGTGATATTTCAAGTTATGCATAGCTATTAATGTGAAATTGATATGAATTTGTGGAGCTTGAGTTGTGTTACAAGCTGATATGGATTGGAAACTTGAGTTGTTTTACAAGCTGATGTGATGTGGAAACTTGAATTGTGTTACAAGTTCGATATGATTTTTGAAAACTTGAGTTGTGTTACAAGTTGATATGGATTGGAAATGATGTAGAACTTGATTAGATTTTCAAAATGTTCAAGTTTTTGTGATTTCGATTTTGGATATCTATGTTTTGATGAGGAAACTGATATTGGACTTGTTTTGTTGTTTGACAGGAGCGATTGGGAGTGGTTCAATCGCGCGAGTGGTTTCCTAGACCTTGGACATTGATACCACAGTTGGCACAGGCTAACCTTGACATTATTGAGAGATGCGGCCTAACTTCCCTATTGGATATGCCTCGGTTCACTGTGAACCGGGGTCTACTTATAGTGCTCGCAGAGAGGTGGCACGGCGATACTAATACCTTTCACTTTGCCATCAAGAGATGACAGTTACTCCAGAGGATTGTTACAAGATCCTGCGCATACCAGTAGTAGGTTCACTACTACCTTACAAGCAGTCGGAGGAGGGCAGGACAGAGGCACTTTGTCGTATATTCCAGGATGAGACAGTGTGTGGATATGAGATCCCCTAGTAGGAGTTCTTGGACTTGGATTATGTACCTCTTCCATCAGTACTAGCAGGGTTTATAGGTGGTTTTCTATGTCCCGACTGCAGGTTGAAGGGACTATTTGTGGGATGGGGGCTGGTATTAGAGGATATGGTGACACAGGGCCGCAAGTTTGCGTGGGGATCGGCTATGCTAGCCCATCTGTATAGGGATTTTCACGAGGTGGTATACCAGGGTTACGATAGTTTGTCAGTTGGCGTGACGCTCCTACAAGTATGGTGCTGGGAGCACATTCCTGCAGCTAGGCCATTAGCAGACAAAGATAGGCCCGTTGGACATTCCTATGCATATGGTTACAGGGGTCTAGTTGTCCAACGAAAGCTGGGAAAATTGGAGCATTGGAGGAGGGTTTTGGACGACATTGATACGATCGTTTGGCGACCATATACAGGTTGTGAGGTATGGGTGGAGGATGGGTTGGAGATGCCCTATATTTTTATGACTTGATACCTGATAGGGAGGACCCCGTTTGTGATTGAGAGATTCGTGGTCACCAGAGTTTTGCAGTAGTATGGTCGGCAGCAGGGTATACCACAGGGGACCTGCCTGTATGTGCGTCGGAGGCAGGACATACCAGATTAGGGTCTGACTATTGATAGTGCGGTGGCTTGTAGAGGAGTTTGTTAGCTTAGCAAGCCAGATATGGGATTATGCCCCAGAGATTTTGGATGTTGGGATGACAGATGAGTTCGCCAGATTGTTTGCAGCGTGGGCTGTGGCAAGGATATCAGATCCAGAGGAGATGCGGCCTGCATTTGATGATGATGAGGATGAGGGAGGTGGAGATGATGAGGATGATAAAGATAGTGGAGGAGGATGATGATGGAGAGGAGATCAGGGAGGAGAGGAGATAGAGGGAGGAGAGGAAATAGAGGGTTGGAGAGAGTAGTTAGATGAGCTGTGATGGATAGAGAGAGAGGAGGGTTGACCATCAGAGCAGGTGGTGAGGGGATGGTGGGGGAGGTGATAGCTGTAGTGGGAGGGACTGACGAGGTGACACGGCTAGTTCAGAGGAGGAGGACTAATGTGCTACCACCTCCAGCACCAAGGATAGACAGAGGGAGAGGGGATACCTCTTCACAGGTACCCCTACAGGTCTAGATCCCTACTCATGTGGAGGATGCACAGATTAGGACCCTACAGATGATGGTATAGCAGTTGCAGGCATAGCTACTGATGCATCAGTGGCAGATTGCTTAGCTGACCACTGAGCAAGACACGGAGATAGAACGGCAGGGTCGAGCGGAGGAGCTTGCAGCGAGTGTGCAGAGAGTAGCAGCAGGTGGTCCAATGAAAGACACCCTGAGAGAGATTTCTTTGAGAGCTCAAGAGGTGAAGTACTACCATCATCATTATGAGTCTATGGTACCTAGGGATTGGCAAGTACAAAGCTTTACACAGTCGAGATCTAGTCGATCTCAAGAGACCGGGTCGCGGTCAGAGAGTCGAGGTGTGACAGGGCCATCGAGACATGATCCTCCTAGAGATCTAGGGGCAGGGACTTCTGGAGCAAGACCGTCTCCGTCAGGAGATAGTCATACTTGAGAGATGTTGTCTTAGTTGTATTTTGATCATTGTATTTGTTTTTGACAGAGACATGACATATGTTGTATTGTGATCATTTTTGGAGATATATATATATATAGACAACAAAATTTTCCTTGATCTTCATGTGATGTGTTATGGATTCATGCTTTCTATATGCTATGTGTTTATTCTATGATGATGTAATGCTTTGATAGATGTAAATGCATGATGAATATGTGTGATGATGCTTGATTTATGAGATATATCTTGAAAATGAGATGTATGATAATGATGTGCAACTAATTGTAAAATGATATGCAACTATTTGTAAAATGATATGCAATTATTTGTAAAATGATATGCAACTATGTTTTTGGAGCATCCTCATTCTGTATTTGTCATCCTAATATAACCATATGTTATTTGCTTTCGAGATAAGTATCATCATTGAGCATTGATTTGTTTGGGATATGTTGAAAATTTATACAAGCATAATGGTATAATTGAACCATAATGACCTAAGAAAAATTTACATGATGTTTGATTTTGCAAGACAGCACAAGCGTCAAGGTATAATTGAACCAGGATGACCTGAGTGCAGATTGCGTATAAACAGACAAGATTAAACCATTTGTATGCATAAAGTGGAATCATGTCTTCAGTGATATTCGATGTACCACATCTCGAGACAAGTATTTACATAGTACAAATGATCGCCTCCCAGACAGAAGACTAAGAAAAATATTGGAGTTTCCCCATGATCTCTAGCTTTGAAACATTTAGTGAGAAAATGCAGAGAATCCAATAATTGAAAAAGTTCAAATGCAAAAATAGTCAAGACTTTATGTGATAATGCAAAATTTAATACTTCAGAAAATCATCCATCTTAGCATGTTTGTGATTCTTGTTTTAGTGATCCAATGTTTTTCTCTATGATGGAGTGAAGTTTTGGTCGTTGGATGTGAGGTTTCTGAGTTTTGCAAATAGTTTTGATGTCTAGAACGTGTTCCAAGTGTTGGCAATTTATTGCCCCTAGCTGAGTGTGCCTCTTGATGTGGATACGTTTAGTGATTACCAAGCCATGGTGGAATGTGGTAAAAGAATATATGGATAGACCAGGATAATGACTGCGCTAAGTATGTCCTGAATGGATATTTGCTAAGTGTCGGGCGATGGCTGATAGTTCTTTACTGTGAAGATAAGGATGTGGATATAGATAGAGGAGCTGTCCTTTTACAATAGTTCCTATTACCAGGTTTTCACCAGTTGCTTTTATTGTACCTTTTTTTTTTTTTTTGGCTTTTTCCGTACATTTGGACTACTCAAGTGTAGTATTTCTTCAGATGAATGTTGTTAGTTGGTTCTTCGAGCATATCTCCTTCTGAGGTTGTGAGCTGATAGGCACCTCATTCATAGACTGAGATGATGACATAGGGACCCAACCAGTTAGGTTCAAACTTCCCTTTCTTTTCTCGATCTTGTTGATTTCTTGGATTTTCTTTGAGGACTAGATCACCAACTTTGAAGTTGCGAGGGATGACCTTGTGATTGTAGCTCCTGCACATGCATTGCTAATATGCTTTGAGATGAGTGTAAGCATGCTGACATCTTTCATCTAATAGTTCCAGTTCTTGCAGTCGGTTGACCTGATACCTTCATCTAGGATTAAGCCTTTTAGAGAGACTCTAAGAGACAGAATTTCTACCTCAGTGGTAAAATAGCTTCGGATCCATAGACCAATGAGAAAGGTGTTGCTCTTGTAGGTGTACAGATGCTAGTTCTATATGCCCAAAGTGTTGGGTTGAGTTGGATATGTCAATCTTTGCCTGCATCATTTACTGTTTTCTTGAGAATCTTCAGTATGGTTTTGTTGGATGCTTCTGCTTGACCATTCCCCTGTGGGTAGTATGGTGTAGAGAACCGATGTTGTATTTTGAATTGTTCACATATTTCTTGGACATCTTCATTTTTGAATGGGTGTCCATTATCGGTGATGATGGAACTTGGAATACCATATCTACAGATCAGATAGTTTAGGATAAAAGACGTAATTTGCTTTCCAGTTACTATGGTCATTGGGACTGCTTCTATCCACTTGGTAAAGTATTTTGTTGTAGTTATAATGAACTTGTGTCCATTTGAAGATGAAGGATGAATTTTTCCAACCAAGTCTAACCCCCACTAACAGAAGGGCCAGGATGTTGTAAATGGCTGCAGTTCCTATGTTGGTGCATGTATCAGATTGCCATGGATCTAGCATTTAGGACATTTCTTGGCGAAGTGGTAAGAATATTTCTCCATTGTAGGCCAGTAGTATCCCATCCTTAGAAGCTTTTTAGCAAGAGTAGTCCCACTTGAATGTGTTCCATAAATACCTTCATGAAGCTCATGTAAAGCGGAATCAGAATCATTACGATCAAGGCAACGAAGAAGAGTACCATCTAGACCTCGATGGTACAAAGTATCAGCAGTAAGGGTATATCGGGCGGCTTGTCGGATAAAATTACATTTTTGGTTATGGGATAGGTCAATGAGTAAGATATTGTTCTTTAGATAATCATATATCGGTCCATATAAAGGAGAATCCGAACTAGTTAAAGCGTAGATGACATGGGATTCAGAGTGGTCATAGGCTAGGGAGAACAGTTGCTCTACCAAGAACTCGTAATGACTTTGTTGCTCTAGAATTTGTAGTAATGAAGTGATAGTAGCCATGGCATCGGCTGCTTTGTTGTTCAACCTTGGTATCTGCTCGAAGGTGATGTGTACAAAATACTGTTTGAAGTCATCCACCATTCGTTTGTAGGGTAGTATCTTGTCATCCTTTGTTTGATAGTCATTGTTGATCTAATTGACGACTAGTTGTGAATCTCCATAGACCATTAACTCTGTGATTTTCCATTCTACGACCATTTTGATCCCTATAACCAATGCCTCATATTCAGCCACATTATTCATGCATGGGAACATAAGCCTATATGATCTTGGTATAGTGTGTCCTTCACGCGTGATGAAGAGAATGCCAACACCTGAACCATGTTGTGTGTAGGATCTGTCAAAGTATAGAGTCCATTGCATGGTAGAAATAGCAAGAACGTCCCTATCTAGAAATTCAATCTCCATAGTTTGTTTTCTTGGTAGCGGTGCTTTAGCTAGTTGATCTGCAATTACTTGTCCTTTGATTGCTCTTCTTTTGGTGTATTGGATGTCGAATTCACTAAGAATCATGACCTATTTAGCCAATCATCCGGTAAGAGCTGCTTTGCTGAGTAGGTATTTGAGAGGATCAATTTTTGCTACTAGCTTAATTGTGTGTGCTAGCATATTATGTTGGAACTTCTGAGATGCGAAGACCACTGTTAGACAGGCTTTCTCAATGAATGTGTAGTTGAGTTCATAGCCATTTAATGTCTTGCTGATGTAATAAATATCCCGTTCCTTTCCTTGTTGATTTTCTTGTGCTAACAGTGCCCCCATTGATACATCTGTTGTTGAAATATAGAGAATAAGTGGCTTCCCTACTACTAGTGGTACTACAACTAGTGGATTCATCAGATACTATTTGATTTGATAAAAAGATTCTGCACACTTGGTCTCCCATCGGAAAGGTACATTCTTATGGAGAAAATGATTGAATGGTAGACTTTTATTAGCTAATTGAGCAATGAATCACCTGATTGATTGAAGTCATCCTTGTAGAGATCTGAGTTGGCTAATATTCTTTGGTGGTGGAATCTCCATACTTGCTTGTACCTTTGCTGGATCCACTTCAATACCTTTAGCTAAGACAATATAGCCTAGTAACTTTCCTGATTAATCCTGAAGACACACTTCTTAGGGTTGAGACAAACTTGAAATTTCTCCAATCGATCAAAGATCTTTATTAGGATGCTGAGATGTTCTACTCTAGTGAATGACTTAGCTAGTAGATCATCCATGTAGTCTTCCATGAATGTGTGCATCATGTCATGAAAGATTGTTGTCATTTCTCTCTGATATTTAGCCCCTGCATTCTTTAAGCCAAAAGGCATAACATTACAATAGTACGTTCCCCAAGGACAAGTGAATGTTGTTTTGTCTTGATCTTTCAGGGCTATTTTGATTTGATTATAGCCTAAGAAACCATCCATTAGTGAAAGCATTGCATGGCCCATTGTGAGGTATACAATGATGTCGATACTGGGTAGAGGAAAGTCGTCTTTTGGACAAGCTTTGTTGACATCTTTGAAATCAATGCAGATTCTGATACTGCCATCTGGTTTTGATACTGGTACTATATTGGAAATCCATTCTGCATAGTTAATGGGTCGGATGAATCTGACATCTAATAGCTTCTTGAGTTTAGCTTTGACCATGAGTGCTACTTGTGGATTCATCTTTCGTAGCTTTTGTTTGACTAGCTTAACTCCTAGAGAGATGGATAAGTGATGCATGATTAAGTGTGGATCAACTCCGGGCATATCGGCATATGACTAGGCAAAATTAATTTGCTTTTCTTTAAAAAAAAGGATAAATATCTATCCTTCCTCTTCTGTCAAGGATTCTGCTAGGTGTATGTTTTTGACTGCTTCTGTGGTACCAATGTTGATTGATTGAGTGGGCTCAATCAATATGGGTGATCGCTCATGAAAGTGCTCTGGAAGAGTGTCAAGTCTCCCATATTTAGGTGCCTTGAAAAGGTTTTCACCCTCAGATTCATCCTTTATTTTTAATTTTTTGTGATCTAGAGCTGCCATTGATTGGTTTTCAGCATCAGATCTTTTACCTAGTTCATTTTTGCGACTGAGAGACTTGGCACTCTTTGGTTTGCAAACATCATTGCTTTGTTCGTTGGTAGAGCCTATTTTCGATTTAACGGTACATAGGTAATGGATAATAGATTTATCATCTAGGAAAATTGGTATATCATGTATTTCGGGTTCGTCCCAGTCAATGAGGTCAGGAAAGACAAGTGGTAAGGAATCATTTGGTGGATCAAGTTCTGCTACTGTAAGTGTCAAGACAGATGTTTCATCATGATTGGTCTTGTTTTTAAAGAGGTCAAGGATTTCATCGAGGTCTTCAATGGTATTATCTTTCGTATAGACTTGTTCATAATTCTTTTGTTCACTTTCCTTGGCATCATAGATATGTTGGGGTCCAAATTCAAGAGGTCTATCTTTTGTGTTATGCTCTTCCTGAGAAAGGGGTGTGGCACCAGTATTATTAGGGATATCTGTAGTAGCATTTGAGTAGGTACCCCATTCATATTCATTGGAATCAGTCTTTGAGGCATCATCCCAGATTCTATTAGTGCTGTGAACAGGTATGTTGTATGGTGAAAATAGATCTTTGATGATGGATACCATTTTGATAGTTTTTGTTGATTCGGTGTCAAATCCTGCTTCTACTTTCTATATTTGTTCATAAATTGTGCCTCCTTGGGGAGGAACAATGGTATCAGGAGATGATATTATCAGTTCTTGAGATATTGGTGTTTGAAGATGAGCTACTGCTATAGATATGGCCTTCTTGTGGCTTAGAAGCTTTTCCTGATGTAACTTCTGTTCTTGACGTTCACGTGCCTTGCAGATTATTTCTGCTAACTCAAATAGTGCTTCCTGCTAGGATTCTTCTTTGTACTTCTTCTTTACTTTCCATTGAGGTTTTGTAGTTATGTGTGGCATCTTGCTTAATAGGAAAGTGAATTTACAACCTAATCCATTTTTGTCCCTATTGGGCTATGAAGGAAGATCTATGGGTTTTATGACTCCTTCTTTGCGTTTTCCAATAGGTCCTTTACCATCATATCCCATTTTCTACATGATTAAGTATCCCTTTCCATATAGGTGTGTTGGTAGAACTATGTCCAGAGCAGCTGCTCTGTTATCTTCTTCCTCATTTTGTATAACTAGCTAAGAATGTCCTTATCTTCTAATTCATGTGCTAGAGTGTCCAGTTGGATGAAGGTACCATCAAATTTGGTGATGGGCTGAGTTACTAGATGCATTGATATAGTAGGCAATCCATGAGATCTGGGTGATGTTCGTAATTTGGCCAAACACAGGGGTTCCAAAGAGTATTCTCCCATACCTTAGTCTTTGATTTGCATTTGTTGTTTGAAATTTCCAGATAATGATTCGGGCTTTGCTGTCTGTAGATCTGATGTTGAGGATCTCTGCTTTTCCCTATTATGGGGAACCAAACTGTCCTAGGTTGCCCCCATTGCATTACAATGTTGAAATGAATTGTGATCAGCAGATATGGAGATCTCTTCTCCGTTATAAGAAAATTTGACACACTGGTGATATGTAGAAGGCACTGCTTGCATTTCATGTATCCAGGGTCGACCTAACAAAATATTGTAGGTAAGATCTATATCTAAGACCTGACATATAGTATCTTTTTGCACTAGTCCAACTTGAATGGGCAACATCACGATTCCTTTAGATGACCTTTCCTCATCATCATATGCTTTTATGGTAATCTTTTTATGAGGATCAATAGACTCTTCAGAGAATCCCAATGCACGAACAAGTTTTAAGGTACAAATATTGAGTCCAACTCCTCCATCTATTAATACTCTCTTGACTCTATGTTTATAGATAATGACTTCAATATGGAGAGGAGTATGATGTGGATGGCTTAATGAGATATTGTCATGCTTAGAAAAAGTGAGATTATGAGGCCCCGTCATATGAGCGACCATGGCTTGGAATTTGTCAGTATCCAGATCTTGAGGTACATTTGTTTCCAATAATGCTTGTTCCAATATGTCTTTGTGTTTTGGCGAAATTTTTACCAACTCTAGTATGGATATTTGAGCAGGAGTTTTGCGTAGTTGGCTGACTAGATCATATTGAAGTTTGGGTACAGTGTTTGTTGTTGACATATGTCCTTTCAAGACATATTTTTGAACTCTGGTGGTTACGTTGACTGATTCATGATTATGCTGGTCTCGGATTGTGATGGCGTTTACATGATTGTTGATAGCTAATATATGATTAATGGTGTTATTGTAAATGTGATTGATACGTGCCCCATAGATATCATTTGAAGTGGAAGCTCCATCCTTGTTATAGTTTGGAAGAGGATTCTTGAAAGCTCCATGGTCACCATTTGTCTTGAGACCATCTACTGTTAAATCACCTCTATCAATCATGTCTTGAACAATGTTTTTCAATCTCATGCAATCATTTGTTTGATGACCTTTGTTGCGATGAAAATCACAAAAGTGTGAGTCATTCCACCAAGGTGGTTTGATTTTTGGTTCGTAGTTTCTGATTGCGGGCAAAGAGATAATCTTGTTTGCCATGAGTTCTCTAAATGCTGACTCCAATGATTGAGCCAGTGGTGTGTAGATGCATTTTTGATAAGTGTTGGTAGTACCCCGTGAATTATTGTTAGGTCCTCTATTTGTGTTATTGTTGGTATTGTTTGCGTTATTGGTATTCGGTTGATTGATATTAGGTGCGCAAGCATTAGTGTCAGGGTTAGCACCTTTGGGATTTTTTTTTTCTTGAGGATTTCCTGATAATGTGAGCACGGGCTGCTTGGATCATTTGGTTCATTGCCGCCTTCATTTCCATTGTTTTTATTTCTGGTCCAAAACCTAGATTTGTCTAAGTTGTTGTTGTTTTGATTGTTGTAGTTTGATGAACCTATTCCTTCTTTGAAGAATTTTAGTGTTCCTTTCTTGACACGTGCTTCTTCCACTTGAATACCGTTTTCAATCAGTTTAGCGAAAGACGGTATGCATTGGAGCTTGAGCCTGTAACTCATCTCACTATTCAAGTTGTCGATGAAAATTTCCATTTTCTCCTTTTCAGGAATATTGCGAGGATATCTTGAAACCATACGGTGCCAACGTTGAAGGAATGCCATGAATGTTTCATTGTTTTTCTGTTTGGTATTACAAATGTCTAGCATGGTGATGGCATGTTGAATGTTATAGGAATATTGTGTTATAAATTTGTTGACTAGTTCATCAAATGATCTGACAGGAGGTGTGATCTTAGATAACCACTCCATTGTTTGTCCCCCCAAGCTTCTTGGGAATAACCTCATCAGATAGGTGTCGTCATGAGTGAATTCAAGACTCATTGTGCAAAATTCTCAAACA